>NC_044561.1:112484210-113127578 GCF_007565055.1 Rhinopithecus roxellana | reverse complement strand
CACCTTCCTGTCTGTTTCCACCACCGCATCTTAGTTTGGAGTATCCCCCCTCTTCCTTCTTGGTCAATTCCCAGAGTCTTGTAACTCACCTCCAGTCCCCACCCTATTCCTCTAAGACTACCAGTGTCCTCTTTCAAACATGGATCATGTCACTGTCTTGTTTGCAAAATCAACAAGTCATTGGTCTTTGCCCCAGAAAAGAGCAATGCTTCAAAATTCAGTTCTGTTTATTGCCTGAGAGTCAGATTCCCCTGACTCTCTTTACCTAGCTGTGAAATGGACCCAGTGACATTTATACCTGATCCCTTCCAGTGTGAGGTAAAGAGCCAAAGGTCTTTAGAGGAATACAAGGGGATAAGGGGGACGTGGCTGCTCTCAGGTATGTTTGGGTTCCCAGCCCTGATTGCCCAGGAAAAATGTCCTCCTGGAAGCCTAACAGCCACCCTTCATCTGGGTTCTGCTTTTAGAGAGCCTTTTCCTGTGTCAATGAAACAGAAACAGAACTATAGCTTTGTCAGTCCAAGATGCTGAGCTTGGACTCTCAGGTGATTTGGGGAAGAATGAAGGGCAGAAGCTGAGTGTGAGAGTTTGCCCTGGCCCTCACATAATCTTCTGAAGGGGATCCATACTTGCCTGGCTGTTAGCCTGTCCAGGCTCTGTCTTCTTCAAGGTCAACAGAGTGAACATGGGTTTTTATATTTTTTGTATAATAGGAAAGTTACATATCATTTAGATTGTGGATAGCATATGTCTCAAATATCTTTCTTTTTCTCAAGGTTTCTGAAAAGGATGGCTCTCTTGTGTTCTTTTGGGGACTCACCTTCCTTTCTCTGTTGACGTGAGGAAAGAGGGTATAAAAAAGAGAGAATGCTAAAACGGGTCAAAAACTCCCGCTCTCAAAAAAGTGGAAGCATTAGGCTGGACCCTATGAAATTGTTGATATGTAATAGATTTATTCTGCATATTATAGACCTGTGAGCCCAAATGTTTTGAGGTATATTATCCAAGGGATTGTTTTTGGGTAGCAGAGGAATTGGTGATCAGAAGGACCTAGAAATGAATCATTAAGAACACACCATGTCATGCTCAATCTATTTTCATTTTGGTAGATAGATCAGGGTCTGTGAACACAAAGATCCTTATTTGACAGACACTTGCCATATGCCTGGCACTATTAAATGTTTTACCACTAACTCACATAACCTTCATAATAACCCAATGAGATAGGGGGATATTACTATCCCTATTTTCTGCAAGAGGAAATGGAATCACAGAAAGGTTAAGCAACTTGCCCAAGGATGCACAGCTAGTAAATGCCAGTGCTACAATTCAAACCTGGGAAGTCTGAATCTGGAGGCTGTGTTTTTAATCTTTCTCCTTTTCTGAGGCCGGGGTTTGGATGATAGCTGAGGTTGGTGAATTTGTAACAGGCTGGAAAAAGCTTCTGGGATTTTATTCAGTGGAGATTTAACCTTGAGAGGAGTGCCCACCTCAGCCAACTGTGCCTCCACTTCTTAAGCCATCTGTGCTTTGTTAGGGATATTGCCTTTAAATTAATTTTCTTGGCCTGGAATGGTGGCTCATGCCTGTAATCCCAGTACTTTGGGAGGCTGAGGCAGGTGGATCACCTGAGGCCAGGAGTTTGAGACCAGCCTGGCCAACATGACAAAACCCTGTCTTTACTAAAAATACAAAAATTAGCCCAGTGTGGTGGCTCATGCCTGTAATCCCAGGTACTCAGGAGGATGAGGCAGGAGAATCGCTTGAATGTAGGAGGCAGAGGTTATATAGCGAGCCAAAATCGCGCCACTGCACTCTAGCCTGGGTGACAGAGTCAGACTCGGTCTCAAAAAAAAAGTAATTTTCTTTGGAAATATTGGCACCTAGTCCTCCTCAGAAACCACTGATGGCTCCCCATGGTAACCAGGGCACATTTCCAATCCTTTAGCTTGACCTTCAGGGCTCTGCAGCTTCAGCCCTTGCCCCTCCATTTGCTCTGGCCAAACCAGTCTTCAGAAGCTGCCTGGAGTTCAATGGCCTCCACACATTTGTCTGAGCTGACACCCCATGAAGCTCTCTGTCACTTGTAATCCTTCCCTCTTTAGGTCACCTTCTCTTGCATCGCTCCTAAAGGAAGACATTTTCTTTCCTCTGAAATGCTCACTGGAGCCACAGTGGGGGCCTGGAAGAAATTCAGGTTGCAGAACCAGGTGATTTAGGTATGGTAGATGTAGTTTTAAACCCAACTTCTTCTGGCTGTGGAGACTTGAGCTAGTCCCTGCATCTCTCTGAGCCTCCTTCGTTGCCTCTTGGTAAGGTGGGGAACATCTTGTCCATTTCTGGTTTCAGGAGGGACCTTTGGAGACAGAACTTGTCCATGATGTTTGGTGTGTGGTGGCTGCTGTGATTGTGGTGGGCATGGCTGGGCTTATCAGTTGGTGTCTCCCCAGAAGGTGTAAGGGGGCTGGATCTGAGTGTATCAAAGTATCTATGGCCAGGACTTACAGGAAGGAGCAGGAGCTTAGGAAATACTCCTAGAAGCAACCTGGAAGGAAGAAAGCCCAGACTCTGCATGGCAGCTGGGAAGATTGTCAAGCAGGTATAACCGGTTTTATCCTCTGGCCAAGATCTCTGGTTCAACTTGCACTGAAATTAATTGGCAGGCAAGACCTTGGAAGGTGGTGTGCAAACCCCAGCAGGAACTCCTGGGAAGTGGGATTTACAGCTGTGAATGTACATTGAAAGGAATCTGGAGTTTCAGCCCTGAGTGCAAATATTCTTACCCCCACACCCCCACAGTTTTTTTCCAGATGCTCAGAGCCCTGACTGGGGAATGAAGATTTGCATAGTCGCAGTGCAGACTTGCCTCCTGCCTTGGGAACTACTTTATGGAGCCCTGAGACCAAGGGCTTGGATCCCTAACTTAGTGACAGCACAGCCAGCTTTTGGTGTCTGTGTTTCTGTGAGTCTGTGTGGGTTAAGTTCATCCTGGCATGCATGTGTGTGTGTGCAAATGGGCTCATGGAAGAGTGTGTGTGAACATGCATATACAGCCACAGAAAAGCAGTGTGCCTCAGTGGTTAAGATGGGGGGACTGAAGTCATGCTGCCTGGGTTTGACCATCACCTCTGCACTTACTGGCCCCGAGACCTCACATGTATTATATTACCTCTCATGGTTTCAAATTTTACATCCTGTGAATGCAACTATACTATTGTCAGGTGTTAAAGCTCTTGTGAGAATTAAATGAGATAATGCAAATAAAGTGCTTAACACAGTTTCTGATGCATAGTAAATGCTCAAATAGTGATTGCCATTTTCATTGTGTTGTAAATATAACATAGGCATTGTGAAGAAAAGTGCAGGCTCTGAATCTTGAGTGTTATCCCTAGTACACTCTATTTGTGTGAACTCGGACAAATTACTTAACCATCCATGTCTCAGTCTCTTCATCTGTAAAATGGGGATAATACTTGTGCCTACTCCATAGGATTATTATGTCATAAAGTGCTTAGAACAGTGTCTGGTGGATACATGGGGCTCTGCTATTATTGCCATCATGATCACCATCATTGCCACCACCTACCTTCTCCTTCCTCTTCCTCTTTCTCCTCTTCCTCTTCCTCCTTCTCTTCTTCTTCATCGTCTTCTTCGTATTCTTCATCTTCTTCTTCTTCTCCTTCTTTCTTCTTCTTATTCTCTGCCATAATCATGACCTTGCCAGCCATGATTGGTGCCCACTTACTCCTCTAGAGGACAATCTGCTGGTGAGATCTCTAAGGCACTTGGTCCATGCTTAGATCTTAGAGAAGGGCCCAGTGAAGTTCCCAAGTGTTATCTAGATAGCATGTAGCCTTGAGTTCAAGTCCTGCCCTGCTGCTTTAGGCCCTCTTTGCACAAAGTGAAGTCAGCAACAACTGTTCTTCTCAAGGCACTCTGAATGGTGAGTGAGGAGACAGCTCCTGACCCACATTCTGCCTTCTGGTAATGACACTTGGCTCCATCCCCTGCCGGGAGAGGTGCAAGAGCTTAGCTGGCTCAGCTGCCTGGGCCCTCAGTGCTCACTGCTTACTGTTGTCCACTCTTGCCTCCTTGTAAAGGGTCTTCATCCAGCCCTTAGGAGAGCAGAGGTTAACCTTCCTTGGACCCAGGCAGGAGGTTCTTACTGGGGGCGGGGTGGGATCCTCACTTTGGCATATTAGCAAGACCCTGGCTTCTGCAGATTGACAGTCCTGGCCTGAAATTCTGGCTCTATCCCCTGAATGGCCAAGGGAGTCCAGGTAATCTCTCTAAGTCTCGCTTCCTGCATATGTAACATGGATAGAATCATGGTAATCTGGTAAAGTGGTAAATGAGAAATGAAGGGTGAATGAGAAAATACACATAAAGCATAAACACAGTGCCTGGCACAGAGCAGGAGCTCATCAGCAAATACGGCCCTCTCTCTACCTTCCTCTCCTACATCCTCCCCATCCTAGGTGAGTTCCATGGGACAGGAGATGGCGAGAAGCTTGAAGGGGACAAAGAAGCTCAGACATGCTTTCCAAAAAGCAGGGACAAGTGTGGGTTCCTCTGAGGGTGAGGTTGAGGATGGGCCAGGCCTGAGCCCAAGGTCTGTTGAAGCCTGTCCCTCTCTCCAGGGTGTGTGCTCACCATGCCCTTCCTGGTGTCCCTGGGATCCAAGAGGGTCATGGACAGGTATATGGGCCACTGCCCAAGAGTTTGAGAGTGAAGCGTATATGTAAGTTACTAAGAACATGCTCAGCTTCAGGCACAAATCCACTCATTCACTCACCAAACACTCGGCACCCGGTCCATGCTCAGCCCTTCTGCACTCCTGACTGCTGATTCGCACGCAACCCAACCGTAACTCCGTGTGACTGTGAGTGGGGGCTTCCAGAGCCTGGGAGGTTGGCCAAGTCCTCCTGCTAAGTGGCTGAGCTAGGATTTGAACTGAGATCTGTCTCATCACAAGGCATGTGGTGCTAGCTCCAGAGTCTCTGTCTCCCTGGAGTCTGGCATCTGTGAGGGATGTTTGAGCCTTTATGGAAACTCAGGGTGTAGGGTCAGGAAGGTGGATAAAGGACCTGGAGTGGGAGCCAAGAGGAGGATAAGAGCTGGTGGGGTGGATGGAGCAGGCATAGGAGAGGAGGCAGCCTTTGTGTTTGTCATCAACTAAGACAGATGGAGCTGGAGGACAGGGCTCTCACTGGAGGAATTAGCCTGGGTGGAAAACTTACAGGTGGCAATGGAGAGAGTTTCCAGAACAGCAAGTGGGCCCTGTGTGGCTGGGGAGTGAGGTGCTGGATAGCTGGAACTGAGAAGCAGAGGCTGCACACAGGTCCTAAGCGACCTTGAGTGCCAGGGTAAGGAGCTTGGGTATCCCCCTGCAGGAATGGAATGCTGCTGCCATATTTCTGCTGTATGACCCAGCTCATGGCCACAGTTGTTTGGAGCAAGTTGGGCCAAAAGCCTCATAATTCCTGGGAAATTGGTGTTTGGATTCCGGGTACTGGTCAGAGTGTGGTGGGAGCTTGAATGGGAAAGGGTGAGAACAGGAAGCCAGGAAGCCTCACCCAGGCCTTGTGCATAAGGAGCCACAGAAAGGCTCTCTGCAGAGAGGGAGGGGGAAAACAGACATGTAGAGAATGCAGAAGAGGTTGGAGATGGCTTAATGAAGCTCTGTAATAGAGTGGGCCAAAGCACATTTAAAATTAGTTTAAAAAGACCCCCCCAAACAGAAAATAAATAAAAACAAAAGGCAGAAAATAAAAGCAAGGTAGATGAGTTGGATTGAACTAGAGGTGACATGATGACAAAAAATCTGTGTTGAAATGGGCCAAGAGTTGATGCTGGGCCTCCTAGTGGCTAATGGGAAGAGGGAAAAAGGATCAACTGTTAAGACCCATGGTTTTCTCAAGGAAAAGCAAACCCACTGCTCAGCAGAGATGTAAGCATTGGTGGTTCTGGGCTGGAAAGAAATTTCTCTGGTGGCTTGTCAAATACCTGGGCAGATTTTTGGTCAGAGGGCTCACGGGTAGAAGTGGTAGAATTTACTCTGGGAATCAGAAGACTAGATTCTGGTTCCAACATCATACATGAACTTGGGAGGTTGCTTAGCCTGTCTGAGACTTAATTTCCTCTATTGTCACCTAGAGGCACATGCTGTAGAGGGCCATGAAGGTGATCTGACAGATATGATGAAGTAGCAGGGACACAGCAGCTAGACAGTAAGGCTAGCCTGCTTTACTCCCTCCCTCCAAAAGCTGCCTCTCTTTAATTAAACATTTATTTCTCTTTTGCCCTCTCCTGCCCTGGGCCAGCTTCTCCTAAGGTCTACCGACTGATCCTGGAACCAGGATACAGCCAGGCGACTGTTGGCATGGTGCCTCCGCAAATCAGCAGGGCCCACAGCTCCCTGCTGGGCCTGTGTCCACAGCTGACTGCTCTGCAGAACCAGGCTCTGCCAGCCTGCAGTCTCCCAGAGCCTCCTCTGTGCCCAGTCCTGGGCAGGGCTGAGAACTCTGCCCCCTAACCCAGCCCAGCCCCCATCATGTGTTCCCTTAGCTCCATGTACATCTCTTTCCTGCACAAATCCCAGGAATAGATAAATAGATAATAATTGTCTGTGCTAGAACACACATTTCACAGGGCAGGGATGTATGGGGTGCCTGGTCAGCACTTGCAGCAGAATAGGTGCTGTATGTTGCTGGAATGAATGAATGGATGAATGGAATGAATTGAATCAAGTTTTGTCATGGCTGGTCCTGTGGGTCAGGAGATCACTGTTTCCATTTTGTAGCTAAGAAACTTCATTTCCATCTCTTTACCAATTTCTACTTGCCCTTCAGGCTACTGCCAAAATGTTACTCCCTTAGGAAGGCGAGGACTAAAGCTTCAGATTGCGTCAGCTACTCCCCACCTCCACCATTGTTAACCCCCCACGTTTCCAAGGCTTGCTCTGATTCCCTTGTTGATATATTCATCTGCTGGGCACTGTTAATTCGGATTTACGGCCTCTTAACTCCTAACACCACCACTTACATATATGCAGGGCCCAGTGCAAAATGGAAACAAAATAAAATTTTTGTTTAAAAATTATTAAGACATTCAAGATGGCAAAAGCAGAGCATTAAACCAGGCATTGCCCTTTCTAACTGGAGAGTTCTGTGTGACTATGCAGGTCACATGCCTGTGAAGCTGGTCCTGTCTCTGTGGCAGCATGGACATTGTAGGTCTGGTTTATTGCCGCCTCCTCCTGGCCCAAGCCTCATGCGGTGCCTACTTCTCATGCACATCTCATTTAAACATCAAATGAATCAATGAAGGAAAGAAGATGCAAAAATAGAAGTTAAATAACCTCTGAAAAAGGGAATTATCTTTCTTCCCTCGTAGGTAGGCAGTGATGACTCTGAGCCTTGCGGCCACTGGATCATGTTACACATGTACTGAATCATCTGGGACCACATGTCCAGGTGGCTAGAGGACAGAAGTCAGCCCTGCGTGGGGCAGAGTGAGGCTGACCTGATAAGGTCAGTGGACTCTGCTCTCTTCAGGCAGCCAGCAGGCCTCCTATGACGTACTTCTATCTGGCTGGAGCCCAGGGTATGGGGATAGGCTGTGGCCTTCCTCTTCTTCATAAAACCTATTTAGTGAGCACCTACCATGTATCAGGTCCCGCAACAGGCACTTTGCATGCATTATCTTTTATCTGACTTCATTTTGCAGAGGTGCAAGTCAAGGGTCAGAAAGTAACAATGCCATGTCCAGGGTCAGTCAGCTGGTCAGGGGCAGTCAGCTGTGGAAGCCGGATCTGCCATGGCCTAGACAGGGGCTTGCAGAGAACAAATAATGTTCACTGAAAGGGGGATTTGTGCACAGAGCTCTGTGTGTGTTGCTTGTGCATGTGTGCAGGACTCCAGAAAACATCCCGTGCTTTGGCTTTAGATGCTGCTGACTTTCTCTGGGGCCCGAGCAGCGACTCTCCAGGCAGACCTGCTATGTTCCTGGGGCTAGCGGGAGCACAGATTTCCCACCAGCCTTGACTCCAGTCAGTATCAGGAATACCCAGTGGTATTGAAACTGTAAGACAAACATTGCTGATTTTCCTGGTGTAACGTTTTTACACAAACTTTTGTCATATATTTCCCTTTTTGTCTTTGTTTTTTTCTGATTAAAGAAGGAATAGTTTTTTAAGCTTAAATTTGCACTAAGACTTTTGGGATACTTGTATAAGCTTGTTTTAAAAAATTAAGAAAATGTACAATGTAAACAGAAAAAAAAAGACTCAGAGTCCTGAAACTCTTTGCTTCCACTACAAAGCCATCATGAACTTGTATGTGCACACACACCATGTGCACACACACCCCACACACACACTATTACACACACCACACACATGCACATATACACCCCCCCACATGCACACACACCACAGAAACAGACACCATGGATACACTCCACATACACCACACACACTCTCACATACACCATCCCCCTCACACACACATATATGCACACACACACCACACATACACTATTACACACACCACACACATGCACATATACACCCCCCACATGCACACACACACCACAGAAACAGACACCATGTATACAATCCACATACACCACACACACTCTCACATACGTCATCCCCCCACATACACATATATGCACACACACACACCATGTGCACACACTACACACACACTATTACACATACCACACACATGCACATATACACCCCCCCATGCACACACACACCACAGAAACAGACACCATGGATACAATCCACATATATCACACACTCACATACACCATCCTCCTCACACACACACATATATGCACACACACCATGTGTACACTACACACACCACACACATGCACAATACGCCCCCCACATGCACACACACAGCACGGAAACAGATACCATGGATACAATCCACATATACCACATATACTCTCACATACACCATCCCCCTCCAGCACACATATTTGCACACACACCATATGCGCACACACACTATTACACACACCACACACACCACACACATGCAAATGTACTGTATATACACACTAAACACATGCACACACACCACACACGCCACATGCACATACACATTATGCACACGCACCACATACATACACCACACACACCACACATATATGCACACATATACACCACAGATGCACATACATGCTGGACATGCACACACACACCCCACATGCACACACACACCACACACGCCACATGCACATACACACTATGCACACGCACCACATACATACACCACACACACCACACATATACACACATATATGCACACATATACACCACAGATGCACATACATACTGGACATGCACACACACACCCCACATGCACACACACACCATATACACACAAACACACGGCACCTGCATACCCACACATACCACATTTTTTTCACTCTCTTTTCAAAGACAATGGAGGTCAAAAGCCGACTGCCTGCTTTGAAAACTGGAATTTGAATGTTTTTACACGGAGCTTACGCTGTGCAGTTTGACACAGGCCTCACTTCTCCCTGGAGCCTCACATCTGTCCACTTTCTACCTCGTGACTTGAAAACATTTGCATTTTAAAACTTGGCAAGATGGATACTTTAAAAAAAATGGGTCCCACCCATACTTGGTGCTATGACACTCACTTTTTTCTTTTGCTTAACAATGTGTTTGGGACATCTTGTCTGTACAAAGTCTGACCTAATGCTTTTTCATAGCTGCTCGGTGTTCTGAGAATTTGCAATGTGAAACATTGCCCTTTATAATACGACAGCAGTGGGCATCTCTGGATTAGGAAGTGTAAAACAGGAGACTTCAAAGACATGCCTTGCTCAGGCAATGCACCGTGGTCAGGCTCGCAGAACTGAGGGGAGCTGTGTGCGCTGGCTTTAACTTTCAGGTGAACCTGGGTTGGAGGCTCTGGGCCCTCGGGAAGGGGCACGGGGCTGGGTTCTGCATGCTGGGATGCCCTCTCTTACACACTGATTTCCACTCTCCTGCTCCCACATCCACACTCTTTCCTATTCACAACACAGTCCCCCACCAGAACCTAGTCACAGTCCCTGATACCAGTATGGGCTTCCCTGCCACGCACCTGACTGCTGTGGCAATTGTGCATCTGACCTCCAGGTTGTGGAGAGGGCAGACTGACACACTTACTGAGCCCCTATTGCATGCCCTGCTGTCCTAGGAGCCTCGTGTGTTGTTGCCTGTGGTCCTCAGAAGGTTTACAGACTAGGAATCTTGGAGGCTTAGACAGGGAGCTGCTTCCATACAGACACAGGCAGAGCCTGGTCCACATTTTGCTGCCCTTTTGGATCCGGGAGAAGTTGCCCAAACCTGGCCAGATGTGGGACCTGGGGCCCTTAGTGGGGCTGTAGCTTGTCCGTCATGGGTCCAGCTGTCTCCAGCCTCTTTTAGCACCCAGAGCCCCAGAAGAGACGCTCACTGATGCGATTCCACCACAACAAATTGAGAGCCACGAGGGCCTGTTTCCATCATCCCCCTGGGCTAGAGGCAGAATAATGGCCTTCCAAAGACATCCACATCCTAATCCCCGGAACCTGTGAATGTGTTGCCTTATTGTGGCAAACAAGGACTTTGCAGATATGATTAAAGTCAATGACTTTGAGATGGAAAAGATTGCCTGGATTATTTGGGTGGAACAAATGTCATCAACATGGTTCTCCAAAGTGGAGAACTGTCCCAGGTGTGGTCAAAGGGAGATGTGGCCAGGGAAGCCAGGTTAGAGAAATGCAACAGTGCTGGCTTTGAAGATGGAGGAAGGGAGGCATGAACCAAGGAACACAGGTGGCCTCTATAAGCTGGAAGCGGCAAGGAAATGAATTCTCCCCTACAGCCTCCAGAACTGAATATTGCACCGAAGACACCGTGAATTTAGCCCAGTGAGACTTGTGCCAAATATCCAGCCTATAGAATTGTAATGAAAGCTATAATATAGAGCTACCATTTATCCAGAAAGATCCATTTGTTCATCCACGGGGTCCTTCTCCAATCATACCACACACATGTACATGAATACAATTAGTGCTACTAGTGAACTGGGAATGAGTGTTTATGGGGTCAGGCGTGTTTCTAAGTAATAATCATGGTCATGATAATATTATTAATACTAATTCTATTAATACAGATACTAATGATAGTAATGATGTTGAACACTTCAGTCATGTCCACCACCTGCCTTCTGCTAAGCGCTATGCATTCATTAAATCATTCAATCCTTATAGCCATGCTCGGAGGCAGGTTACTTTTCCTTTACCCATTTTACATCTACTAATTGTGGGGAAACCAAGACACAGAGAGGTTAAGTAACTTGCCCAGGGTCACACAGCTAAGAAGTGGAGCTGGGATTTGAACCTAAGGCATCTGGGTTACATTTACTTACTCATACAGTTTCAGACATGCATCCCTTTACATTCACATTCACAATCACATACACACATTTCATGCTGTTCCAACCAGCCTCCCTTCCCAGACTCTGCTCCCCTCCCCCACCTTCCCCCCAACAACCCCTATCACTGGCAAAGGGGCACGAAGCACTAGGTAGATAAAACAGTCTGGAGTCCCTGGCTCTGAAAGGGGTTTTCTAAGACAGGTCATGTCAAAGCTTCAAACAATGTATCTGTCAAGAAAAAAAGTTGCTATTTTTTTTTCCTGGATTTTACATTTCCTTTTATGAAACTTCACTCATTTCAACCAGATGATTGGTTCTATGTGTAATTAAACGTGAGTCAATGTGTCAGGCTTGGCAGAATTCTTTAGACCTGTCAGCTCACCGAAGAGGGAGGGACACTTTGGGATGTCCTGTCCCTGGACTGTGGTAGGGTCTGAAATGCAGTCCCCTTGTCCAGAACAGCCTGCCCTGCCCCCCACCCCCACCCCCAGGGCTCTGTGCTGGGCTGGCTGGGCAGGCCAGCAGACTGCAGAGGTAATTGGTGCTTTCAGACACCCCAGGAGTCGCCGCCCTACCTCCTTACCTGCCTGTAGGGCAGGGCCAGGCCAGGCCATCAGGTCCTCTGGGACCGGTTGGGCCGGTTTGGAGGCGGTTATTACCAGGGCTCTCTGGGAAGAGATGGAGACCCAGAAGAGGAGGAGGGAGGGGATGGAGGAAGGGGTGATGGGGATGCGGAGGATGGAGGTGGGGGAGGTGTGGGGGGGGGGATAGGAATTGGGTAGGAATGGAGAAGACAGAAAACCATTTTGAGAAGCTCCCCCTAAATCACCAGCAGCCCACAAGATGGGAGTTGAGCCCCGCCCTGCTTCTGAGGCTTTCCACTCAGTCCAGTCCGGGGTGTGGGGGACCCTAATTGAGTCTGAGATGCCTTGGGAGGAGAAGGTAAATGAGGCATGGAGTCCACTCCATGGGGATCCTGAGAAGTGATGAGCCTGCCTACACAGCCAGTTACCTGGGCAATCTGGCTGAACACAGTCACCCGTCTTCCTGTTTCCAGCCACTTTGGACCTAATTACCGAATAATTAAGGCCCAAGTCATTTTCCACTATTATTCTCCATTGTCCAATCTCATTTATCAACCCCCAGCTGCCTTCTTCTGACCCACTTAATTCTTTCCTCTCCCTCCCTTCTCTCTCCTTTCAATACACATCACACAGCTGGCCCTGTGCTGGGGTTCACAGCCCAGGGGCCAGCGCTTAGTCTGCCTGGTCGAGGCACTCACAGAAGGCATCTCAGGGGAGGGGATGTTTGAGCTGAAAGATGAACGAACGTGGAGAGATGGTGACCACATGGGGTCAGCACAGGGAATATCCACTGAGTTCTCACTCCACGCCTGTCACGCCTCATATCCCTTCTCAGGGAATTTCCATGAAAACAGTATGAACTGGGCCCGGTGGCTCCAGTTTTACAGTTGAGGAAATCAGTGTTCAGAGAGAGGGCATGACGTGCCCAAGGTGACAAAAAGGACCCAGGGACAGTAGTGGGATTCAGATCCCCGTAGGGCTGGCTCAAAACCTCATTGCCCAGTCCACTGGAGATTCCTCCACTGGGAAGGGTGTTCCAGGCTGGGGGAACTGAATGCACAAAGGCACAGGAGGGTGGAACATGCGGGAGTTTAGACAAGCTCCAGTGGTTCTGCACAGTTGGAGTGCGCCTGCTCCCCTGTGGGAGAGCAGTGTGTGTGGGAGCCATTGTAGGGTAGAGGCCAGACTAAGACAGGCCTTGACAGCCAGACTAGAGAGTTTGGGCTTTGTCCAAGAGGCACCAGGGAGTTTAACCTGGGAGCACTGCAGGCTTGAGAGGTAGGATGCCTGGTGCTTGGAGGCAGACAAGCAGAGTTTGAATCCTGACATAGCCTGTCTTACACACTTACGGCTGCTTGACCGTGGGCAAGTCTCTTGATCTCATATTGCTCCCCCTGAGGCGATAATAGCACCTACTTCCTGGAGTTGTCCTGAGCACGGGAGAAGTGTGGTGTTCAGCACAGAGCCTGGCATACAGTAAGGCCTGACAGTTATTCTTGTTTTCTTTCAGAAAGCTGACAACAGGGGCTGGTATGGGGAGTTGTCAGGAAGCCCCAGGAAGGGTGGTTTTGATTTCCAGAAGAGAGATACCAAGGTCTCTGGAGGCTGAGATGGGGAGACTTCTACAGCTCAGGGTGAGAGTGGGCCTACACGTTCCGAGAGGCTGGGCTGGGGACAGTTGTCCTCCAATCCCTGTGCCCAGTCTTCTTGCCAGGAGTGATGGGGGGAAAGACAGAGATGCCAGAGGTCATCCATGGGGACCCATCTCTTCCCAGGGAGCAGATGTCAATTGCTGGAGCCTGACAGTTCCAGGAGGAGGACACAGAGCAGCCGGAGCCTCTGTTCACCTCCAGTGCTGGGGGAGGGGCAGAGCTGGTGCTTCAGGCAGGCTGGATATTCCTGCCCTTGCTCTGTGTGCACTAATTTGGCCTGGTCTGAGTCTCATGGCTGCTGGGCCTTTCCTGTCTCTGCCTGTTCAGTTGAAGAGGTGGAGATGTCTCAAAAAGTGCCATGGTGACGGGGCGTGGTGGCTCATGCCCGTAATCCCAGCAGTTTGGGAGTTCAAGGCGGGTGGATCACGTGAAGCCAGTAGTTCAAGACCAGCCTGGCCAATGTGATGAAACCCTGTCTCTACAAAAATGCAGAAAAATTAGCCAGGCACAGTGGTGCATGCCTGTAATCCCAGCTACTCAGGAGGCTGAGGCAGGAGAATTGCTTGAACCCAGGAGGCGGAGGTTGCAGTAAGCCGAGATCACTCCACTGTACTCCAGCCTAGGCAACAGAGCAAGATTCTGTCCCTCCTCCAAAAAAACCAAAGAAGTGCCATGGTCAGGAGGCTGGCCTCCTGCAGGGGTCCCTGGCATGTGCCACGGGAGCACCCCCGACCCACTGGGTAGCTCCGGAGGGCTACATCCTCACAGAGTAGCTCTGGTTGGTTTGAAAGGGGACTGATTGCTTTCTTAATACAGAGATCACACCCATGAAGCACCTTTGACCACGGCCAACTTCACCAGCAGGCACAGTAGGCACTGTTCCTACAGCCTGCAGTATTTCAGGGGTCCATGGCATTGTTTTTATTTCTTTAAAATCAGCAGGAAAAAATGTTAATATAATGCATCCTGGATTATGTTCCTCTTTATTTTAATAGCCATAAATTAGAATTTTTAACATATTTCTGTGGAGAAAGGGGCACATAAAAACAAAAGTTGCAGGGGCCCATAAAATTCATATGCAGCCTGGTCTTTGCACTTCCTTCTCCTGTAGGACAAAATCCCAACAGACAAATAACTCAGGTGTTAGACTCACATGGAACTGGGTTCAAGCCCTGATTCTACTACTTACAAGCTTTGTGACCCTGGGTAAGCCACTTAACCTCTCTGAGCCTCTGTTTCCTCATCTGCAAAATGAGATAAATAATGAATGAAAGACCTTTAGCAAGGGTGCCCCTGAGCACATAAAAAGGATTCAAAGCACCAAAGCTGTCAAAATGCTATCAAAGCCGTCAAGAAAGTCCATCAGCCTGGTGGTCAAGACCATTTGCTTTATAGGTATTTCCTGAGCATCTGCTACGGGTCAAGCTGTATGCTGGGTACTCTTGTCATTTGCTCCCTGCCTGTTCCTCTCTCTGCAGACCCTGGTCCCCACCCCACCTGTGTCTGTATCTTCATCACCCCACTCACCATTTCTGTCTTACAAAGACCCTAAGATTCTCTGTCTAATTTCGCTTTCCTTTCTTTATCTTCACTTTCTTGCTTGCCACTGGATCCTTGGAATCTGCTCCCTGACCTGGGCAGGCAGCCCTACCTAATCTAATGGAGATCAGCTATCATCTTCTTACCTTTTTCTCACTGCAGAGGGATCTGCCCAAACTCTGTTCCACCTGCACCCCCACATCCCAGTGAGTCCCAATTGGACACAAGACCGACCCCTTCCTTCTCCTCTGCAGAGCCACATCCAAATTCAGCCCTGAAGTTGTCTTCTTTAACTTTTCCCCAACAATCTGCAGAAACATGGGTCAGGTAACCTCCCATTTGAAATGTTGACAACCTCAGCTTCCTAATACAATAAAAGCCTGCCTTCTATCTTTTTCCTGCCAAAGGCATCATGAATGATTGATTGATTGATTTAAAGAAATTAAAACATGTCACATAATTTTATAAGCAATGTAACCACCCGTATTGGAGCCTGGATACCTGATGTAAAGATTCCAGCTTTATTTTATTTTATTTATTTATTTGAGATGGAGTTTTACTCTTGTTGCTCAGGCTGGAGTACAATGGTACTATCTTGGCTCACTGCAACCTCCAGCTCCTGGGTTCAAGAGATTCTCCTGCCTCAGCCTCCAGAGTAGCTAAGATTACAGGCATGTGCTTCCATGCCCGGCTAATTTTGTATTTTTAGTAGAGACGGGGTTTCCCCATGTTGGTCAGGCTGGTCTCAAACTCCTGATCTCAGGTGATCCACCTGCCTCCACCTCCCAAAGTGCTGGGATTACAGGACTGAGCCACTGCAACTGGCAGATTCCAGCTTTAAATGTGGAAATATATATTTTTCAATACCAAAATCAATATAACATGAGAAAGATGCATAAAGAGCAGAAACAACTTTTTTCCCTTTTAAATGGGAGAAGTTGTTTAAGAACTTGTTTCTGGAGCTGAAGATTTGTCATGGTTTTATCTATGACTTAAAATAGGAGAAAAAACACAAAAAGTAGGTATTCAGAAGTAACCATGAATGCAGTCAAGGACACTAGGTCAACGGGTTGGAAGTTGACTCTTCCCCTTGACACAGCCAAATCTAGAACCCTCCCCTCATTCTTATCTGCTCTCAGGCACTCAGAGCCCTCTAGACCCTGGTCCAATTCGACAGCAGCTTCTTCTCAACTTGCACTTCACACCTGCTCCATTTGATGAACCCCATATTCTTCCTCCCCAAGACAAACCTCTTTCCCTCCCTGCTCTACCTGCTCCTCCTGGAAGAGCCTCACTCCCTGGTCCTCTTGAATATAAGTCCCCTGAGGACAAAAATCTTACATCCTCACTGATGGATCCCAAACTCCTAGAACAGTGCCAGGCATACGATAGATGGTTATTAAATATTTGGAGACTGAATGGGCAACCCAGAAAACTCCTATGTAAGCTTCAAAACCTCAATCAAATGGAGTCTGCTTTTTGTGCTACCCTTGGTCCCCTGGCAATGTCCGGCACTGTGGTTTCTGTTTCCACACTGCTTTGTGTTGACTCCTCTTAGTGCACATTTTACATGTCTGCAAATCAAGAGGCATCTTGGCCTTTGGAACAGACAGACCCTGCTTCCAGTCCTGCTTCTGACACTTCATTTATTTATTCAACTCACTTGTTCCACAAAGATTTACTGGGCATCTACCTCTATTGTACCAACCATTGAGAATTAAATGGTGAACAAAGGCAGATTAGCACCTGCTCCTCATGTACCTTCTCCCAGGCATGCCCATTAGCCTTGCGGTGCCTCTGTTTCCTCAGCTGTGACACAGGTAATGGCCCCTTCCTGAGAGGATTGTTGAGCAGATTAAATTGGGAGGTGCAATAAGGCACTCACTGCATGGTAGGTGCTCAGTAGATTTTGCTCTGTGGAGACTGAGCTCCTCCTCGGGGCCAAGGAAGGATTCCCATTTCTTTCCTCTTTCCTTGGGCACAGAGGAGGTAGTGGTAGATGTTGGCTGGTAACGAGGATGGTGGAGATGCACTTTGTGCCTGTCTCTCTGTGGCTGTCTCTGGATACACACACCTACACAGACACACAGACCCACACATGCATACAGAGAGAGAGAGAGAGAGAGAGAGAGAGAGAGAGAGAGAGAAAGAAAGAGTCAGATCCAGCCTGTCCTTACCACACTAGCTCTTCCAAGGCCCAAAACCATCCTTCACCTCTGAGTGGGTCAGTGCTAGGGGCAAACAAGAGTCTCTAGCACACTGGGACAAAAACCCAGGATTCCCAGGCCTGGGAAGGTGCAGGATTGACCTGGTGGCCCAGTATGCCCCATCCCTGACCCAGGTGGCTGAAGCTCCAGAGATGGTACACTTTCACCCAATTTCTCAGTATCTCTGGGGACAGTGACGCAGAGCAGTTTAAAAAATTACCCCCCACCCTGCGATCCACCCCCGCACCTATGCCTCTGTCTGGCCATTCACACTCCAATGCCTGACATGTGACCAGATGGCCACAGGCCCGCTCCCTTGAGCAAACAGCAGTGCACGTGAGCAGTGTCTGGCCTCAGGCTTGGACATGGCCAGCTGGCCACTCAGGACTCTTGCCCCATTCTGCAGGAGTGGAGGGGTAGATGGAGCACTGGGACATCTGGTTTCTAGCCCTAAGTTCAACCTCAAGGCAAGGTCTGGCGTGAGTCCTTTTTTGTCTCTAGGTCTCCTCAGTTTCCCTATATGTATCAGGCAGGGTCTGGCTGGCTGGTTGGAGAAGTAAGCCTGAGAGCCTTTTTAGCCCCTGTGTTTTTCTATCATATTCTTGGGTTCAGGGCAGAAATAAATGTATGGGCCTTTCAGATTTAGATCCTGGGCACCTTGGGCACCTGCCATAGTCCATTCTCAGCAATTGCTGAGATCATCTCCAAACTTATTTCATTCTGAGTTTCAACCTCTCCAACCTGCTGTTTTCCTCAATTCTCTCTAAGACTTTTAATGTTTTTAGGAACCTTCCAGTTGATGTGGAAGAGTTTGAAGAGATGAGGGTGGTGAGAACCCTCTGGACCAAAATGGAGCAGTGTCTCACATCTAGGAGTTGGGGTCAAGGCCTCGGGAGGTGTGGTTAGAGGGGCATGGTGGAATTCAAAGGGTGCAGATTACATAATTTTATTTGAAATTATTATATAATTTCATATTTGGAAAGATTTGAAAATGACAAACCTCAGAAAATAATGAGTGTCAAGGCTTTCTTTGCTGATTGGGACATTGCAGAAGATAGCTTGAAAGGGGCAATAGCTTAAAATTAACCTGAACCATTGAAATTGCTGGGTGATTTTTTTCTTCGGTCCCACATGGTCAACTATTGTCGTTTCCTGTGTTTCAACTTAATATTTTGGGGTTATCAGAAGAGCACATGAGCAACTGAGAACTACGAGTGTTTTGTGAGGCGGGAACACTCACATGTGGCAATGATTGGAGAAAGAGAAGGCAGCCAAGGAAACGGAGAAGAACAGTCAGAGATGAGAAGGAAGCCGGGGGCTCCAAGAAGCAGAGGTGGTCAGCTGGCCAGCAGTTTGGGACTGGGGCTGGATGGGGACCTAGGCTGGGATACCCCATCCATTTCCACCCGGTAGCCCTGTCCAGTGTCTCCTCTCACCACTCTGCCTCAGTGTCTTTGTTCCAGCCACACCAGATATCTGTTGTGTCCTTGAATGCCTCATGTATTCTCTCAACCCAGCCTCCCCTCCAGCTGTTCTCTCTTCCTGCAGTTCTTGTCTCTGCCCCTTCCACATCAGATGGGCACTGCCTCTGTTGTTCAGCCCTCTGATGGTCACCTTCTTAGGCCTGTCCCGCTCCCTTTGCCAGACATGGTTAGATGACCCTAAGGCTGTGCGTCTCCATTTTTAACTTAAAATTTCTTATGTGATGTCCGTCTTCCCCACTGGACTGTGAGCTCCTGTGGGCAAGGCTGGTGTCCATTTTGTTTATCGCCATATCTCTATGCCTAGCACAGTGCCTGGCATAAGGTAGCAATGCAATAACTACTAATAAATGAACAGATGGGACACCAAAATTATCAGGACGCTGAAGTCCAAGTCTCTAGCAAGCCTGGGCTCTTACTCAGCCAAAATATCTGGGTCAGATATGACTTTCTGAACGGTCCATGCGGAGCTTCTGACTTTGAAAATCAATGTGCATTTCCATCAACAAGTTGAGAGCATTGAGAAATGAGGAGCTGTAGGATCAGATGGTGTTCTGATTATCTCTCTTTTGCTGCAGAGCAAACCACCCCACAACTTGCTGGTATAAAACAACACCCCTTTCAGTACACTCACAAGTTCAGTGGGTCAGAAATTAGGAAAGGTCACAGAAGAGACAGCTCATCTCCGCTTCATGACATCTGGGCACCTCACCTGGGATGACTTGAATGGCTGGGACTGGGGAATCCACTTTCAAGATGGCTTCTTCATTCTTGTTTCTGGTGCCTGGGTTGGGCTGGTTGAAGACGGGGCTCACATGCAACTGTCAGGTGGAACACCTACATATAGCTTCCAGCATTGTGGTCTCAGGTTAGTAGAGCATGAGAGTTTCTTAATAGCCATCTCCTGACTCTCAGTACAATTGCTTCATTAAACAAGGTAGATGCCTCATGGCATATCATGATGTAGCCTAGGAAATCATATAGTGTCACTTCTGTACTCTATTGGTCAAAGCAGTTGTAAGTCCCTCTGGTTCGAGGGGACAGATCATAGGCCCACATCCTACTAGGAGTAATGTCACAGGATTTATGGCTATGTTTTAAAATTGCCGTAGAAGGTTTATGCTGCTGTAGATCTCTGGGATCAGGCCTGTGAGCAGATGCTGAACTGCATGACCAGACACATTTTCCCCTCAACTCTTAGCATTAGAAAAACACTTTAAAATCTTCCAAGTCACCAGGTGTGGTGGCTCATGCCTGTAATCCCAGGATTTTGAGAGGCCGAGGTGGGTGGATCACCTGGGGTCAGGAGTTTGAGACCACCCTGGCGAACATGGTGAAACCCCGTCTCTCTAAAAATACAAAAAAGTTAGCTAGGCGTGGTAGCGCATGCCTGTTGTCCCAGCTACTCTGGAGGCTGAGGCAGGAGAATCGCTTGACCCTGGGAGGCGGAGGTTGCAGTGAGTGGAGATAGCACCATTGTATTCCGGCCTGGGCAACAAGAGTAAAACTCTGTCTCAAATAATAATAATAATAATAATAATAATAATAATAATAATAATAAATAAAAAAATTCTTCCAGGTAGAGGAGGAAGGTGACTTGTAGCTTTGTAGGCCTGGGTTCAAATCTTGCTTCTATCACTTTGTGTCCATGGGGTCTTGGGCAAGTCGTTTAACTCATCTGAGTCTCAGTTTCCTTACCTGAATAGTGGAGGCAGCAGTGATGCCGTAGTGAGGATTTGGTGAGCCAGTAAAGGAAGATCTGATGCCTGCTGAATGCTTATAACAGTTACCTTTGTGATCATCAATGCTCTTTCATGTAAAATGAGAATAAAAATAGAGACCTTACAAAAACTGTCTTCCTGGCTCTAGGCCATCTGTGAATAGGGGAAATTCAATTCATGTTCTTGGACCAATCACTCGGCAAGAATCTGCAGACGCAGAGATGAACGCAGCAGCGCGGTCAGCCCTTGGATCTCCACATCCAGTGGACAGGGGAGGCATAGCGAGGCTGAGGGAGGTGGTAGGGGGCAGAGCATTAATTCCCGTGGAATGGTCATCAGTGCACTCATGGCATTCTTGATGGGGGTCTCTGGACCATGCCAAGGGGTCTTCTTTGGTCCATTCTTAGCCAACATATTTAACATGTACTCAGTTAAAGTCTGACAAAGTCTTGCTGACTTTGTTGGAAAAGACCAAAGATGGGAAAAACGCAGTTTCATAAGACCTCATGTGAAAGAGACATAGCTATGACTTTTAGCCGGCTCCCAATATTACCTACATTTTTTCAGTATTGTGTTAAGAGCTTTTCATGTATTGTTCCATTTAATCATTCCAGTAGCTTTATGAGGTAGGTGCCTGTATTGTCTTCACTTTATGGGTAGACACTGAGACTCAGAGAAACCAAATGGTTTGCCCAGGGCCACATGCTGTGTTCCAGCTGCCAAAATGCTAATGCTACCCCTGACTGCATGAATAGAAGAAAGTGTCCTGAGCAGGGGATGAGACACATTGTGTTCTGCACTGCCTAGATCACCCTCAGGGGTGGCTCTCATTTAATTCAGAGGTACTGGAGACCTTCCAGTGGAGGGAAAGAGTGAGACCTTGGAGACATAAGACCTCACAGTCATGTTCTGTGAGGGAACATGCTCCTGATGTGGGGGAGAGAAAGCTGACATCAGGACCACTCCTTCATATTTCCAAGAGGCTGTTGTGGGGCAAAGAGAGCTCCATGTTTCCTGTGAGCATGGTCCTGTGTTAGCCATTTAGAGCTGTTTGAAAATCTATCTGGTTCCCTTGTGATGTAGTGAGCCTCCTATCACTAGAGGTGTTCAAACAGGTTAGAAGTGCCGTTGAAGGCAGGCCTGTAGTGGATGGGCTGCTGGATGTGTGTAATGCCTCTAGCACAATGCCTGGCATAGGGTAGGTGTGTGCATCAGGGAACCCTTAAGGTTTAGGAGTAAACCTGGATTCTCTTAAAAATCATTTTTTTTTTTTTTTTTTTTTTTACATCCAAGCAGCTCCTTATATACTTAGGAGGTAATAATCATTTTAATGATGACCAAACATATTACATACACAATTTCATTAGAATTTTGTAACAATGCTATTAATTGTGCCTACCTTATGGGGTTACTATAGTTGAGGAAACTGAAACACAGAGAGATTGAACAACTTGCCCAAGGCCACACAGTAATTGGCAGATCTGGGATTTGAATCCAGGCCTCTGGCTCTCCCTACGGTTGTCCTTGCCCATGGATCTTCCAGGGGCAAGTTTGACCCTCGAAGTCTCTGGCCAATGTTTATAATAATGGAAGGCGTTCCAAGTTTCTTCTCATGGCTCTGCCTCTGGGATCTTTGGATTTACTAACTGGAGAAGTGAGGACACGTGATAGAATCGCTCAACCAGTGGTTGGCTGGTGGACCCAGCCCAAGCAGGACATAATTTTGATTCACCCAATGTGCCTATGTAGGGAATGCAGCCATAAACAAAATGGAAGAGATGCCTGTCTGCCTGAAGCTTATTTTCTTGTTGAAGAGACAGCAGGGAAGAGGCAACTGCAGTGTGGGCTGGTGGGGCTGTGAGTAGAGCGGATGTCAGGGCCCCACTTCCCTCCCTTTGGACCTCACTGTTGTAGTCCTGACTTACCCTTGACCACTTAGTCCCTGCCCGGGACCTTTCTCTCCCTGCCCAAGTCCACTGTGCTACACTTAAGGCAAGCTAGAAAATTGACGTCCGTCGGGAATAGCTCCAACCAATGATTGATGGGCCTAGTGGATTAATACCATGGCTCCTTCCCTCTACGCTGAGATAACTCAGAGCTGTGTGTTCTACACTGAACTCTTAGCTGAAGTTGCCCACGGTGGGAACTTGCCTGATAATATTCTTTATTGGCTGCCTTCCTGTCCCTGCCTCATTTCTCATTTCCCTGCCAGCAGATGCTGAGATCACCTTCTACATACACTACCTTCAATCTTCATTATAGACTTTGCTTCTGGAGGGACCCGAATGACCATGGCATAGGACAAAGCTCAGGGACTCTGTGAGCCTAGAAGAGGAGGCGCTGAGCCCAGCCAGGACAGAGGTCCACAGAAGATCCCTGAAGGAAAAGAAGGCTAAATGGAGACTTCAAGAGTGAGTGGGAGTTAGTCAGCTAAAATGGGGTAAACAGAGAGAGAAGAGGGACAAGTGTTCCAGCAGGGGGACTGGCATTTGAGGAAGCTCAGAGGCAAGGAAGGGTGGTATGTCTGTGAATGGTGGATGGACCATTACAGCTGGTCTGTGACAGTGGAGGATGGGGGATTGTGAGTGATGAGGCAGACGCCAGACTTGGAGGCCACAGGGAATGATTTGTATTTTATTCTAAGAGTTCCCAGGGACAACTGAAAGATTGTTGGCAAAGAAGTGCCAGCCAGTGGGCCAGGTAAGAGGACCTGGGAGCTGGGAGGGTGTCTGAGGAGGCCAGGCCCCACAGTGCCTCCTGGCTCTGCTTTCAAAGCCCCTCAGAGAGCAAGGAGAAAGAGGCCCTTCTGGGAAGATTCCTGGGTGCCTTTCAAGGAACTTCCTCTTGCTGCAAAGTCCCCCTCGCTGGAGCCCATAAAGCAGGGCACTGAAAGTAATTACAGGCTGGGAGAGGCCAGGGCAAGGACGCTGGGGACGTGCGGGGGGCAGGGAGGCAGACAGGAGCCGTCATGCTGGCCTGGCTGCCAGGGAGGGAGTGTGCAGACACCAAAGCCCCCATAAAGTCGCCCAGAGTAGGCCCTTTTACAGGCATTCTGGGCTGGGGCATGACATCACCAGGAGCCAATCAGAGGCTCCCCCAAGCCCCTTTTTCTTCTTTGGGGCCTGTTTCTGTGGTTATTGAGGTACATTCTTGGTGAAGGGGGTGTTTTCTTTTGGAATGCTTGAACCCAATAGATTTTGCAGCCGCTGGCTAGGACAGTCCTCCTTCAGGCAAAGTCAGCTAACCGTATGTTCCCTTTCAAGACAGAAGGGCCTCCCAGGCAGCCTGAATGGGCTGCTGGGGGTTCCCTTCAAGCCACAGCTTCAAACTTCTTTTAGTGAATCAACTTCTTTTAAACTACATCCATTTGAGAAAAATAATCAACATGAATTGAGAAACACAACAACAAACAGGCTATGGAGTAAAGAGTCGTGGATTTGAATCCTGGCTCCTCTCCTTACCACCTGTGTTATTCCTGGACAAGCCTCAGTTTTCCCGTCTGTAAAATGGGGATGATACAATCCACTTTGCAGGGTTGTTGAGCACCAATTTTTTTTTTTTTTTTGATGGAGTTTCGTTCTTGTTGCCCAGGCTAGAGTGTAATGGCACAATCTCGGCTCACCGCAACCTCCGCCTCCCAGGTTCAAGCGATTCTCCTGCCTCAGTCTCCCGAGTAGCTGAGATTACAGGCACGCACCACCACGCCTGGCTAATTCTTGTATTTTTAGTAGAGATGGGGTTTCACCACGTTGGTCAGGCTGGTCTCGAACTCCTGACCTCAGGTGATCTGCCTGCCTCGGCCTCCCAAAGTGCTAGGATTACAGGCGTGAGCCACCATGCCTGGCCCACGAGGACCAAATTTAATGGATGGGTCTGAAGTGGTCAACTACCATCAGCCATTGTTTTGACAAATCCATTCTTCCTCACAGCACTGGACTTAAAGACTTAAAAAGGCTTGCCAGGCCTATTTCCCACACTATATTTATGGGTGAAGGATCTTAAGGAACATGGAAACGAGGCCCAGACAGGCTGAGGGTCTTGTGAAAGCTGCTGTGTCTAATTAGGCACTGTTTGTAGTTCTTTTGTGAAGCATGATCGTTTGTTAGCTCCAGTTAAAAGAAATTATAAAACCATATAGAACCCAACTGAAAGTTTAGAAAACAAGGGGCAAAAGCCTTCTCCATAAGGCTACCAGCCTCCCATTGCAAGTACAGTGACTTATATGTTAATATGTAGTTTGTACATGCTGGTCTTGATAATAAACTTGAAAGGTGAATACAGTATACGCGTGCCTTTGCTTGCTCCACCAATAGTACAGATTATCATGTTAATGACTCCCTATTATTTCATCAAATTGATGCTGAGTATTGTTGAATTTTACTTTCAATTTCCCCCTATTTGAAATAATGCTTCAATGAACTCTTCTCTTTTTCCACAGAAAAATAATTTCCATTTATTTGTCTAATTTCCTTAGGATAAATTCCCAGAAGCAGAATCAGTGGGTCTCAGGGTAAGTACATTTTTGTGGTTTGTGATACATATTTTCCAATTTACTTTCCATAAAGGATGTTCTAATTTACATTGCCTCCAGCAAAATATGTCCGTTTAGCCACTTCAAGGAAACCTCACCAGCATTAGGTATTATTGTTTATTATTTTGTTTGCTGCTAGATAGACAGTTATTCCTTATTCTTCTAAAATAAAATATATAAAATGATTGATTTGTGGATTCAAAGATGCATATATATATATAGTATACATACCAATAGATTTATATTCTCTCTTTAACATTATTTGATATTTGGGGAGGTATTGAGTCAGGTGAGTCTTTTACTACAAAATGCAAGAATGCCATTCCTGTTTGCTTGTGAAAGGCAAGTATATTCTCTCCCATGCCAGACAGTGATCATTGTAATAAATTGGGGCTGCCGCCAAAGTCGAAATAAACAAACTGTCACAGCAGACAATGGAAGCTCAATCCTGACCCTGATGAATGAAGTTGCTAATGTGACTTCCTGGAGTGGATGTCAGCCAACGGCCTCCCCTGTGACTTACATTAGGTCCTAGTGACAGTGGTAAGTGATTTGAGGAGGTAAAAAAGGTGCTTATGGGGCTGAGGAGGGGGTGCTATTTGGGGTGAGTGCACAGTCTGGTTTCTATAGCCAGCAGAAAAGGACTGATTTGGAAGAACTTCACAGGGAAAGTTTGCAGGGTGTTCATGAAAAGATAGAAACTGAGAGTATTTGAGGTAGGGGCATGTGGTGGTGAGGTTAGCCATTTCAAACAGAGGCTCATAAGCCAGCCCAGAACTGAGCACCTCTGTTGGGTCTGACAGAGTGTCATGAACAGCCAGATGTAGGTTCCGATCTTGGTGCTGCCATTGAGACTTGTGGAAGATGTCACTGTGGATTGAGGGACAACTGAGAACTCAGTAACACGTCCTGCCCCATTTGCTCCTCCTGGTTCCAAAGCTGAGCCTGAGTCCAGCTGGCTCCAGGCTTCTCAGATTTCTGTCCTCAGAATTCCAACACTTGTCTGTACACTGGATGGGTAGCGAGTACAATCTGCCTGTGTCCACCCCTCTTGTGTCACTGAAGACATGCTGATTCTCTTATTAGAGTGGAAGCTTGCTCAGACTTAAAAGGTGAAGCCTCAATGCTCATTCATCCTTGCAGCACCAATGCTAACTCCCTTTTCTTCCAGGAAGCTTTCCTTGATCTCACCAGTTAGCTAATGACCACCTCCTTTGCCCTCCTCTGTGGAAGCTTTTATGGCTGTTCTTATTGCATCAGGATCGTAATTGATCTTCATTCGCAGACGCCGGACTCTGCAGCCACATCTGTGTTTCCCTTACTTCTTGCTCTTGTAAGATAACCTCATTCCTAGCTGTAGCCTTGGTCCTTTGCAGGCTGTCAAGGAATGGTAAGCTAATGAATGAGTGATAAAATAAGCCCTCCACCATTTATAAAGCACACTTAGCACACATTATCTTATTTGGTACAACCTCATTGTAAAGGTGGAGAGGCTGGATATTGTTATACCCATTTTACAGAAGGGATCAATAATACCAGCTGGCACTCACTGAGAGTCTCAATGCAGCAGGCTCAGGGCTCAGCACTTTACAAGCATTGTCCCGTGTCATCTTCCCAACAACCAAGGAGGTAGGTACCATCATCATCCTCATTCCACTAAGAGGGGACTGAGACTTGCTGAAGACAAATCACTTGGTGGGGCTGAATTTCTAGGAAGGGACAGATCTGGAATCTGACCCCAGTTCTGTGTGTTGCCAAAGTTTCCACTCTGCTGCGCTGCCCCTCCTGACGATATCACCTCCACTGTCTCCACCTCTGGCGTTTGAGTTCTTAGAAACAGTGTCTTATTTGTCCATTCACTTCCAGTGCCAGGTCCGAGGTTGGGCATAGGTAGGCATCCATAAATGCTGATGAAATGGAACGATAGGTGGATGAATGGTCAGTTGGTGTCTGCTCCAGCTCTGTTGCAAGCGGAGGGAGTTTCTGCTTTCATGCAGTGCAGTCAGGGGATGGGAATTGGGATTAACTTGGGACTGATCTTGTACCTGAGTTGTTCTGGTCATAAAACATGAGGGTGTGTCTTCTTGGGGACATGGTGAGCCATGTGCCTGCTTTCCAATGCATCAGATATGTCTGGCCAATCTCTGAGGGCAAAATGAAATGTCTTGGGAGAACAAAGAGCTGCCTCCCTCCTGTGCCAGGAGAGCAGGATCATTTTGCTCTGTCTACACACGCATTCCTGTCCTCTCCCTGCTGATGGCCTTGGGAGATAATGTGTTTCATGTGTGTCCCTGAGCATTGTGACAGCTGTCGTGAATTTAGTGGGAGCTGCAATGGCCCGTGTGTCTGGGTGAAGTGGGTTCCATGTCTTTCCAGGTTGCAGACTCTTGAGGGAAGCAGGATCCCATATCGCAGGGCTGTAATGTCAGACAGGGCCTGCCAGGGTCAGTATTTGCCTCTCTACCTAGCTCTGGGCAGAGCCTGAATGGCTGGCCAGCAGACTCCAGCCATGGAAGGTAGAGCTGGAATTAGTCCTTCTGCTCTAAGAATGGAGTGTGGGGCCTACCTGGCTGGACATGGAGCTTCGTTTTTGATGTGCACCCAAGGTCCCAGTGCAAAACACAGGGCGCCGGTTTGCACATGTATCTTATCTGGTTTCCCCATCAGAGCACTCAGCTTTGTTGATGAGACTGTGGATTCCAAGATAGGCAATGATAGAAATGAGCAGAACTGACATTTATTGTGCATTTGCTCCTTGTCAAGCATTTTACACGGAATTTCTCTTCTAAGCTGTTGATATCTCAAAGTGCTTAACAGCATGGATATCAGAGTTAGCAGGACTTGGGTTTAGATTATGACTTTTCTGCTCAGAGCTGTGTGACCCTGGGCAAGTCACCTGTCTGAGTGCCTGTCTCCTCACCCTGAAGCATGTTCTGACTAGTGACAGCCCTCGTAACTCGCAGGTTGACAGAGAGCCTGCATGTGTGTGTTTCTGTTCAGGACAGTACAGTGCTGGTGGGCAGGCATCATCATTCCACGAGGCCTGCCATTCTGCTGTTCCCTGAGATCTCTGCTCTCCTAACCGTGAGCCCAGGCTCCTTCCTGGCCAGGGTTCTGACCTTCCTTGCCCTGTCCCTGTCAGCTCCCTCTTGCTGCAGCCTCTGGCCTGGAAGTCCTTTTTGCATTCTCTCCTCACTTGTGTCTTGGATGAGGGCTTCCTTCTTCAGTGCTGATGAGGACTGTGCCTGGGAGGGCTTTCCTCTGCCGCATGCTCCATTCCCTGCCTGCTCCATTCCCCGCCTGCTCCATTCCCCGCCTGCTCCATTCCCCGCCTGCTCCATTCCTGTGTGCTGTCTCCATCATGAGACTCTGGGTGTGTGAAGGGGTGAGAAATTCATGTGAGTGTCTGTGATTGTGAGGGTTGTACCCATAGCTGATATCTGGATGTTTGTGTATGTGTATGTGTGAGTCTGCACTGGCATGGGGAGGAGCACGGATATCCATGGTGGTGAATGTGCAGGTGTGACACGCTGTGTGCCCATGAGTGAGACCAGGAATGCAGGACTCTCACTTGTGGCATTAAGCCCATGTGTGTACAGCCTGCAGACGTGTGATGTCGGAATGTGCCAGTGAGGGGCTGTGTGTGAGATACACACATGTGCATATACACACAAGCACTGTGTGAGGAGGTATGTAGGAGAGTGGGCAAGGACATCAGCCTGTCAGGGCCCCACTCTGTGCTGCTGGGGGCTCATTCTCAGCTCTTTACGAAGTGCAGGGCAGGGGCAAGACCCTCCCTGGTGGGCCAAACCTGCCTGCCCTCTCTCTGTCCCACGTAGGCTGGACTAGAGACAGTTCTGGGATTCGCTGAGGGTGAGGCAGGCCCAGGGCCTGGGAGAGGTGGTAAGAGGAGGAGGCCTGGCCTAGGGCAGGTGGATGAAGTAAAGAAGAGACCACCTCAACATAGTCTCTGGAGTGCTAGTGGGGACCAGAGCCTGCCTGGTCACACTTAGGTCTGAATTCAGCTCTCACATTCCCAGCCAGGCTCTCTCCAATTCTCTGTGCTGCTTCCCCAAACTGAGGTAGGAATCACAAAGCAGGTGACAAAGACTTTCTTCCCCAGCTCTATTCAGAAGACCAGGGATGTCTCTCATCCTTATCACCAGTATCCTAATGAAGCTTCAAGAAAAATGTTTGTTGAATGAATTAATGAAATGAGAGAGAATGCTTATGGTTGCTGGGGGAAGGAGAGACTATGTGAAACAAGCTCATCCTACCACGTGTGGGACAGGGCATGCGGTCGTGCAGGGCAGAGTGTGCGTGCATGTGTGTGTGTGTAGATATAGGCGTGTGGAGGAAAGAATCAGGTAGCCACTCCCTGGCTGCTCCTAGAGCTGAAGTTTCCCAGGCGGGATTACGATCTCAATGTTTCACCTTCCGGCTACTAGGAGTATGGGATGGGGGCTTTGGGGGGCTGAATGTCAGTCTGGGGTTCCGATCTTCCTGGGAGGGGGTACAAGTCCTCAGCGGAGGATTTGTACCAGCCGCTAAGCAGATAATTGCTTGTCAGATTGATTGAAGGCTTTTCAAAATGTCTTTTCCTTGGAACACCCTCCCATCCCCCCCGATGAGTGGATTATTTGAGTTGGAACTGTTCCCCCTCAGTTTTTTTCCCCTCCTTTCTCAAAGTAGTAATTACTGCCGAGTAGCCCTCCGTGGCGTTTCCTGTCATTTGCAGGCTGAAGCCAGCGGCTGTTTCCTCTGCTGGGTGAAGGACAAGCAGGCCAGTTAGGGAAATACCCCACCCCCTAGCCTGGCCCTGAGCCCCTGGGGCCCCTGGTGGCCTTGGTGGGGCTAATGGGGCCTGGCAGGTGGAAAGGAACTGGCCGACTGATCAACTGAGGTAGTCCTGGCTCTCTTCCAAATCCTGAGACTTTCTTCACCCTTTGTGTCCTTGCTCCCTTGTGTGTGTGCGCGCACACACGCACGTGCATCTAACTGTGTGTGTACATGTAAACTGTGCACAGGCTCTTGAGCCCCAGTAAAAATCTCCACCTGCGTCACCCACAGTGATTTTCCCAAGGGAGCTTAGCCTTGACCATTTCTTCAGATTTGAAAAAGTCTGTAAAGTATCTTCATTGTAAGTGGATCTATGGCTGGTGAGATGCGTAGACGGGAGATCAAGCAAGAATAGTGAGAGGCTCATTGCCAAATCAAGGTAGTGGGTTTAGGGGCGCCCATGGCACAGTGCTTTCAACTTTTCCATGCTTTCAGAATATTCACAATAAAACGTGGGTAAAAAGTTTGCAAGGTCGCTCTACAATCCTCCTGTGCACCCCACCCACACTCAGGATTCGTAATCTCCGCTAGCCTTGAGTTTTGTTTTAATGCTGCTCCTCTTCGTCCTCCTCCTCCTTCCTTCCATCTTCTCCTCTTCCTCCCTCTGAGAGTTTGTTCTCAGTCACAGAGGCCAAAGCTGAGCAGGACGCAGACTAAGATGAGATGAAGAGTTGAGGCTCATGAGTCAAGACTGTTTGAGTCCATTCCAAGTTCTCCCTCTTTGTGACCTTGGGGGAGTCTTTGTGCCTCAGTTTACTCATCTGTGAAATGAGGCTAATAACAATAGAACCTTCATAAGGTTGCAGTGAGGGTTGAATGAGAGAATGCATGTAAAATGCTGGGCACAAAGCCTCAGTCCATAATCTGTGCTTAACAATTGTTTGGTAAACAAATGATAAAATGGATCTCATAAGGAGATGTGGGCCGGGCGCGGTGGCTCAAGCCTGTAATCCCAGCACTTTGGGAGGCCGAGACGGGCGGATCACGAGGTCAGGAGATCGAGACCATCCTGGCTAACACGGTGAAACCCCGTCTCTACTAAAAATACGAAAAACTAGCCGGGCGAGGTGGCGGCGCCTGTAGTCCCAGCTACTCGGGAGGCTGAGGCAGGAGAATGGCGTGAGCCTGGGAGGCGGAGCTTGCAGTGAGCTGAGATCTGGCCACTGCACTCCAGCCTGGGTGACAGAGCGAGACTCTGTCTCAAAAAAAAAAAAAAAAAAAAAAAAAAAAAAAAAAAAAAAAAAAGGAGATGTGGACCTCAGAAAGAGATGGGAGGGAACATGCCAGAGAGATGAGCATGGCAGCGAATTGTGTGTTTGGGGGACCCCATGGGTTTCAGCGTGGCTGGACTACAAGATGGGTGGTGAAGTGTGGAGGGCTGGGAGCTAGAGGGAGGCTGAGAAGGAGGCTGGGACCACGTTGCTGTGGTGATTATGAGCATGGTCTCTGGGATCAGGTGTGGCTCAGGTTGAATCCCAGCCCTGCCACTTCCTAACTGTATGACTTTGGACAACTGACGCATCTCCATGGCTTGGTTTTCTTATCTGTGGAAATGGGAATCCCAGTAGTTCCTACCTTAGAGGACTGAATTAACTGAGTTAATAAATGCAGAGAACTGCCGCCTGGCCTGTGGGAAAGTTGAATAAAAGTGTTTGTTATGATTGTCATTCTTGGACATGTGGACATGGGCCGCATTTGGTTGCACATGTGTGGTTGGCTCACGTGTGTGTATGTGTGTGTGTGCACGTGGGCATCTGCAGCCAGCGCTTGTTTGTGGGTGTGTTTGTGTCTATATGTAAGTGTGTGGTGGGGACTGGGGTCGGGGAATCCATGGAGCGATTAAACCTCTGGGAGAAGACCCATCCATCCTGGGCAAAGAAACCCTTCAGTGAGAAGTAGATGGCATCACTTATAAATAATAATCTATATTACTTCCCTGCTGAAAAGCCTCCAGAAGTTCCTCTTCGTTCATTCAGTCGACAAACACTTGCAGAGCTCCTACTATGCACCAGCCCCAGCCTCATTGGCCCTTTCCACTTGCTATTGGTTACATACAGCTTGTTCCTCCATGCACATTTCTCTTTGGCCTGCTAGACCCAAATCAGATGCCGCTTTCTCTGAGAATCTTTCCTGACTACAGAAGCCCATGCTGATGGGTTCCCTTGGCACCCAGGATTTTATGCCCACAGCAAGGTCAGTGACTCTTGTCTAGTCACCACTGAATCCCCAGCACCAGGGGAGAGCCTTAGCACAAGTGTTTTGAACGAATGGATGAGTGAATTGTTCAACATGAGGACACCCACAAGGGGTCCCAACTCTGCAGACCAGTTCAACCAAGAGCCTGGGAGCTGGGGTTCACTAGTTTCTTAATTTCTGCCACTGTCACTTCCATCTGTGCCACTGGCTCCCCACCAGGAAAGCCGCAGAGCCTGGATGCAGGTGGCTCAGTAAGAGTTAAAAGAGCAGTAGGCGTTGGCTCCTGGGGACAGTGAGCTCCCCAAGGCTGCTAGAAGTGTTGGAAGCAGAGGGAAGCAGGGCAGGAAAGTGGTCAGCGTCCTTCAGATAAAGGGGGCATTTGACCTTGGGTGCAGTCCAAGGCCCTTCCCTGGAGGCCCCCAGCATGCCAGGCCCTGACCTGCAGGGGAGGCCAAGGAAGCTGCCTTGACTGCAGGAGCCACAGACGGGGCTGGACACCAAGCCTCGCGTTATCTCCTCAGGCCACACGTCGGCTAGGAGTGTTGGGCACACAGCAGGACCGGCTCACAGGAAGCTGGAGGAGTTTCTGTCTTTCTAAGGGTCAGAGGTGGCTGGGATTTGGCAGCCAGGGAAATGGGAACTTCCTGTGTCCCTCCCTGGAGCGAAGACTGGCAGCAGGAGCCCAGATGGAACTGGTAGGCCAGAAATGCAAAGATGTGATTTTCACGGCCTGTTCCTCAGGCAAGACGTGGTGGGATTGGATTTCACTATATATACACGCATAGTGTGTGTGCAGGTGTGTGTGTGCTCACACGTGCATAGTGTGGGCATGTGCACATGCATGTGCATAGTGTGTGTGTGCATGCACACATGTATAGTAGCTGTGGGGCAAAAATTCAGGGTTTGTGTGTTTCTAGATGAATCTGTTTTTGTGCCCAAATTTGTCTGCCTTGTTGTGAATACTCTTGGTATATGTGTGAAGCAGGAATTTGTGTGTGTCCATATGTGCTTATATATGTAAACAGACATCTGCCAGAGGTATGTGTAAACCTGTGTGCTGAACACATGTGTATGAATGCATAGGGGGCCTGATTTTAATGTATGTATGTGTGTGTTGGGGGCTGCACATCCTGACAAACAGTTTTGAGCCCAGCAAGATGGAGCCACTGAAGGAGGGGACACAAAACCATGATGCTGGAAACATCTGTCCCTTCGTTTAGCCCTGGGGTCTCTGGAGAGGGTTTTATGTTTCCTTCTTGCCAAGAAGGAAAATGTGATGCTTCTCACTCAAATATACGAGCACAGTCACTCTCTATTCAATAAGATACCCAGTTCAGCTCACCCTGGGTTATAATCAGAGACAAGTGATTGGAAGAAGTGGCAGGAGGATCATCTTTAAGGATAAGGGGTGAGCAGAACTTCCCTTCCACTAGGGAGGGGTCCTAAACAAGATCCACCCCAGCCCAGCCCCATCTGGTCCCAGCAGGGGCACCTCAGGCAGGAGTAGGTGCAGCATCAGCAGTGGGTCTTCAGGCATCTGGTTGGAAAGGTTGTCCCTGCCTTGAATGACCACAGATGAGCCCCCTAAACTCAGGAGCTCTGAAAGCACAGAGGAAGAGGCCACTGCTATAAGGTCTCACAGAGTGGGGAGAGTTTGAGTGGAATCTTCGCCTTCACAGGATTGAAGAAAGTTTGTTAAATCTGGCATTTGTGTGATATTTGCTCAATGTCCATTTCGAACAGATCAGGAGTTGGTGAACTACCACCAATAGGCCAAATGTGGCCTAGTGCCTTTTTTTGTAAATAAAGTTTTGTGGGAACACAGCCATACCCAGCTAATACCGTCTATGGCTGCTCCCACGCTACAACAGCAGAGTGGAGTAGTTGTGACACAGACCCTATGGCCTGCAAAACCTAACTATTTGCTAACTGTCTCTTTACAGAAAAAAATTTGTGGACCCCTGCACTAGACTGTTGATTTCATAAGGGCAGGAAGGATAAGCTCAACACATAGCAAGTGCTTAATAAGTATCAGTTGAATGAATGAATGAATGAATGACTTAACTTTGGAGGATGATTCCAGGAAGAGGAAATAGTGTGTGACAAGGCATGGGGCCAAGAAACAGCCTTAGGTGTACTGGTCATGGAAGGGTGGAGCACAGAGAAAACACACACACACACAAACACATGCACGCACACACACACAGAGTACACACACACACACACATGCATGCAAGCATGCTGGGGAATGTGGTAGTGCAGAGGTTCACACAGCAGAACGAGTATTTGGCTAGGGAAGGCATCTCTGAGGAGGTGACACTGAGCAGTATCCTGCAGACCTGTAGGCATTTTGCAGGAGAAGATGGAGGAGCAGCATTCCAGGTGGTGGGACTGGCAGAGGCAAAGGCCTGGAGGCCGGATGGAAGGAAGTGTGGGTGCTGGGCACCGCTAATTACACTGAATCTGCATATGCCTGATGGGACCCTTGGGCCGACATGAAGCTACAGAGGACTTTAGGGGCAGATTTGCAGGGCCTGGAAGGGCTGCCCTCAGGGAGTGTGGAATTTGTTCTCTGGGCACTGGGGAATCAATCAGTGGGGGTGTCAGTGGAGACTCCAAGGAGACCCAGGTAGGCAAGGAATTCAGGACTCTGGGCAGGCCAGTTTTCTTCTCTAGACTAGTTTTCATGGCAAAATGGGAATGATAGTGGCTGCCTCCCAGAGTAGGGGAAGGATTACCTGAGGTCAGAGATGTGAGAAATTCAGCCTGTGCCTGGCACAGAGTGGCTAACAAGCAGTTGTTGGACAAAACACAGGACACCCAGTTAAAGTTGAATTTCAGGTAAATAACAAACCATGTTTTAGTATAAGCATGTTCCAAATATTGCATGGGACATTCTTACACTGAAAAATTCTTCATTGTTTTTCTGAAATTCAAACATTTCAGGAATTCAAAAGTTCTAACTCGGTGTCTTGTATTTTTATTTGCTAAATCTGGCAACCTAACTGCCCAGGGATAGTGGCTGAATCTGGGTCTTTGTTGGTGGCTTCAAGGTCCTGAAAACCTGACAGTGATGCCAGAAACAGGATGACAAGCTTGTGGGACTGAACACTGGGGAGGTGAGGTGTCATGGAACCCAGTCCTCTTGGCTAATGGGGAAGGAAGTAAAGGCTCAGAGAGGGGAAGGAACTAGCTGAAGGTCACCCAGCCAGATGTAGTCCTAGTGTTCTACTTTTCTCTCTGGCTGGTCAAGAGAGAGCTTTGACTCATGGGGGTGCTCCCTGGGACAGCTTAGAGGGATTCTATCAGTTGTGAGAATTCCGAGTACGGCTTCTAAAATCTTCAAGGCCATCCCAGCCTTGGCAGCCGATGCAGCGTGTGATCTTCACCACATCCCTCACCCCATCTATGCCTCAATTCATCCAGCCATAAAATGGGTCTAATTACACCCACCTCACAGGTGAGTTGTGAGGATTAATTAATGTTTGTAAAGGCTTTGTAATCCTTGGATGAAAGACGCTCCTTACATATAAAGGGTCATTATTTTTATTATTATTATACAAGTGCCAAGTATTATTACCTTAATTAGCTTTTCTAGATATCAAAAGCAATTAGACAGATCACTTGTTGAATGCCATTTCGGAAACCCAAGTCACAGAAACTCACACATTCACCTGTCATCTCTCACATTTTTGGCAAGGGGCCAACCTGGGCCAAAAGGAAGGGCTGAGATTTGCAAAAAGAAACATTGTTTCTGTTTCTGGCCAAGTTTCACCCCATTGCAAAATTTTCCAGGCATTTAAAATTCCCTAAAAAACAAAGGTTTTTGTTTTCGTTTTTGTGGAAATTCTTTTTTTTTTTTTTTTTTGAGACGGAGTCTCACTCTGTCGCCGGGGCTGGAGTGCAGTGGCCGGATCTCAGCTCACTGCAAGCTCCGCCTCCCGGGTTCACGCCATTCTCCTGCCTCAGCCTCCCTAGTAGCTGGGACTACAGGCGCCCGCCACCTCGCCCGGCTAGTTTTTTTTTGTATTTTTTAGTAGAGACGGGGTTTCACCGTGTTAGCCAGGATGGTCTCGATCTCCTGACCTCGTGATCCGCCCGTCTCGGCCTCCCAAAGTGCTGGGCTTACAGGCTTGAGCCACCGCGCCCGGCCAGTGGAAATTCTTATACAGGGGGCTTTTGGGGGAGAAAGCTTAGTTTTGCAGCCCAGGCAACCTGGCCTAGGAATGGCAATTTGTCCTGTTTTCCCTGATGTAGAGAGAAGACCAGGACTTAGCCATCAGAGCCAGTCCAAGTGAGGTGAAAGCATCTCTTGATGGGGGACTACTTTATTTCAAGCTCTATCCCAATGTGTGTATATTTTAAAATCATAATCCCATGCAGTAGTTAGGAGCTTTCTGACCTTAATTTTACAAACAAGAACACTGCGGCTCAGAAGGGTTAAGTGAAACAGCCAGGAAGTACAAGAAGAATGCAAACCCAGGTCTTGCTGATTCCATAACCTACATCTAGGTTTGATGCAGTTTCTACCTCTCTGTGTTACCTGGAATCTACCTGGCCTGGGTCTAAACTGGCTCATAAGTAGTCAAGAGGGTTTCTGGTATTTAACAGATGGGACCACATAGGCTGAATAGGTCACTGCAGTGCTGGGGGCCACTTGCAATCCCAGCCTGGTGAATCTGCTCAGGCCTTGGTTCAACATGGCTTTGGCTAGTCAGGGTCTTTGGAGTTGGCTCAAAACCCCAGGGTTTAGACAGAGGAGGGGACTGTGGCCTGGTTGTGTCCATTAGGGCAGGCAGAACAGGTCAGGGCAGAAATCAGCGGGGTGAGGCTCCCTCTGTACTGTCCAGTTAGCTGGGGCGGGTAGAGAGGGGTGAGGAGCTGGCTGTAATTAACTTTACCAGCGTCCTTAACACAGGTGAGAGAACCTTTCCCCTACTTTCCTTTCTACTCTGTCCAGCTTCCTCAATGGCCTTGAGGACCCTCCCAAAGCTGTGACTATGTCAGGGAGCACTGAACTGAGCCATGCTGCCAGTGTGTTCCAAACCAAGATTATATCCCAGCTCTGCAGTTCTACAAATCTATTTTCTTTTTACAGAACTTCCCTGAGGGCTGGGTTGGGGCCTTTGTGAAGTCAGTGAGTGCATTAAGGATCGTTGGAGTGTTGGGGGATTGAAGGATGGAATGCGGGAGGAGTTGATAGTGTAGGAAGAGGTTGACATATTAATGGAAGGGTTGCTGAATGGAGAGATGAATGAGATGGTAGATGGAGTTAGGTATTGGTGGATCAGTATGTATAAACGGAAGGAAGCATGGCTTACTGAATGGATGGGTTAGCATGTGAATGTAGGAATTTATGAGGGTGGAAGTAAATGTAGAGAGGGGTTGGAAATTTTGGTGGTTGGATGGAGGATTTGGAAAAAGATAGAGGGGCTGCTAGGTGAGGAGTTGGAGGAAGGGGGAGGGGTTGACAAATGTATGGACAAGTTGGCAGATGGGTGGAGGGATTGGTGGATGGATGAAGGAGTTTGGAAGATAAATGGAGAATGGTGCCTGGATAGAGAGAAGGTCAGATGGAGAGGAGTTGGGAAATCATGGATGGGAGGATTGGCTGAATCATGGATGGGAGGATTGGCATGAGGATAGTGGAAATGGTGATGACTGAAGGTTCTGTGGAGGTTGAAGGAGTTGGAGGAAGGGTGGAAAAGTTGGCCTATAAGGGAGCATGAATCGATGGAAGAGCATTTGGCAGGTGGGTAGGGAGTTGGTGGAAGGATGAGGAGTGGGATTTTGGAGCTTCTGGTGGGTGAAAGTTTAGATGGATGGGTGGAGGTAGGTAAATGGAGGATGGTAGATACATGGAGGAGATGTCAGATAGGAGAAAGGATTGACAGATGGGGAGAGGAGGTGACAAAGCGGCAGAAAAAAAATGGCAGACTGGCAAAACCCTCTGGGGAAAATTATAGAGCTAGGTAGAAGAGTAGGAAGGCAGTCTAAATCAATATTGGAAGAATTGGCTTTGTGGCCTAGGCCTTAGCCTGGACAGACCTCCTCTTATTTCCCTAGGCCTCAGACATCTTTTGCCTGTGGGTGCTTGGGGGCCGTTCCAGGTAATAGAAACCTTCAGTGCCCAGCTCAGTAGGTAGCTCTGACCATCCTCTCCCTCACGTCTTCCCTCCGCCTCCAGAGCCAGGCTCTCCTGAGGCTCATAAATCCCCAGTCTGGCAGGCTTTCTGTAATTAACTCTGCAACATTAGCCCAAAAGGTGGGGCAGGTGGGGCTGTGAAGAAAGGAGCTGACTCAGAGGCAGATGTCTATCTCCTGCTGCTGTGTCAAGTGTGGTCACTGTCCAGCACAACGGGGGCAGTGGCCAGGGGGCCTCCCTTCCCACCAGCTGTCTTGGGTTCCACTCTGGTCTCCCCCACAAGTTTTTGGGAACAGGGGAGAAAGTTAATTAGGTAGGAACCTGACAGTCACCTCTCTCTCTCTCTCTCTCTGTCTCTCTCTCTTTCCCTTTCTCTTTTTCTCACTCTCTCTCTTCCATTCTCACCTCTTTCGTTCATCTTTTTCTCTTCTTCTATACCTATTTCTCCCATTTATTTTCTGTTTCTATTTTTCTTTGTCTCTGATTGTTTCTCATTTTATGTCTTGTTCCCTTTCTCTCCCTCCTCTATCTATAGGTTACTTCCTGCTCACTGTTTTTGGTGGTTCCCCCTCTCCCTTTTCTCTGTCATTTTCTCCATTTTCATCTGTTTTCTTTTCTGCCTTTCTTTGCCTCTCTCATGGGCAGGTCTCCACACCTCACAATGGAAGCCTGTTCCTTTCTTCTGCACCATCTCTCTTCTCAATATGTGTCTTTACACAAGAGCAGAGTAGTTTTGAGGGATGTTCTTTCCTGGGTTTATTTTGTTTTGTTTTTGTTTTTGTTTGTTTGTTTGTTTTTTGAGATGGACTCTCGCTCTATCGCCCAGGCTGGAGTACAGTGGTGCAATCTTGGCTCACTGCAACCTCTGCCTCCTGGGTTCAAGCAATTCTCCTGCTTCAGCCTCCCTAGAAGCTGGGATTATACACATTTGCCACCACACCTGGCTAATTTTTGTGTTTTTAGTAGAGGCAGGATTTCACCATCTTGGCCATGCTGATCTTGAACTCCTGACATCAGGTGATCTGCCTGCCTTGGCCTCCCAAAGTGCTGGGATTACAGGCATGAGCCATCATGTCCAGCCCTCTTCTGGGTTTTTCATTAGGCTTAGAATCTTCTCAGAAAGCATTTCTCCTTTTCCTATTGATTTGTAGTAAAAACTGTGGAATCAACCCACCGGGAACCTCTGGCCAGAGGTGGAGGGGAAACAGGGGAGAGAAAATAGTGGCCACTCTGCAGACAACAGACCCTGGTCAAGGAAGGCTCTTCCTGTGTCACAGTGGATGAGCCTTTGTTGGGGGCACAGAAGAACAGGATCCTGGCATGGACACAGGTGAAAACTTGATGTTGCGTTGACCATCTCATGGGGCCCAGTTTTCTTCTCAAGGAGCCCACATACCATAGTGGTCAAAGTACTGGTGTTTGAGAGGCCTAGGTTCAAGTGCCAGCCCCAACACCACTCACTAGCTGTGGAATCTCAGACAGGTGACTTAGCCTCTCTGATTCTCACTTTGCTCATCTCTAAAATAAGACTAACAAGAATGTTCTTGTGGGGATGCTCAGAAAATTAAATGAGAATGTTGGAAGAAAAGCACCTGTATCAGTCATGATTCAGCTAGAGAAGCAAAACTGCTAAGAATAGCATAAAATGAGGGCTTTCTTATAAGGGTTTGGTTCTGTGCAGTTGTGGAAGCTGGTTCAACTGTCTACAGGAGGCTGTTGCTTCTGTGTCTGGGCCTGCAGTCAACAGAACAAGCAGGTGGGGAAGGAAAAAGGATTGACAGGAACTGGAGGGCAAGGGCAAAGCAGAATGTGAGCTGGATTATAAAAGGATGCGTTGAATCCGCATAGGTCTCTCATCTCCTCGAAGTTCCCAACTTTGAAGATGTGAGTAACCTGCTGGAGAAGTGATGGCTATTGTCACATTGCTGCACACACTCATGGCCCAGGAGTTGAGGAGGCTGGAGGAGGAGGCCTGGCAGGAAGTAGGGGAGCCACCGTCTGCGTGCCGCCCCACATCAACCAGCAATACCCACTGGGGCAGAGAGGCCCGAAGTTACACAGCTGGTGAGTGATGGCTCTTCCATCTGACCGCAAGTGCATGGTTCCACTGTACACACTGCGCCCTCAGCAGGAGTGGAGACATTCATGGACTTGTGTCATTGAGAAGCAGTCTAAGGAGGACGAGGCCCAGGTATCCATCTCTCCATAGATTCTGCTCCCCCTTCTCCCATGACTTCCAGAGCATGTTCTGTTCATAGTACATTTTTAGCTCTAGGAATCTGGCTTGGGGTTGTGGCTGCGCGAATCCACTTCTCAGTGGCAAGGCCCGAGATTTGGAGATGAGGAGAGGACTTGTCATGTGTGGCAGTGGCAGTGGTTCAACACTAAGTGATCTGTGACCCCTTTGCATGCCTGGGAAGAAAGTGGCTTACTAAGAAGAAGCCCATCCAAGGACGAAATTTCCCAGGTCCTCTTGCAAAGGTGGGGCCTATGACATGTGAGTGGAAGTAATGTGCATCATTTTCCGGCCAGGGAGCTTAAGAAGAATGTGGAGCTTCTTCGTTTGTTTGCTCTCCCGCCAGTGGGATGTCAACCATCAATGTAATCTTGGAAACCACGTGTTGATTATGGCAGAACCTTCGTCAGCATGGGTCATTGACCTAACCCAGTGGTTCTCAAATTGTGGTCCCCGGACCAGCAGCATCAGCATTGTCTGGGAACGTGTTAGAGATGAAAAATCTCAGACACCACCCTAGATCTACTTAATCTGAAAACTCTGGGGTGGGGCTCAGTCATCTGTGCTTTAAAAAACTTCCAGCGGAATCTAACACATGCTCAAGCTTGAAACCCCCTGCTTCTCTTAGTTACTATTCCATTCATAGCTCCTGAATCGACAGCCAGGCTCAGGACTGCTCAGGAGGTTTCATGCTTACCCCCATGGCCATCCTCACCCTCCACCCTACCCTTGCCTCTCAGGGGGTTTCATGAAGAAGACAGCAGTGGCACATGCTCTATATAATTCTTAACATGAAGGAAGCAGAGGAAAATGGCATTCTCATGAAATAATTCATTAATTCCTTCCTCATTTTTTCATTCTCTGAAGTGTCATAGAGAAGCATTAGGTTGACTGGAAAACTTCCCTGGAGGAGCTACAAAATACAGTTTGGATCAACAGCCCTATAGGTAGGTTTTATTATCACCACAGTTTTATAGATGCAAAACTTGAGGTTCAGGGAGTGTGGGTGAGAGGTGGGGCCAGGATTCAAGCCTGGTTCTCTCTGCCTCCATCTTCCACATTTTTTTGGCACTCTCATGGCTTCCACGCCTGCGTTTCCAGGTGGTTGGTCTTTTGCAAACAGAACTCACCAATTGCAACCTCTTTGCACCTAAGGAAGAATCACATCGGGCATCCAGATCATTTGAGAAAAATCTGCTTGTCACCTTTCCCCAGATACGTTACACAGGGGCATATGTTTGCATTATGCCTGTGACTATGAGTTCAATACATTCTGAAAGAGTGAATTAATGAGTTAATTAGCAACTGGGTAGCTAGCTTGAACACCTCATCTAACTTTCCTTATCTAGAAACTTCTCGTATTTTTCCAGATTGAGAAAAAGTTTTCTGCAAAGAAGCTGGCACCCAGCTGTAATTGCTGCAATTGCTTGTGGAGGGCAAACAAATAGACATAGTCCTCGTGGAACATGAATGACATGGTACAGGTTAGGGCAGTGGTTCTCAAACTTGAACATGTGTTCAAGAATCACCTGTAGAACTCCAGAACACAGATTTCTGTGACCCACCCCAGAGTTTAAGATTTGGTAGTTCTGGGACAGACCCCAAAATTTGCATTTCTAACAATTTCTTAGATGAAGCTGATGCTGCCTGTCTGGGAATCACACTTTGAGAACCATTGGATTAGGGTAATACCAGATCCTGCAACAAAACGGCAATGGCTTAACGCTGTGAACATGTATTTCCCACTTCCTTATAGGGGAATGACTGAATACGGTGTAATATGACAGAGGATATAGCTGTGAAATGAATCAAGTATAAGTGGATTGATCTGAAGTGATAGCTGTGGCCTGATGACTGAGATAAGCAACTTGCTAAGAAATTTATATAGCATAATCTCATTTTTGTAAAACAAAACAAAGAATTAAACCAAAGCCAAAATAAAACAACCTACTTCTCCAAACCTCAAGCTGTATCTATGTTTTATAAATATAGGACAAAATACATAAGACTATACCTGATTATTAACTTAAGGGTACCTCTGAAAGTTAAGGGACATTATTAGCTTTCTAATTACATTTCATTATTATGGATTCGTTCCTCAAAACTGCCATAGTTCTGGCATCATGTGCATCCTAAGAGGATGTAATGTTTAGAATAATTTTAAAATGCAAGAAATAATGAAAATCACTCAGCTCATAAAAGGGTAGATCCAAGGCTGCTTTGTTTCTTTGTATGTGTAGCCCCTGACAGGGATGGGGCAGGGTTTCTTCTGTCTATAGAGCACATGATGCTGGAACCATGGCAGTTCTGTTGAATGAATGAATGACCATGTCAGTGACCACATGCATTCACTGAGAATCTTACTTTTGGGGGTCAGGGCATGCCCATGAGAGCAAATCATCTAGGAGCCCCCAGATGGGGATGTATTGAGAAGGCAACCACTCCAGGATGTACTCTATGATGCCCTGGCTTTAGATGGGTGAATATTGCATCAGCTCAGCCCTTCCTTCTTGAGTCTAAGTCTCTGTTGGATCCCAGAGGTTCATCCTCGAGACGGATAGTAAGTGGTAGAGGCTTCAGCATTGATAAGCAAGGACGTGTTTCTCTCAAAGGAGGGAAGTAGAGATGTGACTCAATAGACACCAAACGTAGAGTCTTTGGGCCCAAAGTGCCCCAAATAAAGCCAGGGTAGGATTTCAGGCTCTACACTCATAGGCTGCAGTCTCTTCCTCTTTGGTGAATGGCTAGGATGACTTTCACAGGGATATTAGAGACCTGGTTCCTTGGGGTTTGGGAGCCCACACTGGCAGGGCTGCTTTCAAAGCTCACTTAATGACACCTCTGAGCAGGTTCAGGGGGCTTTTGGGCACAGGGGCCTTGGGCTGTGTGTTGGGGTCTCCGACAGCCCTCCTGGGTGCTGGCTTTCAGGGAGGCTGAGGCTGAGTTGTACTCTGCAGCTATGCCTGGGGATCTGGTTCCTTATGGGAACTTGGGAGGACAAACCAGTTTGAGAGCCACTTGCAATTATTCAGTGGGGGAAGAGAGGAGATCGTTTCATGTGGCAGAGACGGTGGGGAGAGGAGGGAAGGGAGTTCTTAGGGGGAAAATCTCTGAGGAAAGGATCCAGTCCACAAGGTTAAGAGAGGAAGTCCCTTCATGAGAACTCACATCATGAGCAACTTGATTCAGGCTGCTTGGCACAGGGGAATAGGCACCGAATAGGAAGTTTGGATCCCAGTTCAGTCAGTGTTCAGCTGTGTGGCCATGCGTCAGGCTTTTTGCTTAGTTAAATGTCAGAAGTAGTGGCTGCATTCATCTTCACAACAGTCCTATGCAGTAGGTGCAGTCATCATCCATATCTGCACGTGGGAAAACCGAGGCTCAGAAGATCTCACAGCTAGAAAGTGTCAGAGTTTAGACCTGAGCTCAGGCTCTGTGCTGGTGTTTTCGTTACTGGCATTTGTTTTTTCTTTCTTTTTTCTTAATTACTCATATTTCTATATCTTCTTTCTTAAATTCTCTGAACCTCACTTTAGGGTTCACCTATAAAAAGGGTTTGTATTCATCAATTGCCAGCCAAGAAATGGGAATTGCTCAAGGTTTTTCAAACAAAGAAAATTTAATACAGAGAGTTAGTCACACAAATGACTGAAGACACTGAGAGGCAATTCAGATTTTAGTAAGAGCCGGAAGCTGCGCCTGCCCCCTTAGGGCTGCATGAACAATGGGAGGAGGTATTGTTATCAGATTCTAGGAGTCTGGCCATTGGCAGAAGCTAAGACCATGTTGGTTTTTGCCCCGTGGGTGGGGCACCTTGGCAGTAATTACTGCCAGAGATGCCACTAGGAGCAGAGGGGAAGGGAGAAACATATCCTGGCTTCTCCCTTCTAGTCTTGCTCACATGCTTCCCATTGGTTAAAACTACCCTGAAGTCAGAGGACAAAGGACCCCGGGGAGCATAGATCCCACAGCAGATCAGCGGAAGGGTGCCAAATGGATCTGAGACCAGACAGGCTGTTGACGAGTTCAGAGCTAGGGGTTCTTGGGAGCACTAAAAAAGACCATGCGGGACACAATGTGACATAGGGTTACAAAACGTGTAGGGCACCACGTGTGTGACCAACCCGGTTGATTACCGGCTACCACTGTCACAGAATGGAAGTTGCAGAGAGTGTGCTTGAATGCATGGCTGTTGAGGCTCCTTAAGGTAGGAGCCAGCAGTTTAAAAGAGATGCAGAAGGAAGGCAGTGCCCTTTCCAGCCAGCGGGGGACTGCCCATATACCTGACCTGCTGGCATCTTCCCAGGCTCAGCTCCAGTCATCCAGGTTACTTCTTTATTCTCTGTCCTGCTGCCTCAGAGTGAGCACCCAGGGGACTGTGGGGGAGATTCTGCCACCTGTCTTCTTCATCTGGAGCTGGACACCTGGCTGGCAAGTGTGGGAACAGGGAGAGCCACAGAGGGAAGGACATTTGGGTATAAAATTTAGATATTCCTAAACTTCCTCTGAGACTTTCAGGATTGGGACTGGGGCCGTGTGCTACTCTCCTCTGCTTACCTCTGACCATCCTAACATTTGTCCTGGCAGCAGAACTGTTCCTCTTAAACTTTTGGTTAAAGCAGTCAAGGTCATTTTAGCAATCTCCCTTCCTTCACCCTTCCCTCCTTTTTCCCCCTTCCTCTCTCCCTTTTTGGTTTACAATAATTTTTGGTCATTTACTGTGTGTCAAGCATTCTGCTATGTAAACAATAGGAATATGATGGTGAGTAAAATAGCTTAAAAATATATGTTTTTGAAATTTAAAAACCCACTTCGAAATAGCTCATGGTTCAAATTAGACATTATAAAGTATGTAATACAGAAAAAAATTTGTAACTGAATAGTAAAGGAAATTCTATGTAACAAAACTTGCAAAATACACCTCAAGCAGTACTTTGACTGATAACTTATAACCTTGAATGGTGATAATAAACTTAAGAAGATAGGAACAGAATAATAGAGTGAACCCCAGAAAGGTTTAGAACATAGGAAGGAAATAACAAAATAAGAGCAAAAGTTAATAATACAAACATAAGGCCTATTAGGGAAGTTCATCAAACCCAAATTGACTCTACAAAAAAGCTAGAAATGAAAAGGAGAGTCTCTCTACGTATACAGCAGACAGACATTACAAGTAACAAAACAATAGGTGAATAATTTTATACCAAAACATTGGACATTTTTTTTTTTTTTTGAGACAGAGCCTCTGTCTGTCATCCAGGCTGGAGTGCAATGGTGTGATCTTTGCTCACTGCAACCTCTGCCTCCCGGGTTCAAGCAATTCTGCCTCAGTCTCCTGAGTAGCTGGGATTACAGGCATGCACCAGCACACCCGGCTAATTTTTGTATTTTTAGTAGAGACAGAGTTTTGCAGTATTTGTCAGGCTGGTCTTGAACTCCTGACCTTAGGTGATCTGCCCACTTCGGCCTCCTAAAGTGTTGGGATTACAGGCGTGAGCCACTGTGCCTGGCCACCAAAACATTGGACATCTTTATGAAGGGAACACTTCTAAGAAAAATATAATTTGCCAAAACTGGCTTAAGTAAAAATAAACAATTCAAATAGATCTATGGCCATTATCTTATTATTCCAGATAAAATAGTATAATTCCTATTTTATGAATAAGGAAACTGAGGCCTAAAGAGGTGAAGAAAATTGCTTAAGAGTCTGCAGGTTGGAAGGGGTGGAGGCAGAGCCAGGTTTGTCTGGATGGCAGGATTCTTTCTCCTGTGCTGGGAGGTGGGGGGAGGTGGTAGGGTGGGGACTCTGCTGGGAAATTCCCCAGAGATGCCTGCTATTTGGGTTGGTTAACTACCAGACACTTTTAATGCGCCTCTAGGAGAGGCATTTGGCACCTGAATTTCCCCTGAAGGTTTCACCATCACCATCTCCAATTAAAGTGGCACAGCAGCCCTGCAACGCCTGGAGAACATTCAGTACCGCCTATCTAAGGGAAGCAGGACGGGGCAGCCGGTACCTTGGCCCGCAGCCCTTTGACTCAGCAATCGCCCGGGCCCAAGAACGCCCACATGACTGTGCGCCCGCAGCCGTGGCCCAGGCCTCTGAGCCAGTTTGCCTTTTGTGAAGAAGCAGGTGGCGGCTTGCTGCAGAGTCCATGTGGGTGACGGACTCCCACCATTTGAGGCCTCCAAGAAGCCCACACCCTTTGGGTGGGAAACGAGTCTTGAAATGGAAATTGTGGTTGAAGACGCAATGGCTGATCTTGGCCTTGAGAACCCTTGTGAAGTGGCATCTCTCTGTCTGTTTTGCATCCCTTCACCCTTTCTCTTGGGAGTATCACCTCACCCTTCCCTTCTTGGGGTTCTGGTGAGGTTTCCAAGGACAGTATCCTACCATCTGTGGCCACATGAGGCAAGCTGACGGAGCTCTTCCTTGGTTGGGCTATATGGATACTCCCTCTTCCTCTGGGTTTGCTAAACAAAAATGATGTCGGCCTGGGGTTTTCTGGGGACATGCCCACTGCCCTCTGCATCACAATAGCTAGAGGAAAAAATGAGGAAATGTACAGAGGGACACAAAGCTGAGAGAAAGTGGAGATGCCTGACAATATTATTTGAGCTCCTAGATCCAGATGAGCAAGCAGCACCATTCCCCCATTTCCCTTCTGTCGTAGGGGCCAATATTGTCTCAAAAAAAAAATTTTTTTTTTTTGAGACAGAGTCACATTCTGTCGCCCAGGCTGGAGTGCAGTGGTGCGATCTCAGCTCACTGCAACCTACACCTCTGGGGTTCAAGCAATTCTCCTGCCTCAGCCTCCTGAGTAGCTGGGACTACAGGCACCCTCCATCACGCCTGGCTAATTTTTGTATTTTTAATAGAGACAAGGTTTAGCTATGTTGGGCAGGCTGGTATCGATCTCCTGACCTTAATGGATCTGCATACCTTGGCCTCTCAAAGTGCTGGGATTGCAGACGTGAGCCTCCACTCTCTGCCAATCTTGCCTCTTTATTCTTAAGTATGTTTGAGTTGGGCTTTTGTCTCTTAAAACCCAGAGTTCTGACTGACACAGTTTGTCTTGGCTTCCCTCTTTCTGTGTCCCTTCTCAGTGACTAATTTCTCCAACACCATACGACTCCCCTCAAGTGCTCTCAGGAAACGGGCCACACAACGCATTCAACTAGCTGTTTTTAGTTGAAATGTTTCACTTGGCTCTGAATATTTTAATGGTTGGCATAATGATAAAGAATCATGAAAAAGAGCCTGCAGAGGTGGGGACTCAGTAAAACATATCTGCTTGGGGAAGAAGTAGACAAAAATCTTCATCACTGCTAACATTGATTGAGTCAGAAATGGTGCCCTGTGCTCCCAGTGAATCAGCTCATTTCATCTGCTCAGTGACTCTACACTTAGCTTCCATTGTTTTTTCTATTTTACAGATGAGGAAACTGAGGTTGCAGAGCTTAGATAATTTGCCTAGGGTCACAGAGTTAGGAAGCAGTGGTGCCAAATTTTGAACTGAAGAATTTTACTTTGCAGTCTATGTTCTGAACCACTTTGTTCACTTAGATAATTAAGTGATTTAAACAAGTTTAGCTTGGTGGAATTGGTTGGCTGTGGTAGCGCGGAGTTCTGGGCTTTTTTCAAAATTATCTTTAATGTATTTAATATAGTTTTCTTAATTTAAAGATGCTTAAATAGAAAAGGTATTTTTTTTGGAGGGGAGTTGCATAAGAAATGCTGTGAGTTACAAGAAGAAACTAAAACAAACAATAAACCCTGAAACAACCCTTTCCATGGCTGCCAGAGTTCCCCCACCAACACACAGTGATTCTGTTCTCTTGGTTAAAGGAAAAGCCCCTCTGCCTGGAGGTTAAAGGCTGTATTTCAGCACCTGACTGAAAGCTCTCCAAATCTGGTCCTGACAACTTTCCCAAAATTACTCGTGGCACCCATTGCCCTGAAGCAGACTCACTGAGCAGCCCCTGAGGTTTTTCATCTGTACAGTCCTTGCTAGCAGTCCTAGCAATGTACTCCCATGGCCATGTGGTTCTGCCAAATTTGTGAAAATAAGATATTTAAACTGAACATAGGTTAAGGCCACTCTCTCTTCTCTGATATTTGTACAATTTCTCCGTCTCTTCTGTACTGTCAGAGTGGTCCCAAGGACTTTGAGAATCTGGCTAAGAAGAAATTGAGTTGGGGATACACTTAGTTTGGGCTTATAGCTGTGTGATTTGCAGCCGCTTCCGTATACAGGTAAGTAATTGCTAATCATCCCAGTGTAGAAATCTGCTTCCAAGGACACTGGTACCACCTACTGTGCCGACTCACATGTGACGAGTGAATGTTGCCAAATGAAGGTTTGGGGCCAGAGGCTGTTTCACGACGTGAACGTATTCTGTGGTGCCCAAAGTATGGCAGAGAAACCAAGTTTGAAATGTACAGAACTGGAAGCTAGTCTGTGGACAATCCTTACAAGTTCCAGAGCTCAAATGAAAAACATTTCATGGAGGCTTTGCCAAACTTTGTGACAATCCTTAAAAACTATAGAGGATATAAACAAAGATTTAGGAAGTGGACAGACATTTTCTAAATTATCAGTAATAAAAGACAAACTGATTAACCATTAATATTATACAACTTTTTATGATATTATTGACATGGGAAGAGACAAAGAAAATGAAGCCAAAACAAGTAGGAAAAATAATGTTATCGAAGGATGTTGGCAGTTAATTAATGCACAATATGGCTATTTTTCTGAATGGCTGAGATGTTTCTGGTATTTTTTAGCTTTTTATCGATAAAATTTATAACTAGTTGTAATTTCTTTTCTCATTCTAAATGAATATTCCCTTTTGCTCCTACATTTTTAGTTATTTATTTTAAAAATCATCTTTATCGAGGTATAAATATACAACGAAATCCACACACCTAAGGGGACTGTTTGTGAGTTTTGACAAATGTATATACCTGGGTAACCATCACTGTAATCAAAGGCCACTCCTTCCTGTCCCTTTACACACAACCTCTCTGCACACTTTGCCCCAGACAAGCACTAACTTGCTTTTTTATTTTTATTTTTTAAATCACTATAGATTTTGATTACTCTCGAAACATCACTTAAATGGAATCATGCAGTACCCTTTTATGTCTGGCCTTTAATGAGGGAGAGATCGGCATTTTGGTGGGGGACTCGGAACTGTACCTCATTTTGTGTTATTCACAAGTTTATCTTATTTTCTTTCAATAAGACTTTCTAATTGGGATACTCTGCATATGGTCCTACCGCTGCTTTGTACTCTGGATATGTTGGGCATCCCTCCTCCTCAATAAACTTCCCATGCACACCTCTGAGTCTATGCCTAGAACACACTGTTCTCTCTGCCTGGAATGCCCTTCCCTCCTGAGCCACTGGATGGATCAGTGATCATCCCTCCTTGTCCAGGTCCGATGTTTCCTCCCTCCTGGCTTTTCTCAGGCAGAATAGTGCACTCCTTTCTTAGATGCCCTAGGAAGTTTGGCTTGTATTTCTCATCAATGCTCAGTTTATATTGAAATAGTTTTATTTTTGTCATTCTTTCCTTCATAGAATCTGATGTTTTTAATGGAGGTTTTTTGATGGGGGCATTGTGTGTTTAACATGTGACACCTGCTCCTCTCTGCCCCCCTGCTCACCCTAAGTCAGTAGACTGTCTTATGCATAGCAACAAATGTTCATTAGAAATGAAAAAAAAGTGAAACTCTTCACATGACATAGAAACAAGATAAACAATTCCTTTAATTTAGTTGTAGCCATTACTATTTGGTTTCTCATGTGTCAAGAGAAACCAAATAGTGGGGGCAGTAACACTCACCATTCAGCTAATGGATCGGAAGTGAACTGACTCCATGGGGAACTTCAAAGGAGCCCGGCTTTGGAGGCACAATGAACTGAAAACTGTTCCTTAAGGGATATGTCCAATCTTAGCCCCTGGAACCTGTGAATGTGACCTTATTTGGAAATGAGATTTTTGAAGGTGTAATTAAGGTAAGGAGCTTGAGGTGAGATCATCCTGGATTAGGGTGGGCCATAAATCCAATGATAAGTGTCCTTCTAAGGGACAGAAAAGGAGAAGAAGATGCAAAGAGACCCAAGGAAGAAGGCCATGTAAAGACAGAGGCAGACATTGGGATGATGCTGCCACCAGCCAAGGAATGTTAGGAGCCATCAGAAGCTGGAAGAGCCAAGGCAGGATCCTACACTAGAACCTTTGGAGGAAGCATGACTTTGCTGGCACCTTGAATTTGGACTGCTGGCTCCAGAATTGTGAGAGAGTAAACTTCTGTTGTTTTAAGCCACCAACTTTGGGGTAAGTTGTTGCGGAAGCTGTAGGCAACTAATAGAGGTTGGCAATCTTAAAAAACTACATATATGGAGAACATGACACAAGTCAGTTGAGATGTGATAGAGAAACTCTATGGAATTGCAGGTTTGAATGAAGAACCAAAACTCCAGAGGGCTTGGTGAACATTTCAAATAACCAGTCAGCAGGGCAGAAGGCGCTCCTTGTTTTAAAATACTTATTTTTTTTTTTTTTGGAAATAATTTAAATAATTGTTGAAATGGTGAAAAAAATAAAAAATAAGTAAAAAGATACCATTTTCATCCATCAAATTGACAAACATATTTAAAAAATGATAAGCCCTAGTTCTTGCCATGGTGTGGGGAAAAATGAAATTTTATTCCTAATGTGGGAGTTTACCTCCTGAATTTCTCAACAGATATAAACAAAATCTTAAAAGATACATATGCCTTGACCAATTAATTCTGCTTCTCAGAATTTATTGCTAAGGAAATATCAGAGATATGAATGATATAAATAAAGATACATTCAAGATTTTTCATTATAGCACTGTTATGGTTTGACTGTGTCCCCATCCAAATCTCATTTTGAATTGTAGCTCCCACAATTCCCACATGTCATGGGAGGGACCCAGTGGGAGGCAACTGAATCATGCGGACGTATCTTTCCGGTGCTGTTCTCCTGATAGTGAGTAAGTCTCATGAGATCTGATGGTTTTATAAAGAGGAGTTCCCCTGCACAAGCTCATTCTCTCTCTTGCCTGCCATTGTGTAAGACATGCCTTTTGTCTTCTGCCATGATTGTGAGGCCTCCTCAACCACATGGAACTGTGAGTCCATTAAATCTCTTTTTCTTTACAAATCACCCAGTCTCAGGTATGTCTTCATCAGCAGCATGAGAATAGACTAATACAGTTGAGGTGAGACCATCCTGGATTAGGGTGGGCCCTAAATCTAATGACAAGTGTCCTTCTAAGAGACAGAAAAGGAGAAGATACAAAGAGACCCAAGGAAGAAGGCCATGTGAAGACAGAGGCAGACATTGGAGTGATGCTGCTACCCCAGCCAAGGAATGTCAGGAGCCACTAGAAGCTGGAAGAGCCTAGGCAGGATCCTACACTAACCCTTTGGAGGAAGCATGACTTTGCTGGCACGATTCAACAGACTTGTGACTTATTACACTGTTTGTAAGAGTAGAACGTTAGAAACAATTTGATATGCTCTAAGAGTGGATTGGTTAAATACATGTTGGTATAGTGGCAGAATGGAAAAATGCAGCCCTCAAACTTTATATTTTTATTGTAGTGAGATACCTAATAACTTGAGGAAATGCTCAAGATAAAATATTATATACATATACCCACATACATATCATGAAATATAATACATTATCCCTGTAAGAAATTTTGGGTAAAGAGAAGGGACATTTCTTGCTGAGGATTATATAGCTAGTAAATACTGAACACAAGTTCCAAATCCAGGACAAGGTCATGCTGTTATGGACTGGTTTGCATTCCCCCAAATTCCTGTTCTCGCAGTCTTCACTCTCTAGTACCTCAGAACATAATCGTTTTTGGAGATAGGATTTTTAAAGAGGTAATTAAGATTAAATGAGGCCTTTCTTTCCTGTGGGCCTTTTCCAGTATGACTGATGTCCTTATAGGAAGGGGAAATTTGGACGCAGACAGGCGCTGAAGACCACGTGAAGGCACAGGGAGGAGGTGGCCATCTGCAAACCAAGGAGAGAAGCCTCAGAAGAAACCAACCCTGCCAACACTGTCACCTCAGACTCTAGCCCCCAGGACTGTGAGAAATACATTTCTATTATTTATGTCAATCTGTGACACTTTACTATGGCAGCCCTGGTGAAGTAATGTACATACCCAAGAACTTTTCTCACTATGCCGTATTTTAATTATTTAGAGCTGTCTAATAGAAATATGCTATGAGCCACATATGTAATTTAAAATTTTCTAGGAACCACATTTAAAAAGCAAAAACAGAGGTGAAATTAATTTTAGTAACACATTTTATTTAATCCAATAAATCTAAAATATGATTATTTTAACATGCAACTTCTCAGAGACATTGTTAGTAAAATACTTTACATTCCCTTTTCCGTACTATGTCTTTGTCTTTGTATGTGTGTCTGGTGTGTGTTTACACGTATTAATTTGGATTAGCCACATTTCACATGGGCTAATATCCCCATGTGGCTAGTTGTTACCATGTTAGACATGACAGATATAGATGTCATTTTTTTTTTCTGCAGATCAATTAAAAAAAAATCCTTGTTCTATTCTGTCAATACATGATCATTATTAAAACGCATTTAAAAATTGAGCAAGTTTGGTCTGGAATGTTATTCCTTGAAATTTTGTCTTTGCTTTGACATTAGCAACTCAAATAGCTGAGTTAGTTGTTCATCAAAAGACTAAGCTATTTAAATATTTTGGCCATTAGCTTTCTTCCCTGGCATAAGACTGTAAGTATTCACAAGCTGATTCTAATCCTAGAAGATACAATCTTAATGCCATAATTGCAAATGTTGAAATCCCAAAAGATCAAAGTCCTGAAAATATGATTCTGGAAAAAATAATAAAAGATGCTTTAAAAAACATTTATTTACATGTTAAAACTGGTTTTCCTGAGAAATATATAAAAACATGACAGAATACTTCATAGGCCAATTTATACAATAAAATAGGGAATAATAACACAAATATTTTTATAAGCATAAGTACCCAGGTATACTAAAAACATTTGCAGGAATGTAGCAGTTATGATCAGACAAATGTATTCATGAAGAAATAGATCAAAAAGCGAAATGTACGAATGCATATCATCATGGTTGGTAATTGGCTGCATCCGGCTTTATAACTGTGGTCACAGGTTGTGTCAGACAACCTGTATTTTGATGAGACTGATCAAAACCCTCAATGGGTCACCACTGCATATGCAGTCTTGCAAAGAGCTGAGATCTCAAGAAATTTTAGCTTTCAAAAATGAAGATGAACAAAAATAACATCACTTACTCTACGGAGGAAATGTCAATGTTTTTACACTTGAGATCCAGAGAAGACTGTGGTCTGTCAGTCGAGAACTGAAAGTGTCAGTACCTGGGGGGCTTCGTTGACCCCACATTTGGGGTCAACAAAGTTAATAAACATCTTCCCTCAAAGAAAATTCTAGGTCTCAAAATTTTCACAAGTAAATTCTCTCAATATTTAAGAAGAAATAACACAGATTACAAACTCTTTCAGAAAATACAGGAAGAAGAAACACTCCCTAATTCATTTTATGACACTCATTTATGAAGCTATAATGCCCAAATCTGACAGATATTTCCTCCTGTTAAAAAAAAAAAAAATTAAAGGAAGATAGAAAGAGAATTACTGACAAAAATCCTGGATGACAGAGCCTCAAAAACCCTTAACAAAATGTTAGCAAATCAAATCCGGTAGGTATAATAACTGAAGTCCAAAGGCCAGCGAGCCTGGAGTACTGACGTCCAAAGCAGCAGAAGAGTCTGTCCCAGCTCTCAGAGAGAAATAGATTCACCTTCTGTACCCTGGCTGATTGGAGGGTGCATGCCAAGGTTGAGGGCAGATCTTCCCTACAGAGTTCACTCAGACTCACACTCATCTCCTCTGGAAACATCCTCACGGACACTCCCAAAATAATGCTTTATTAGGTTTCTAGGGTTTCCTTAATCCAGTCAAGTTGACACCTAAAATTAAATTCACAAGTCCACCTCTTGTCAACTTGGCACCCATATGTGTGTCCTTAAACCATACTTAACTTCCAAGCGAAGACACTAACAGAGTAATCGTTCTCCCTAACCTGATGCAACTATCCTGTGATTGTGATTTTTGGAGTTTTAGACCTTATGAATTTTAGACTTTAGAAATGTGGACATCAGGGATTTCAACATTTGGGGTTATGGCATTTGGCATTGTATCTTGTGGGATTATAATCCAAAGGAAAGCATGAAATTCAGAATGTTCTTAGGCCTGGAGGGAGATCCTTTTTGCCCCTCATCCCTTTCATTACATACCTCTACTAGCTCACTTGATATTATTTGTAGCAGTTAAGGGACCATGCTTCTCTTTCCTTCACTGATATCTCACATCCAAGTTTTAATTTGCTGATGGCTAGGGCACGTGAGCCAGAGATAACTGAATGGGTCTAGTATTTCCAGGATCTTATAAAAACTTTGCAGTAACCAGGAATGCAGATGAGTTGAGGAAGACTCAGTCGGAACCCTTCGCCATTGCTCTCCACCCTTACTGATTCACGAAGGGAATCCCTCATTTCTGAGTATAATTGAGGACATGATCAGCTGAAGGAGCAGAAGGAAGAGAAAAATGAACTACTAAATGCTGAATGTGTGCTTACGTACCAGTCATTTCCTTGTTGCCAGCCAGCAGTGTGTCTATTGAGCAAAGCATGGTAGGTTTTCAAAGAAATCAGCTGGATAAATTCCAGTTAAAAATGGCATCTGGCTAGCTATTCCTGCCCCTGACACAGCCTCTCTTGATTTCCAATTAACCTATCTAATGAAGACACAGAAACAGTGCAGCCCTGCCATCGTAAAAGTGGAGACGCTCTTTCCCTCTCCCTCTCTTTGCATTGGCTCAGAGACATAGCATCTGCAGCAATTAAAAAGTTGGATGGACATCTCTCAAGTCTGTGAGTACTGCTTTTTAAGGCAGCCAAATCTTGCTATCCTCAATATATTTGTTGAAGATCATATGTTTTGTAAAATGTCAGGGTAGAATGTTGTGACCTTAATACACAGATCCTGGGAGGAATAGATACTGTAAGTAAAGTCGTGTGATAAGGACAGAGACAAGGATAGACTGAGCAGCAGGGCCTACTGGACACTGCAGACGGTAATGTGTTCTGCTGATTTTGAATGTCAGAGAATAAGGCAGGGAAAGTTGGAAGGAATTCCACTACAGTAGAGCAGAGCTCTATTAGATAAAAAGCTGGAAAAAAAAAAAAAAAAAAAAAAAAAAAGAATAATTGGTTTCAAAATAAACCCCTTCCCCAACACACAAATAAACACATACCAAATTTTCCAAGTAAATATGGGGTCAACGAAGTTAATAAACATCTTCCCTCAAAGAAAATTCTAGGTCTCAACATTTTCACAAGTGAATTCTCTCAATATTTAAGAAGAAATAACACGGATTACAAACTCTTTCAGAAAATACAGGAAGAAGAAACACTCCCTAATTCATTTTATGACACTCATTTATGAAAGTATAATGCCCAAATCTGACAGATATTTCCTCCTGTTCAAAAAAAAAAAAAATTAAAGGAAGATAGAGAATTACTGACAAAAATCCTGGATGACAGAGCCTCAAAAACCCTTAACAAAATATTAGCAAATCAAATCCAGTAGTGTATATAAAAAGAATAACACATTATGACATATTTATTATGTCAGAATTATCTCAGAAATATAAAGTTGGTTAAACACTTAAAAATCCAACAGTATAATCCACTGCATTAACAGAACTAAGAAGAAACAGGTATCAAGGAGGAAAGAGACTTGACAAAAAATGAACATTCCATGATAAAAACATTCTAGTAGTTAATCTAGTAATAAAACAATTTAGTAATAAAAGAGAAACTTCTCAATCTGATAAAGATACTTATTAAAAAGGTACGTCAAACATCATACTTATTGGTGAAATATTGAACACTTTCTCACTAAGGTTGGAAACAAGGCAAAGATGCCCTCTCTCACCATTCCTCTTCAACACTGTACTGAGATTGCAGCCATTGTAAAAGGACAAAAACCAAAAATGAAAAAAATGCATACAGACAGGAAGAGTTAAAATCGTATTTAATTGCTGGTGTCATGATTGTTTACATAGAAAACCTTAATGAATCTATGAAACAACTACTAGAACTAATATGTGAATTTAGAAAGCTCATAAGATTCCAGGTAAACATACACAAATCAATTTTATTATTTATATACTAGAAACAAATGTTTGTAAAGTAAAATTTTAAGAAACCCTTTACCGATTATCAAAAACAAAAAATACTGAGGATTAGATTTCAGTATATGCACAAGACCTCTACACTGAAAACTATAAAACATAGCTGAGAGTACATAAAGAAGACCCAAATCAATGGGTATTTATGGATACAAAGATACAATGTTGTCAACTCTCCCAACTGACCAATAGAGTTTCAACATATTCACAATAGAAAGACTTTCGCAGAAACTGAAAAAATGACTCTACTATTTATATATAAATGCAAGCACCTAGAATACTTTGATAAAACAATCTTGATAAAGAAGAACAGTTAGAAGACTTACACTATCTGATTTCAAGACTTATTTTAAAACTAAACCAATTAAGACAATGTGGTACTGGCATAACCATCAACAAGTGATTAGTGGAACAGAACAGAAAGCTCAGAAACATACTCCACTGGCTAACCAATTTTTGATGGAGTCACTAAAGCAATTCAATGCAGAAAGAAAAGTCTTTTAACTAAGGATGCTGCAATAGCCAGTTATTCTTGTGAAAAAAAGGACTTTAACTGCTACTTTATACAATACACAAACCACACAGTCTTCAATAGAAATATAGGATAGTATCTTTATGACTTAGGGATAGACTAAGTTTTCTTTGACAAGACTCAGAAAACTGATAAATTAGACTTCATCAAAGTTTGAAACTTCTGCTCGTAAATAGACATTGTTAAGAAAACTGCTCATAAATAGATACTGTTAGGTAGGCAATCTACAAACTGGATAAAATTATAAGTAAAACAGATGTTATCTGACAATAGACTGGTATCCAGGATGTGTAAAGGACTCCTGGAATTTAATAATAAAAGAGTAAAAACCCAATAAAAATGGACAAATTAACTGGGCAGGCATTTCACAAAATATATACACCTGGCCAATGAACAGATACAAAAATACTCAATATCATTAGTCATCAGGAAAAATCAAACCACAGTGTGATATCCTCATTCACCCTTCAGAAGTTCTAAAATGAAAGATAGAATCAATCCCAATTGTCAAGAATGTGGAGCAACTGGGACTCTCATACATTGTTAGTGGGAGTTTGGCAAAATGTCTGATAATTTTTCATAAATCTGAACACATATCTATCCTGTGACCCAGAAATTTGAATCCCAGGTAATTAACCAAGAAAACTGAAAATAAATGCCTACAGAAAGGTTTGTACAAGAATGTTCCTAGCAAGATATTAGTAATATATAATAATAATAAACTGGAAACAGCCCAGGTGTCTATCAATAGGAGAATGAATAAACACATGATGGTATATTCATGCAATGGAATACTACTTGTGCAAAGGAACAAATTATTGAACATACAACAGCACAGAGGAATCTCAAAAGGTTTTGCCACGTGAAGCAAGTCATCCACAAGAGCACATATGGGAACTGTATTACATAACATGTTGTTCTAAAATAGGCGAAACTAATTCATGGTGGAGAAAAACAGAATAGTGACTGATTCTGGGGGAAGGGATGGTCATTGATGAAAAAGGGGCATGAGGGAATTTCCTGGAATGATGCAATGTTTACATCTTGATAGAGTTTTGGGTACATAGATGTATGCATTTGTCAAAACTCAGACAATATATAGTTAAGATTTTTGTCTTTCATTGTGTGTACATTTTACCACAACAAAACTATAAACAAATACTGAACTGCAGTTAATGATATGTGTTCTGAAATATTTAGGAGGATATGTACTGATATATATATATATACATAATTTAATTAAAGTGTATAAAAGACTCAAGATGGATTGATGTTTGGTTAGATGGATAGGTATGTGATAAAGGAATTGCGTTGTCAATGGGAGAATCTGTGTAAGTGCTCACTATAAAATTCTTTCAACTTTTTTATACACCTGAAACTTTGTTATAACATATTGGAAAGAAACCAAAATCAGATCTGCAAACTTCAACTTAGAAATATAAAAAAAGAATGAATAGAAAGACAACTATATATCTAGTTGGAAAGATTTTATATTGCAAAGATATTAATTAGTCCCTCATTAATTCATATATTTAACGTGGCTTGGAATTTTGATTTTGAAAGTGATTCTGAATTTCATTAGACAAAACAAGCATTGCCTCCTGCAACAGAAGTAAAAATGTCATTCTTATGTGTTTGGCATATATACTACTGTAGTTAAAACAATATGGCATTATACAACAATTAAAATATAATGTCATGAAATAGAAGAGATAGTCTTGAATTGCATGCTAGAATACCTATAAGCTTAATAGAAGATAAAAGAATTGTTGATTATTTGGAAAGGGATGAATTTTTTAATAAACGTTGGAATAAAATAAAATGAGAACCTTACCTCACGTTATCTCCTAAATTAAATTATTAATGGATTAAAGAGTTACTTTTTAAAATACAACCAGTTATTGCTTTGGGCAGTTATGATATACACAAATTTTACTTAACACAGCATAGTGAAAAGTTAAGATTGCCAGTATGAAATACTAGAATAATATATAATAAATATTTAATTGATTTTCAGATGATGAAAGACATTCTAAGCCTAAGAGCAATAGAGGAGATCTTAAGGATAAGAATAATATATTTGGCCACTGAAAAAAAAGAATCTATATCTTTAAAAATATTATAAGCAACAGTAAAAGAAAAATGTCAAAATTGGAAAAATGCTTACAGTATATATGGCAGAATGGTTACTATCCTTAATACATCCAGAGATTTAAAAAAAAAATCACCATATAAAAAAGAAAACCAAAGAAAAAATGGCCATAAGACTTGCACATATAATTTGCTGAAGCATCAAAAGACAATACATTTGTAAAAATATCTCATTATTATCGAAAACTTTACATTAAAAATGAAAGATACATTTTTTTTTTTTTACATTCACAAAGATGAAAAAAAGAAAAACAAAAAACCTTCCCTGAGATAGTTTTGTTAAGTTTGTGTTTCTCTTGGAGACGAAGTCTTGCTCTGTCACCCAGGCTGGAGTGCAGTGGCGTGATCTCAGCTCACTGCAACCTCCACCTGCTGGGTTCAAACGATTCTCCCCCCTCAGCCTCCCAAGTAGCTGGGATTACAGGGACCCGCCACCACGCCTGGCTAATTTTTGTCTTTTTAGTAGAGATGGGGTTTCACCATGTTGGTCAGGCTAGTCTCGAACTCCTGACTTCAGGTGATCCACCCCCTTGGCCTCCTGGAGTGCTGGGATTGCAGGTGTGAGCCACTGCACCCAGCCTTGTTTTGCCTTAAGGGTGATGCTGGGGTGAGCATCTTATACATCTTGGATAACCTCTGATTATTTCCTCAGGATAATTATGCATATAAATGGTGTTTTCTTCTATTGATGTTTTATTCCTTAAGTTGGTTGGTAAGCATGTAAGCGTTTGTTATATAAATATATTTTAAGATGTTCAAAAGGGCATCTAATACATTAAAAGGATTTTGAATGGAAGAAACAGAGAAAATGCATGAAAAATATAAATAATGGCTGTCACTGGAGGATATGATTATAGATTATTTCTCTTTTCTTCCTTACAGTTTTTCTTAATTTTCAAAAATTGAAGAAGAATCACTTAAAAAACAAAGAAGACACTCAGTTTACGTATTTGACATAGCTTTTATATCAGCACCGGTATGGTGCCTGGGATGTATGTGGTACTCAGTACACTTAGTAAAACAGCTTCATTGAGATATAATTTACATATCATACAATTCATCCATTTAAAGAGTACTATTCAATGGTTTTTAGTATAGTTACAGATACGTTCAGCTATCATTACAGTCAATTTTAGAGTATATTCCTCACTTCACAAAGAAACTCTGCACCCTTTAGCGATCACTCCCCTACCTCGCTATTTTCCCCAGCCCTAGGCAAACACTAATTTACTTCCTGTCTCTATAGATTTGCCTATTCTGGCCATTACATTTAAATATAATTATATAATATGTGATATTTTGTGACTGTCTTCTTTCATGTACCTTAATTTTTTCAAAGTTCATCTATGTGGTAGCATATATCAACATTTCATTCATTGTTTGTGGCTGAATTTTATTCCAATGTATGGATATACCATATATTGTCTATCATAAGTTGATTTATGTTAATATTTGGGTTATTTCTACTTTTTGGCTACTATAAACAATTCATAGTATAATGCATTATTATGAATAATTGCATAAACACTTGTGTAAAAGTTTTTTATGTGACATATGTATTCATTTTTCTTGGTTATCTATGATGAGTGAAATTGCTGGGTCATATGGTAACTCTGTGTTGAACTTTTTGAGGAACTTTCAGTCTGTTTCCCAAAGCGGTTTCACCATTTTACATTCCATCAGCAGTGTATGAGGGCTGCAGTTTCCCCATGGTTCCAACACTGATGTTTTGTTCTTTCTGATTTTGTTGCTATCTAAGCAATCCTAGTTGTTGTGAAGTGGCATCCCATTGTGGTTTTGATTTGCATTTCTCTGCTTAATAGTTGAGTATCTTTTTATGTATTTATTGTCCATTTGTATATCTTCTTTGGATAAAGGCCAATCCAAATCATTTGCCTATCTTTAAACTGGGTTATTTGTCTTTTTATTACGCAGTTTTAAGAGTGCTTTACATGTTCTAGAACAAGTCTCTTATCAGATACAGCACTTGAATATATCTTCTTTCATTCTTTGGGTTGCCTTTTCATTTTCTTTTCTTTTTTTAAATTTTATTTTTTATTATACTTTAGGTTCTGGGGTACATGTGCAGAACATGCAGTTTTGTTTTAAATTTTACTTTAGGTTCCGGGATACGCATGCAGAACGTGGAGGTTTGTTACATAGGTATATGTATGCCATGGTGGTTTGTTGCACCTATTGACCCATCCTCTAAGTTCCCTCCCCTCGTCCCCCATCCCCTAATAGGCCCTAGTGTGTGCTGTTCCCCTCCCTGTGTCCATGTGTTCTTATTGTTCAGCTCCCACTTATTAGTGAGAACATGTGGTGTTTGGTTTTCTGTTCCTGCGTTAGTTTGCTGAGGATGATGGCTTCCAGCTTCATCCACATCCCTGCAAAGGACATGATCTCATTCCTTTTTATGGCAGTGTAGTATTCCATGGTGTAGATGTACCACATTTTCTTTATCCAGTCTATAATTGATGGGCATTTGGGTTGGTTCCGTAAGTTTGCTATTGTAAATAGTGCTGCAGAAAACGTATGTGTGCATATGTCTTTATAATAAAATGATTTATATTCCTTTGGGTATATATCCAGTAATGGGATTGGTGGGCCAAATGGTATTTCTGGTTCTAGATCCTTGAGGAATAGCCATATTGTCTTCCACAATGGTTGAACGAATTTACATTCCCATCAACAGTGTAAAAGTGTTCCTGTTTCTCTACAGCCTTGCCAGTATCTATTGTTTCTTGACTTTTTAATAATTGCCATTCTGACTGGCATGAGAAAGTATCTCATTGTGGTTTTGATTTGCATTTCTCTAATGATCAGCGATATTGAGCTTTTTTTCACATGTTTGTTGGCCATGTAAATGTCTTCTTCTGGAAAGTGTCTGTTCACATCCTTTGACCACTTTTTGATGGGATTGTTTGTTTTTATTCTTGTAAATTTGTTTAAGTTCCTTGTAAGTTCTGGATATTAGACCTTTGTCACATGGGTAGATTGCAAAAGTTTTTGCCCATTCTGTAGGTGGCCTGTACACTCTGATGATTGGCTTTTGTTGCAATTGCATTTGGTGTTTTTGTCATGAAGTCTTTGCCCATGCCTATGTCCTGAATGGTATTGCTTAGGTTTACTTCTAGGGTTTTTATGGTTTTGAGTTTTACATAATAGGAGCTATTTATGACAAACCCACAGCCAATATCATATTGAATGGGCAAAAGCTGGAAGCATTTCCTTTGAAAACTGGTACAAGATAAGGATGCCTTCGCTCACCACTCCTGTTCAACATAGTATTGGAAGTTTTGGCCAGGGCAATCAGGCAAGATAAAGAAATAAAGGGAATTCAAATAGGAAGAGAGGCAGTCAAATTGTCTCTGTTTGCAGATAACATGATTTTATATTTAGAAAACTCCATCATCTCAGCCCCAAAACTCCTTAAACTGATAAGCAACTTCAGCAAAGTCTCAGGATACAAAATCAGTGTGCAAAAATCACAGGCATTCCTTTACACCAACAGTAGATAAGCAGAGAGCCAATTCGTGAACGAACTTCCATTCACAATTGCTAGAAAGAGAGTAAAATGCCTAGGAATACAGCTAACAAGGGAGTGGGGACCTCTTCAAGGAGGTCCTCTTGAAGGACCTCTTCAAGGAGAACTCTTGAAGGACCTCTTCAAGGAGAACTACAAACCACTGCTTAAGGAAATAAGAGAGGACAAACAAATGGAAAAACATTCCATCCTCATGGATAGGAAGAATCAATATCGTGAAAATAGCCATACTGACAAAAGTAATTTATAGATTCAATGCTCTTTCCATCAAACTACCATTGATATTCTTCACAGAATTAGAAAAAACTACTTTAAATTTCATATGGAATCAAAGAAGACCCTGTATAGCCAAGACAATCCTAAGCAAACAGAACAAAACTGGAGGCATCAGTAACCAAAGCAGCATGGTACTGGTACCAAAATAGACATGTAGAGCAATGGAACAGAAGAGAGACCTCAGAAGTAACACTACACGTCTACAACCATCTGCTCTTCAACAAACCTGACAAAAACAAGCAATGGGGAAAGGATATCCTATTCAATAAATGGTGCTGGGAAAACTGGCTAGCCATATGCAGAAAACTGAAACTGGACCCCTTCCTTACACCTTATACAAAAATTGACTCAAGCTGGATTAAAACCTTTTCATTTTCTCAACAGTGTCTTTTAAAGCACAAAAATTTCTAATTTCGAAGTCCAATTTATCCATTTTTTCTTTTGTTCCTTGTGATTTTGGTGATATTTCGAAGACTTCATTGTCAAATACAGGGTAATCAAAAGCTACCTATTTTTTTTTATTTTTCTGGTTTTACCTCTTGTATTTATGCCTTTGATCTGTTTTAAATTAGTTTTTGTATATGGTATGATGTAAGGGTCGACCTTCATTCTTTTGTGAGTGGCTGTGCAGTTGTTCTAGCATTGTTTGTTATAAAGGCTGCTCTTTCCTTATTGAATGGTCTTGGCATTCAATACCAGTTGGCCTTGTCAAAAATCAGTTGGCCACAGACATATCAGTTTAGTTCTGGATCCTCAATTCTATTCTATTGGTCTCTGTGTCCATTCTTATGGTAGTAGTACATTGCTTTGATTATTGTTGCTTTGTAGTGAGTTTTGAAATTGAGAAGTGTGAGTCGTTCAACTTTGTTTTCTTCAAGATGATTTTGACTATTGTGAGACCTTTGAAATGACATATGAATTTTATAATCAGTTTCAATTTCTACAAAGAAGCAAGCTGGGACTCTGATAGGGATTGTGTTAAATTTGTAGATCAATTTGAGGAACATTGCCGTCTTAACAATATTAAGTTTCCCAATCCATGAACTTGGAATGTTTTTAGAGTTTTATAGGTCTTTTTTTATTTCTTTCAACAATATTTTGTAGTTTTCAGAGTTAAGTTTTTTTTTTTTGTTGAATTTATTTATATTTTACTATTTTTTAATACCATTGCATATTAAATTATTTTCTTTATTTTTAGATTCCTCATTGTCAGTGTATAGAAATACAGTTGATTTTTGTATATTGATCTTGTGTCCTGCAACCTTGTTGAATTCATTTATTAGTTCTATTTTTTAGTGGATTCCTTAGTATTTTATATATATAAGATCATGTCGTATAAAAATAAAGATAGTTTTACTTCTTCCTTTCCAATCTGAATGTCTTTATTTCTTTTTCCTTTTCAATTGCCTGGGATGGAACCTCCAGAACAATGCTGAGTTGAAGTGGTAAGGGCAGACATCCTTGTCATGTTCCTGATCTTAAGGAGAAAGCATTCAGTTTCTCACCATTGAGCATGATGTAGCTATGAGTTTCTCATGGATGCTCTTTATCAGGTTGAGGAAGTTCTGTTCTATCCCTAGTTTGTTGAGTGTTTTTATTAAAAAAAAAGGTGTTGGATTTTGTCAAAAGTTTTTTTCTGCATCTGTTGGAATGATCATGTGATTTTTAAATTTTTTACTCCTTTGTTTTTGCTTTCTATTCTATTGATGATTACGTTAGTTGATTTTTAGATGCTATCACTACACTTTTGCTTAATGTGTCCTGGGCTAATAGGTACATTTGGAATTGAAATTGAACCCACAATGTGGTCTGAGGGGTACAGGCTGTGTGTAGCTGTTTTGGGAGGGCAAATGCCCAATCGGAATCTCTACTAGCTCTTTCTTTGCTTTCTTTTTGGTGCCAATGCAGTGCCCTGAACTAGTCAAGTCCAAACTCACACCTCCAGCCAGGTAGACGTGTTTCAGGTTAATTAGGGGCCTCAGTCAATTTAGTTCATGGGCTGTAATTACAAGCACCTAAGACCTGCAATTTCTGTTTTAATTAAAATAAACAATGTGGAGGGTCTGACATCACACCAGGGCAACTGGTGTGCAAGGAATAGGTAATTACACCAAAGCAGAGTCTCTTGCTGTGAGGCAGGCTGTTGGGATCCACAGTGGAAGCTGGCCTTGGCCATCCTGGTGAATGCTAATTATTTGCTGCCAACCACAGCTCAAAACAGATGGGTAGGTCATGGCGATGACATTAGAACATGCTTCCTTCAAGTTGGGACTTAGCTGTGATCTTTGGGGCATGTGTGTGTGTGAGAGTGTGTGGGTATTTACATGTGCGATGTCCCTTTAAATGTATTTAACATATAATATGCTTCTATGTATAAGTGCAATAGGATGAAAAAATTCTGATTTCAACTGCAGTATTAGGGATCCTCTTGGGGAGGAAGTTACCCTTGCTTAGGAAAATAATCACCTGGAGAGGGTAAGACATATCTTAACTGCTCAGTCTTACAAATTGCAGGAATTTAGGGAAGGGGTAGAGCAGAGAAAAGGAAAATAATAAAAAAGAATGAAAATAAGCAGTCTGGGAACATGGTAGAAGGGGAAAGTCTGGAAAGAAGGTAGCCGGGGTGGGTCAAGGATGCATCAAAACGAGATATTTAATGCTTAATTTAAAATTGTTTGCATTCTATGATGTCAACTCCATCTGGCATTACAAATCTTTAGTAAAGTCATCGACACATAAAAATGTCTTGTGTGAGTGAATTTTTTTGGGGGGAGGGGTAAAGATCAAGGAAGAATATTTTAATTCTGCATTTGAGCAGAAGTGCAAGAGATTTGCACACACGCAATAGGTAAGAGAGAAAGTATACATATGTAACAAACCTGCATGTTGTGCATCTGTACCCTAGAACTTAAAATATAATAAAATTTTTTTTTTTTAAATTAAAAAAAAGAAAGGGAGCCAGGAGTGACAAAAGAGTGAAAGCCTTTGGGATTTTTCAGAAACCTCGATCAGGGAGCGGACTTGCCACAGGCCATGAGAGAGTCCATCTCATCATGGCACTCTGCCACCAGAGACCTTCCAATGGCTCCCTGGTGCCACCAAGATGTAGTATCAGCTTATTTAGATGGTGTAGTAGGCTGAAAATGCCCCTGAAAGATAATTGTTCCTAATCCCTGTAAATAAACCTTATTTTTTCTTTTGGAAAAAGACTGTTGCAGATGTGATTAAGTTAAGGATTTTAAGATGGGGAGATTATCCTGGCTTATCCAGGTGGGCCCTAAATACCATCACATGTCTCTTTATAAGAGGAGGGCAGAGGGAGGTTTTACCACACACAGACCAAGAAGCAAAGTGATCACGGGGGCAGATATTGGAGCAATGCAACTGAGATCAAGGGAAGCTGGCAGCCCCCAGAAACTGGAAAAGGCAAGCAACGGATTATGCTCTAGAGCCTCCAGAGGGAGCACAGCCGGGCTGACACCCTGACATTGACCCACTGAAACTCATTTTAGATGTCTGGCCTCTAAAGCTGAGAGATAGTAAATATTTGTTGTTTTAGGCTGCCAAGTTCAGGAAACTAATACAGATGGCTTCACTAGACCTTCAGGAGCTGGCCTCTGCCTTCTCTCTATCCCCACTGCCTGATGTTCAGTAGGTCTTCATTTCTGGTCCACACACCTATATGTGCTGATCTCCCTACACTCCTCTGGTCTCCACTGATTCTGAGAGGTGTGGCGTGCTAGACCAATTTGCAGATAAGGAAACAGTGTGCAGGCAGGACAATGCCCCTTACACCACTGCTAAGCTGGTCTTTTGAGTCTGCACCCTTTCCCTGGCACAATTTCAGGGAGAGACAGTGCTTTCTTGTTCAGTCACCCAGGCTAAGGCTACGTGTCAAGGCAGATTGGGAAATCCCAGCTGCCTCAACTATGACCTTGCCAGGTGCACCAGACTGGTACCTTCGAGGGCACAGTGGAATAAGCACAGGTTTTGGTATAGGATGGAGCTGCGCCAGGATCCTGTCTTTGCTGCTTATGTGCCCTGGGACCTTGTGTAAATTGCTTAAATATTTTGAACCTCAGCTCTCTTATCTGTAAAATGGGTCTTATAAAAGTGATCATTGAGGGTCGTTGATGTCTTTATGTTTATGGAGCATCCACTCTATGTGGAAAAGCCAAAGTCCCCTCCTTTGTCACGGTGCATTTGCTTAGTTATTGAGAGAGGAAAATAAGATCTGGAGCAGGTGTCCTCTCCCCTGGCCCCTCCACATTGTCTGAGGCTCCTTTTTCCCAGGTGGCTGTAACTGGCTCCCTTCCCCAGCCTAAGGGAAATCTCTGAGGGGTTAGTTTTGGGCCAAGAGTCAACAAATGGGCAGAGCGAGGGGCTGAGCATGCATTTGGGAGTGGAAGCAGCCTAGATCTTCCACTCATGCCATAACCCAGACTTTTAACAGCTGGGAGGCAGCCATCACTTTGGTAGAAAATAAAGTTTCTAAGTATGACAGGCAAATGGGTATAATGAGTGAGCTCTGGACACCTTTTCTGGACCCACAGTGCATAACCAGGGGCTCTCAAGAGAGGAAACAGAGATGAGTTCTGCTACGCACGCTCACATGTGAATGCATGTACACACAAACGCGCAGACCTGCCCAGGGAGCTGCCACACACACAGACACACATGGGCCACACAAGTGTCTGTGTATACTCACTCACGCTTTGTATTGCTACTGCATTTGTTCTTGTTATTTCAGAGCCATAGTTTGTCTTCTACAACTGGAGATTTGAAAAGAATGATGAGGACATTGAATCTCAGAGATGTAAAGTTCTTTCGTCAAGATCACACAGCTTTTATAGAGCAGAATTAAGCTTTGAGCCCAAGATTCCTAAATGTCTCCACTAAATATCTCCACCAAATTAGGCTGCCATTCTACACACACGCGCGCACGCGCACACACACACACACACACGCTCTTTCACCTGTTTTAGACAACACAGTATCATGGTGGGACTGTCTGAGCATAGACTGCAGTCAAATACTAGCTCTGCTGCTTTTTCATTATGTGACCTTGAGCCAAGTCACCTCACCTTTCAAAGTCTCAGTTTTCTCACCTGTAAAATGGAGATAATAAAAGAATGTATTTCATAGGGTTGTAGTGAGCATTAAAGGAGATAAAGAATGTAAAGTTCATGGCGCCTTGCCTATCACATAGTGCTCAATAAATATTTGTTATTTCTAGCACATACCAAGCACCTTTCTAGGCACTGGGGATCCCCAGGAAGTCAAGTACCTTCGGTTAGGGTGATTACTGAAAAGTTATTTTTAATGTGACTTAAAAGGAAAGGCAATAAACCATCTAGCAGATCCTGGTTCCAGAAGCCAGATGAAAGGAAGCTTAGAACAGAGGCTCATGGTGGTGCTAAAATTCCCACCAGGGTCTACTATTTGGGGCCACTTTTCTATCCACCTCCCCAACCTATAGACCTGTGCATGGTTCAGTTCAAGGTCCTGGGTCTGGGCAGGCCTAGAGAGATGAGCCCTATGGCACACAGGGCAGTTTCCTCATGAGCACTTGGGACGGGGGGCCAGTCCTTGATCATCTTATCCCAGAGATCTGCACATACAAGCTGCTACAAGTTTGTAGAGGACAGGAGACAGCAGCGTCTCAGACGCTTCTGCGGTTTGTCTGGGCAGAACGTCTCCCTTGCCTGGGTTGGGCTGGGCTGTCTGCTCCCTGGGGCTGCCTGCCTTGGGGTCTGAGAAGCCAGGATCCGCTGCGGGGCAGCCTGTTTCCAGCCTGTCCTGCATGCCAACCTCCAGCTCCAAGCCCCAGTAGGATTATTATTGTTCACAGTGACAATTTGAGCCCCTTTGCACTCACGGCTGAAGAGGGGTTTATGATAGCCCTACCTCATTGTGTTGTCATGAAGATTAAGTGAGGCAATGCATGAAGCGCACCAATTTTGGCATATTGCAGGTGCCCCATAAACGTAACAGCAATCACCGTTGTTGTTACTATCACTGTTACTATTCCTGTCACGTTGTCATCAACATTATCATCATTGGATCCTTAAGGCAGGCTGGCCTGGGATTAGAACCAGTCACTAACCATGTGACGTCAGGCGAGTAACATCTCTGTGCCTCAGTTTCCTGTAATGCAAACTGGTTGTTCTTTTTGAAGCCTCCTCCCTCCAGCCTTGTTCAGAATCTCTTGCTGAATGATTCTAACAGCCAACCCTGTGGGAAGTGGAAAGTGACCTTACTTTTTTGAACCTCAGCGAATAATGGGACAAATATAATAAGTCACTCACAATGCAATTGGTAGAATTAAGAAGGTCAATCAATGTAAATTGCCTTGCTCAGTGCCTAGCACACAGTAGATGCTCATAAATGTCTGCAGCTTGGTCAAGAGGCCTGCCTTCCATGACCATTCACAGCAAGGAGCTGGGAAGGTGAGTGTTTCAGTCCATGCACTGTGGAAACAGAAGCAGAAAGATTTCTTGTTTTCACCTGGTCCTGTCATCACTGGCCTTTGATGGCATGTAGCTCCACAAAGCTCAGCTCTCTGGGGCAGTTCTTTGTTTCCTATGAACTTCTGGCAGTTTTCCTCAGTGTCTTTTGTGAGCAGCTCCTCAAGTTATCTCTTCAATGCTGATATTTTTCAGAATTCCATTTCTTGTCATTTCTTCTTTGCACTAGGGCATTTTTTCCATTTGCAAAACTCACTCCTCTGTCTGGGTCACCCCCAAGTCATCTACTGCCCTGAGTTTCCTGCTGAACTCTAGATCTAAGTATCCAACAAGCTACTGAAATTGGCACTTGGATGTACTGGAGGAAACTTGAACCCAGCAGTGCCAAACCTGACTCATCGTTTTCTCAAACCTGCTCTGTCTTCTGCCTTTCACGTCTCAGTGATAGCACTACCATCCATAAAGTTGTCTAATATGTGTTATCATCCTACACTCCTTCCTTTCTCATATTACATACACTCTGTTTATCCTTCCCTTCATCCTTCGTTTCTTCTCCCCTTCCTCTCTCCCTCTCTGCCTCCCCTCCCTTCCCTCCCTTCCCTTCCCTTTCCTTTTCTTCCCACCTGCCTTCTTTCCTTCCCACCTGCCTTCCTGCCTTTCTGCCTCTCAACAAGTATTTGAAGTATACTGAATGTTTGCTATGTGTCAGTCACTGTTCTAGTAGTTGGGCTACTAGGTCACTAAATCCTCTTATTATTACCCATAAATATCTAAGAATTGTGTCAGCCAGTTTCTCTGTTGCAAATGACAGAATACAGAACTAGGAAGAAAAGTTATTTAGCAAAATATGTCAAGTAGCCCCCATAATTGATGGAGGAGATGGAGAAACTGGCTTGAGGCCAAGCTTCTAAGAATATCCAAAACCACATTGCAGATCTGGCTTAATGTTGAGACTTTGATTGCTGTTGCTGAAGCTGCCACTGAATACTGGATGCCAGAAACCTGACTTTATTGCAAGTGACCGCTGTCACCAGCATCAATGTCACTTCTGGGTTGGCAATTTGGCTTGGCAAACATGCTGCCCTGAAAGCTGGTGACTTGGTTGTTTCCTACACCAGCAAAACTGTGCATGAGCTCCAAATAGACCATTTCCTCAAATTGACCACTTCCCAACTGGAGTGTCTAGTTGCTGAAGGCTGGTTATGTGCTCATGGCATAGCAGCAAGGGAGTCTGGAAATCATTTGAGTTCTGACTTCTACATCAGAAACTGGAACACATTATGTCTTATTTCCTCCAAATTGCAAAAAAACCTAAAAAGATAATGAAAAAAAAAAAAAAAACTGGGCTTGGTGGCTGATACTTGTAATCTCAGCCACTTGGGAGGCTGAGGCGGAAGGATCACTTGAGACCAGGAGTTCAAGAGCAGTCTGGGCAACCCAGTGAGGCCCCCAGCTCTACAAAAAACTTAAAAAACTAGCTAGAAGTGGTGGTGCATGCCTGTGGTCCCAGCTACTTGGGGAACTGGTGGAGGGGTATCACTTGAGCCCAGGAGTTTGAGGCTGCAGTGAGATGTGATCATGCTGCTGTACTCAGCCTGGGCAACAGAGCAAGACCCTGTCTCTAAAACAACGAACAAACACAAACATTAGTGGGCAGCCACACACGTGAAATAATAAATTTCTGCCATAGAAATCTATCTCCTACCCTTCGTCATCACTACTGATGCTCCAGGCCCATCTTGAGATCTCTCACCCTGGTCTGTGTCTGATCCAGTTCTCTCTCTGACACAATTCTAACACTGGCTGCTCAGCATTCTTCTGCTCCTCCCCATTGTCTTAGTACCTCAGTCACCTCATGTGGTCTGTCAGCCTCATCCTCTGCCACTACACTTTCTACCTCCCCCTACTTCCACTCTTCCAGAAGAAATAAAGAGGGGAAAGCCATGACAGTCATTGGATGACAATTTCTCAGTGGCATTTTGACGATGACATGGTGACTCCTCTCATGGATCCAACATAACCTACAGTCTTAAAGGAGGGTGGGGAAGATTTTGACTGAGGGCACATACAGAGCCTGCCTGTGGCTGTCTTGATAACACTTTAAGTAATGACTTTCAAATATTTCCATTGGACAAGAAGTCTCACCACTGGGGCTCCCGTGTCTGGGTTCAGCAACTCTGTGTATGTTCCTATAAATAGTAACCTATTGAGAAGGGCCCCTTATGCCTAAGACTTTGAAAAAAGGAGTGTTTCTGTGTCTGTCTCTGTCTTTTTGCTTTCTTCTCTCTCTGGCCTCTCTCCATTTCTTAATTCCAAAGCTGGGGCCCAGCCCTCACCCCTCCTCGCTTGCCTTAACCTGATGCAATTGCACCTGACAAAGCCAACAGGGCAGTGAGCCATGAGAGAACTGGTGGGGAGAGGGATTAGGGGGAGAGCTCATCACCCAGTGAGCACGGGCCACCAAGCTTAAGCAGAACAGGATGAATAATTGTTTCAGGACCAAAGTCATGACTACAGGGTGTGATCTCACCCTTCATAACTGCAGACTCAGAGAAGCAGGGGAATTTTCAAAGGAAACCTTTCCTGGTGTTAAAAAGAGGGAGAATCTGAGGTTAGAAGCAGCCATGTGAAAACTTTTCATTCTGCTAGGAGTGACTGGTCTCAGATTGACTAGGGGCCAGGGAGGACAGCCACACTGGTCAACCAGGCTCTTCAGATTGGCCTCCAACCTCGCCCAGCCCTGACCAATCCTTGACCCACCCTGACAAGTACAGGAAGTACGTTGGGAACCTCAGCCCCACCCTGGGTGGGGTTCAGAGTTTTCTCTGTTAGTTGGAGCCCCAGGCCTGGTGTGCGTGTGTGTTTCTTGGATGCTCATGTCCTTCATGCTTTAGCCTATGTGCACACCTTTGGTTTCCCTACCCAGCTCTCTTTTGGCTGAGGCCTATGATAAAATTTGTCTGATCCAGCTGGGGTGCTGACATTCTCTCCAGTCCCTGACTGGGCTGTCCTTCAGGTTAAATGTACCCCACATGCCTGTGATCTTGACACTCCCAGGGGTGGACTTTCAGTACCACCTCTGCAAATAACAATACAAACACATTATTAGTAACAATCATTTATGTACTGATAATTACTCAAGTGTACACAGAGAAAGTTTCCCATGCTTTGAAGGCCATATTCTCATTGATTAATACTACCTAAATTCTAATCCTGGATTGCTTATTAGTGGGGAACTTGGGTTACATTATTTCACATTCTTTCATGAGCCTCTGTTTTCTCCTCTGTGAAATGGGCATGATGTTAGTGTGCATAGATGAGAGGGCGGTTGAGAGGATTAAATGAGATGATACACATAAAGGGCTTACCACAGTTCCTGGGAGATAGTAAATAATAATAATAAAACCAATAGCTTTCATTATTCATTTAAAAAAATCATTTTATTAATAATTAAGGTATACTTATCACATGACAAAATGCACTCATTTTAAATGACCAATCCAATAAATTTTGACAAATGGATATACTCATTAACCCATTAACTACAATCATAATCAATCTATGGAACATTTCCATCACTCCTAAATGTCTCCTTGTGATACTTCCCAGAGACCCCCTCCCTATTCCCCCACCCCTGTCTTCCACCACTGGACCCAGGCAACCACTGATTTATCTTCTGTTACTTTAGATTAAACTTATTCTTTCTAGAACTTATAAATAAAATCATATAGATTTATTATTTTGTGTTCTGGCTCATTTTGCTCAGTCAGGTGTTTTTCAGACTTATATATGTGATGGCATGTATCAGTACAGTGTTTTGCTTCTTTTTATTGCTGAGTATGATGATATTATATGGATGATACAACAACTTTTGTGTCTGTTCACCAGTTGATGGGAATTTGAGTGGTTTCCAGTTTTCAGTTACTATGAATAAATTTGCACTAAACAATTGCACACAAGTGTTTGTGTGGGCATCTGTGTTCATTTCTCATGGGTAAGATTACTAGGTTATATAGTAGACATATATGTTTAACATTGTAAGAAACTGCCTGAATATTTTCCAAAATGGTTGTACTGTTTTACATTTCCCACCACAGTGTATGAGAGTTCCAGTTGCTCCATCTATTTGTCAACACTTTTTGTCAGTCTTTTTAATTTTAGTCATCCTAATTGACATACCATATGATCTCATTTTGCTTTTTCTTCCAGTCCCTGATTATTAATGATTTTTTAATGTGAACATTGACAATTTGTGTATCTTGAGAAACATTTTGCCTACTTACAAAATTTAGACTCTTCCAACTATTGAGTTGGAAGTGTTCTTTAAATACTCTGGATATAAGTCTCCATTCAGACATGTGTGTTGTGAATATTTTTTCCTATATGTAGCCTGTTATCTTAATGGTGCCTTTAAAGAGAAGTCATTTTTAAATTTTGATGAAGTCCAATTTATCATTTTTTTTTACAATAGGTCCTTTTTTCAGGTTCTATATAAGAAATACTTGCCTATCCCAATCTTGTAAAGATCTTCTGTTACTTTTAGAACATTTACAGTCTTAACTTTTTTTTTTTTTTTTTTTTTTTTGAGACGGAGTCTTGCTCTGCTGCCCAGGCTGGAGTGCAGTGGCTGGCTCTCAGCTCACTGCAAGCTCCACCTCCCGGGTTCACGCCATTCTCCTGTCTCAGCCTCCCGAGTAGCTGGGACCACAGGCGCCCGCCTCGTCGCCCGGCTAGTTTTTTTGTATTTTTTAGTAGAGACGGGGTTTCACCGTATTAGCCAGGATGGTCTCGATCTCCTGACCTCATGATCCGCCCGTCTCGGCCTCCCAAAGTGCTGGGATTACAGGCTTGAGCCACCGCGCCCGGCCTACAGTCTTAACTTTTAAAGTTAAGTCTGTGATCAATTATTTGAATTAATTATTATGTGTTGTGTGAGGACAAGATTCTTCTTTTTTATATTTACTTATTATTTGTGTACATGTATGTTCAGTTATTCCAACACCATTTGTAGAAACAGTTATCCCTGTCTCACTGGGTGACTTGGCATATTTGTCTAAGACCAGATGACCATATATGTATGAGTTTATTTCTGTGCTCTCTATTGTGTTTCATTGATCTGTATGCCTATTCTTTTTTTATTCTTTGCTCTTTTGAGATGGAGTCTCGCTGCGTCGCCCAGCCTGGAGTGCAGTGGCATAATCTTGGCTCACTCCAAGCTCTGCCTCCCAGGTTCATGCCATTCTCCTGCCTCAGCCTCCCAAGTAGCTGGGAATACAGGCGCCCACCACCACACCTGGCTAATTGTTTTGTATTTTTAGTAGAGATGGGGTTTCACTGTGTTAGCCAGGATGGTCTTGATCTCCTGACCTCGTGATCCACCACCAGCCTTTGCCTCCCAAAGTTCTTTTTTTTTTGGTCTTAGCAAGATGCAGTCTTGCTATGTTGCCCAGGCTGGTCTCAAACTCCTGGGCTCAAGTGACATTTCCACTTCAGCCTCTTGAGTAGCTGGGATTACAGACTTGTGCTACTGCACCCAGCTTTTCTATTCTTATGCCAATACCACACTGCCTAGATTCCAGTAGCTTTACTGGAAGTCTTGAAACCAGGTGTTGAGAGTCCTCAAAATGTTATTCTTTTGCAAAATTGTTTTGGCTTCTCTAGGATCTTTGCTTATTTACACACATTTTAGAATCAATTTTTAAATTTACTTTTAAAAGTCTGCTGGAATTTTGACTGGGATTGCCCTAAAATTATAGGTTAGTTAGGAATAAATTTATATTTTAACAATCTTGAGTCTTCCAACCCATGAATATAGTATATACTTTCACTTATTTAAATCTTCTAAAATTTTCTCTCAGCTATGCCTTATAGTTTTGATTGTGTACTTCTTATATATATTTTGTTAAATCTATCCATAAGTATTTCATGGTTTTACGATGTATTTTAAATATTTTGTAAATAATATTTTAAATTTCAATTTTTAATGGTCTGTTGCTAATATTTAGAAATGCAACTGATTTCTGTATTTTGACTTTGTATGCTGTGATCTTGCTAAATTTACTTGCATTTCTACCTGTATTTTTGCAGATTCCATAGAATGTTCTCTGTTTCTTCATCTATGATGTGGGGATAATGTGAGTATACCTACATCAGAGGGCTGCGATGAAGACTAAAAAAGGTAACACACCTAAAGAATTTGTGCATTTTCCTGGTACATTTTAAAGTATAGTTAACAAAACAAATAGTACCATCTTTTTTAAAAAATCAGCTTTTATTTTAGATACAGGGGATACATGTATAGATTTTTTACATGAGGAAACTGTGTGATGCTGAGGTTTGGAGTATAAATCTCGTCACCCAGGTAGTGAACAGAGTATCCAATAAGCACTTTTTAAAATTCCCTATCCCCCCTGCACCCTCCACCCTCTAGTAGTCCACAAAGTCTATTGTTCTCATATTTATAATATGTCTGTATTAGCTTCCACTTATAAGTGAGGACATGTGGTATTTGGTTTTCTGTTCCTGCATTAATTTGCTTAATATTATAGCTTCCCACTTCATGTTGCTGCAAAAACCATGATTTTATTCCTTTTTATGGCTGCCTAGTATTCCATAGAGTATATGTCCCATATTTTCTTTTCCAGTTTATCATTGATGGGCAACTGCGTTGATCCCATGTCTTTGCTCAAATAGTACCATCTTCAGTACAGGTGAAATTTATCTATGCTGTAAGAAGTAAGGATGGGGGTTACTCTTGGGAGGAAATAGTAACCAGAAAGCTGTAGTCTGGGGGCTTCTGGGGTGCTGAGAATGCTGTTTCTTGAATTGGGTGCTGGTTCCACAGGTGTGTTCAATTTGTGAAAAAACTGTGCGCTATGCACTTACACATTTTTCTGGTATGTTCATTATACTTCAATAAAAAGCAAAAATGGAGACAAGTGACTTGTGTTTCCTGAGCACTTGTCATGTAACTATCCCTGGCAGACTCTCTTTACATGGGTGATTTCATTTAACACTGTGTCCTGGGTGCTACTATCATCCTTATCTCACAGAAGACAACACAGGTTCTAAGAGATGGAGCCACTGTCCAAGTTCAGAGTGAGTGAGTAGTGAAGGTGGGTGTCATTACAATTCTTGTGCCCTTCACTGCTATGCTGTATGGCCTTGTTTTAGAGTTGGGTTGGAAAGCATGTAAAATCCTTAGTTACTGGGTCCAGGGGAAGGCTGGTGGATCCTGCCTCACCCAGGCAGGATGGACAGTGGGGGAAGGTTTCTGAGTGGAAAGGGCAGTGGGAGAGGGGCCTGAGGGGTCCTGGGAAGACCCAACTGAACCAGCTGGGTTCTCTCTGGCATCACCCCTCCCTATCAGTTTGGTCTCTCAGAACCAGTCCTCTTCCCACACAAACACTGTGTAATTGCTTGATATAGCCTAGTGCACAGGGCAGGGGTGGGCAGACGTTTATTTTTCATTAAAATGTTGGATTGAAATTGTGGGAGGTGGTGCTCAGCAGGGGGGAGCTGCCTCAGAAAATGTGCTGATGGGCCCAACTTTATCAGCTGGAAACACCTGCTTCTGGTACCTTCTGCCACCTATCCAAGCCTTGCTTTTTTCATCTGAAACTACTAATATTGCCAACATTACCATGGCTCTCAAGATGGTGACATAAGACAATACAGGGATGGGAGTGAGAGGAAGCAGGAGGTCAGGATTTAAATTCTCCTTCTGTCACTTAACAAGGTGGACTTTGATCTAGTTTCTTACACCTCCCTGGGCCTCAATTTCCTGATCTGAAAACTGGGATATATTACTTATCCTGTAGGGCTGTCATGAGAAGCCAAGTTCATGCTAGATATTAAAATACCTAGCAGAAGCCTGGTGCACAACAAGTGCTAGGTAAACCTCAAGATGTTTGTAAACCATGAAATACTGTTCAAGAACTTTGCCATTCCTCCAATCCCAGGTTGAAACAACACACATTCCTTAGGAGATACTTCTTGGCTGTTGAGTGGAGTAATCACTTCCAGGAAGCTTCCTGGAGCACCTACCCAAGAGGGTTACTTCCATCTATTGTGGAGGCTTGTAGACCTCTACCATGTCTACTTCTACCATGTAGACATGGTAGAGGTCTACAAGGCTCCAGAAAATGTGACTGAAATTCAGCCTTTTGTCTCTTTTTTTGATCACGTGATGACAACCAGCTTCTCTGACTGAATTAGAGGGGTGTTTGGGTCTCCCTCCCCAACACCCAAACCACCCCACCCCAATGTCCTTTCCCATCCAAGATGGCAGCCTTCTTGCTGAGATGAAGCCACCACAGAGCAGGAAGCCAGGCAGGGCAAAGAAAGGTCTTCAGTCATGGCTGCAACTTTCCTCTTACTCTTCCTTACATGATGAAATCTGGGAGATTCTGAGCTGCTGGGCTTGGGGGCTCAAGGACCGTTTGACCTTAGAGCCCTGATGAAGCTGAATCTTCAAATCCACAATTGAGGTGAGAACGGAGTATCAGGTGGGGGTTGATCCTGAGCTGTGCCCCCAACATTCTGGTCTCTTCCTTGGTAACACATGTATAGATGGACTGAACTGGGCTGGGCCCATACTTGGACCTGTCCTGCTCTTCTCATGTTCCCTTAACAGGCCATGCTCTCTCTCAACTTCAGGTCTCTGCATATGCAGTTGCCTAGCTTATATGCCTGGAGCATGCCTTGTTTTCCATTTCCCTTCACATCATCTAATGGGATGTCTCAGCATGGACATCAATTCTCCAGTAAGTCTTTCCTGCCCCTATTGGTCTAAAGCAGAGTCCTCTTCTTTGTGTCTTTGTACCCCCTCTAATGCCCCATCACAGTACAGGGTATTGTGCATAGACTGTATTGCAAGCCCTGGCTGCTTGTCAGTGTCCCTTCTCCCCTTAGACTATCAACTCCCAGAACACAGGGTCTCTTCTTTATTATTATACTCCCAGTATCTGGCACATAGTAGGCACTCAACAAATACTTGTTAAATGAAGGAATGTCCCATGTGGGCATCCAAATCTTGTTTTCATGTGTCAGGTCAGAGGCACCCAGGTCGGGTATCCTTATGTACTCACTGGAGAGACTGCAATTTAGGACTTTAACCACAAAAATGTTAATAGAAAGTATTGAGCTCATATTCTAGAATGAGAAACCTATGTGGACAACTTGAGGACACTAGTACAGAGAAAACTACACATGATATAGTATGGGGTATACAAGAGCCTGATACAAGCTGCAATTTCACTGTCGCTATGGGCGAAAACCCAAGGCTAGAAGCAGCTCAGAGAATGGACTGTGTTCTGGTTCTTCCTGGAAATACTGCTGACTTCCTTCTGAAGATACCTTGCTCTTCTTGCCTATACATGTCTGGCTTCACATTACTGTTTGTTTGCAGAAAATCTCCAGCTTCTGCTATGTTTTGACTAAAGTTTACTTTATGGGACATCAATGGCATTCCCCAATATTCATAAGGAGCTTTGCTTCTAATTTACTCTGGGAAATAATTTCCCTGGCTTTCTGTTCAAGGGACCACCCCATCTCCCTGCCCAGTGTGCCCAGAGCTACATTTACAACTCATAATCTGGGCTTGTAAACTCACTGTGGTCCATCCATTATTCAAGTTGTCAGGAGGAATTAATGAAGGGCATTGTTCTTAGCCTGCCACCTCTCTGGTAGGAAAAGTAACTTCCTGAGGATTGTTTGAGTTAAAAATGGATTCCTCCACCAGGTAGAAACATGGCCACTGTGTCAATTCATGGTAACTCTGTTGATGCTCTCCCTCTTTCACGCTCATAGGGAGGTTCATCCTGTACTATTCACAGCTACTCCAGCCTTCCTCTTCCTCCTGACTGTGGCAAGTAGTCTGATTGACTCATAGGCATTCATTCCAACATGTTGACAAATCCTGAACTATGTGCTGGGGATAACAAGGTGATTATGACACCAGTTACTGTTTTTGAGGAATTCGAAGTCTGGATGCAAAAAATTTAAATAAATAAGAATACATGGGAGTTACTTTCAGTGGATAACAAGGAAAATGGTATTCCAGGAAACATGTGCAAAGGCACTGGGGCCTAAAAATACCTCTTGTGCTCAGGGAACTGGAAGACTCCCAAAGTGACAGAACTTGGGGAAACCAGAAAGAACCAATGGCTGGAAAAGCTGTAGGCTCAGGCTGTGGCCAGGATGTCTACTAAGTTGCTTGTAGGTAGAGGAGAGCACTGGGTTCTCCCAAACAGAGAGTGATTTTGTCAAAAGGGGTCTTCAGAAAGATCCTTCTGGTAGCTCTAAAGGGGAAGACCTAAACCAAGGTCTGACCAGAAGCCGATGCCCAGAAGAGAGCTGTGAAAATGCAAACCCATGGACAGCTATTTTCGGGAAGGAGACTTCTGACACAGGCTAGTTTTGAAGACAATCACTTTTTCAAGACAAGTTTGGATTCCCTCACTGGGTCCCCTTAGTATGATAATAAATGACCCCAAAGCCCCTGCCCAGGACAAATGCAGATCCCAGTGGCCTCAGGGAGGGAGGGATATGTGACAACCACAGTCTATAAAGCCCTATGAAGGGTGAAAACTTCCACTTTTTCTTCACTCTCCCATGCCTTACCAGCATTGAGTCTCATCCCAGAAGCTTCTGAATGAGCTGGAGGAATTGCAGACTCATTAGTTTCTGAAGTATACCCATGGTGCCTGGTTGCATTGGCAGAAACTTTGGAAATGTGCTGCCCATTAAGACATTTTAACCAACATGACACAATTTAATCACACTGATCTGGTCAACTGGTTTCACTGCTGACCCTGGACAAAATCCTTTCACTCTCTGGGCATCAGTTTCTCTGCCTGAAAATGGGGAAGACAAAAGTAAATTGAAAGTCTTTCTACCCTTAATTGCTTACAGGTCTAAACTCTAGGTTCCTGGGCTCATCTCCTTCAGGGCTGGTAGCTGTGACTGATTGACTCTCATGACCAGTCTTTTGGCAATATCCTGCTGTGAGCGTGCGCCATGTTCTTTAAGTCAACTTTCTACAAACTCACTGGCAATGTTTGTTCTTGTTGACTCAAGAGGGCACCCACGTTAGGCTCTAGAGAAATTTTGTACAAGAACTTTGTACATGTGGTAAGGATGCAGGCTGTGTTTTTACTTGTCATTGGAAAAGAAAAGAGGGAATATGGGTGTGTGTGGATAGTGGATTGTGAAAACTTGGCCAAGGAATTGGGCGTGGTTTACAGTACTTGGAAGATGGACTTTCATTCTAGGGTCTTCTGTATTTCAATTCTTGAGTTTTATACCATAATGATTTCTTGAATTGTAGTGTTTCTCAGGTTCTCCTCTTAGCTCTCTTCTCATTCCAGAATCCTCTCTGGGTTCCATGACTTTCTCCAGGCCAAACTTTACTCCCAACTTTTGATTCTGTTCCTTGTCTTCTGGGAACCGCCTGTTCTATGTCCTGCAGCTCCTTTAACTCAGCAAGTTCCAGCCTGAATTGATCCCCTTTCCTGCCAAACTTGCTCCTTCTCTGTTCCCTGTTTCAGGAATGACACTACTCTCCACCCAGGCACCACCATGGGTAGAAGCTTGGAGTCATCCTGGACTCCTCCCCAATCCTCATTCCTACATTTATCAATCACAACATCCTGTCTGTTTGGCCCCTGAAACGTGTTAGAGTCTACCGTGTTCTCTCCAGCCCAACAGCTCCTTTCCCAAGTTCAGTTGGCATCAAGTTCAGAGACAATCCTCATCATCTCCTGGATAATTAAAATAATCTCTTTCCATTTGGTTTCTCCCCAGTGGTCTCCCTCTTCCAGTTGACTTTACCATTGCTGCCACAGTGTTTTTCCTGAAACCCCAATTCCAGCCATGTCTATCTTTTACTTAAGATATTCCATGAAGTCTTCATGCCTTATAGATAGAGTTCAAATTCTCTTGCTTGACATATGAAGCTAATGAACTCTGGCTTTGCTTTTGTGTCCAACTTTCTATCTTGACCTTCCATAAACACATGTTATTTCAGCCACAAGAGACCAACCGATGTTTCCTGGATGCACCTTCTCCTTTCAAAGTTCATGCCTTTCCACACATAGTTCCTGCTGCTTGGTTTGCCCATCCTTCCAGCCCTTTTTTACTTGACCCTGCTGACCTATGACCCCTGTTGACCTCTCAAACCTCACTCCTTACCACTATTCCCCTACCTTTGTGCAGCCTTCACTGCTGACACCCAAGGCCTTCACCTTACACCACTGAATGGGCTTCTTAATACATGACAGGATGGCTGCCAGAGGTGGCCATGACTGTCTACTCCAAGGGCTTTCGAGATGGGCCAATGAATCCTTCTCACCAATGCCCTCTTTTGCATCTGATGGATGTGTAATGTGGTCTTCTGGGTTGATCTTAAGCCATGTGGCAAGGGACAGACTTTTCTTGTGTAAATAAAGCCACTCTTCTTACTTCTTCCATAAGCCCCTACCTGTGCTCCCACTGATGCCTGTGAATGAAAGGCAGTGATGTGGTCAACAAAGAAAGAGATCACATTCTAAAAATGCAGTGATTGTAGACCAGAGAGTTCCAGACATGATTGGAAGATACATTTTTCTATGTGTACATTATAAAATTCTGAGTGACAAATTTGACATAACTGAAAAATGAATTATCATTCACATTTTCCTACATATTCTGAGTAAGACTTGCATTTGTGGTCTTCATCAATGAAGCTTAGTAACAACTTCCTGAGTCACTGGAAGCCAATATTCATAGGTGGCACGGCAGATGATGCAGCATTGTGAGTAATGATGTCACCGGCATTAAAAAATGCTACTAGGGAACTGCATAGGCACGGAGATATATATTGCTCCCAAGCAAACAGGTTCTGAAGTGCCATGGCATCGTGAGTAAATATAGCATTGATACTCTTTTTCTTATAGTGGGACATATAAAACTAGCCAGAATCAGTATACGTGAAAATAAAGTACACAAGGAGACATTATTAGGATTCTCCAGAGAAACACAACAAATATACAAGACATATATATTCATATAAATGTGTGTGTATGTATATATATATACACATACCTATATTTTATGTTGGGTTATCTCAAAGAACCCTCCAAATTTGGTAGCTCTCTGTCCCTCTGTTTTTAAGGGATGTGAGAACAGGAGTTTTGACAAACAGGCAAAACTCTATGTTTACTAAAGGGAAAAAGCCCAAGAAAGCCTCAATAAAAGCATGCCCACAAGGTACTGCCACAAAGATATCCAGTTGTGAAGCTCTGTAAGAGTGAGCAGGAATTATTACCTTAATTTTAGAGATAAGGCTCACACTACTAGTAAGAGATGTAGGTAGGACTCAAGTACCCTAAATCTGATCTCAACATCCATGTTCCTTCCATTGTGTAATCCAGAGATGAGTGAACTAGAAAGCAATGTGACTCCATACCATCCATCATCTCTGATGGGTGTGGGTGTTACAAACAAATATTAAGAAAGTGAACACAGCAAAACAGGAAGAAATGACCCATGTTTATAAGAATCATGTAAGAAAGCATAGGCTCAAGAAGAGTGAAGGCTTTAGAAAAACAACTAAAAATAAAAAAAGGATTTTTTATCACACCGTCTGGAGATACATGGTGGGAAAAGAAGGAGAGTCCACAGCATGGGCATGATGGTGTAATGTTGAGAATAATCAGAGAGATCGCCAAGCTGCTCAATTCATCAAGGCAAACGGCCTTTAATCTGGAAAGACTGAAACTCACGATAAGAGATAGGAGAGAGGCAAACACCTCACTGCTCTTAATTAATTCAGCTCTTCAATTCCACATGAATTATAGCCCAGGGTTCTGAAAAGACTTGCATAAGTCTTTGTGGAATCCCTGTCAGCCTTATTTGAAAAATGGGGAGGGAGAAGGACGCCAGAAGACTGGGAATGGGCATGTCTTATCTTGATCTTTAAAACCTGGATTCTAGAAATTGTGGGTTCAGGCCAGTTTCTGGCAACAAACTAGAAATGATTACTTAAGTGGTGTATGGGTTATGTGTACTTAGAAAGAGAAGTAGGAATCAGTGGGAATAAGAACCATGATAGATTCACGAAGAACTAGTAATTCCAAAATGTTCTTATTTCTCTTTTAAAAAATAAGCTTCCTAGAGTGGTACTGTAGATATTTGCCATTATCATTATGTCTCCACCATTTGGACTTACATGGGGGAATCTGCCCCTTATGGATCTTGGTGAGATGTGGAGCCCATCTTTTACCATAAAACAGAAAACGTCACGTGCTCCATTTCCCAGCCTCTCTGGCAGGAGAACTCTGGCAGGTGTTCTAGGTTTCAGAGCACCTGTCAGAGTTCTCTGGCCAGAGAGGCTGGGAAATGGAACATGTAGAATTTTCAGTCCTCTTCTGGTGTCCCTCTCCCTCCAAGTTTTTCAAATAAGACTGACAGGGATTCCACAAAAACATAGCATAGAGGCAGCCACCTATGACTTGAGGTTGGGTTTAAGAAATGCCAAAGAGCAGCAACAGTGGGTGAAGAATCAAACCTATCAATTGAATTTCCAGGGGTGATGGTAGTACCAACACTCAAGGCAGAATGCTCTGTCTATGCCAGTGGGTTCTGAGGGACACCAGCAACAATTTCTGCCCAAATGGGTTCTACTGTATAACTTGGAGGGCTGTTCTTGGCTGCCTGATCTCTGACTGGTTCTCCATTCCTCCAGAGGCTTTGAGAGCTTCAAAATAACCTTTTATCAAATGCCTTCTATATATCAACTAGCCAGTCATTTTATGTTACTTGTAGCAAATCACCCTGAAAGGATGATCATATCTGTTAAGTCTGGGTAATGCCAGACAGAGTATCTTGACTGTAGCAAGATTTGTTGGAGATCCTCATGTTGAATCTATAGATCACCTTGGGCAGTATGGCCATTTTCACGATATTGATTCTTCCTATCCATGAGCATGGAATGTTCTTCCATTTGTTTGTGTCCTCTTTTATTTCACTGAGCAATGGTTTGTAGTTCTCCTTGAAGAGGTCCTTTATATCCCTTGTAAGTTGGATTCCTAGGTATTTTATTCTCTTTGAAGCAATTGTGAATGGAAGTTCATTCCTGATTTGGCTCTCTGTTTGTCTGTTACTGGTGTATAAGAATGCTTGTGATTTTTGCACATTGATTTTGTATCCCGAGACTTTGCTGAAGTTGCTTATCAGCTTAAGGAGATTTTGGGCTGAGATGATGGGGTTTTCTAAATATACAATCATGTCATCTGCAAACAGGGACAATTTGATGACTTCTTTTCCTAACTGAATACCCTTGATTTCTTTCTCTTGCCTGATTGCCCTAGCCAGAACTTCCAACACTATGTTGAATAGGAGTGGTGAGAGAGGGCATCCCTGTCTTGTGCTAGTTTTCAAAGGGAATGCTCCAGTTTTTGCCCATTCAGTAGATTCAATGCCATCCCCATTAAGCTACCAATGACTTTCTTCACAGAATTGGGAAAAACTGCTTTAAAGTTCATGTGGAACCAAAAAAGACCCCGCATTGCCAAGACAATCCTAAGTCAAAAGAACAAAGCTGGAGACATCACGCTACCTGACTTCAAACTGTACTACAAGGCTACAGTAACCAAAACAGCATGGTACTGGTACCAAAACAGAGATATAGACCAATGGAACAGAACAGAGCCCTCAGAAATAATACCACACATCTACAGCCATCTGATCTTTGACAAACCTGAGAAAAATAAGAAATGGGGAAAGGATTCCCTATTTAATAAATGGTGCTGGGAAAATTGGCTAGCCATAAGTAGAAAGCTGAAACTGGATCCTTTCCTTACTCCTTATACGAAAATTAATTCAAGATGGATTAGAGACTTAAATGTTAAGACCTAAAACCACAAAAACCCTAGAAGAAAACCTAGGTAATACCAGGTTTACCTAGGCATGGGCAAGGACTTCATGTCTAAAACACCAAAAGCAATGGCAACAAAAGCCATAATTGACAAATGGGATCTAATTAAACTAAAGAGCTTCTGCACAGCAAAAGAAACTACCATCAGAGTGAACAGGCAACCTACAGAATGGGAGAAAATTTTTGCAATCTACTCATCTGACAAAGGGCTAATATCCAGAACCTACAAAGAACTCAAACAAATTTACGAGAAAAAAACAGACAACCCCATCAAAGAGTGGGCAAACGATATGAATAGACAGTTCTCAAAAGAAGACATGCATACAGCCAACAGACACATGAAAAAATGCTCATCATCACTGGCCATCAGAGAAATGCAAATCAAAACCACAATGAGATACCATCTCACACCAGTTAGAATGGTAATCATTAAAAAGTCAGGAAACAACAGGTGTTGGAGAGGATGTGGAGAAATAGGAACACTTTTACACTGTTGGTGGGATTGTAAACTTGTTCAACCATTGTGGAAAACAGTATTCCTCAAGGATCTAGAACTAGAAATACCATATGACCCAGCCATCCCATTAGTGGATATATACCCAAAGGATTATAAATCATGCTGCTATAAAGACACATGCACACGTATGTTTATTGCGGCACTATTCACAATAGCAAAGACTTGGAATCAACCCAAATGTCTATCAGTGACAGACTGGATTAAGAAAATGTGGCACATATACACCATGGAATACTATGCAGCCATAAAAAAGGATGAGTACATGTCCTTTGTAGGGACATGGATGCAGCTGGAAACCATCATTCTCAGCAAACTATCGCAAGAAAAGAAAACCAAACACTGCATGTTCTCACTCACAGGTGGGAATTGAACAATGAGATCACCTGGACGCTGGAAGGGGAACATCACACACCGGGGCCTATTATGGGGAGGAGGGACGGGGGAGGGATTGCATTGGGAGTTATACCTGATGTAAATGACGAGTTGATGGGTGCTGATGAGTTGATGAGTGCAGCACACCAACATGGCACAAGTATACATATGTAACAAACCTGCACGTTGTGCACATGTAACCTAGAACTTAAAGTATAATAAAAAAAATTTAAAAAAAAGATAAAAGTAAGTTTACAATAAATCTGACAAGGCAAAAAAAAAAAAAAAAAAAAAAAAGATCCTCATGTTAAAATTAAGAACAAGATGAAGAATAGTGGGCTGCAAACTATTGCAGTGAGGTGAACAGGATGTTTATGTCTCCAAACATTGAGTAATTTTTCCAGGCTTGTCTCTAAGGACCTCTCCAGTGACTGCTACGGAAGGCAGAAAGATTCTTCAAACATGTCTTTGTCTTAATCCTCAGAAATGTGAATGTGTTATGTAAGGTTACACAGGAAGGGGAATTAGGTTGCAGATGGAATTAATGTTGTTAACCAGCTGTCCTTAAAATAGGGAGCTTATTCTGGATTATCTGGGTGGGACCAATATAATTACATGGGTCCTTATACGTAGGAGAAGGAGGCAGAAGAGAGAGTTGGTGAGGGGGGTCTGAGACGTGCCATATTATTGGTTTTGAAGATGGAGGAAGGGGGCCATGAGCCAAGGAATATGGGTAGCTTCTAGAACCTGAATAAAACAAGAAAAGAGATCTCCCCTAGAGCCTCCAGAAAGAACACAGCCCTGCTGACACCTGGAGAGATCCTCATTGAGCATCTGATCTGCAAAACTGTAAGATAAAAAATTTGCGTATTTTTAAGCCATTAAGTTTGTGACAGCAGCAATAGGAAAGTAATACATATCCCTGTGTTTCTGCAATTGCCTTTTCCTGGTACAGCATTTTATTTATTTGTTAATATCTTATTTATTTTCAAACTATATTGGGAAGAGTCCTAAGGTTCCACTGGAGTGCCTCAGCGGCCATGAAGAAGAGGAAATAGGGACGGGAAAGGCAGAGGCAACGGGACCCTGGGATGCCCGCCCATGCTGCTATCAGAGCCATACTGCAATTATCTAGTTTGAATACTAGGATTCTAGGAAAAAATGTTTGAAAGCCATCACTGACACCATAGAGAAAAGTTTCACTTTCAATAATAAAATATAACATTTATTGACCATTTATATGTGCCAGATGCTGTGCTTAGCAGCTTATATAAATTATCTTATTTAGTCTCCATAATAGCTAAAAGAGATAGGTATCATCTTCACAGATGGGGAAGCTGAGGCTCAAAGAAATTAGGTAACTCAACCAAGCTTCCATAGCTTGCAAATGGCAGAGATGATATTTTAACTTAGGCTATCTGTAGCTGTCTCTAGAGTCTGCAGTCTTAGGCAAGTGGGTCAAACTTCTGACTGGAAAAGAACTTAGAGGAGTACCACATTGGTATAATCCAGAAACCAAACATATTTTGTATGGTGGAAGATATTTATGTGGGAAAGAGGCAAAAGCCTGCATTTGGATTCCGGAACACAATTGCATCATAGTATGGATATTTCACGAAAATTGATCAGGTTATTTGCTCATTTATTGCAGAGAAGTGTTTCCACTGAGTGGAAGGATACCACCTTCTGAGTGTGTTACAAATCTGAGATTCTAGGATCCTGTAATAAGAAAGTTCTTTACACAACAGAATGGGCTGTCTCACTACATTGCGAGTGCCTCATCGCTGGTGGCAGTCAGGAAAAGAGCTAGTGTGCATGGGGACAAGTTGATTTAAAGTCACTTTTAGATGTAAGATTCTACAATCTAAAGGTTGCTGAGCATAAGGCCAAATGTCTCAAAGCCTTAGTGTTTGACTTTAAGCAACATCATCTTTCCTAGACTCACCTGGCAGAAGAAATCCTAGACTGATAGATTCAGCCTCAGGGTGGGACACTCAGTGGGCTTGGGTTTTATCCTAGAAGAAATGGGAATACACAGCAGGTGTTTAAGCAATAACCTCATATTAACATATTTGCATTTTTGAGAGGTAAGTATATCAGGGACAAGAAATTTGATTGAGGAGAGCAGCTGCAGCTTAACAGCTGCAAAGGCCCAAGTGAGAGACATTTCTAGGCCAGAGCAGACGGAGCCAGAAGTCTTGGGCTGAGAGGGGGAAGGGAAGGGTGGAGTCCAGGACAACACCCAGGTGAGGGCTGGGCTGGGCGGAGCTGTCCAGAACAGGCGGTGCTGGTGCCCGCAGGCTGCAGGAACACTAGGGCACAAGACTGTCCACAGGGAAGCTTGTCTGGGGAGGAGCACTGTGGGAAGTGGGTCATAGTCTTGGACGGCTCCACAGATGGATTAGTCAGAAGTGGGTCAGGAGCTGGAGGTCGGGCGTCAAGACAGGTGGAGCCCTGTAATCCCTACCCTACCTGTGATTTAGGAAACAGGTGAGGATAAATGAGAGTCTGGCTTTACGGACCTCTGGGTGTACTGAAGGCCGCAGAGAGGGAGATGTCATTGCATGGCTGTGAACCCATTGACCAAGAAGCCCAGCATCACTACCATCCCATTCCTCATCCATTTGGTGATCCCATATTTACCAGACATGAAGGAAAACAGAATTTTGGGAGACTTCTCCAGCTGCCACTTCCCCCTGGACTTCAGACTAAACTAATTCATTCTCTTTAGAAATTCAACCACATGTACCTATTACTCTAGGAAAACCATGTTTCCCCCCAGTTAGTGTTTTGATATGTTAGTCTCTTTTAATTCTACTTATTAACACTCTGCCTCTCCTTTCCTGTACATGAAAACGGGGCTCAGTTTCATTATCTATAAAATGGAGATAATAGTAGTGACCGTTATTACATAGATAGGTAATGCAAATTCAATTCTTAGCACATAGTACATATCCAGTGCAAGTTAATTGTTGTCAGGAAGGATATGTTAAACCAAATGATGAGGAATCAGACTACTCTCATGGGATCAGATGATTCTGATAAAGGGTTTTGTGGAGAGGAGAGTAGAAAGAAGAAAGAGGCATAAAAACAGAAGTAAGGCCAGGAACACAGGGTAGCAGAGTCAAGAGGGTTAGGATGACAGTTTGGGGGATGCCAAAGCCAGAAGGCAGGGAGTAGCACACTACCACATTACTCAGATGCACCTGCTCATGATTTTATTCAGCTGCTGAGTCTGACTCTCAGGTAACTCAAGTGTGCTGGTCTCAGGACAGAGCCATCTATGTGTGTATATCTATGTGCACTGCAGCCACCTGTAGAGTCTGGAAAACCTACTTCTAATTTTAGTTTTTGGCATTTACCTACTGTGTGATTTTTCCCAATCTACTTCTCCTCTCTCCATGTAAATGTCTTCAGCTGTAAAATGAAGGAGCTGGGTGAGGTTGTCTCAGTGATCCCTCCCACCTCTGACGCAGAATGCTGAGCCAATTCTGTCTGGTCCAGTATTCTCCCTGACAAAAAATGTCAACCTGAATGATAGTTTTGTATGACCTTTATTGAGGGTCTATAATATGCCAGGTCATGGGGTAGGCACTTTTACATCCATAAACACATTTGGTCTTCAGAACACATCTACCATCATGGGTTCTGAGTCCCATGTTGACAGTACCAATAGTATATTATCGTCTCTATTTCTTTCATGTCTTATTGTATTGGTTGAATGCTATCATTCTCCTAATGCTGTTTAATACTTTCAACACTGATTTTCATTCTCTTTCTGAGCCCCAAATTGCTTCGGGAAACTGTCTTCCTGATTCTCCTGTTCTCCTCCAATTCTTTCCTTTATATTCCCAGGGAGACAGATCTTGTATGGCATAGATACATTTCTAGCCATTGTCAGGCTATTGACTGTGCCATAATTCCAAATACTTTGAATCAAGGTCCTCCTAGTATATAGAAAATTGTGGTTAAGGATAAGCCTTAGGCTATGGAGCTGGCAAGAGCTGGACAGGGCCAGAGACCATCCAAGCAGACTGGGTTCCAGTGGGCAATAATAATAATAGCTAACATTAATTGAACTGTTATTTTTCTGGCATTGGGTTAACCAGTGGTTCTCAAGCAGGGCTGATGTCAAGAAATTTTGAGAAGTATCTGAAGACATTGAGTTGTCACAACTGAGCAGGAGGTGGGCTGCTGGCCTCTAGAGGATAGGGGCCAGAGATCCTGCTAAGTGTCCTACAAAGCACAGGATGCTCCATACAACCAAAAATTATCTGGACTGAAATGTCAATAATTTTGAAGTTGAGAAACTTTGGGTAACTCTCTTTGTGTGATTATTTCATTTAGTCATCAAACTAATCCTGTGAAGCAGGTATTACAGTTATTATTACCATCTCTATTTTACAGATGGGGAAACTGAGGATTAGATGCATAAAGCGATTTGTCCAAGTTCACCAAACTAGAAGATGACAGAGTTAGGCTCTGATCCCAAGTTTGCCTGACTCCATGTGCACGCTGTTGCTTTGCTGGAGACTAAAAGGTCAGGTCAACTGAGCGTGTAGGTCAGGACAAAGAATATGGTCTGTGGATTGATTCTTAGAGGTTTCTCCGGAGCTCAGAGCTCCCTTTAGCCCAGTAACTACCCAACCTTGCTGCCTGTGCAAGAGAACAAGCAATGTTCTCTGAGCCCCTACCTGTTGGGGGCAGTTTCCCAAGGGTCCTTGGGTTGATCTGGGAGCTGACCTTGATTGTTCTTAGCTGAGCTGAGCTGAGCTGAGCTGGAGAAGGCAGGGCCACCATCCCAGTGACTTAAGCCCCACGGTCCTATGACTCTGACCTCTGCAGCTTTGGAATCAAGCGCAGGGAGGAGCCTGGCTGACAGCTGGAGACACATGCTCACAGTCAAGTGAGCAATGCGGCAACTAGCCAGGAGTCAGATCTCCTCCTCCAATTTTATCTGCAACGTACTCAGAATATCAGCACAATGCGGAGTCCACAAATGCATGCATGATAGTAGGATCCTGATAATGAGTGAAAGAATAAATAAAATGGGTGAATACATACATTTTCTATGGGGTCAGGTCTTAAAATACAGTGAATGAGCTGGGCATGGGTGGAAGAGGGGAAGGCAGGGCTGGGCCAGTGAAGTGATACATTCCTGGGTAGGGTGATGCCAACTCTTCTGGATAAGCCTGCAGAGAAGCAGCTGGAGCTGCATCTTATAGAACACAAGCCATGGGGGACTGCAGGGAGGTTGTGTTCTGAGCACCTTGTGGGCTTGACTGATTTCTGGACTTCATTGTTGAGGGCTGTTGGCAACCAGGCTTTTAACTTAGTAACCTCCAGCCCCAGGGGAAGCAGAGCCTAGAGCCATCTGTCCCAGGACCTCCCCTGGGTGAGGGTTGAGGCCCCAGCTGGACTCACCAATTGACTTATTATTATTGAGGTGGAAATAATTCTCAATATTCTGATTTCCCCTTCTAGGTCCTTTCAAAGACTATATTTATACAGAAGGACCAGGGAAACCGGCTCGAGTCACAGCACTCTGGGATCTTTGTTGTTTTGTTTCCTCTATGGAGAAAGGAGAGGAGGGGACAAAGGGAAAAAAGAAACTGAAATTCACTGAAGGTTTATTTTGGTTTGAGAACTTGTCACAATCTCATAAGGGAGGTGGTGAAGTGCTGTGCCTCAAAGCGTGTTGTCAGGTAGAGCCGGGTCACCAGTGACTTGGGTAGGTGTCCTTATCTTTCTAAACCTTAGTTTACTCATTGGTAACGTGGGGATATTTGTGTCTACTTTCTAGAGTTGTGATGAAGATTTGATGAGCTCATGCACAAGATGTGCTTAGCCCAATGGCTGCTACAAAATAGGTGATCACTAAGTATTAGCCAGCGATTATGATTTTGAATCAGATACTCTTAAGCCCCCTTGGAAGTGGGACTCACTGTCTCCATTTTACATATGAGGAAGTCGAGGCTCAGAGGGTTTATTACGATGCAGCTTTGCTCTCAGTTCCTCTGGCATGTCGTGGCTGACCTCCAAGACCAGGTCAGGTGCCCCTTCTCTGTGCTGCCCTGGCCCCTGCACTTCCCTCTCAGCTTTGATTGCACCACAATGTGAGCCCGTTCAAAGTTACAGCCCCCACCACACTGTAGTCCATGGGCACAGGCTCTGGGCCTAGAGACCCGTTCTCTGTTGCATTCTCAGCACCTAGCAGGGTGCCTGGTATGTGGTGAAAACTGCCACTGTATCAGCTGGTTGATAGGTAATTCAGGACCATTTGATTTAGTGGTCTGAATGATTTTGCTTCTTTCTCATAACAATAGTGTGTGTGTGTGTGTGTGTGTGTGTGTGTTCTTAGGAATGATGATTAAAGTGAGTGTCTGGGAACATCCCTTAGATCTTACCAGGTCTCTTCTCTTTGGCATATCGACAATGGCAAACCCGGTTTATTTTACCTCTCTCCACCAATTTCTAAGGAATCCAGGACACAACATAAAATTCCCAAAGAGAGACAGTAAATGTGTCATCCATTTAGAAGGGATTGGGAGTCAGTTACACACTGTGTTCGTGCAGAAATATGTAAATTACAGTGGGTTCTTGCAAGTTACATGGAAACAATGGCAGATTTCAGCATGGGGTTCTTAATCTTTCAACGACTCAGTTTATTTCTTCCACTTTTCACTCCTAGCTTATCTATCCCTCCCATCTCTCATGAGGATTGCTAAATATGGGACTTTGGCCAGCTGCTGGAAGGTGAGCTCAACTCCACAGAATATCTGTCCCTGGTTCCTTGATTCATTCATGCATTCACTCATTTGTTGTTTTCGGCATCTATCCTGTGCCAGGTACTGTGCTAAGCATTGGGCATACAAAGCAGCAAAAAGGGAGACAAGTCTCTGCCCTCTGGAGTTTATAGTCATATAGTTATGCCAAGAATCCATAATTGTCAATAGATATAAGTGTTTTAAAGGAAAAACTATCATTCTTTGGAGACTTGTCCTAGACTGAATGGTCAGGGAAGACTTTCCCATGGAAGTAAAACTGAGCAGGGATCTGAGGAATGGACAGAAGGTGGCTCATGGTTGGTAGTGGGAGATGGTTTCATACAAAGTAACCAGTATGTGCAAAGTCTTTGTAAAGAGAGTTGGAACTAAAAGAGAGAATTAGAACTAAAAGGAGGCCCTTAGGGTGAGGACATGGAAGCTGGAGGACCACAGAGTGTGAGCCAGGCTGAACAGATGGGCAGTGGTAGACCCCATGGGGCTTTACAGGCTAAGATGAGGGTTTACCTTCTATTCTAAGAAAAGTGAAAGGCATAGCAGGCACTTAAGAAGCTGTAGGACACACTTATTATTATTATTTTTTAAATATTGTTCTGGCTGCTGTGGGGAGAATAAAGGATGTCTGAGTAGGTGTGGGGAGACAAGGAATGAGACAAATGTGATTGTCTAGGGGGCAGACAATAATGACTGTTTGGACTCAGTGGGAGTATGGAGGTGGGCACCAGAATATGGGCTTAGAGGGGAGGATCAGAAGGATGTGGGGCTTGAGGCGAAGGGAATTGTCCATAGAGACTTCTAGGTTTCTGGTTTGGTAACTGGAAGATGTTGGCTACTCAGAGACATCAGTGACACTGACAAAGGGAGAAGTTGGGCAGGTGTAGGGAGGCAGATAATGAACCTGCCTTGTACCCAATGAGTCTTAGACCCTGTGGGACGTGCGAGTGTAGCTGCTCGTGGGCATTAGATATATGTGTGCATCTCTCCCATGCTGGGGTCTTTAGAGAGCCAATTCCAGAACTCATTTAAACTGCTTTATTTCTTTGTTGTCAAGTTTTGATCAGGCCATAGTTAAGGCACCTAACTTCCATTTCTTTCATAGTAAAGTTTTTGAGTGAGAAAATGTGGTCCTACCAATAAGAGGGGAACCTGGCTCTACTTATCACCATGGTTAAGGAGATATAATGAAAAGCCAGCTTGAAAGGGCTTTACCTGAGCCCTAAGACAACCTAATCTCTCTGAGAGACCTCTGAGCCTGGAGCTGGGAGGGGTTTTTCTCACCTGTGTAGAGGTGGTAGGCGGGTTATATTGAGTTAGAGGTAGCATTTATCTTTATTCTGATTAAGTACTTACCTATCTTTCTTTCATAGTTTTTAGTAGTGTCATTCATTTGTTTATTGATTCCTTTAGCCAACTTTTATTGAGTATACTGTTTTGGATGTTGAGGATGTACAGAGAGTAAGCTGGGGTTTCAGCTCTCATGCAGATTGCACTCCAGTTGGGGAGACAGGCAATAGTCAAGGAAACAAACTTGCAAACAGTGTTAGTTTTCAATGACATTGGGGAAGGGCTCTCTGAGGGGTCACATTTGAGGGGCATCTGGTGGAGCCAGACAGTTATGCAAAAGGCCAGATGGTGATTGGGGACAGCTGTAGGATCAGCCACATGTGGGTCCTGCGAAAGCATTTTTGAGGAATAGAAAGAAGTCCAGGGTGTTGGTTCAGCAAGTGAAGGGGAGAGTGATAGACGAGACTGTGGAGGCCATAGGGGCAGACCGTGTAGGACTTTGTAGGCTATGGAAGAGTTTGCTCTCAGTGCATTGGGGAAGTACTGCAGGTTTTAAAGCATGAAGGTGATCTGCCCTGATTTGTTACCAAAAAGATCACTCTAGTTACCATGTGTGGAATGGATTGTTGGAAGGTGAAGAGTAGAAGTGAGTAGTCCAATGAGAAGGATGTTGCAGTTGCCCACTGGAGAGGTACTGAGGGCTGGTTCCAGGTGGTAGTGGTGGTCACTGGCTCTCAAGGTTTCATCTATAGGCTTAGATAAATAACAAATGTCTCATGCCCAGAGGGACTCTATAATCTGTCATCAATTTCTTGCCCTAATACCATTATAACTATTTTCCAAAACTAGCAAGGGTGAGTAGGGAGTTGTCCCTTGGTATCCATGGGGGAATGGTTCCGGGATCCCTTTCAGATACCAAATCTGAGGATGCTCAAGTTTCTTATATAAAATGGTGTAGCTATTTGCATATAAGCTGCCCACATCCTCCTGTATACTATAAATCATCTCTAGATTACTTATAATACTTAATACAATGTTAAGTACAAAATAGTTGTTACACTATGTTGTTTTTCCATTTGTATCATTTTTATTGACATCTTGTTATTTTTAATTAATTAAGTGTCAAATAATTTTGGTCAGAGGTTGGTTGAATCTGTGGAGGTGGGACTCTTGGATAGAGAAGGCTGACTATAAATAACTCTTTCCATTAAGCAATCTGTATGTTTGATTTCTCTTATCTTTTAGCATCATCGTTGTTGTTTTCACTAACAAAGTCATTGAACAATAAATGATTTGTGTTATCTTTGGGGATATATAATAACAGAGGTAGGAAGATGTACAAGTGGATAATCCTCTAGGCATGCAGGTGGGTTTGCAGTCTAGCTTTAACTGATAACAGACATCTAGGTCTTGGGAAACATTCTTGTAAGTTTGAGTTGCATTTTCAAATGCATGAAAAGCCATGATTTGTTTAAGAAAAGCCAAATAGTTCACTGTGCCCAGAACATAGTTTAGGTGCCAGAGTAGTGATTTGGTGGTGATGGTGGAGGTGGAATATCTGGAGTAGAAAGTAGAAAGGTTTTGATAGATAGAATTTGGCAGCAGTAAAGAGCTAATTAAGGTTTCAGTACAGTGACATGTTCAAATGAATGCTTTAAAAGGATCATCCTGGCTGCAGGGAGGAGAATGGATTAGAGAGGGTGAGGCTGGAGGTGGGGAGCATGAATAGGAATAATCCCAGGGAATTATGTGATGAATGTTTAGATGGTGGAGATGGCAGGGCCTGGTTGGATGTAGAGGGAACAGGTATGAGGCAGAGACCAGTTGGGAGAATTCCAAGGTTTCTGGCTTGAGTGACTAGAGGGATGGCAATGATATGGCAATAGATTGTTATAGATACTGAAGTGCCTTGTTTCTGTGTTTTACAAAATAAAAAGGAAGATACTGTCAATTGCAAAAACTGTTGGAGTTCTCCCCCTCACCTCCTGTATCTTCACCCCTCTGAAATATATCTTTGCAGCTCCTACCATCAAAAGTTGGAGTCTGTTTCCCCACCCCTTGAATCTTGGCTGGCTATAGATCCACTTTGGACAACAGAATGCGGTGGAAGTGATGCTATGCCAATGCTGAGGTGAGGCCTCAAGAGGCCTTGTGGACTGTGACTCTTTTGGAACACTGCCTAGCTGTCACATGAACAAGGCTACTGGATGATGAGAGACCCTATGGAGCCAAAACATGCCTTTCCAGCTGAGACCCTCCTAGTCTAGCCAGGCCCTAGCTGCACAAGCTGGTGACCAAAGATACATGAGTGAGTCCAGCTGAGAACTCCCTAGCTGAGCCCAGCCCAAACTGCTGATCCACTGAGTTGTGAGCTACATAAATGACTGTTGTTTTAAGCTATTATGCTTTTGGGTGCCGTGTTAGCAAAAGTGAAGTGATGCCAGTATTTATGAAATAGATGTAAAGCTTTACTGAACTCTCCAGTGTGGATGGAAGATTAAATTAGAATAAGAAAGCCTCTTGCTTAACCCTCTGATAAAATTTTCAGGATTTTTTTTTAGTGAATCAGTCAGTGTGCATTTTTCCAGAAAATGCATTATACCCCTTTGATGACCTTAGTTCTTATCCCTGTCATGATGGGGTTGTGCTAGATTAGGGTGACAGAGGGTGATCTCACTCCTGGTTTGTCTGGAAGTCTCCTGAAAGTCCCACATCCTGGGAAACTCTTCAGTCCCAGGTGAGCCTGGACAGTTGGTTACTCTACATCTACACTTCACTTTGTTGTTTGCAAGTCAGATGTGCCCACATTCACCTATGGGCTTCTGATGACAAGGTAGGCTTTAATCTGATCTGTTTTACAGATGGTAAACCTGAGATCCAGCAGGTCCAAAGTGCCCACTCTGGATCACTGAGCTAGACGGCAGAGAAAAGAGGAGTTGAACCCAGGTCAGCCTAATGCTGTTCCTCCCGACCTGATGCTTCCGGGGTGGTTACACCAACCCTTTATTATTGGGCTGTGAAGTGAGGGGCTGCATCTCAGATCCATTCCCCAGCAGCACGAATGCTTTTCCATTTTGATGATTTACAAACACCAGTGAGGTCTGACACCAGGGGAGGAGACCGTGGCTTATTCTGTAGCTCACGCTTTGTAGAGATGACTTGAGCCACTGGCAGCCTTGACCTAACCATCTGAGGCCAGAAGAGTTGCCACCCCAGATCCGCAGATGGCAATATAAGTGAGACTCAGCTCCAGAGAAAGACCTTGGAGAATCCAGAAAAAGACGAGACGTGGGAGGGGAAAGGGATGGGAATAGAGAACTGGTTTCATCTCTCTCAGGAACCTTGTTGAGGCTTTATCGTGAACTCTTTGTTTAAAAAAAATCATTTTTCATACATTCAGAATTCCAAGCTGCTGAAAATTTCCTCCTGTGATGAGACGCATTCAGAACAAAACGTGCAGCCTGATTTGTCTTTCCCCAAAATCAAAGGCAGTTTTCTAAAGAGACTGCATTTGCCACACAAAGGTGGCAGATGTTTGCTGAGATTATAGCTGCACAAGCGTTCCGCACGTTCAATCTTGGGAGCATTTCAGTTTTTGAAAGGAGAAACAGTTTTGTGTCATTCCTGGGTGCCCAGGAAGCTTCTGGTACCTACAGTGTGGAGCTCTGGTGGGGTGTGGACAAAGGCAGATTTGCTCACCTGGTTTTCCATGATCTGGATGTCTTGCAGAGCAGTTGCTGAGTAAGACTGGGCTGAAGCACAGTGTGGTAGGAAGTCAGCTCATCAAGTACTCCATAGCAGCTATGTGTACCCCCATAATGGTGTTAGGTCCTCCAGGCAGGGATGTGTGCCCTTCAAGGTGCTGCAATTCTTATTCTTGCCCTCATGGCCTTTGTAGTCTGAAGGCTTTCTGGGCCCACAAACTTAGAAAGTTGATTTTAAAGTTGAGCTAGTTTTTAACTTCCCAAACATATTTACTCTCATTCCTTCCCTTCTCTTGATTTCCTGTGCTGGAGAACTGACAGTTTCCCAGATTTCTCTCTTTCCCCCATCCCTGGAATATAATCAGTCATAGAACCTTGAATCTTCTATCCCCCAAAATGGAACTCAAAACCCAACCTCTTTTTCCATCTGCAATGCAGATGGAATCCCTTCTCCTCACCCCCATCCATGGGAAACACCTTTGTCACACCTCCCATACTGTCCCGCAGCTACCCTGGAAGCTACTGGAAGTTAGAATCAGCTTTGCTTTCTTAGTAAGCTAGCACAGGGTCAGCATGCATTTGGCATTTATTGACTTTTTTGAATGAGTGAATGAATGAATGAATGAATGAATGAATGAATAGGTAATGATGTCAATGACGGACTATTCCTCAGCCATGTCCCTTTAGATTTCTCTGTTGGTCTCCGTTGGTGCATGTCTCTCTCTCTCTCTTTTTAAACTTAATTTATCTTTTAACATGGCCAACTCCTATTTATTCTTCAAGACCCAGTGCCCATGTTAACTCCCCCAGGAAGCCTTCTCTGACACAGTCTGCCTGTGTGGCTGATTCACTTTTTCTTTTCTTTTTCTTTTTTTTGTGACTGAGTCTTGCTCTGTCGCCCAGGCTGGAGTGCAATGGCGCAATTTCGGCTCACTGCAACCTCTACCTCCTGGGTTCAAGCGATTCTTCTGCCTCAGCCTCCCAAGTAGCTGGGACTGCAAGCACATACCACCATGCCTGGCTAATTTTTGTATTTTTAGTAGGGATGGGGTTTCACTATATTGTCCAGGCTGGTCTCGATCTCCTGACCTTGCGATCTGCCTGCCTTGGCCTCCCAAAGTGCTGGGATTACAGGCTGGTTGACTTTTTCTTCTGTGCTTCCACAAAGCTTGTGCTTGTGCACATAAGAATCAGTATTTCAATGTCTATATGTATGTTTTTTCTTGTTTGTCTCTTCCAGGGATAGCAAGTAGATTTAATTTCACACTTTTGTTTTGCCTATTGTTGCTGCTTGAAACAGTATTGAGCTGGATACTGAAGGTAGCTTTTCATCATTATACTGTCTGATTTCTGTCTATCAGAGGGAGTGGGCTTATTTCCTCAACAGCAGTAACTCTGAAGAGCATGATGTTAGTTAAGAAATCTGTGTGTGTGGATCAGCCTGCCAGTTGCTGTGGCTTCTGAAACTTTAAGCCTGGTTGGTTCAGAGAGGCTAAAGCCTATTGATCTCAAAGCTTGGGTGGAGAAGGGGCTTGAAGTTGTTCTTCAGCCTCAATTCTGTTCCCTGTGCTAGATGACTGATAGAAGAGGAAGTTCTCTCCATTCGCAGCCTTCTCTATGGCAAACAGATGCGAGGCATGAGACGTTGTATTCTGATGGTCACGGACTTTGGGTTGGACTGAGTTGGAATTCCCATACCACCACTTACTAGCTGTATGATTTGGGGCATGTTACTCAGCCTCTTAAAACTCTTGTTTCCTTAATTAGGAAAAGGGATTTGTATAAAAGTCAGCCTTTATAGAATCTCTATTATATGCCAGGTGCCATGTTTTATTTTTATTTTAAAAATTATTTTTAAAGACAGGCTCTCATTCTGCTGCCCAGGCTGAAGTGCTGTGGCGATTGTCACTCACTACAGCCTCAAACTCCTGGTCTCAAGCAATCCTCCAACCTCAGCCTCCCAAAGCTCTGGGGTTACAGGCATGAGCCATCATGGCTTGCCTTATTGTTATTTTTGGTTGTGGTTAAAAAACCTATAACACAAAATTTACCATCTTAACCAGTTTTAAGTGTATAGTTCAGTAGTGTTAAACACATTTATATTGTTGTGTAATGGACCTCCAGAGCTTTTTTATTTTACTAAACTGAAACTCTATACACATTGAGAAACTCTTCATTTCCCCTCCCCTCAGCCCCTGGCAGCCACCATTATAATTTTTGTCTCCATGAATTTGACTACTTTAGATACCTCATAAAAATGGAATCATATAGTAGTTGTTTTATTATGACTGGCTTATTTCATTTAGCGTAATGTCTCAAGGTTCATCCATAGGGTAGCATGTGTCAGGATTTCCTTTTTTAAGGATGAACAGTATTTCATTGTATGCGTAGACCATATTTTGCTTATCCGTTCTTCTGTTGATAGACACTTGGGTTGCTTATACTTCTTGGCTATTGGGAATAATGCTACTTTGAGCTCTTGCTTTCAGTTGTTTGGGATATATACCGAGGAGTAGGATTGCTGCATTATATGATAATTTTAATTTTAATTTTTTTTTAGGAATCATCATACTGTTTTCCATAGCAGTTACACTATTTTGTATTCCCACCAATAGTGCACAAGTGTTCTAATATCTCCACATCCTTACCAACATTCATTAATTTCTGCTTTAAAAAAAATTTAGGGCCAGGCGCGGTGGCTCAAGCCTGTAATCCCAGCACTTTGGGAGGCCAAGACGGGCGGATCACGAGGTCAGGAGATCGAGACCATCCTGGCTAATACAGTGAAACCCCGTCTCTAATAACAAATACAAAAAACTAGCTGGGCGAGGTGGCGGGCGCCTGTTGTCCCAGCTACTCGGGAGGCTGAGGCAGGAGAATGGCGTAAACCTGGGAGGCGGAGCTTGCAGTGAGATGAGATCTGGCCACTGCACTCCTGGGCAACAGAGCAAGACTCCGTCTCAAAAAAAAAAAAAAAAAAAAAAAATTTAGCCATTCTAGTGGGTGTAAGATGATATCTCATTGCAATTTTGATTTGCATTTCCCTAATAATTAGTGATGTTGAGCATCTTTTTATATGCTTTTCGGCCATTTGTACATCATCTTTAGAGAAACGTTAAATTAAATTTTTTGCCCGTTTTAAATCAGGTTTCTTGTTTTGCTTTGTTTTTGTTAAGTTGTAGGAGTTCTGTATATATTCTGGATATAAACCCCATAACAGATATATGATTTGCAAATATTTCCTCCCATTTTGTGGGTTGCCTTTTCACTCTGTTGATTGTGTCTTTTGATGCACAAAAGTTTTAAAATTTGATATAGTCCCATTCATTTATTTTTGCTTTTGTTGCCTGTGCTTTTGGTGTCATATCCTGGGAATCCTTGCCAATCCCAATGTCATGAACTTTTCTCCCTGTTTTCATCTAAGAGTTTTAGAGTTTAAAGTTTCAAACATACTGAGTTTCAGTTGTATCTTGGGAATCCTTGCCAAACTACATGTCATGAAGCTTTTCTCCCTGTTTTCTTCTGAGAGTTTTAGAGTTTCAGAGCCTATGTTTAGGTCTTTATTTTGAGTTAATTTTTATACATGGTATAAGGTAATGGTACAACTTCATTCTTTTGCATGTGAATATCCAGATTCCCCAGTACTATTTACTGAAGAGATTGCCCTTTCCTCACTGAATGCTCTTGGCACCCTTGTTGAAGATCGCTTAACCCACACGAGAGGATTTATTTCTGGCTCTTTATTTTATTCTATTGGTCTATGTGTCTTGTCTTTATGTCAGTACCACACTGTTTTGATTACTGTAGCTTTGTAATATAAGTTTTGAAATCAGACTTCCAACTTTGTTCTTCTGTTATAAGGTTGTTTTGACTGTTCAGGGTCCCTTAAGATGCCTTACGAATTTTAGGATAAGTTTTTCCATTTCTGCAAAAAAAAAAAAAAAAAAAAAAAAAAGCCATTAGGATTTTGATAGAGATTTCATTGAATCTGTAGATTGCTTTGAGTAGTATTGACATTTGGACAATATTAAGTCTTCTAATCCACAAGCAAGAGATATCTATCCGTTTATTTGTGTCTTCTTTAATTTCTTTCAGCAATGTTTTGGGGTTTTCAGTGTACAAGTCTTTTGCTTCTTTGGTTAAGTTTATTCCTAAGTATTTTATCCATTTCTTTTCTTTCTTTTTTTTTTTTTTTGAGACACAGTCTTGCTCTGTCACCCAGGCTGGAGTGCAGTGGCATGATCTCAGCTCACTGCAACCTCTGCCTCCTGGGTTCTACCCTGGTGTCTACCAATTAGCTGAGACTAACAGGTGTGAACCACCATGCTCAGCTAATTTTTGTGTTTTTAGTAGAGACAGGGTTTCGCCATGTTGGCCAGGCTGATCTTGAACTGCTGACCTCAAGTGATCCTCCCGCCTTGGCCTCCCAAAGTGCTGGGACTACAGGTGTGAGCCACTCCACTTGATCCATTTTATCCTTTTTGATACCATTGTAAATATAAATGGAATTGTTTCTTAATTTCTTTTTGCATATTTCATCATTAGTGTATAGTAATACAACTGATTTTTGTGTGTTGATTTTGTATACTGCACCTTTGGGGAATTTGTTTATTAGGCAATTTAAATGTTTTACTTGTGTAACCTCATTTAGTCTTTAGGGCCGCCCAGTGAGGTAGGTATCATTACTACCCTCATCTTACAGATTAGAACACTGAGGCTCAGAGTGCTTGGGTAACATCCCCCAGGTGACCTGGTTGGAAAGGCTCCTACCAGACCTTTCCTGGATGGAAACTCAGACATCCATTACTTTTAGTCATGATATTTATTAATCGCTTTTTGATAAGGAGTTTTATAAGAGTTACATGAGTTAATCTTTAAAAGTGCCTCACATAAGACTGAATACTTAATAAGTGATAGTTTTTTTAATACTTAAATAAAACTTCATTGAGCATGCAAAATTAAAGGACTCACAACATTGCAAGTAAAAATAAATTCAAAGGGATTCTCACCCGAAACATTCTGGCAAAAATATTTCAATTATGAAGATAATTTATTTTTATATTAGAACCATCAAGGAGGAAAAAAGACTCCTTACAAAGAATACAAAAAACTGGCTGTCGATAGATAGACTTTTCTTTTGTTCTTCTAGATGGAGGAGCCTCTACAAGGGTTTGAAGGGAGAAATTTGGAACCTAAAATTTTGAAGACTTCATAGTAAAAGCAATGAAGTACAAGCAATAGATAGACATTCTTGGAGATCTAGAGACTTGAAATAGAGATGTAAGACAAATCAATGTGAAGAATATGAGAATGGGGGAATTATGGTATGAAAGGGCATGTTTCTTTTACAAAACTTAGACCCTAAGATTCAGCAATCCAGCTGGATGCTATGTTTTCAGGTAATAATAATTCTGCACCCTTGAGCTTAGTCCTCACAACTTCCCTCAGCTGCTCTTCTGCAACTTCACTGAGACCAAGAATTAGATTTCCGTATTTGTATGTTTCTTAACACAAGTTACATCACTTAATTCAGAAAAATAGGGATTAGGAGAACCAAAGTCATTTGTGGACTTGCATGGGTCTCACAATAATTGAGTGGCATTGTGGAATTCCTGCTGAGTTTGTCAAAACGCAACCTCAGCCACTACAGAGTCCACTACACCAGAGCACAGCTGGGACTGACAGAGGCCTCTGGACCTGTGCTGCCATTTCCCCTGGCTGCTTGGATTGTCTGCGTCTTGAGGGCAACAGGCTGTACCAGGAGGCATCCACAGATGCCTGCCTTTCTCTAATAATTTCTTCTGGGCGATACCAGAGTAAGGCTGAAGAGTCCTGACTTGATAGTCCCTGCGAGGTTGCAGTGCAGAGTAGGGGCCCAGACTTCCCAGGCATGCCCAGCCCCAGAACCTTCCTGCCTGGCGCTTTTCTTTAGGGAAGTCTCTCAGATCCTTGGTTAGAAAACCAAGAGTGAGCACGTCTTCCTCTTTCAAGATAGCTCTCTCCATTGGTGAAAAAGCCAAGACAAAAGGAAACGCTGAGGTAGAAAGGGCCCTGGTATCTCACACTCATGTTTCTGGCCCTGCTTTTTTTAGAAAAGTAACTCTTTCCCATGGTTAGGGGAGAAGTCAGACCTTCCTGTTCCTCTTGAGCAGGGCATGAAGCAATTTTCAGCTCTGATGTTGACACCAGGTCATACCCCCAGACCTTCTCCCTGGGCCAGGCTCTTTGGACTTCTGAGCTCTGGCCTTTCCAATAGGAAAGTGACCAACTGGCCACAGAAACAAGACATGCACAGCTTTTGCAGAGGAAAAGAGGCAGCAGGGAATAGAAGCAAGGACCCAGACCCTTGGGCTGCCCAGCTTCGCTTCTCTCCCAGCTCTGCTTCTCTCCCAGCTCCATTGCTTATTGTCTGGGAGGAATCAGACAAGTTACTTAACCTTTCTGAGTCTTGGTCTTCCCACCAGAAAAGTATGGAGATAGTGCTATATGCACAAGGGGATTGTTTATAGGAAAAAATGAGAAGATCTACACAGAGAGTTTAGTGTGGGGCTTGGAACATAGTAAATATTCCATAGACATTAGTTACTCTCAAGATTATTGAAGGTTGCATCTAAATCCTTAGTTTGAGCAGCCATCTGAATACATAGTGTACGGGAGGCAGGATTGTGCACCTAGAGAGGAAGGACTCTGGATTCAATGAGAACTGGGTTTAAATCCCCACTCCAGTAATTACCGGTAAGCAGAATGAACATGGAAAAGTTAATTCTCTTCTTTGAGCTTGATTTCTCACCTTATGCTTTCCTTGCATGGTTCTTGTTGAGGACTGGTGGCGGGGAGATTATGTGAAATCATGTATGGTGGACGCACAGTGGATGCAATAATAGTTCCCATTATTACTAAGGAATCAAGTCAAATCCATTCAAAGGATGGCCTGAAGTCTGACCACCGTTAAACATGTGAAGGCGGATTAGTCCGCTGGCATTTTATGTGTGTGGAGTGAATCAAAAGAAAAAAATGAGGTCAAAATGGCTTTCTTCATTTGATCATTCACTTTTTCATATTCCGAGTGCCTGGCACAGTGTCTGACTTATTTTAGGTCCTCAATACATATTTGTTAATTTAAATAAAACTTTATTAATGCCGACTTAGTTTTGTGTGGGCAAGGCTGGCTCCATGGGCAGCCATGTTGGCATGGCTATGCTTGGAAGGGCCCCATGACATCTTCAAAGTCTTAATAATTTTTAAATAAGGGCTCTTCACTTCGTTTTTATTTTGCACTGGGCCCCACAAATTATGCAATGAGTCTTATGCACAGGCAAATAAAATGCAATGTATAAAGGCCAATATTTTCCTTCTAAAAACTCTCCATTGGCTCCTCATTGCACCTAGAAGAAATCCAAGCTCCTTATGTGGCTTACCAGGTGTACCTGGTCTCTGTGGTCACACACACCAGGAATCAAGATTCCTGAACTCCAGCTACCCAGGCCTGCTCATTTAACAGTCTGAGCTCTTTACCTGCTCCCCATTTGGGTCTCAGCTCCTAAATCACTTCCATAGCAAGGTGCCTCCTCGACCATCCTCCTGGCCACTCTGTCTTTTTAAAAAATTTATTTTATAACGCCAACTTTTATTTTAGATTTGGAGGTATACGTGCAAGTTTGTTACATGGGTATGTTGCATGATGCTGAGGTTTGAGGTATGGATCTCACCACTCAGGTAGTGGGCATAGTACCCAGTAGGTAGTTTTTCAACCCCCAGGCCCCCCTCTCCCTTCCCCTTCTAGTAGTCCTCAGTATTGAGTGTTCCCATCTTTATGTCCATGTATACTCAATGTTTAGCACCCATTTATAAGTGAGAACATGCAGTATTTGGTTTTCTGTTTCTGCATTAATCTGCTTAGGATTATGGCCTCCAGCTGCATCCCTGTTGCTGCAAAGGACATGATTTCATTAATTTTTATGGCTGTGTAGTATTCTATGGTATATGTATACCACATTTTCTTTATATAACCCACCTGTGGTGGGCCTATAGGTTGATTCCATGCCTTTGCTATTGTAAACAGCCCAATCCATTTTATTAGCCTGCTTTACACTCTTCATAGCTCCTGATGCTTTCTAAAAGGAGTTAGAGTTTACTTTTATGTCGACTTGTTTATTTTCTGTTTCCCCCACTGTACTAAACTTGATGGAGTCAGCCATCTTCCTATCTCATTCCCTCCCTTGTTCCCAAAGCATTGCCCAGCCCTCAGCACACAGTGGGTGCTCTATGAATATTTACGGACTGAAGAATGAATGGACTTGGCAGTTCTGGGATTTTAATCTTAAAATGCTGACCCCTCAGGACTTTCTCCAATTGGAAAGTGACAGCAGAGTTGGCACCATATTCCCTAGTTGGGGATGAGTGACCATGTGGCTCCACAGCCTCACAGTTGAGTAAGATGTCCACCATTTCCATGTTCTCCTGGTAACACAGGCTGTGAAGGGCTGGAAGCTGGGGCTTGGCTCCTAAGCCCAGTCTCAAGGGTCAGGTCCTTGCAGTAGGATCCAGTCTGCAGATAGAGATGTAGAAAGGTCTGGATAGCTGGTGTGAACCAAGAGGCAGGAAACAGGAGATTGATAGCAATGAAAACATTGGGTGAGAGGCCACTTAACCCAATGCCCCATTTTACGGAAAAGAATATTGAGATTAAATGAGAGGAAGAAACTTATTCTGTAATAATAATAACAGCAAAAATCCAACCCAACTCAAACCAATCCAAATAAAATCAATGAAACAAATGAAAAGGAAAAAAAAATGAGAGGCAGTATAGTGTAGCATTAAGATCTCAATACAGGCCGGGCGCGGTGGCTCAAGCCTGTAATCCCAGCACTTTGGGAGGCCGAGACGGGCGGATCACGAGGTCAGGAGATCGAGACCATCCTGGCTAACACGGTGAAACCCCGTCTCTACTAAAAAATACAAAAAACTAGCCGGGCGAGGTGGCAGGCGCCTGTAGTCCCAGCTACTCGGGAGGCTGAGGCAGGAGAATGGCGTAAACCCGGGAGGCGGAGCTTGCAGTGAGATGAGATCCGGCCACTGTACTCCAGCCTGGGCGACAGAGCGAGACTCCGCCTCAAAAAAAAAAAAAAAAAAAAAAAAAAAAAGATCTCAATACAAGTATGATTTTAAATGAGTTAATACTAATAAGGGGCTTAAGGCATAAAGTTCCTAGCACAAAAAATTTGCTATATAAGTATTCACAAATTAAAGGCTAAATCTATCGCGCTCTTTTGCTGTTCCAGGAAATTTGCAAGCCTCTTACTTATATCATTTCATTTGCTTCTTCCAGTCACCTGTTGAGGTAGTTGCTATGATGATTTGTCCTTATTTTACAGATGATGAAATGAAGGCCCAAGTGGGAGAGTAGTAGAGCTGGGATGTGGCCTCAGTCTGGCTGACTCTAGGACTGGGTTCTTGGCCACTACCCTGGATTGCAGTCAAGGGCAGAGCTGGCCTGGCACCTCTGTGCTCTTTCCCAGTGCCAGACCTGGGACTGGCCTAACTGGGAAATGCTGCTGATTCACATGTGCTCTGCTGGGAAGCTGCCTTACTCATTGGCTCGTTCATGCTGCAAGCATTCCCTGCATCTGCCTTGTTCAGGCTTTGTGCTAGGTGCTGCAAACAGACAGGTGAAGTCAGGTGTCTCCTGTTAGGGCAGCAGGCTTCCAGGCTGGAGGGGATGGCAGAAGGTTGGACACTCGTTGGAGAGCTGATGAGTACAGGCTTGCTGAGCTTGTTTTCTCCAGGTCCTTGGCACCCCTATGTAGGGAGTGCAGCTGGCCTGGGTGTCAGGAATGGTTGGGATCCCAGATATACCAGAGCAGACTGGGCAAACCTTTGAACCTAGGTGGCCTGCTCAGCCCTCCCATGCAAAGCCTCATGTGGAGGGCTGGGGTAGAGAACTCTGCTGGCTCTGGATGTGTCTGAGAGCCCCACCTGCCAGGGGGCCAACTGTGCTGTGGGGAGGGGATGAAGCCCTAACAGGGACTACCCCTGGGAGCCCAAGAGCCTTCAGCAATGATTCCCGATTCATCTCCCTTACCACTTCCTGGCTTTTCCAGCCTGGAACCTCTGGGCCTGTTCTGCTCCTTTGGATCTTGTCCCCACCTCTGTCATAAGCACCCCAATAAGCCTTGTGGCATTCAACATGGGTCACTCAAGGTGAGTATTCTCTCTTCAGTCCACAGCAGGCATGCCCAACCCTATTGATCTCATTTGCCCATTCATTCATGCATTCATGCATTTATACCTTTGTTCAACAAATAGTTATTAGATTCCTTTTGTGGGTTAGGTATTGTGCTGGTCTCTAAGAACACAGCTAAGAAAAAAAGAGTCATAGCTTCTACCCTCAAGGAACCCACATTCTAGAAGGCTAGCATAAGAATAGTAAAGCAAGGAAGAAAAGTAATTACACATTTTAAAAAGTGCACATGGGTGATGTAAGTTAGTGATATGAATTGGCACTGATTCATATTAGCTCATGAGAGCCAATTGTTAAATTTTCAGGGGTTTTTGTGAGCCAGTTGTTAAGCACAGCCATTATAAACATTAAATTATATAAATAATATGTATTTTAATAAATAATATATAATATAATAAATAATATATCATATATCATATAAATTATATACAATCAAAATAAAAAATGAAATGCATCACTCAATTATTTTACTTCCATTGTATCCATACGATGAAAAAATACATAATAGTGAGTGCATTGTTGTACTTCTTTGCCTAAAACCATATCCAGTGACCACATGTTGCTAGCTTGATATTGACCATGATGGGAATATTTACATTATGAAAATTAGGAGATACGACAAATGAGGGCTTTTGTTTTCCTGTGAGAACCGTTTGTTAACATTTACTAGCACGCTCCTGGGATATGGGAGATAATACAGGAGGATTTGACCTCAGGTAGATTGATTTATCAGGGGAGATCTCGCTAAGTGGGGGATAGTTTTCTGAGACCTGAGGATGAGAAGGAGTTGACCATTGTAACCATGTGTTGCAGTTTCATGCAAAGACTCTGGGGCATGGTAGTTTCTGGGAATAGAAAGGGGACCAATATGGCTGTTCATCAGTACTTCTAGCTATGACGTTATGAGCAAGGACGAGGGAGGAGGGAGATGGGGTTGGAAAAGCAGGCAGGGGCCAGGGCTAAAAGTGACTTGTGAGCCATGGGAAGGAGTCTGGAGTTTATTTGAAGGCATGGGAGGGGTGCAGAGCTGCGAGAGGGCAGCACTGCCTGACTCCCACCTCCAGTGCTCTCCACATCTTTCCTCATTCTGCTCCACAGCTTTCTCCAGAGCTACAGGGGAGGCGATGGCAGGAAATGAGCTCTCCTAGGGGCGACCTTCAACCATAAAGCCATGGAGACTAGTGGATAAAGGCCCCAGCTTCCTGTTTTTCAGATGGAAAATTCTGGGAGGCCTTCTGTACACTTCCCAGAGGTCCTGGTACACCCAAGCCCCCTTTGCCTACAGTAATGACCTCAGTAATATTCCCATATACAGGCTGAGGATCCCAAATTTGAAAATCCCAAATCCAAAATGCTCCAGAATCTGAAACTTTTAGAGCAGAAACATGATGCTCAAAGGAAATGTTCATTGGAGTATTTCAGTACTCACTGGAGTACTTCCTGGGATCATCTCCCAAATCAACTACCTGTACCAAAGGCCTTATCGCAGGGTCTGCTCTCCAGGGAACCCAAACTAAGTCAGGGTGATGTGAACACTGTACACACAGAACTGGCAGATGGGGAATGGGTTGGAGGGGCCATTTCTGCCCAGTCGCCTTCCTCTACCCATGCCTGGGTTCCCTGGGTTCTTTCTGCAGGGACCCCTTTACCCACATCCTGGAATCAGTCCTGACTAGGGACAGCCTAGTTTCTGCCCTTAGGCCTGAGTGGGTCAGCCAGGAGGTGATCAAACCCAGCACCACACTGTGGGGGGCCACTTCACAGGCCTGGCTGCATCTGTCAAGACCCTCAGTCCCCTCCCTTTTTGGTTGGTCTGGCTCCTCCTGAAGGTGTCCTCATCCTGTCCTCCCACCTGGTTCTGCCAGACTCTGCTGCCTGGATCTGATGGTTTTTCGAGGCTTCTTGAGCTCTGAGAGCCCCACAAGGTGGCTTAGCTGTTCCCCAGCCCTGGTCATGTGCCTAAATTAGGCTACAGTTGGTATGTCCCACAGATCCCTGCCATGGAGAGCTGATCTCACCTGTCCCAGCCTGGGCCACATAGGACACCAGTGTGGCCTCTTCCTCAGTTTCCCCAGGTCAGCATGGGTTAGCAACAACAACGCACTCACTCAGCAGCCTAGGCTTCAAGAAACTCTGCTGCTGCAGTGCGAGAGTCTGAGACTGAACCTTCACAGAGGGCAGGTGATCTGTCTCACAGAGCTGGCTTTATACGCCCCTGTCTGAATCCTTCCCTGCTTGGCAGCTCAAAAGGCCACTTCCTTCTCCTAATGCCCCTCACTTTGCACTCCCCCGCACAGGCTATCCTTCAGGACCCAAATTGGCGAGGCAGCAGACCCTATTCCTTACAGGACATGTTTCCCTGGCTCCATGACTGGGAAACCTGCCCATTCTCCCTCCCTCTCCCCTAGGGACCTGGCTCCCTTCCTCACCATCAGCCCCTCCTGCTGCTCCCTTCTGAAGCTCTCCAGAATATTCTGACTCACCCTCTGACTCAGGAGGAGCGTATTTCTGTTCCCACGTCCTGCACCTTAAGGCCTGGAGATCACAGCTGTTACCTCTGTGCATTCGTGTGCCTGTGAGTGTGCCTGTGTGTGCATGTGTGTGCCCCTGTGTGTGCATGTGTGTTCCCATGTGTATGCATGTGCGCATGTGTGTCTGTGTGTTCTTGTGTGTGTGTTTAAGTGTATGCATGCATGCATGTATGTGCCTGTGTGTGTGGATGAGGAGGCACATTTTCCCCAGAGAGCTGGGGAGGGTGATTCTCCTATCCCTTCTCTACCTTATATATACATCCCCTGACCCCTCAGGAGCAGACAGCTGGCCTCACAGGCCCCTGGAGAGGTGGATGGTGGGGTTGCCACAGAAAGCCTTACACTAATACAAGTACAAGGCAGTATCAGATGATTGTGCTATCCAAGGTGCTTTTTAGCAAAGAAAATCCAAGTTGATGACCCCATCCACTAAACCAAGTCTAGAATTTCTATATTGTTGAGCTGGAGAGAACCTAGGGGCTGAAGCTAACTCCTCATTTGTTACTTTGGGCCTAATGATACCCAGATTAGTAAGAACCATGTCCAAAATTACCCAGCAAGCAAGTGGTCAAGCTGGATACGTATCATAATTAATTTATGCCCTGAGCCAATATTAGTCTGCCATGCATCCTCTCCCCTAGCCACCCTCCACTATCCTGCTAGGCCTGTGTCATCCAATATGGTGGCCACCAGTCGTACGTGGTTATCAAACACTTGAAATGTGGCTAATCCTAATTGACATGTGCTGTCAATGTAAAATACGCATCAAATTTCAAAGGCTTAGTATAAAAAAGAATGGGAAATAGCTCATTAATTTTTTATATTGATTACATGTTAAAATAATATTTTGGATATATTGTTGCATCAAATAAAATATATCATTAAAGTTAATTTCACTCATTTACTTTTACTTTTTGAAATGTGGCTACTAGAAAATTTTTAACTGCATATGTAATTTAAATAGACAGTGGCTCATGTTTATGGCTTATGTTATATTTTAACAGGAATTGACCAGCCCTTGGGCCAAATCTGGCCTACTGCCTGTTTTTATAAATAAAGTTTTATTGAAATGCAGCCAGGCTCATTTACCTCCATAGAGTCTATGGGTGATTTTGCTCTGCAATGGCAGAGTTGTAACAGAGCCCCTGTGATTCACGAAGCCTGAAGTATTTACTCTATGGTTCTTTATAGAAAAAGTTTGCTGGCCCCTGCACCAGACCATCAATTTCATGAGAGTGGAGATTCTGAGCTTCACACAGGATAAGTGCTTAATTAATACTAGTTAAATAAATGAATTATTTGATTAATTTTTGGAAGGTAAGTTTGTTGACATTCCAAGCAGAGGACATAGTGGGTTGTCAAGGCATGGAACCAAGAAACAGCCCTGGGTGTTCTGATAGATGTCTGAGGTTGGCCTTAGACACTCACATCAGCCCCCTCCTTGGTCCCTGGCCTCTAGTTTTTTTTCCCAGGAAATCTCTATTCTGCCTATGCAAACCCCAACAGATCACCAACCAACTCTCAAATCTTCAATAGCCTGGCTGCTGCCTTTAGGATGAAGGCAAAGCTTGTTAGCAGGGCCTTCCGACTCCTCCTGCCCCGCCTTGCCCAGCCCTTTACCCTGGCGCTCTGTCGTCTCCTCTTCCCTCCAGCGCTCCGGCACTGCTCCCGCACGCGCCCCACCCATTCTGGTCTTCCTGCCTTTCTTCATACTCTTTCTCTGCAAGTCACATGGCCACCCTTCCAGGCTTGGATCCAATATTTCTTCCTTGAGACACAATGTGGCATTTTGCCAGTTTTGGAGTTTCTTTTAAATGATTGTTCCTGTAAGATAAATGATAGGAGGTAATCGGTTCCCACAGCACTTTTAATCTTTCTTCACTGTAACACTAAAAATTGAAAGCAGGAAATCTCACTTTTTATTTGGTATTTGCTGTGTGCCAGACACCACCCTCAACTCTCTCCATGGATTGCCTTTTAAAATTCTCACCACAGCTTTGTGAAATACGTGCTGTTTTGCTCCCATTTAACAGATGAGGAAACAGACTCAGAGATGGTCCCGAAATTCAGATTCAGATTGTTGGATTCTAGAGCCCACAGTCTTAATCTAGGGCTTGTGTTCCTTCCTGAGATTAGGTCCTACTCTTCCATGCCTGGGGTCTCTTCCTTCCAGAGAGGTCTGAGAATCCTCCCTAAATGGGGACAACCTAGGCCCTGCTCTGAGGCCTGAGTGTATCAGGCCATAGGAAAGGTTCACCCAGCATCACAGTGTGGAGACCACTCCAGAGGCCTCCCTGCGGCTGCTCAGAGAGGCAGTCCCCATCCTTAAAGGTCTAGGGTGCACAGTTAAGTATATGTTAACTCTTCCTCATTTTGGGTCTCAACATAAACCTTGCTTCCTCATGGAAGCACTCCGTGATTGCCCAGAATATGATAGATCCTTGGATATATGTTCTCACAGTATCCAGCTCTTCTTCTCCCATAACTCTTATTAATTTTTTTTTTTTTACTGACTCTTTTATCATTGGTTTCTCCCACTAGACAGTAAGCATCATGAGTGCAGGAACTTTGTTCATTGTTATATTTCTAGCACTTTTCTCAGTGTCTGGCTGTTACTAGGTACAGTGAACATTTGAGTGAATGAACGAAACTCTACTTGATCTCTTCACCTGGATATCAGCCTCACAAATCCACAGGGAAGCAGAAAAGCATGTGAAGCTCTGTCCCTATCCCATTCCCTCTGCAAGGGACTTAGTGTTGAAGACACTGGTACGTGTTGAAAGGAGACAATGGGAGATTAATGATCACAAGGCTGGTAATATCTGACCTGTGAGCGGAACTTGAGACAGAAAGCACCTTCCTCTGCCTCAGCCAAGGAAACCTACCCTCCTCCCCCCACCAACCCCATGTGCCCTCTTGGGCACAGCCTGTGGCTGACAACAGAGCGGAAGGACAGTGGGTAGGTAGGTCCCCTGTCTGGGGACAAGCAGACAGGCCTGTGGCCTGGGCAGTGAGTCAGGCAGACTCCCCACCCTGACCCCACCCCCAGAGAGTGAGGGAAACTAGCTGCTCAGTCACACACAGACAGCTCCATGGAGGAGGGAGGGAGTGGGAATCCAAATCACTGCTAAAGGGTTTCCCCCATTCTTCCTCCTGCTGCTCCCGTGGGTGTGGCTTGAGAATTTCAGTTTTCACCTGTTTCAGGGACGGCAGTGGCCCAGGTGAGGCCTGCAGCGGTTGGAATTTTTATATTTTCCCTGCACATCCCACAAATATCTCAAGGCTCTGTTGATGGGTGGGAGAGTTGGTCTGCCCTAGGACCCCTGATAATCAGGTCTCACGTGCATACCTGGGTCTAAGGTGAGCAGCTTATTTTGGCTTGCCTAGGCCTGTCTTGTTTTAAAAACTAAAAATCCGCCGGTGCAGTGGCTCATGCCTGTAATCCCAGCACTTTGGGAAACCAAGGTGGGCGGATCACCTGAAGTCGGGAGTTCGAGACTAGCCTGCCCAACGTGGAGAAACCCTGTCTCTACTAAACATACAAAATTAGGGGAGCTTGGTGGCGCATGCCTGTAATCCCAGCTACTCAGGAGACTGAGACAGGAGAATTGCTTGAACCTGGGAGGCGGAGGTTGCGGTGAGCCGAGATTGTGCCATTGAACTCCAGCCTGTGTGACAAGAGTGAAATTTCCTTTCAAAAACAAAACAAAACAAAACAAACAAAACAAAACAACAACAAAAAAACAAAACCAAAACCAACCAACCAACCGAACAAAAAAACCCCCATGAAATTCCCACTTCCCAGAAACTCCCCAGCCCTAGGCAAACGAGGCTGGTTGGTCCCCCTCCCTGAATCCCTTGCACTTCAGTGATTGGCTTTAGTACCAGATGCTGTGTCACTAGTTGGTGGCTGGCCACTTCTTCATCATATAAGCCCATGGCCACGGGCTTCTTTTGAGGCTCATGGTTGGGCTTAGGGATAGGCAGCAGTGTTCTTGACCTGTGAACCTGGCCAGACCACCAGGGGCCGGTGTTAGCTGTTTTACACCCAGCGTAAAGACCACAAGAGGTTTTGCTGAAGTTCTTGCAGATGATGAGGTAGGGGGCGGACCCAGGGCATCTAACCTACCAGGTTGTGGTGATGGCCACATAGAGCGGGCCTGAGTTTTGGGACATATGTCCACACAGAGCAGAATATGCTACAGCAAGGGATAGAATATATATATAAAATGCAAGACACATATGTAATTTTAAATTTTCTAGTAGTTGTATTTAAAAAAGAAGCAGGTGAAATTAATTTTAATAGTAGATTTTATCTAACCCAGTTATCCCACATATGATCACTTCAATATCCAATCAATAGAAAAAATTTGTAATGAGATCTTTTGAAATTTGTCTTTCTTCATTCTAAGTTTAACATCTGGTATGTATTTCACGGTGTCAGCACATCTCAATTTGGACCAGTCACATTTCAAGTGCTGCTTGGCCACATATGGCTCTGGATTGGATAGAGCAGAGCTAGGCACTTTTGCAGCAGGGAAAAGGGATCTTTATCCAGACCGGGCTTCCAAGGTCTAAGCAGGTCCATTCTGAGGAGATACTTGGAGTCTACGCAGATGAAGGTAGATCTGCAGATTTCAAAGTCATCAGTTGTGCTGGTATGATATTGAAGCTGTCTAGGGATACTGTTTGGGGGCTGTAGGTCATAAGGGGAAAAAGGTGGTTTTGTCATTGTTCACCTTTGTGGTGCAGCCAGATCAATAGGAGGAATGCCCACAAGTGTTGCTGAGGAGGGCTCTTTCTTACTCTAGGACAAAAGGTATTGTTAGCCTACAGTCTTTGCAAGCCTTAATCTTAATGGGGCAAGCCTCCAATAGGCCCTAAAGAGGCTCTTGCTCGGAAACCTTGATCATCTTTCCCACCACTCCTTTCTCCCTGGAAGAGCGGTTTGTGGACTGCATTCTGGGTTTGGTTCCATCTTAGAAGGTAAGGTAAGCTCCATTGATTCTTAAGAATTGTTTTTTCAAATATAAATACCTTTCTTAGAGCTGCACTTCATTAGTTTTTGAAAATTGCATTTCCTTCTTTCAGAAAAATGGATGCTAACAAATATACATACACTTTAAACTACAGTTCTAGGAAGGACCTGAGGTTCCCTGAGGCATTCTTTGCACCCTATATTAAACATTTCCGTTTTAAAAAAATACAGAGCTCTAGCTGGACACAGTGGGTGATGCCTGTAATCCCAGGACTTTGGAGGGTCGAAGTGGGAGGATCACTTGAAGCCAGGAGTTCTAGGCCAGTCTGGGCAACAGAGCGAGACCTCATATCTACAAAAAATAAGCCAACTAGCTGAGCGCAGTGGCACACACCTGTAATCTCAGCTGCTGCGGAGGCTGAGGTGGGAGGATCCCTGGAGCCCAGGAGTTTGAGGATGCAGTGAGCTGTGATTGTGTGATTGCACTCCTGCCTGGGCAACAGAGAGAGACTCTGTCTCTAAAAGCAGAAAAAAATAATTAAATACAGAGTTCTGAGTTGAGTTTCCAGAATGTGTAGAGCAAAAAAGATGGGAAAGACAAGTCTAGATGTTGGTGAGCATGTGGAGCCGCCAGAACATCATGGGTGGACTGCGAATGGTTCATCCACTTTAAAAAATGATGTGACAGTTTCTTAAAGAGTTAGATGTGCATCTAGCCTATGACCTAGTCATTCTATTTCTTGATACTTATCTGAGAGAAATAAAAGCATATATCCACAAAAAATTATTTACAAAAATATTCATAGCAGCTTCAATCACAATAACCTAAAACTGGAGACAACTCAAAATATTCATTAACAGGAGAATGTGTAAAAATTTATGGTCTATTTGTGAGATACAACTCAGCAGTTAAAATAAACAGATTATTGATCTGTTCGCAACATGAATGAATCTCAAAAATATCCTGCTGAGCACAAAAAGCCAGACACAAGTGTTTATCTGTGTGACTCCACAAATGTGAAGTTCTAAAACAGGCAAAGCTAACTCGTGGTGAGAAATCAGGGCAGTGGTTGCTTCCAGGGAGGAGAAATTGCCGGAAAAGGGCACAAGAGAACTTTTCTGGGTGACAGGGAAGTTCTATGGGTTTCAGTCAAACTGGAAAACCAGTCTCCTTAAAATCTGTGCACGTCACAATATGTAAATTGTAATAAAATAGGAAAGAAGCCAGCTAAGGAACTGAATTTTTATCTATGCATGTAAAGACCTGGTACTCATCTAGCTGTTCTTGGTGATGGGTAGGTAGGTTCCCTGACAGTGGGCCAGCCCCGTTCCTTCAAGTAAAGGTGATGTGTGTCTACTCACGTACAAGATTAGGTAAAGACTGGAAGATCCTTGAGGATGGGGACAGGGCCCTATTCATCATGGTGTCCCTGGTGCCCAGTGGGAGTGGGCCCTTTACAGGTGCAAAGGAACTGTTTGTTGTATAAATTAATAAACAAATGACTGAATTACTCATGGATGGGCTGAACAATGGTCCTGGCACTGGGAGAGACAGTGGGTCATTGAGTTTTCACACTAGAGAGCACTAAGTAGTCAAGTTTCTCCCTCCCTCCCTCCCTCCCTCCCTCCCTCCCTCCCTCCCTCCCTCCCTCCCTCCCTCCCTTCCTTCCTTCCTTCCTTCCTTCCTTCCTTCCTTCCTTCCTTCCTTCCTTCCTTCTTTCCTTCCTTCCTCCCCTCCCTCCCGCCAATTTCTTGTCTTGCCTCTTGTCTTCCTTCCTGTTTCCTTCCCTTTATCCTTCCCCTCCATTTTTCCTTTCCCTCCCTCCCTGCCTCCCTCCCTTCCTTCCTTCTTCCCTCCCTACATTATTTCTTTCTTTCTTCCTTTTTTTCTCCCTCCTTCCTTCCCTTTCTCCTTCCCATCCCTTTCTCCTTCCCGCTCTTCCCTTCCCATCCCGGTCCCCTTCCCGCCCTTCCTTAAAGGATCCTCCCCCTTCCCCCCTGCCGCGTCCCCCCTCCGGCCCTTCCCGTGTTTCTTTCTTCTCGCCTCCCCCCCCTCCCCCCCCCCCCCCGCTCCTCTCTCTCCTCTCCTCTCCTCTCCTCCCTGCTTTCCTCTCCTATCTCTCCTCTCCTCTCCTCTCCTCTCTCTCTCCCTCTCCTCTCCTCTCCTCCTCTCCTCTCCTTTCCTTTCTCCTTCTCCTTCCCCCCTTCTCCTGGAAGAGTATCTATTGATTTAGGGTCTTTTTGTTCACTGAGTCTTTATGGCAGTGTCTATGGACCTATGAACTTTTCTGAAATCTATGAAAATAGCTGGGACATAAAAAAGTACAGAAAACTGCAAAGTATAAAAATTAATTTTAATTAAATGTACATAAAACTCAACATTTTGTCAACAAATTCAATTCAACTCTTTAGTTACATAGGAGTTTCATTCAGTATAAGATATGAACATATTTTAACATGGTTTAATGATGATATGGCAAAGTAACCTCCAAAAGCAAGAGGAATTAGGGACACTAAGGGCCTTAAAATTAACTGTGCAATGGATTTACACTTGATGTGAGAAACTCGCTTGCAGTAACAATAAGAAAGTGGGAGAGGGCAGAGGAAGAGAGCAAGAGTAGAAGACTCTATAGTTACAAGGACCTCATTTATCTTTTATGAAAAAAATCATTGTAATGACATGCAGTTAAGGATATACATTTGTGGTAGGCAGAAAAATGGCCCCTTAAAAATGCCCATGCCTTAATCCTGTGACCCTGTTACTTGACTTTGCAAAAGTACTTTGCAGAGTGATTTAAGATTATGGACCTTGAGATGGGGAGATTATCCTGGATTATCCAGGTGGGCCTAATTTAATCACATAAATCCTTGAAATTGGAGAACCCTTCCAACTGTGGTCAGAGGTATATGTGAATAGGGAAGAAGGGTCAGAGATGCAACCTTGCTGGCTTTGAAGATGGAGGAAGGGGTCAGGAGCCAAGGAATGTGGTGGCTTCTCAAAGCTGGAATAGGCAAGAAAATGGATCTCCCCTAGAGCCCCTAAAATAGAAGGCAGCCCTGCTGACACCTTGAGGAGCCCCTTGAGACCTGTGTTGGACTTCTAACTCAGAGAACTATAAATAATAAATATGCACTGTTTTTTGGCAAAAGTATAAATATAAATTTTAATCTTAAACCTGATAAAGCTTTGAAATTAGATGATTTTTAAAAATTAAATTAAATTAAATTTTAAGTTCTGGGGTACATGTGCAGGAATGTGCTGTTTTGTTATGTAGGAAAACATGTGCGATGGTGGTTTGCTGCACCTGTCAACCCATCACCTAAGTGTTAAGCCCCACATGCATTAGTTATTTTTCCTGATGCTATCCCTTCCCATGCTCCCTCTGGCCCCTGACAGGCCCCAGTGTGTGTTGCTCCCCTCCCTGTGTCTATGTGTTCTCACTGTTCAGCTCCCACTTACAAGTGAGAACATGCAGTGTTTCATTTTATGTTCCTGCATTAGTTTGCAGAGGGTAATGACTTCCAGCTCCATCCATGTCCCTGCAAAGGCCATGATCTCATTCCTGTATAGTATTCCATAGTGTACATGTTCCATATGTTTCTTTATCCAGTATATCATTGTTGGACATTGGGGTTGACGCCATGTCTTTACTATTGTGAAAAGTGCTGCAATAAACATACATGTGCATGTATCTTTATAATAGAACTATTTATATTCCTTTGGGTATATACCCAGTAATGGGATTGCTGGGTCAAATGGCATTTCTGGTTTTGGGTCTTTGGAAAATCACCACACTGTCTTCCACAGTGGTTGAACTAACTTACATTCCCATCAACAGTGTAAAAGCGTTCCTATCTTTCTGCAGCCTCACCAGCATCTGTTGTTTTTTGACATTTTAATAATCCCCATTCTTACTGGCATGAGATGGTATCTCATTGTGGTTTTGATTTGCATTTCTCTGATGATGAGTGATGTTGAGCCTTTTTTTCATATGTTTGTTGGCTGCATGAATGTCTCCCTTTGAGAAGTGTATGTTCCTGTGCCGTGCCCACTTTTTAATGGGGTTGCTTAATTTTTTTTCTTGTAAATTTGTTTAAGTTCCTTGTAGACTCTGGATATTAGACTTTTATCAGATGGATAGGTTGCAAAAATTTTCTCCCATTCTGTAGGTTTTCTGTTCACTCTGATGATAGGTTTTTTTCTTGTTTTTTTTTTTTTTTTTTTTTGTTTTTTGTTTTTTGTTTTTTACAGTGCTGGAGTTTTTTGAATTTAATTAGATCCCATTTGTCAATTTTTGCTTTTGTTGCAATTGCTTTTACCATTTTCGTCATGAAATCTTTGTCCATGCCTATGTCCTGAATAGTATTGCCTAGATTTTCTTCTAGGGTTTTTATTTTTTAAATTTTTTTGTATTTATTTTATTTTATTTTATTTTATTTTTTTTGAGGTGATGAATATTATAATTACATTGATTTGATCATTACACATTGTATGCATATACCAGAATAACACATGTACCCCATTAATGTGTACAATTATTATGTATCAATAAAAATTTAAAAAGAAAGTTTCTCAAGGTCACATAACATAGCCAGCAGCTGAGCTAGGATTGAATGTTGGCAGTTTGTCTTTAGAGCAGCATTCAGCCATTGTGAATTTTACCTCCCACTACACTGGGCTCTTCTATCAGGGTGAGCTGTTAGGTGCTTGCTTTTCATTGCTTAGATGATAGTGATTTTAAGGTTCTTTATCAGCCACGTTCTCTAAAGAAACAAAAGAAAATATATTTTTATCTATATACAGCAATTTATATTTCTACCTACCTTCCTGCCTACCTACCTACCTGTCTACCTATCTATCTAGAATTATTTTGGAGAATTTGGCTCATATGATAGTAGGGGCTGGCAAGTCTGAAATTTGCAGAGCAGGTGGCAGGCTGAAGACTCAGGGAAGAGATGATGTTGTAGTTCTCAGTCTTAAGTTATGTGGAGGAAGAATTCATTATTTTTGTGTCTTTTCCCTTAAGTTCTTCAACTTACAGGATGAGGCAGACCCACATTACAAAGAGTAACCCGCTTTACTCAAAGTCAACTGATTAAATGTTAATCATAGCAGAAAAAAATACCTTTATGGCAATGATTAGGCTGGTGTTTGGTTCAATAACTGGGCACTGTAGCCCAGCCAAGTTGATACAGAAAATGAACCACACAGGTTCCTTGAAGATTGTGTGGTTTAGTACTTACTTTTAAGGAAATGCTCACTCTCAGAGTCGTGCAAGTGCAGGGTCAGTACCTGAAAGTGAGAATCTCCTTAAATTTTGTACTTCCCTTGTCTTACCCTGGTCCTGGCCCTGCTTTCCACAAAAGATCCAAGATAGTGTCTTTAACGTGGGTCTTCTTCCAGCGGTACGAACTGGGAGTCAGACAGACCCAGATTTGATGCTGCCCCCATTATTCCTGTGAGATATTGAACAAGTGGCACAATCATTCTGAGCCTCAGTTTGCTTAACAGTGGAATAGGTATAATAACATCACCTGCTTTCCAAGGATGTTGGGAGATGACAGAATATCAACTCAGAAACAAGTGTGAAGAGTATGATTTGTTGTGGCAAATTCTTTTTTTAATTATAGCAGGATAATTTGTTTTAGCATTTTTTTTTTACAATTTTGGCATATGAAATGGCCAAGTCTTGCCTTTTCTTTTCTTTTTTTTTATTAATTTTTTTTTATTATTATACTTTAAGTTCTAGGGTACATGTGCATAACGTGCAGGTTTGTTACATATGTATACTTGTGCCATGTTGGTGTGCTGCACCCATCATCTCGTCAGCACCCATCAATTCATCATTTATATCAGGTATGACTCCCAGTGCAATCCCTCCCCCCTCCCCCCTCCCCATGATAGGCCCCGGTGTGTGATGTTCCCCTTCCCGAGTCCAAGTGATCTCATTGTTCAGTTCCCACCTATGAGTGAGAACATGCGGTGTTTGGTTTTCTGTTCTTGAGATAGTTTGCTAAAGATGATGGTTTCCAGCTGCATCCATGTCCCTACAAAGGACGCAAACTCATCCTTTTTTATGGCTGCATATTATTCCATGGTGTATATGTGCCACATTTTCTTAATCCAGTCTGTCACAGATGGACATTTGGGTTGATTCCAAGTCTTTGCTATTGTGAATAGTGCTGCAAAAAACATACGTGTGCATGTGTCTTTATAGCAGCATGATTTATAATCCTTTGGGTATATACCCAGTAGTGGGATGGCTGGGTCATATGGTACATCTAGTTCTAGATCCTTGAGGAATTGCCATACTGTTTTCCATAATGTTTGAACTAGTTTACAATCCCACCAACAGTGTAAAAGTGTTCCTATTTCTCCACATCCTCTCCAACACCTGTTGTTTCCTGACTTTTTAATGATTGCCATTCTAACTGGTGTGAGATGGTATCTCATTGTGGTTTTGATTTGCATTTCTCTGATGGTGAGTGATGATGAGCATTTTTTCATGTGTCTGTTGGCTGTATGAATGTCTTCTTTTGAGAAATGTCTGTTCATATCCTTTGCCCACTTTTTGATGGGGTTGTTTGTTTTTTTCTTGTATATTTGTTTGAGTTCTTTGTAGATTCTGGATATTAGCCCTTTGTCAGATGAGTAGATTGCAAAAATTTTCTCCCATTCTGTAGGTTGCCTGTTCACTCTGATGGTAGTTTCTTTTGCTGTGCAGAAGCTCTTTAGTTTAATGAGATCCCATTTGTCAATTTTTGCTTTTGCTGCCGTTGCTTTTGGTGTTTTAGACATGAAGTCCTTGCCCATGCCTATGTCCTGAATGGTATTACCTAGGTTTTCTTCTAGGGTTTTTATGGTATTAGGTCTAACATTTAAGTCTCTAATCCATCTTGAATTAATTTTCATATAAGGAGTAAGGAAAGGATCCAGTTTCAGCTTTCTACTTATGGCTAGCCAATTTTCCCAGCACCATTTATTAAATAGGGAATCCTTTCCCCATTTCTTGTTTCTCTCAGGTTTGTCAAAGATCAGATGGCTGTAGATGTGTGGTATTATTTCTGAGGACTCTGTTCTGTTCCATTGGTCTATAGCTCTGTTTTGGTACCAGTACCATGCTGTTTTGGTTACTGTAGCCTTGTAGTATAGTTTGAAGTCAGGTAGTGTGATGCCTCCAGCTTTGTCCTTTTGACTTAGGATTGTCTTGGCAATGCGGGCTCTTTTTTGGTTCCATATGAACTTTAAAGCAGTTTTTTCCAATTCTGTGAAGAAACTCATTGGTAGCTTGATGGGGATGGCATTGAATCTATAAATAACCTTGGGCAGTATGGCCATTTTCACAATATTGATTCTTCCTATCCATGAGCATGGTATGTTCTTCCATTTGTTTGTGTCCTCTTTGATTTCACTGAGCAGTGGTTTGTAGTTCTCCTTGAAGAGGTCCTTTACATCCCTTGTAAGTTGGATTCCTAGGTATTTTATTCTCTTTGAAGCAATTGTGAATGGAAGTTCATTCCTGATTTGGCTCTCTGTTTGTCTGTTACTGCTGTATAAGAATGCTTGTGATTTTTGCACATTAATTTTGTATCCTGAGACTTTGCTGAAGTTGCTTATCAGCTTAAGGAGATTTTGGGCTGAGACAATGGGGTTTTCTAAATATACAACCATGTCATCTGCAAACAGGGGCAATTTGACTTCTTTTCCTAACTGCATACCCTTTATTTCTTTCTCTTGCCTGATTGCCCTAGCCAGAACTTCCAACACTATGTTGAATAGGAGTGATGAGAGAGGGCATCCCTGTCTTGTGCCAGTTTTCAAAGGGAATTTTTCCAGTTTTTGCCCATTCGGTATGATATTAGCTGTGGGTTTGTCATAAATAGCTGTTATTATTTTGAGGTACGTTCCATCAATACCGAATTTATTGAGCGTTTTTAGCATGAAGGGCTATTGAATTTTGTCAAAAGCCTTTTCTGCATCTATTGAGATAATCATGTGGTTCTTGTCTTTGGTTCTGTTTATATGCTGGATTACGTTTATTGATTTGCGAATGTTGAACCAGCCTTGCATCCCAGGGATGAAGCCCTCTTGATCATGGTGGATAAGCTTTTTGATGTGCTGCTGAATCCGATTTGCCAGAATTTTATTGAGGATTTTTGCATCGATGTTCATCAGGGATATTGGTCTAAAATTCTCTTTTTTTTGTTGTGTCTCTGCCAGGCTTTGGTATCAGGATGATGTTGGTCTCATAAAATGAGTTAGGGAGGATTCCCTCTTTTTCTATTGATTGGAATAGTTTCAGAAGGAACGGTACCAGCTCCTCCTTGTACCTCTGGTAGAATTCAGCTGTGAATCCATCTGGTCCTGGACTTTTTTTTTGGTTGGTAGGTAGGCTATTAATTATTGCCTCAATTTCAGAGTCTGCTATTGGTCTATTCAGGGATTCAACTTCTTCCTGGTTTAGTCTTGGGAGAGTGTAAGTGTCCAGGAAATTATCCATTTCTTCTAGATTTTCTAGTTTATTTGCGTAGAGGTGTTTATAGCATTCTCTGATGGTAGTTTGTATTTCTGTGGGGTCGGTGGTGATATCCCCTTTATCATTTTTTATTGCGTCTATTTGATTCCTCTCTCTTTTCTTCTTTATTAGTCTTGCTAGCGGTCTGTCAATTTTGTTGATCTTTTCAAAAAACCAACTCCTGGATTCATTGATTTTTTGGAGGGTTTTTTGTGTCTCTATCTCCTTCAGTTCTGCTCTGATCTTAGTTATTTCTTGCCTTCTGCTAGCTTTTGAATGTGTTTGCTCTTGCCTCTCTAGTTCTTTTAATTGTGATGTTAGAGTGTCAATTTTAGATCTTTCCAGCTTTCTCTTGTGGGCATTTAGTGCTATAAATTTCCCTCTACACACTGCTTTAAATGTGTCCCAGAGATTCTGGTATGTTGTATCTTCGTTCTCATTGGTTTCAAAGAACATCTTTATTTCTGCCTTCATTTCGTTATGTACCCAGTAGTCATTCAGGAGCAGGTTGTTCAGTTTCCATGTAGTTGAGTGGTTTTGATTGAGTTTCTTAGTCCTGAGTTCTAGTTTGATTGCACTGTGGTCTGAGAGACAGTTTGTTATAATTTCTGTTCTTGTACATTTGCTGAGGAGTGCTTTACTTCCAATTATGTGGTCAATTTTGGAATAAGTGCGATGTGGTGCTGAGAAGAATGTATATTCTGTTGATTTGGTGTGGAGAGTTCTATAGATGTCTATTAGTTCCGCTTGGTACAGAGATGAGTTCAATTCCTGGATATCCTTGTTAACTGATGAGTTTTCAGCCTTTTTGCACTGATTCTTTCTCTTCTTTGTGGGTTTATCTACCTTCAGTCTTTGGGACTGCTTATGTTTGGATGGGGTTTTTGTGGGGTCTTTTTTGTTGATGTTGTTCTTGTTGTTGCTTTGTTTGTTTGTTTTTCTTTTAACAAATAGCCCCCTCTTCTGTAGGGCTGCTGCAGTTTACAGGGGAACCATTCCAGATCCAATTCTCCTTGGTCCCTCTTGCACCTGGAGGTATCACCAGTGGAGGCTGCAGAACAGCAAAGATGGCTACCTGCTCCATCCTCTGGGAGCTCCATTCCAGAGGGGCACTGAGCTGATGCAGGCCAGAAAGCTCCTGTACAAGGTGTCCAACAACCCCGTTGGGAAGTCTCACCCAGTCAGGAGGCATGGAATCAGAGACCTGCTCAAATAAGCCGTCTGTCTGCCCCTTGGCTGAGCAGGTTTGGCTGCACTGGGAAGAATCCCCCTCATCTGGACTGCCAGCAGTCAGGAAAGGCTAACTTTTTTTTTTTTTATTTTTTATTTTTTATTATACTTTAAGTTCTAGGGTACATGTGCATAACGTGCAGGTTTGTTACATATGTATACTTATGCCATGTTGGTGTGCTGCACCCATCAACTCGTCAGCACCCATCAATTCATCATTTATATCATGTATAACTCCCCAGTGCAATCCCTCCCTCCTCCCCCCTCCCCATGATAGGCCCCAGTGTGTGATGTTCCCCTTCCCGAGTCCATGTGATCTCATTGTTCAGTTCCCACCTATGAGTGAGAACATGCGGTGTTTGGTTTTCTATTCTTGTGATAGTTTGCTAAGAATGATGGTTTCCAGCTGCATCCATGTCCCTACAAAGGACGGAAACTCATCCTTTTTTATGGCTGCATAGTATTCCATGGTGTATATGTGCCACATTTTCTTAATCCAGTCTGTCACTGATGGACATTTGGGTTGATTCCAAGTCTTTGCTATTGTGAATAGTGCCGCAATAAACATACGTGTGCATGTGTCTTTGTAGTAGACTAATTTATAATCCTTTGGGTATATACCCAGTAGTGGGATGGCTGGGTCATATGGTACATCTAGTTCTAGATCCTTGAGGAATTGAGGAAAGGCTAACTTTTACTTGCTCTATGTGGGTCATGTCAACTTCCTAATCAGTCCCAGTGAGAGAACCTGGATACCTCAGTTGATGGAGCGGGATTCACTCACCATTTTCATTCTTCTCAGTGAAAGCCACAGACTGGAGCTGCTTTTGTCGGACCATCTTGGTTCCTCCAATCAATATGCATTGTTTAAGCTCCTAAATTCATAGTAGTTTGTCATGCCAACAGTAGCCAATTAACATAACATGCATGGGTCCACATAACAGTTGGTGTTTATTAAATGCAAATAAATGTTGTGCACTGTGCTATATACTTTGTGTGTGTGGCCTTGCTTAGTTTTCATAACAACTTTATGTAATAGCATTATCTTCATCCCCATTTTAAAGATTGAGCCTTAGAGAGGTTCAGGAAATTGCCCAAGGTCACAGAACTTGTGAGTGACAGAAGTGGGATTTGAACCCAGATCTGTCAGTCTGTTCAGTTCTATGTAGAGTCACTTACATCTAGAGTAAAAGCTCTTTTTAATTCTTTTTGTTTCTGATCCAGGCATGACTAGGATACAGTCTACTTTTGCAGAACCCATGAAAAAAAGATGTCTACAAGACACTGGAATGTGACAGCTCTTTAGGGCAACATACTTTAGTACTTGAAGAAGCTTCTTTTTTTATTTACTCATAAATTGTCTGCGGGACATATGCTTTAGAACTTGAAGATGCATCTCTTTTCACATAACCAATTACAGAACTAATTACAAACTGTTTTTATCTGTTCATTAAGGTAGATATAATTAAAACAACATTTTGTTAAACTAGTTTGAGTGTGTGCTTTAAAGTAATAATTACTACTTTTATTTCTTTGAGATTCTTTCTAATTTGTCTTGGCTGTGTCTCAGGCTATCTCATGTTCTCTCTTGCTCTCTGCTCTACATCAGAAAGACTTTGGCCCTTGTGTCCTGCGTTCCTGCCACTTTACCTAGCTAATTTCTACTCAGCCTTCAGTTGTTCTCTTAAATATTGCTTCTTCTGGGAGGCCTCCCTTCCCAGGCTGGATGAGTCCTCTGGTGTTCATTCCCACAATGCTCCATCTGTTATTTCTGTCTTATTATACTCAACAGTATATAAATGTATTGGCTATATTTCCCACTACATCATAAGCTTCATGAAGTCAGGCTTAATGTTTGTGCCATTTTCTCTTGTGTCCCAAGTGTTCAAAATAGTCCTCGGCATGTAATAAAGTTAAATAACTATCGGTGGATTGATTAATGATTTGGACTGGTCTTTTCCCCTTACTGACCACTGTTGGATTCTAGACCTACATTAACTGGGTTACACATTTTGTTCTATCATCTACCCTCTACTTCTTCCTCCTCCCAGTTTTTTGAATGTGCACACACAGGTACACCTTGACATGTGCACACACGTGCGTGAGCATACACACACACACACACACACACACACGAGGAGCAATGTCTTTTCAAATGTCCTCTTTGCCTTTAAGCTAGAGGCCCTTAGCCCTTGTTAGTGAGCTTTTAAGTTGGGATATAGAAGGAGAAAGAGGTTTCTATGCCACTTTTGGGGAGAGGTGCATTGCCTCCTGGGAGTATCTACCTTCTGAGGTGCTGGGGAATTATTTGTGCATATCTTCTGCAGATGTCCACCTCTGTCTCTGAGCAGCACCCTGCAGGAGGCCTTCTTTGCCCTGAAGCTCATGGCCTTGTACCCCATTCCTGTTTCTTTGCGGACTGATGCTTGGGCTATGGAGGCAGAAGCTGAGGCCATACCTCCTTCTCTCCCTTTCTCCTTATTGCCCTACATAGTCTCCAGTAGGAGGTTTCCTCCTTCCAGGCACAGCACTGCTGTCCAGACAACACATGGCCATGAGCATGAGGCCAGGGTGCAGTCCTAAAGGGGGCTTGACCCCTGGACCTCAGCCCTCTGGTGCAATGCCAGGGTGGTCATTGCGCAACAGGAAGGGGAATTCATATCATAGAGTGTAAGACATTTGGCCGTAGAATCTCAGCTCTTGGAAGCAGATGTAGCTGGCCATGGTGTCCTCTTGTGTTCCTGTTCCCAGTCTGGTTCAGCTCTTCTCTTTTCCCCCATTCATGCCCTGCCTTTGCCCTGAACCCTGCCCCTTCCCAGTGTCCACGGTCTGCTCCACCTACTGTCCAGACCAATGAGACACCAGCAGAGTCTGATGGAGGGGATGGGGATGGAAATGCAAAAGCCTTCACACCTAAAGGTGGAATTGCAGCAACCCCACAGTGCTTCAGGCAGCAGCTGCCTGGACTCCACGTGGAGCTGGGTGAGCACCCTTATTTGTTTCTTTGTCCCCTCAGGTCACTGGGGTGTCTGGAGGGTGCCCAAGTCCTTATGCCAGCTGACCTTTCTGCCTGCCTCCTTGCTGTTTGCTTGCCTCATTTCTGTTCTCCAGTATTTTATCCATATCATTTTTCCTCAGTAGCCCTGCTCCTTTATTTGTCCCCCAATGGACACAGAGTGGGTTAAGACCTTTGGAGTCCAAGACCTAGGTACAGACCTAGGTTCAATGCCTGATTGTTTGATCTTGAACATGGGACTTCCCTCTTTGAACCTGTTTCCTCATCTGTAAAATGGCCTTAATAATTCCTTTCTCCCAGGGTTGTAATGAGAATGAATTAAGGCAATGTACCAATTTAACAAACATTTTCTGAGCACCCACCATGTGACAGGCATGGAGTGGGGTGCTGGGATTACCATGGTGATTAAGACAGAATCTGGTTGGAGAGAACCTAAAGTCTAAAGTGGCAAGAGAAAACTCTCACAAATATACAAAGAGATACCCCAATAAATAAAGAGTTATAATTCCCATTACACATTAGGGCTTGCTAAGAAGAAAACAGAAGGGAAGCAGTGAATGAAGGTACCAGGGTGAGGTTATCCTTAGTGGGTGAGGACAGGGAAGGGATATTTTAGGAGATGGCATCAACTAGAACCCTGGAGAATGAGAAGGTTTTCAGGACTGGGGACTAGTGGGACACATAGAAGGCCCTCCTGAGCACTAAGGTCCTGAAAGCAAACAACAGTCAGGTGAGTTTATGGATCCCAGTGGGAGTCTTTGTGGCTTGGTATATGTGAGTGAGAGTTAGGTTAGGAAAAAGTGAGGCTGAAGAGGCCAACAGAAGTCAAAATATGCTGGGTCCTATGGGCCAGTAGTTCTCAGGAGCATCAGCATCCCCTGAGAACTTGTTAGAAATACACATGCCTGAGCCCCACCCACGATCTGCTGAATAGGATACTCAGGAGGTGAAGCCCAGCAATCTGTATTTTAATAAACCCCACAGGTCATTCTGATGCATGCTAAGTTTGAGCATCTCTGCTAGACTATGGTATGGAGTTTGGATTTTTAGCCCCTGTGTGGCAGAACACTGTTAGAAGGTTTTAAATGAAGAAGTGAACTGTGATCTGATTCATTTATCTTAAAAGATCCTTCTGGCTGGAGGGTGGATGGATGGTGGGAACCTGGAGTGGGTGTTTAAGTTCTTAGCTGAGGTAGGCCTACAGTATCGCTTAATGGTTGGAGTTAGCACCATCTTTGTCTTGTCTTTCCACACTCATGCCTTGCTATCTCCACTTCTACTTTGAATGAATTTTGAGTAGCCACACACTATCCACCTGAGGTCACCTCCCAGGGCTACTACTTGCAGGGGTTATACACCATAGGGCTATGAAGCTGGATCATGATCTTGCAGACTTGTGTTTAAGCAGCTTCCTTGTGGGAAGACTAGGAGATGAAACTCATCAGGCAATGGCTTGTGTCTGGAAGGCTGACATTATTTGCAAGGAGAAGGCAAGAGTTGCACTCTCCAAGGTTCTCATGAGGCCAAGAGGGAGTTCAGGCAGTCAAGCTTGCACTCTCCTGGCCTCATACTGCTTCTGTGGACAGTGTCCCATGGACATGGGTGGCCCAGGAGGACTTATAATCTACATCCTTCCCAATGCCAGGCCCATGCCTGAAGCCCCAAGTTTTGGGGCTTGCTGTGGAGTGTCCACTCCTGTCCAGCTCCTAAAATTGTGGTCAAGAAGCTACGACCCCCACAACCTCATGACACCCACCACCATAGGACAAATCTCAGCAGAGATTTAGGTACAAATTACTAAGACACCAACAAAGTCAGGAAAAATGGTTGAAATATTCAGGTAATTAAAGCCAAATACCTGAATGACTTTGGAAAAGTTTAGGCAAAATAGTTGAAATATGTAGAGAATTCAGGCAAAGCTGTTTGGTAGTCAGTGTGGCCAGAGGAACAACTAGGGGTTTGGATCTGTAGCCAGAGCTGTGGATACCAACTTTGCTGTGTGGCCTGAGGTAGGTAACCTATTCTTTCAGAATCATCATTCCTTCTTCTGTAAAGTACGGACAATAGCACCCACTTTGCAGGAATTTGGTAAAGACAGATTGAAATACTAAAATATGCAAAGTGACTGACAGAGAGGAGGCATGCAGTGAGTACTTTCCCTTTTGTTACTACTATTCTGCTACTGGTGTGCTTCCTTGCTGACTGTTACAGTTCCTATTGCTGTGTAACAAACTACCCCAAACTTAATGATATAGAAAACAACCATTTTAATATGCCCACAGTTTCTGTAGGTTGGGATTTCAGAGAGGGTACAGTAAGGATTGCTTGACTCTGCATTAAAGCTTGACTGAGGCCTCAGTTGGGAAGACTAAAAAATGTGGAGGTGACTCGAAAGGTAGGAGATTGGAGAATCTGATTTCATGCATCTGGCGCCTTGGCAGGAATGGCTGGAAGCTGGACTCAGCTGGGACTGCATGTTTCTATTCTGGTGTGACTCCTTATGTGGCAGCACAGTGTCCCAGAGAATAAGATGGAAACTTTGTGGTCTTTTATGACAAACCTTGGAAGACAAACATAGCATCATGTCTGCCACATCCTACTGAAGCAGTCAAAAGACCACTCAGATTCAAGGAGGGCAGACAGAGATCCTACCTCTCAATGAGAGAAGTGTCAAGAAGTTCATGGCTGTGTTTAAACCCACCACACTAACAAGCCTTCCGGATGCAAGTTGGTGATGACCAAACCTGATCCCAGTTCCTTTTCTGAGCAATAGGGAGGTGCCTTCCAGCTGCTATAGACACAAAATTGTCAGCTCCTTGCAAGCTTCAGAGTTCAACTAATCTTAGTCTGTGACCTGAGTTGAGGCATAGAGTCCATTTTCCTGTAGACTGTGGAGGTCTGCCTAGATGGGGAAGGGATGAAAAACATCCACCAGGTTCTCCCTCTCCAAGCACTTAAAAAGCAGTAATAAATAGATGAGAGCCTGGGAGGTGTGATTGATCTGTTTTATGAATCACAGAAGAAGCTGTAACTCATGGGAGATTAAGGCTGAAGTGAGTTGTATGGCTCTTGCATTACATGTGGAGATTAATGACTTATCACATGAGGCCCCACCGTTAACCCAGCTCACCCACAGGGAGTTTAATAGCAGGGCCGTACAGGCTCACTTTTAATACTTGAGCAGATGCTCCTGGCTTGTGTGTGGCCCTGATTCTCAACAAATGAGCACTTTCCTGGTTAGAGTTATGAGGGCCCAGGAGCTAGAGAGTAGCTTCCTCTCTTGAGAAGAAGGAGCTGAGTCTTTCCAAGGATACCCATTTCCTTCCTACCCTGTTATTTTCTCAAAGCAATGAGCAGAATGTCTCACGAAGGCTGAAAGATGATGTCACTTCTCTCAGGCCCTTATTAGGTCCTGTGCTGAAGGTTTTGTAGTTTCTTATGGAAATTTCACAGTAGCTATATGAAGTAAGCTCTATTGAACCCATTTCATGGATGAAAAATGTGGGCCGGAGGCTGCATGGTCTTATGGAAGAAGCATGGACTGGATTCACACGGACCTGGGTCAAAATCCTGGGTGCATGCTTCCTTCCTTAGTATATGTACTGTCTTGCAGCTCCAGTTGTCTCATCTCGTGAAATGGATAATGTAGATCCTTGGTAGAGATGCTCTGAAGATTACATGATCATGGTGTCTGGCACCTAATAGGTGTTTCTTAGAAGTCACCCCAGGAGACTGCTAAGGGCAAAAAGGGGCAGGAGTGAAAAAAGACCTCATATGCTTCTGAGACAAACTTGCCATGCCTTGGGTGCCTCTGGGGTCATACCTAGAAGTTCAGAGAGGTTGGCTAGGATGATTAAATAGATCTAGGCTGGGAAAGGGTGAGGTTAGGCTCTAAGTGTGGCCATGATACAAAATCTCAGCCTAAGAGCGCTAGGTGATGCATGTTGAAGAGTGTGATTTGGAGAATTCAGGAGTTGGACTGGCTACATCAGCTGCAAGCTGAGCCCTAATTCCCCGGATATCTGTTTGGATCAGACCAGCAGCTGTCAAGGTCTCAGATGAGCCTGCATTGGGACTAGAGTTACTTGTGTTGCTGGTGGGCCCAGCACTGAGTGAGGCCATGGGAAGATCTTGACCTTCCTCAACATAGCCTGTTTGCCCATCTTTACATCACAGCTTCTGCTTCTGGTCCCTTGACCTGCCTGATGGATTAGAGCCCAAGGTCTGGGTGTGCCATCATATATAGTCCTAGCTGCTGGTTTGTGACCAGCTGATTTATTCAGGTGGTACTGTGAACTTTAAATTCACCTGCTCCCTCATCCTTGTACTCACAGAGAAGACCTTGGGTTTTATGGTTGTCCATATCCCATCAGAGTCTCCCACATTGCTTAGAAATCTGTCCCCACATTGCTTAGAAATCTGTCTTCCACTGGAACCAATGCACGTTAATGTTCATGAGCTTGACTCAGTGAATTTTGATACTAAAGATAGAGGGATCCCCCTTAAAACTCGCTGAACTAACTTTAGGACAAATTAAGACACCTCCCCACTCTTGTTCTCAGAGTAGGAGTCATAACATTAACATTTATCACATGGATGCTACACATTAGGCCAAGTTCTTTATATTTTCCACATGAGATAATTTTCCTACTGAATGCATCCATGCTTCTCCTCACACCCTGGTTCCCCTTTCTCCTCTTTTTTTGATTTATTTCTGCATAGTACTTAAAAACGTTCTATCTTATAATATCCTTATTCATTTTAATTGTCTTCCTGTCTCTCTATCCCCAAGGCAATGTAAAGTCACAAGGACAAAAATTTTTGTCTGACATGTTTACTGTTCTATCCTAGCCCTAGACAGTATCTGACATATAGTACATGCTCAATGAACACCAAGACTTGCATCTTAACAGTGGAATTGATTGGATGAATGAATACATATTTATGAGCTTTCAAAGACCTGGGTCTCCCAGATGGCTGTCTTCTGCCCTCAAGCCCCAGCTTTGTCCTCACTTGGCTCAAGGACTCTAATCTCTGGGGACTCACCATGGCTGATTGGCCCCTGACTTGGCCACTTAACTTTGCTCCCTGACTTCAGTCTTGGCCTCTGGCTCAGGCTTTCCGGGAAATCCCAACCCAGCTGTTTCAAAGTCAAGACTGGGAATAGTTCCTAAGTTAGAAGCTCACTGGCTCCTAACTTATCTCTGAAACTTTGTGGGGCTCTCACTGCTCTGTGGGGCATATACATAGATGCCCAGTCATATGGGGTCTGTGGTCAATCCTATGGCCACATAGCACATCCTCAGTTTGGTAGTCAGTTAATAAGTGCTTACTACACAGAGCTAGAACTTTGGAGCCATGCTGCCTGGGTTAAAGTTCCACTTCTGCCACATATTAGCTTGTGTAATCTTTTTGAGCCTCAATTTTGTCATCAGTAAAATGGGCTTAATGATGCTTAATTGGAAGCTTCAGTGAGATAAAGTTTGAAAAGAAAATGTAGCTTGACATACAATGAGTGCTCATAAATATTTGGTATTATTATTAGGTGTCAGGTACTGGGCTTGCTTTGGGGTTATGGAGGTAAATAAGCCACAAGTCCTGGTTCCAAAGGACTCACATTCCAGAGAGAGAGGCTGACAAATTGTTAGGAAATTGTAGTACCATGTTTGGAGCTGTGATGGGGAAATACAGGGCATGATGGCACCACTCAGGAGGGCTGACAAACTCAGCCTAGGTGAAGGGCAGGAAGCCAGAGAAGACTTCCTAGGACAAGTAATACTAGAGTAAGTGAATATGACTTTGGCAGATTGAAAGGTATATGTATTAGTTCTCTATTGCTGTGTATCAGTTTTCTCTCAAACTTAGAATTTTAAAACCAAAACATGCATTATCTAACAGTTTTGTGGGTCAAAAATCAGGGCATGGATAAATTAAGTTCTTGGGCTCAGGGTCTCCCCTAAGGCTGCATCAGGGTGTTGACTGGTCCTGAGGTTTCATCTGAAGACTAAACTGGGGCAGGATCCCTTTCCAAGTTTATTCATGTGGATGTTGGCATAATTCAATTTCTTATGAACTGCTGGAGTGAGGGCCCCAGCTACTCACTGGTTGCTAGCTGAAGGCCTCCCTCAGTTCCTTGCCATGTGGGTCCCTTAACAACATGGGATCTGGCTTCCATCAGAACAAGCAACCAAGAAAGGATGAACAAGACAAACAAGAGTCTTTGTTACCTAATTTCAGAGGTGACATCCCATCATTTTTCTCTTCCAGTAACTTGGAGGAGTTATTAGGTCCCAAAGAGGGGAATTATGCAATGGCAAGAATATCAGAAGGTAGGATCACTGGAAGCCATCTTAGAATCTGCCCTCCACAGGGATTCATCTTACAGAAAGAGGAAGCAACATTGTGCAAAGGCTTGAAGGAGTGAACCTGTATGGTGTGTTTGGGAAAAGGCAAATGACTCAGGAGGAACATTTCAGAGGACAGTGCGTTGGGTGGTGATTGTAGGTGGAGGTGATAGCAGATGGCACTGGATAGGAGGTGAGAACTAGTCCATGAATACCCTTGAAGACACTTGATAGGATTTGTTTTTTAGCCCAAGGACAATGGGGAACTGCTGGGAGGTTTTGAGGAGGGGAGTGGCATGTGGAAGGAGGATCTGCACATATTTTTGTGTTTTCACATGGCCTTCAGTGACTGGGTAGACTCTTCCTTAAAAGAACAAAGACTGAGCAGGAAGTGGTATCTCAGGTGGAGCCAGCCCACATTTTCACCCGTAAGCTCTTAGGGCTTTGTCTTATGAGTTCTATCCTCGTGGCTACTTTCTCTCACCCCAATATTGTCTCCACCAGCCCACAGATGAATATTCACATTGTTCTTATCAACCTCCTCATCAAATACTTCAACCACTGACTGCCAAGCTGGCCTGGGTTGAGCAGAGGAGATTAAAAGGGGGGCAGGGACAAAGGTGAATCAGATGCAGGCAAGGCAGACCCACCATACCCTCTGAGTAAATCAAAGGTATATATATATATTTGTTTCTTTGAGACAGAGTCTCACTCTGTCGCCCAGGCTGGAGTGCAGTGGCACAATCTTGGCTCATTGCAACCTCTGCCTCCAGGTTCAAGCAATTCTCCTGCTTCAGTCTCCTGAGTAGCTGGGACTACAGGTGTGCACCACCACATCCAGCTAAATTTTGTATTTTTAGTATAGATGGGGTTTTGCTATGCTGACCAGGCTGGTCTTGAACTCATGGACTCAAGTGATCCGCCCGACTCAGCCTCCCGAAGTGCTGGGGCTACAGGCATGAGCCACTGCACCCGGCCTAAATCACGGGTATTAATAACACAGTTAACATTTACAAAGGGCTCACTGGCTTAGCTCATTTGGATGGCTATAACAAAATAGCCAATAGATTGGGTGGCTCATCAACAACAGAAACTTATTTCTCACACCTGTAAGGGTTGAGAATTTCAAGATCAAGATGCTAGCAGATTCATTGTCTGGTGAAGGCCTGCTTCCTTGCTCATAGACGGTGCCTTCTCACTGTGACCTCATACGGTGGAAGGGGTGATCAAGCTCCCTCAGGCTTCATTTATAAGGGTACTATTCTCATTCATACTCCCTCATGAGTGAATTATTCCCCAAAGGCCTCACCTGCTAATATCACCATTTAAGCCTTAGGATTTTAACATATGAATTTGGGGGGGACATAAACATTCCGACCATAGCACGCACCATGCACTGGGTACTGCGTTAACTGAGTTATACACACCTCATCTCGTTGAACTCTCCACCAACCTCTTGGTTGGTGGTGTTACTACCTTTACAGATGCTAAGTGGATGTTCTGAGAGACAGGTGACACGTTGGCCACGGCACAGGAATCCAGGGAGACTGGAGCCAGAGCCCAGGCTCTCAGATGCTGTGCTGTACAGCCACAGTCATGTATCCTGGGGACACGAGTGTTCTGCATTTTGGTCATTTCTCTTATTAATTATAACGCACATGTAAACTCATTACATGACATTTTATAATAATGAAAAAGTCAAGAAAATAAAAACCAACCACACTCCAAAATGCAGAAACAATGGGATTCTGCTTAAAAACTTTTTTAAAAAATCACATTTCTATGACAAAATGATGCCTGACACATTGTCTCTCTGGGACACAGGATTATCCAGGCTCCTGGTTGATTTTAGTTCTTCAGGGAGGCGATGGAATGTAGATCAATGACACGGAATTCCATCTCTGTCACTTGCAAACTATGTGATTCTGGGTAAGTAAAACTCTTTGCAGCATACACTGCCGGTGACCCAGCTTTACTCCCCGAGATCCCTTCACGGTTTGTACTCACCAGCCAATGGACCAGCATGTGTGCCTTCTGGCTGCAGGAGCCCCTTAGGCACTGTGCATGAGAGCTGGAGCTGAAAGCAATTGCTGAGTGCAGGGGTCAAACATTCTCCAGCTCCATTGTCCCTAAACTGGGACAGCTCTGAGGTGTGACCCATACTGTTTGCAGAGCTTCCCTGTGGGACCGAGCCAGACTCACCTGCTGTGGGACTTTGCTTGATAGTACAACTTTTCTGACCATTTTCCTTCCGTGGTTCTACTTCCTGGGGAGTGCTTTAAAAAAATCTTTGTCTCAGTGAAACCAAAATTGATGGACATTCTACAAAATTCTCAGCCAATACTCTTCAAAAATGTCAAGGTCAAGAAAGGCAAAGAAAGACTGAGGAAATATTTTAGCTTAAAGGAAACTAAAGATACCTGATAATTAAATATAATCCCTGGTTCTGGACTGGATCTAGAACCAGGAAAAAATAAATAGTGTATAAAAGACATTATTGGGACAATTGATGAAATCTGAATGTGGACTGTGCAGATAGTAGTATTGTGACAGTGTTAAATTTCATGATTCAGTAATTGTACCATGGTGGCATTAAAAGTAATGCAGGAACAGAAACCCAAATATCAAATGTTCTTATAAGTGGGAGCTAAGTGATGAGAGTACATGGACACAAAGAGGGGAACAACAGACGGTGGGGTCTAACAGAGAGAGAGGGTGCGAGGAGAGAGGGGAGCAGAAAAAAAAAAAACTATTGGGTATTAGGCTTAGTACGCAATAGTTGACTAGTACCTAATAGTTAACTATTTCATCACCTGATAGTTATTGGGTGACAAAATAATTTGCACATCAAACATGACAACAGTTTACCTATGACAACAGTTTACCTATGTAACAAACCTGCACATGTACCCTGAAGCTAAAATAAAAGTTAAAAAAAAAAAAAGAGAATGTCCCGACTAGGCATGTTAGCTCATACCTGTTATCCCAGCACTTTGGGAGGCCAAGGTGGGTGGACCATTTGAGCTCAGGAGTTTTGAGACCAACCTGGGCAATATTTTTGTAGAAACTTTGTCTCTACAAAAAATATTAAAAAATTAGCTGGGCATGGTGGCTCGTGCCTATAGACCCAGCTACTTGGGAGGCTGAGGTGTGAGGATCACTCACTTTAGTCTGGGTGCTGGAGGCTACAGTGAGCCAAGATCGTGCCACTGCACTCCAACCTGGACAACAGAGCCAGACCCTGTCTCAAAACAACAACAACAATGACGACGACGGCGACGTCCTTATTCCTAGGACATAAACTCTGAAGTATTTAGGGGCAAAGGTGCATGAGGTCTCTAAATTACTTTCAAATAATTCATTAAAAAACCGCGGGAGGTGGGGAGAAGGAGAATAACAAGGCAAATAGAAGAAAATGTAACAGTTAGCCAATCTGGATAAAGAGTATTTTGGAACTCTTTATGCTGTTATTGCAACTTTTCTTTAGATCTGAAATTCCATCAAAGTGGAAGGAACCTTTGCCTCACCATTTGCTTCTAGGGGAGCCAAGCTAAGACACTCCCCGAGCCTCAGTTTCCTCAACTGTTAAATAGAGATCATGGTCTTTATCTCACCAAACTGATGCAAGAATGAGAATAGCTAATATTTGAGACAAGCCTGGCACAGAGCTGGCTCTCCCCTTCTCATTTGTTAGCCACACATTCTGGAACTCAGGGCTTGGGATGACTGCAAAGAGCACCTCACACAAATGTCAGAGGCCTTGGAGAAACGCACTGTGCTTCCTAGTTACCTCTCTTTGAGTCTACACTCTCTCACTGTGCTTGGCTTTTCTCTTGGCACAACCCTTCCCTGTCTGCAGCTGTGGTCAGTGATTTTTGTAGATTAAAAGAAACTCTGGGGGGAGGCAGAATTTTTTTTCTGGGGAGATCAAAGACTCAGCCTAACATAAAAGAAACCTTATAAAACGATGTATATTAGGAACAAAACCAAACAAAAATTAACCTGGGAGCATGATCCATATGTCAGAGTCAATATGTCCAAACTTCTGCGATATGCTCTATAGAGCTGCCAACTGAGACAAGAATGTTGCCTTGTCCAGAAAAAGCAGCCGCGTAAAAGAGAGATTTTTATGGACTTTGGTGCAAGGATGAGGCAGGAACCAATTGTATGTCCAAGGCTTTGTGAGGAATCTCTAGGAACTGATGTGGCTTCTTTTAGCTCTACATTTTTTTAAAACAGCTTTATTGAAGTATAATTGATATTAAAAATACACAGATTTAATGTATCCAATTTGATAGTTTGGACATATGCATACACCCATGATGCTATCACCATGGTCAAAATAACAAACCTATCTGTTACCTTCAAAAGTTTCCTTTTGCGCCTCCTTTTTCTGTGATAAGCACTTAAAATGAGATACACCCTTTATACAAATTTTTAGCTGCACAATATCATACTGTTAACTACAGACACAATGTTGTACAGCAGATCTCTAGAGGGTATTCATTTAGTATAACTGAAACTTTATACCCATTAAGCAAAATCTCCCTTATTATTCTCTTCCCCCCAGCCCCTGGCACCCACCATTCTATTCTCTGCTTCTATGAGTTTGACTATTTTAGATTTCATACAGGTGAAATCACGCAGTATCTGTCCTGTGACTGGCTCACTTAACATAATGCCCTCCAGGTTTATCCATATTATCACAAATGGTAGGCTTCCCTTCTTTGTTAAAAGTCTGGATAATATTCCATTGTATGGACAGATCACATTTCCTTTATCCAATCCGTTATTGTGTAAATCTGGGTTCGGCCAGAGAAACAGAACTAGTAGGAGATATGTATTCTGATTTATTGCAAAGAATTGGCTTATGTGATGTTGGGGATTGGCCAGGCAAATCCAAAAGCCATAGAATAGGCTGTTAGGAAAAGCAGGCTGGAGCTTTTGGCTCAAGCTGCTGTCTACAGCTTGAGTTTCTTTTTCTGCAGGGAAGCCTCAGCCCTGCTCTTAAGGTCTTTCAACTGATTGAATCAGACCCACTCAACTTATGTAGGATAATCTCCCATACTTAAAACCAACTGATTAAGGAATTTAATCACAGTCACAAAATACATTCACAGCAAGTCCTAGATTAGTGTTTGATTAAAAACTGGAGACTGTAACTTAACCAAGTTGACACGTAAAACTGACCATCACAGTCAGCAAAACCAGTTGAAGCTCCCTGCTAATGTCTTCAGGATCCCTTCCCTTCTCTCTGCCCTCATTTATACCACCCAAAGTCAAGCCCCAAGGTCAGTGGCTCCCCCCTGATGTCCATATATCCAGGCCCATGGTCTCTACCCCTGAAGTAGCATACTTCAGGTCAGAAACCGCTTGGCATTCCCCATTGATTATGGGATAAATACCAAAATCTTAAGTTGAGCAGTTAATACTATTCATTTTGTATCAAAGCTCTAAGTCACACTGGTTTTCTCATCTACTTCAAACCTTTACTTCTACAAATCATGATAAGAGCTGACATTTCTTGGCCCTTGCCAGTTCCCAAGCACTGTGCCCAGTGCTTTCACATAGATTGTCTAATTTAATAATGAGAACAATTGCGTTTTTTCACGTGGGGAAACTGAGTTACAGAGCGATTAGAGTAATCTATTTCAGTCACCAAGTTAGTCCCTGACCTAACCTATAATCTCACAAGTCTGACTCCGTAGTCCACGACTTCGAGCATTACGTTATGCTGCTGCTCTGAAGGGTCTGTCCTCATTTATCCAATGATCTTCTACTTATCCTCAATGTCCATCTCAAATATCAACTCTTCTCTGAAGCCTTTCATATTTCACAGGTAGAATCTGCAGTCCTGTCTTCTGTGCTCACTGAGTTTTTTGTGTCCTTTCTATAATAATTTGCTAACTTGACTGCATCGTTTCGCACTTGATGTGAACTTGTCAAGGAGAGGCAAGGTATTGGCCTCACCTGTTTCCCTAAAGCCCAACACAGGGTCTGATGTAACTTCTAGTTACCAATAACTGTTGTCAAAAGATTGACTTATCTGGGGATTTGTTATCTCTCCCAAGCCCCACTAATGACCATTCATTGCTGACAGCCATGCATTGCTCTGCTCTTTGGTCTCTACCCATGCGTTCCTGCAATAAAATGGAAGCTGATTTCTAAACTTCTTAGTTTCCATTGCAGCAGGGTGCTGATGACTGATAGCACCCTGCCAATAGAATTATCTGACTAGTTACTGAAGGAATGGTGGTATGTGCTTTCCTCCCTTGAAGGAGCTAGGTAACTGTCTCCACTGCCAAATTCATCTCAGCTGTGTTTCCCCAGTGTCTCAATGGCTGAATCCAGTGAATTATTCGCTGGCAAAGCAGTTGTCTGGGAGGGTCCAAGCATCAGATGGCATGGTGTCACCGGTGTGCCCATCTGGGTCACCCTGACATCTCTGGGGTGGCTGCAAGGAACTTAATTTGCATGAGACCTTAAGATGCCTTCTAGGACCAAAAGGCAAGCAGGGGCCCCCAATGCACCAAAACTAAGATTTCTGAATATGGGCATCACATGTGACTGCCAATCTTTTAGATTCAGGTTTCTGTAGATTAAAAAATAAATCAACGGACTTGCCCTGAGGTGGGCAAGCTTCCAGATGCCTGGGCTGTTAATGGGAAGTGACAGTGTTTGCTGCCAGTTGGCTGTCAGCCCATCCAGCCTCCAAATGATCCATGCCCGAGTCCTCCAGATCCTACCTAGGATGCTGTTATACTTTGCCCTAAGTGAGAAAGCCTCCCTTGTTTGACAGGGCAATGTGTATCCCTTGGGTGAGATGAGGATTCTGTCCAACCAAGGGAGAGCATCAGGGATGAATAAGGTAGCGTAAAGTGACCGACTCTGGCATGGAGGAGAGATGTGAGGCTCAAATGGCAGGCACATGAAGTATCATGATTAGGCTCCTGTGCATGAAGACTGCTCGTGCTATGGGCTGAATGTTTGTGTCCTCCCAAATTTCAAGTCCTAACCCCCCAGTGTCATTCTATTAGGAGGTGGGGCCTTTGGGAGGTATGATTAGTGCTTGTAAGAAGACATGAGAGTGCTGTAGCCATATGAAGACACAACTAGAGGACAGCCATCTGCAAACCAGGAGAGTGCCCTTACCAAACACCAGATCTACCAGTGCCTTGATCTTGAGCTTCCCAGTGTCCAGAGCTGTGAGATATAAATGTTTTTGTTTAAATCATCAATTCAATGGTGATTTATTATAGCAGCCTTAACTGACTAAGACAGCTAGTCACCACAGAAAGATATGAATGGTGGCTACTCCAGACCCTGAGGAGGGAAAGGAGAAATCTAAGCTGTTGCAGTCCCTTTTATTCTGCTTGAGGGTCTCAGAGTGAGTTGCTAGCTGCATTCCCACTGCAGTTTGGCTGGTCTGCCCTAAGCTTGCATGATTTCCCAACCTTCATCTGCTTGCTCCAGTGGGTTCTTCCTGGGAGCTGCATTCTACGGCTTTCCTGGACTGCGTGCTTCCCAAGGGTGGGGACCATGGCAGTCATCTGTGTCATCTCGACTTCCAGCACAGGGCTTGGCACATCACTGGTACCCAATAAATTTTTGATGAATAAAAATGAGGTGCAGATCACAGACAAGACACAATTGCTTCACCCTTATAGACACGTTGATTGGCTAAGAACTGCTACAGTCTTGTTTGGGTGCAGATATACAGCTACATGTCCTTGGTTAATTTTATTTGTTTTGGCAATTATGATAACAATTATGATAATAAGAATTCTCTTTCACTCCCAAATCTTCTGGCTTGAATGTCTAAGATACTTGCCAAATTCTCCTGGGTATTTGCCAATTCTCCTTTTTTGCTCTGTACTCTGTGGCTATGGCCTTGATCCTCCATAGCACTGGTGCAGAAGTGAGTTTGGGAGTTTAAATTAGTCAGTTAATCTGTTCTTTATTTGGACTAGATAGATTAACTGGGGGATTGTGAGAAGAATGTGAAACTTGGGGACCAAAGAGACTTGAGTCCCATTATGATTAAGGCATTTAGTCTCCATGTAATTCTGAGTAAACCTCTAACCTCAGTTTCCACATCTGTAAACTGGAATATATCTCCCACACAGCATTGTTCAGAATATTAAGGAACTACAGGAAAGATCTGGAGATAGGGAGCTCAGGCTGATGAGGGAGATAGACAATACCAGCACTTTGGGAGGCCAAGACGGGTGGATCACGAGGTCAGGAGATTGAGACCATCCTGGCTAACACAGTGAAACCCCATCTCTCTACTAAAAATACAAAAATTTAGCTGGGCATATTGGTGGGCACCAGTAGTCCCAGCTACTCGGGAGGCTGAGGCAGGAGAATGGTGTGAACCCGGGAGGCAGAGCTTGCAGTGAGCTGAGATCACACCACTGCACTCCAGTCTGGGGGACACAGCAAGACTCCATCTCAAAAAAAAACAAAAAAACAAAAAACAAAAAAAACCCATCACTCTACAATATCTGTATCCTGGCAGGGGTGAGTCCGAAGCCCACTGTAGGAGCCTGAATTACTGCATATCCACCCTGTGTCTCAGACTGTGCAGGGGAGAGAGGCCATGGAGGTTTCTGCCCATGCATGCGTAGATGCAATACTCATGGCTCACCACAGCCTCTGGCATGCATGGGTCCTGGTTTGGGGTTGAGAGCCCTGTCAATGGACGATGATGAAACATGTCTTTGGAAGTAGGGTCCTGCACACATGTGTGAATTTAGCCCCCAGTACACATTAGTCACCGGAAATAGAAAATGATAGCTTTCAGGAGGCAACAGTTAAATGGATACAGAAGGCACTGGCTGCGGACACTTGTTAGAAACATGAACTTTCATTGTAGGGATCAAAACCCGTCCTTATACTAAACTGCATGAAAAGAGGGGCACATTTTGCTACTTTGTTCAGGATGGAGGATTTAAATGGTAAGAGGCGGCCAAGGTGGAGACCAGGAAGGGAGGTGGGTAATTTGTCCTGCTGGATCCCTGCACCTGCCCCAGTGGGAATGAGGGTGGTTTCAACAGGGAACATTTAAATAATGGTGTCTAGGATGGGTAAAGGTGGGGGTGGGATTTGGGGCTGGGGAGAAGGGGGCAGTCAGTCAGGCAGAGGCACAGTGCTGAAGGCCCTGGAGAAAGAGTGTGGAGTGGGGACTAAGCCGTGGTGAGGTGTCAGATGATCTATGCCAGTTTGTGCCTGGCCTCTCTGTGCCTCACTTTCCTCATTTGAGAACATGGTGCTGAGCTGTGTTCTGGGCATGGCGAAAGAAAAAAAAGTGACAGTTAGAAAGTTCTTTGATTACCCAAATCACTAAATAATGGCATTTAATTATTCATAATGTGTTTTGAGATCTTGGGATGAAAGCTATGGAGGTTATGTCCTGTTATTAGCTGGTTGTTAGGAACCTCTGTGCGGGTAGAAGACATAATTACAGCAAGAATTTGATAACATGGGGGAGAGGAGTAGAGGTCCATCCTCTGATTACCACTCCCAGGTCTTCCTAGCTATTCCAGGGTGTGAATGTGCACCCACTTGTTCTGAGCCTTTTTCTTTACCTCATGCAAGGCCTGGGCTCCACCACTGTTATCTCCAGGGAGTGCATTCTGGGTGAGGGCTTCCTGGGGTTTTTGGAGTTGATGAGGCTGGTCTCTGCTGTCCCTGTCTATCAATCATCAGCTCTAATTTGATTGAAAACATCCTCTCCCACCCCCAAGTTTGTGACAGGTCATGTGGCTGCTATGTAAGTCTCAGCCCCTGGAGCAGTTTAACGACTGCGGTGACCATAGGTAGTAACTCAGCCACCTCTATAAATGGAAAATAAAAACAACAACCCATTACGGATGATGGTAGGTCTGCAACCTGCACGCAGCGCATCGTAAACTTGAGCGATTGCTCATGTGCTTGGCTGAGGACAGGACTGGGGAGGAGGGACCAAGTGGCAGGAGAGGAGATTTGTGACCTGCAACTTCCAGGTTGCCTCTCCCTGTCTGTCCTGGCCCAGCCCAATCACAGGTGCTAAAGAACTTCAACCTGCCCCGTCCTGAGCAAGCAGGACATGGCTTCACATCAGGCTCCCTCTCCACCTGTGGCGGGCTTTAGCATTGGCTGATTAGTCTTGATGCTCTCGTTCTAAACCTGCTGCATGTGCTGGACTTTACTGGGGCCACTGCAGTCCTGTTGCCCCTCTTATGTTGTGCCACCAGCTTTAGAGAGGAGGAGGAGGGGGGGCATGACAGAGGGGAAGTGTAAATGCCATAAATATGGAGACTCTTTAATCACTTGCCTCAGTCACTGCTGTATCCCCAGCATCTAGAGCTGTGCCAAACATACAGTGAGTGCTCAATACAGATTTTTCTGAATGGAGCAGTAAATGAATAAGCAACGTCTCTGGGTTGAGGGGCCTGGTCTGATCCCAGCTCTGCTGCTTACTAGCTGTGGTAAAGTGGGAAAGCTACTCAATCTCTCTGAACCTCCATTTTCCTCATCAAGTGCTCATGTACCTTGATTGTTGTGAGGGCTAAAACTGATGGAGTTTCTAAACATACCTAGCCCTGGCCAGCACATGAGTTACTTCAGACTGACAAATGAGGCAATTGAGGCTTAGATAGGTTAAGAGGTTTGCCAAAGTGGTGAAAAATGTAGGAGGGAAAGCTCAGGTGTCCTGAGTCATCCAGATTTAGTTATTTTAATTGTTGTGAACTATGTGTATGTCCCAGATATCAGAGGGAATTTGGTGGTTCCTCTCTCCAGCCCTGAAGGACTTGGAGTCCTCAGAACTTATTCAGGTCTGATGTCCATTTCAGCAGATGTTTATTAAGCACCTACTCCATGCCCAGTTAGGCTGGACCTAGAGGTAAGGGTGGATAAAACCAAGTCCTTATCCTCAAAGAGCTCACAGTCTGGTGGAGAACATAGACACAGTGGAAATGAGAATAGAATATGACAAGCATCGTACTGGCATTATATACAGAGTTCTTCAGAAACTCACAGGTGGGAGAGTCTAACTCTGTCCAGGGGTATCTGGGAAAGCCTTAGAGAGAATAGGATGCAAACCGAGTCTTGAACGATGAGAGGAAACACTCCTGGAGGAGAAGAAACACTCCTGATGGAGAAAGGAGTGGAGTATTAGAGATAGAAAGAATAGGGCAGAGGGCAAAATCTGAAAGTCCGAATATATGTGTAGTGTGCATGGATTAATGAGTGGGTTGGTGTAGAAGAAGTAGAGACAAGTGGAGGAGTAGGGGAAGACCAGACTGGGCCAGATGATGAAGGGCTTATGGGCTATTCCAAAGACATATTAATATTTTTTCTTAAGGGCACCGGGGAACCATAGTGGACTAAAAGCGGGAGAATGACAAATATATTTATGACTTGATAAGATTACTGTTGACTGACTGATGAAAGATACAGAAGGCTTCAAAACTGGGCATAGTAAACGTAAATTCAGATGCAACTGAAGGTAACCAACTGTGTATGACATGCCTGACTGTCATCTCATTGTAGCTACAGGCAAGGGAGCTCCAAGGAATGATAGCAACCATCAGAAACTAAAGAAAACATGGAATGACCCTCCCCTAGAACTTTCAGAGATTAGCCCTGTGACACCTTGATTTTGGACTCTTGCTCTCTAGAACTGTTAGAGAATAAATTTCTGCTGTTTACGCCACTCAGTTTGTGGTGATTTGTTATGGCAACCCTAAGACACTAATACACCTTACACAACAGCCTGTGAAGGAGATGTTATTTTGTTTTAAGGAAATCTAATTCTGGTAGAAAACTGAGGATCCTGGTTATCCTCCACTTGTGGGAAGCGGGGAGCATCATGCAAATAATCATACAAATAATCATGCCATTATGAAGGTGATAAGTGTGATAAAATTAAAACACAGGACATGGGAAGATTATGGTTATCCTCCCAGTAAGTACAGGATCTGGGGTTCAAAATCAGGTTTATCTGAAATCAAACTCATTCTCTTTTCATTAGACTGGTTTAGGAATTTTGTGAGCAGCTTATTTGGGAGGGAGGTTAGCCGTGTGTGGGAGCTCCAGGTCTGGAAGGTGAACAAAGATGCAGATTGTCTTTGGAAAGCCCCACAGAACATTCTACAGACTCACTTGAAGCCAGTAGGAATCACTTAATCAGCTCAAGGGACACTAGGGCCGTTGCTCCTTTATTTTTTCCAATTACTTGAGTCTCACATTATTAGCATAAAGAGAAAATTTCCAAGGACCACTTATCATCTTGTTTAGTAAGAAGGGGACCCATTATGTTCCAAATGTCAGCTGAGAACTAGAAATCTTCACCCATTCACTAGAGTATCGTTTTGGTCCTGTCCACATGGTGGCGCTGTTGAACACCAGTCTCATACAGTCCAGTGGACCCTGAAGTAGTAATGTTCTTGCTGGCCTACATTTCTTCAGAAGTCACAGTGGTGGGGGCTTCAGATGTGAGGTGTCCCAGAATGGGCCAAACTTTCATTAGAGCAAGATCTTAGACTTTCATTACAGTTATATGTATGTGGGTGCCTGTGTGTACATGTTGTACGTATGTGTGTGTTTCTGTGTATGTGTCTGTAGGTGTTTACATATGCATGCGTGTATGTGTACATAAAGCACTTGGATTCCCAAGCCTTTTTGTAGAATAAGGTAGATTGTCTCTAAAATGATTATTGAAATAGTCTTCCTGATTTGAGGTTATAGGGGCTCTGTCTTCTCTTCCTTCCTGGTAGTATGTTGATGGGAAGGCATTTGAACAGAGCTGGGGCAAATAGGCTGGGGACATGCTTAAATGTGACTCTCACAGGGAGGCCTTTGTTCACCCCTAAGGTTAAGTTGGGGCTGCTCTGTTATAACCATGCATGGTGTCCTGTGCTTTAATTTTATCGTATTTATCAGCTTTGTAATTGCATGATTATGTGTCTGATTATTTTCATAATATTTCCCCCCACTTCCCATAATTGGGAAATCCATGCATACCGGAAACATTTTCTTACTTCTATATTTCCAGGGCCTAGAATCTGGCACTTAAGAAGAATTTGGTGACTATGAATACACTATCAGAGACAACAGATCATACCTCAGCTCTGTTGCTAACCATCTGGCCTATGAGATCTGGGGCTAGCTATAAAATCTCTCCAAGCCTCTGCTTCTCCACTGGAAAAATAAAAATAAAAATATACCCACTTTGAAAGGATGCTGTGAGGACTGAGGAACATAAAGCATGGAAAACACAGCATAATACCTGGCACAGAGCAAGCACTCCCCATACAGTAATTTAAAAAGATCTTCCTCCATCCTGCACTGCTCTCCCTCCCTTCCTTCCTTTTTCTCTTCCTTTTTCCTTCCTCTTTTCATTGCCATCCTCCTGCTCACTTGCTACTCTCTCAGAGCATTGTGTGTACATGTGTATGTGAGTCCATGTTGTGTGCATGTGTATGTATGTGCATAGGTGGTTATGTGTATGTGGATGCCTGTGTGTATATGTTGTATGCATGTGTGTGTGTTTGTGTGTATAAGTGTCTGTAGGTATATATGTGTTTACATATGCATGCGTGTATGCATATCTATGTGTGTATCCGTGTTGCATGTGTGTACATATTATATGTGTATGTGCACATGTATTTTTTGTGCATATGTGTATATGCACATACATGTATATATGTGTGCATGTGTATATGTATGTGTGTGTGTCTTTGAGTGTGTGTGTACGTGTGGGCTTTTTTTTTGTGTGTGTGTACCTCCAGCATGGGAGACTCTCACCCTTGAGGAGTAGGGCTTGAGTAAATCTTGGGTAGAGGAATCTGTGCTACCAGTTTAGGGGCTCCACTGCCTGGAAGGCCCAGCCCTTCCAGGGCATGTAAGAACAGTGCCGTGCTTAGAGCTGTTCTCACCTGCCTGGCGGCAGCTCCACCCCTACAAGCCATCAGCAGGGGAGGAGGCCTGATTGTGATGAGGGCCAGATATCCATGCATCTGAGTTTGTCTTTTGCCTGTGTCATCCTGGGTCTTCTCTAGCTCCTCCTGGCCTCCAGGCTTGGTAGGTAAGGATCATGGGAGGTAGAGAACAGGGCTGTTGAGGAAGATGCCTTTACTTTCACAGGCATTGCAGAAGGGCAGCTATCAGGAAGACCCTAGGGATGCCACCCACTAGTGACCTTGCAAGTTGTTAAGCTCTTGATGTCTCTGCTTTCTCATCTGCATAGTGGGAATTTTTGAGATGAGAGTCTTAAACTCAACTCAGTCTTAAACATACCCAGTAGCCAAACGAGTGAAGAAGGTTAATTTTGGGGAAAAAAACATGATGCAGGGAAAATATTCTGACCCATATATAATTCAACCTCAGCTGATTGCTGCTGTGTGAGAAGTTCATCTGAGAACGTCCAATTTTCCAACCATTCAAGAGAAGGCAGAAATCTGACTTTGTACACTAAATCCTATAATACTTCATGTTGAAAAAACATCAAGATTTCCTAAAACACTCTATGTGTTGTAAATAAAACATCTCTATGGTCCAGATACGGTGGTCAGGCCACTAGTTCATGTTCTCAATGTCGTGCATATATTAAACACTCAAATATATTTGTAAATAATCAGATGCTGCTTGCTCCAAGAATGAAAGAAGGAGAGAACTGGGGAGAGAGAGAGAAACAGAAGTGAGTAGTGGAGCAGGGGAAGGTGGCCTAGTCAGAGGGGTGGTTGAGGGCCAGTGAAGGGAGAGTTCAGTTGTGAAAGTGTGTTTGGCTTCTGTCTGATCCCAGGGCAGAGCCCCCAGGACGCACCTGGCTTCCCCATCTCCTCTGATGCAGATAAAAACCAATCTCGAAGTTGGGATGTTCAAGATGGGGGCTACCAGCCAGATCGGCTTCTGTCCGCATGCATATGCTCTTCCCCCACCTTGCTGTCATTGTAGAATATGCTGTTTCAGAATAAGGGGATTCCATTCAGAAATGGAGGGGTTTTTGAGTTGTTCAACTTGGCATTTGATATCACCAGACTAAGTCAGATAATATTGCACCAGCTGGGTTTACAGAAATCACCCTGTGCCTTACAGGGCTGGGGCCAAGGTAGGAAGGTGGGTGCCTGTCAGTGAGCTCAGCTACCCGCTTACCCAGATGCATTCCTTCCAGTACATCAGTCCATGTGCAGGGAGCTGTAACTGCCCTGGGCAAGTGACTTCAACTTCCTGAACTTCAGTTTCTTCATCTTTAAAATAGGGATAATGACACTTGGCTCATGTTTGTTGGGAGGACTGGGTAGTATGCCTGCTCCTTTCTTTATTCCCACCTTGCGTTGGCCAGCGTGTTATACAGATCTCATCACCATACTTGCTTCCCCTCTGTGTGTCCAAGCTTTCTGGGAAGTCCACCTGACTCTAGCCCTGCTCCTTCTCCCAACAGCCACCTAGGGACCTGGCTTCTAAACCCTAACTCACTCAGGTCATCTGTTGACATGTGTGAGTGTAGACTTCAACAAGCACACTCTGAAAGAGTTCAGGCTTCTTCAGATTCAGGATTGGCAGAGAGATAGTGGACCCACTTTTCAACTTCCTTTGGTCAGGAGGGATGGAGTATGTGGTTGGGGCCAATTCCTCTTTTTCTTCTGGGATCCACATTGGCTCATTTATCCTTGGGGACAGTAAAGCATGGAATTAAGAGTGTGGATCAGCAGAGAAAAAAATGCATATACACTGTTGGTGGGAGTGTAAATTCGTTCAACCATTTTGGAAAGCAGTGTGGCAATTCCTCAAAGAGCTAAAACCCAAACTACCATTCAACCCAACAATCCCACTACTGGGTATGTACCCAAAGGAATATAAATTGTTCTGCCATAAAGACACATGCACATGTATGTTCACTGCAGCACTATTCACAATAGCAAAGACATGGAATCAACCTAAATGCTTATCATTGGAAAACTGAATAAAGAAAATGTGGTATATATATACCATGGAATACTACACAATCATAAAAAGGAATGATATCATGTCCTTTGAGGGAACATGAGTGGAGCTGAAGGCCATTATCCTTAGCAAACTAATGCAGGAACAGAGGACCAAATGCCTCACGTTCTCACTTGTAAGTGAGAACTGAATGATGAGAACATATGGACACAAAGAGGAGAACAACAGGCCCTGGAGCCTGCTTGAGGGTGGAGTGTGGGAGGAGGAAGAGGAGCAGGAAAAATAACTATTGGGTACTGGGCTTAATACCTGGGTGATGAAATAATCTCTGTACATCAAACTCCTGTGATCCGAGTTTACCTACGTAACAAACCTACCCATGCACCCCTGAACCTAAAATAAGATTTTTTTAATAAAGCAACTGTCTTTTTTTTTTTTTTTAAAGCAATTAGCCTGCCTAACATGATGAAACCAAACCGTATCTCCACTAAAAATACAAAAATTAGTCAGTTGTGGTGGTGCATGCCTGTGGTCCCAGCTACTTTGGAGGCTGAGGTATGGGAGGTGGAGGCTGCAGTGAGCTGAGATGGTGCCATTGCACTCCAGCTTGGGCAATAGAGTGAGACTCTGTCTTAAAAAAAAAAAAAGGCATGTGGATTCAGAGTCTGTTCCAATCCCAGGTCTGCCATTTACAAACTGGGTATCTTTGGGCAAATGACTTAGCCTCTCTCAGTTTCAGCTGTAAAATAGGCAAAACAATAATGTTGACCTCAACACAGAACCAGTGTCAAGAGTAAATAAGATAATTTTTGCCAGGCGCGGTGGCTCAAGCCTGTAATCCAAGCACTTTGGGAGGCGGAGACGGGCGGATCACGAGGTCAGGAGATCGAGACCATCCTGGCTAACACGGTGAAACCCTGACTCTACTAAAAAATACAAAAAACTAGCCAGGCGAGGTGGCGGGCGCCTGTAGTCCCAGCTACTCGGGAGGCTGAGGCAGGAGAATGGCATAAACCCGGGAGGCGGAGCTTGCGGTGAGCTGAGATCCGGCTACTGCACTCCAGCCTGGGCAACAGAGCGAGACTCCATCTCAAAAAAAAAAAAAAAAAAAAAAAAAGAGTAAATAAGACAATGCACAGAGCATGGCAAGTAGAAGCACTCCAGATTATCAAGTTTACACATTTACTACGTTGATGTAAATTTATAATTCCATCAATAAACTTTAACAACAAATAGCACCTTTATTGTTTGATGGCATCCAAATCAGAAGGCAAAAAATTCCGGAAGTCTTAGAATCCAGTCAAAAAAAAAAAAAAAAAAAAAAAAAAACCTGACAATTAGAAAGACAATGCTTTTCTTCTGAATATGTCAGGGCACAGTGCAGAGTCTATTTTATTTCCCTCTCAGACTCCAAGGACATTGAGCAGAGCTCTGGATTGGACTATGTGTCCAATGCAGGGGAAGTGGTAGAGATGAACAAGATGGAAGGATTATCTGGAGGGTCTGAGAGGGACAGGGGTAGGGAGGTTAAAAAAACTTCAGAGAAGAGAAGCTGAAGTGGGAATGGGTAGAATGGGAATAAATCAAGTTGAAAATACTTTTTGAGCATTTACTGTGATTCTAGACACTCAATATAGTGGGGAACAAGATGAATGTGGTCTGTGAGCCACTCATGGGGCAATAGATACGGAGCAGGAATTACAGGTGTGGGGAAAGCTACAAAGGAGGATGTTCGTGGTGCTATGAAGATGCACATAAGGGCATCTAGCCCTTATATGAATGGTGTGGTGCAGAATCTCCCTAATTAAGCATGCTTGTGTTTTTAATAGTAATAGTGACAGCAACAACAACAATTAACAATTACCAAGCTCTCACTATCTGCCAGGCATTTTGGATGTATGATCTCATCACATTCCTCCCAGAGCAAGCCACTGAAATAGATATTTTAAAGAAGCTGTGGCTCTGGGAGGTGGAATAATGCCTGTAGTCACTTGGCCATCAAGTGCTGAAGTCCAATTTGGGGTCAAAACCTCATAGCTGTCCAGTGCATGAACAGAGCAAATTCTGGGCTTCAACTAGTCCTACTTGGGCTAGTTGAGTGCAATCTGAGTGTAACCAAGGAACAGCCTCAAGACTCCCTTCTGTTCTCTTCCTCCAGGGTATACACAAGTTCTCGTAAGGTAGGAGGAGAGACCCGGGAAAAGTGGACATACTGAAGGAAAGACTGGCATACAAAAAGGAAGTGAGGGAGGGTCATTTCCATCTCCTTCCTTTGGTGTTGATTTTGTGTCTCTTTCCTTCAGGAATGCACAATCTCACTGCATTCAAACTTCCTGGGCACCTATTTCTCTAGGAGGCTCATACTGTCTGTGGAGTGAGGTCTCCCATGGGTATGTTTCCAACTTTTCCTTTTTATTTGGCATCATTTGAGGTTGAGGAGGGGGCTGAGGTCTATTCCTCTGAGCGTTGAGGGATGAAAGAAATTGCCTGATTTCCAGCTCTTTGCGCTGCCACCTTGGGCTTCTTGCACCATCCCAGGGACCAGCCCCTCAATTCAGCAAAGGAAGGGGAAGTGTATTTTTCTGGTCTTTCCAACACTTGGACAAATCCAGAGGCCCATGTGGGAGAAGACAGATTCATAAGGTAAAATCTTCCCAGACTTAGGGATAGCATGAAGTGTGACTGCTAGAAGGGTGCTTGGTATTGGAAGTTATTTTCTTTCCAGACCTTGCACAGTTGCTTGCATGCATGAATGTGGCAAAGTCCCTACTGAAATTCCATTTCTCAGGAAAGGTGAAGGTTGAGCAAATTTTTGCTAGGCCTGGTTAAACCTGGGCAATGAGAAGAGCAAGAGGCACAAGGCACATTTTTAGAATCAAACTGAACAACTCCTCTTTGTGGTTCTAAATGTTCAGACACTTTAAAACAAACAAACTTCTGTTTTCCATCTCAACTGGAAGTGGTTGGGACCAAAACTGAAAGCAGTGGCATCTAGGAGTGAGGCTGACCTCTCTCTAGTGGAATCTCCTGTCCTGGTTTGGCCAGGGTGAGACCCAGGTGCTGGGTCAGTTTGGTGAAGACTTCACAAAATAGCTTACTCTTTAGTTGCGTATTCAACAAGAATCAATTGCTACTTTTTCTACGTCAAGACTTGTTCTGGAAACTGGACATTGAGAGATGGTGAAGAGATAGCCATCCGTGATCTCTCAGGATCTCAAGGACTGATGACAGAGAAAATATGTAGTCAAATAAAATATCCCAAATGTTAAGACTTAAAACAAAGGTCTGTATGAAGTGTTCTGGTTACAGAGAAGAGTGACTAATTCTGCTGGTTCAGGGAAGGTGGTCAGGCAAGCTTTAAGAGCTTCAATTTAAACTCTAAAGAATGTGTATCCTAAATAATTCTTGACATATCCCATGTGGCTCAGTCTGATTTTGGTGTAGCCGAAGAGATAGTAAAAAGAGGCAAACGTGATTGTTGGAAGTGATTCAAGCTTTGATTCAGTTTCTGAAGGAAGTGTTAAATGGGGACAGGCTACTCTTATAAACACTGTCTTCTTATAGCTCCCTCACTCAATATCCTCTGTGTGGGACCCCTGAAGTTCCTTCTATTTTCCAATCTCAACTATCAATGCCACAAGACTCTCAGACACTCAGCTCTCTTGGATTTTAAAAAATATATCTTCCTAAAACCATAAAAACCTTAGAAGAAAACCTAGGTAATACCATTCAGGACATAGGCATGGGCAAGGACTTCATGTCTAAAACACCAAAAGCAACAGCAACAAAAGCCAAAATTGACAAATGGGATGTAATTAAACTAAAGAGCTTCTGCACAGCAAAAGCAACTACCATCAGAGTATGGGAGAAAATTTTTGCAATCTACTCATCTGATAAAGGGCTAATATCCAGAACCTATAAAGAACTCAATCAAATTTACAAGAAAAAAGCAAACAACCCCATCACAAAGTGGGCAAAGGATATGAACAGACACTTCTCAAAAGAAGACATTCATACAGCCAACAGACACATGAAAAAATGCTCATCATCACTCGCCATCGGAGAAATGCAAATCAAAACCACAATGAGATACCATCTCACACCAGTTAGAATGGCAATCATTAAAAAATCAAGAAACAACAGGTGCTGGAGAGGATGTGGAGAAATAGGAACACTTTTACACTGTTGATGGGACTGTAAACTAGTTTAACCATTGTGGAAAACAGTGTGGCGATTCCTCAATGATCTAGAACTAGAAATACCATTTGACCCAGCCATCCCATTACTGGGGATATACCCAAAGGATTATAAGTCATGCTGCTATAAAGACACATGCACACGTATGTTTATTGTGGCACTGTTCACAATAGCAAAGACTTGGAATCGACCCAAATGTCCATCAGTAACAGACTGGATTAAGAAAATGTGGCACATGTACACCATGGAATACTATGCAGCCATAAAAAAGGATGAGTTCATGTCCTTTGTAGGGACATGGATGCAGCTGGAAACCATCATTCTCAGCAAACTATCACAAGAACAGAAAACCAAACACCACATGTTCTAGCTCATAGGTGGGAAGTGAACAGTGAGATCACTGGGACACAGGAAGGGGAACACCACACACCGGGTCCTATTGTGGGGAGGGGCTGAGGGGAGGGTTAGCATTAGGAGATATACCTAATGTAAATGACGAGTTAATGGGTGCAGCACACCAACATGGGACATGTATACATATGTAACAAACCTGCACATTGTGCACATGTATCCTAGAACTTAAAGTATAATAGAAAAATATATATCTTCCCCATATTACCTATGTCTCAGCTCTTTGTTAAATAGGGGACTCAGTCTCTGCATTCTATGGTATCTTTATGAAGACTGTTGCCCTGATTCTGTCTCCTAAGGAAGTGTAGTGGGGAGGGAAGGAAGATCCTCAATACTCACATTTCAGTAATTTTTTTTCCTGTTACCGTTACATGGGGTTTCTCTAAGACAAGAAGTGGGAGAAGAGCCACACTGGTAAAGAAGACTTTGTCAAAGGTATGGAGGCAAAAAAGAAGACATGAGAGGGCAGTTAGATGTGAAGAGAGCTGGGGATGTGCATGAGGAAGAAGGCAGGGAGATAAGTTTGGAGAATTTAAAAGCCACTGGAGTGTGAGTGGCCTTGAGGCCAGTGTGTAGGAATCTGGACTTGATCCCGAAAGTCATGGAATCTATGGAGGATTTTTTTTTGCTTGTTTTTAATTTGGATAAGACAGGGTCAGGTTTGCATTTTAAGAAGATGGCTCTGATGGCTTGTGGGAAAATTGGGTGGGATGGAGACAGAGGCTTGTAGCCAGAAAATCAGTCAGGAAACTATTGCAAAAGCCTGGGCACATGAGACCTGAATTGATGTGACCAGAGAGACAGGGAGGAAGGGATGAATATCCAAGCTATTTCAGAGTGGAACAGGCAGGGGAAATAGCTTTGCCTGTTGACCAATGTCCACTCATTTGTCAAGGTGGTCATGAAAGAAGGCATCAGGCACAGAACACATGGATACTCAATGCCTTGGCACCCAATCTATGTGCGCAGTAGGTTAATTGCACCTGTAATTAATTACAAGTTCAGGCTTGGAAGCCTTTTTCTGAAGACATAGACCAATGGCCTCAGAACAAGCATCTGGGTGAGGCTTATCCACGTTCCCAGCTTTCCTGGCCACTTCCCACACAGACTCTGATCGCCAAAGACCAGCCTGGGAGCACTGCCCTCTTTCTCAATCCATTGTTCCTCCCTGCTTGGCTTGAAATCTAGGTGGAGGCAATAATAACTTCTTTCCCAGGGTGCACTGAAGAGCACAAAGAGGAGGACATATGGCCTTCTGAGGCAGAAAACCAGGACTCAACTCCAAACACCACTGGGCTCAATGAGTCACTGCACCTCTCAGAGCTTTAGATTCTTCATCTGTAAAATGGAAAAGAGTGCCTTCCTTTAAAAGTTGTGAAAATTATGAAGTAACACATACAAACCCCATGTCATGCGCTTGGCACATAGTAGGTGCTCAATAAATGTTTACTTCCTTCTACTGAATTTTGACTTCCAATGTAAGCCTCAAGTCACTGCTTAGGGGGATAAGCAACTGTGTCTGGTACCTGTTATGATTATTTTATAGATAAGAACATTGAGGCACACACACACTACATATGTCACTATTTGTAAAATATGACTTGTACTACCTTACAGCCAGAAACTTGGCCTGCTTCAAGCTAGATCCTGAAACTTACTCCACCTCAAGCTGGGTTCTGGCTTCTGGCTCCAAAGAACCTTCAGAACCAAGGTTATGAAACACACAACACTTTAGCTGACCAGGGACCTGAAAAGTTGGATTCTAAGGGATGCCATAGAAAGTTTGAGTCTCTGAGCATCAAGCCTATCTTCTGTCCCATCAGCTGGGTGACTGGCCAAGTGGTCCCCTCACCAGGAGGCTGGTTCATTAAGTGTTTATTATGGACCTTGATGAAGCTGGGACTAAATTTCTCTGAAGCAGTTGTGTTGTAGAAGGAAAACAGCAGGAGAGAAGGAGTGAGGCATGTCGTAGATGCTGAAGGGGAGACATTGGAGGCCTTAGAAGGACAGGTCTCAGGCTGGGGACTTAATGAAGCCAGCCTTAGGGAACTCTTTTCTTTCTACCATGAGGGGCAGCTGAATCCCAGAAAGTTGTATTAGTATAGGGCTTTCTGTCTTACAGGCATTCAACTTACACATTTCAGCTTTGAAACAAGAAGAAAGAGAGGAAACAATGTAAAGACAGAGATAATTCTGACCATTATTCTACTCAGTGAGTGTAGGCACAGAGGGAGCACGTGGTGTGGGGAAAGTGAACCTTCCAACTGGGCATTCACATGCCTGTCTATGTATGAGTGCCTTGCAGCACCAGGTGTGATTCTGGGGGTTAAGGATTTTAATATTTCCATGCAACATTGCCCCAAGCTTACATCTATTTTATTCTCTAAGTGCTTAAGGGAAGCAATGGTAATTTGTTCCAATACTAGAGAGATAATCTGGCCTTGTGGACAGATTGAGAAGTGTGTACAAGTCTCCAATAGGGATCCTAGGATGGTGATTCACAATACTCGCCAGCTCCCTGTCCTTTTCTCCATCTGTGGACATAGACGACTGAACAACTTTTAGCTTAAGTGGGGCCATGAGATGGGTTTTAACCAGGTTCTAACCAATAGGTTGTGAGCACAAATGATATGCCCCACTATAGGGTTGAAGTTTGTAATGGCCAGTGCAAGAATCTCCAGAGCTGTCTTTCTTTCTGGCATGGTGACCACTTATGACTGCCTTGTAGGCACTGGATCCTGAGTGACTGTAGCTAACAGAGTCTCCCTACCTGCCTGCATGAGAAATATGCAGCACTGAATGAGAGAGAAACCTTCATGGTTTCATCTGAGATCTTTGGGCCTGCTTGTCTTAGCAGCATAACCCAACCTGTCCTGACCGATACAGAGATTTTTAAAGGGTAATTTTGGGTATACATGATTGCCACCTTACACTGTGACTTTTGAATCTGTGCCTCTGTGGTCCCATTAGAGTAGTAGCTCAGTACTTCACATGCATGATCTAATTCAATACTTACCAGTACCCTAAGAGATTGGTAGGATGTTCCCCATTTTGTAGGTGAGGAAATGAGCATAGAGTGGTCAGATACCTTGTCCATATTCACCATAGCAGGTATGGATTTTAAAGTCAGGTTCTTCTGATGCTGAAGCCAGTGTTCTCTCCATAGTATCACCTGTCCTTAATAGCTTCAGAGCTAGGTTCCCCCAAGAGGGAGGGTGAAGCAGTAAAGGTTAGGCAATGGAGCTGCTCCACCAGGCTTTGGCCTTTCCAATGTCAGCCAGTCCCTGCCATGTGCTAGGTGTCCCTGCTCCTCCACTTACCCCATACTCCCTCCTACACTAATGATATTTACCCTAGCCACCCTGGCAGGGTGTTCCACTGCCTAATTACTGTTTAGAAACTTCTGAGGTTAGAAAACACGATGTTAAGTACTTAATGGTTAAAGGATTTATGTCAAGTCTAGAGTAGAGTGGGAGACCTGGGTTGCTGGCCCAGGGCAGAGTGGAGAAACTGGGGATTGAGACCAGAGAAGGTGCATTGAGTCACGGAAAAGCAGGGCGGGAACAGAGGCTCTGGCAATGCCTACTTAGGGTTAAGCCAAGACTCATATTTTCTGGGTCATGTGGCCATGGGGAATGTCACCCACCACTGTCAACTCTTGATTTCTCTCTGGGGTCAAACCCTTGGATTTGCCATTGTACCACATATACAACAAACTATTTATTGAACAGTTGCTAAGTGCCAAAAAGCTGGCTAAGAACCAGACAGTCATAATTTCATGTATTCTTCACCATCATGAGACAGGCTTTTTGTCCCCCTATGGAATCTGAGGCTGTCAGGGTGACATGACTTGTTCAAAGATGCACGGGTGATGAATGGTAGATTCTAATCAAGATCTTTCTGGATCCTGAGCTTGGGCTCTTAAACTCCAAGCAGTCATATGTCTCTTTTGAATGAAGTTTGAAAGAACAAAGTCAGGCATCTTTGGAGTCACAATGATATGACTTTGAGACTTCAAACCCTGTGCCTCAAATCCCTGTACCTTTTAGTCTGTCTGAATCATGGTGCCCACTTCATTAATGTGGGAATTTGGATTATAGAAAGTAATAAAAATTAGTGTCCTTCCTGAAGATTCTTAGGTTTGAGCTTAAAAAGACTGTTCAGTGATAATCCTCTCTACCCTAGACTTACAAATTCATTCCTCTCTTGAATATCTCCCAAGATAGGGAACTCACCACTTCTCCAGGCAGCCCTTTCCCAAGTTGCACAGAGCTCTGTCTCAGAGAGCTCTACCTGAGTAAAGGCACAGGCAGAGGAACAGCCCTCATCCCCAGGGGGTGTGAGAAGAGTAGGAGGAGAGGGTAGGAGTGGACATTTAATGGCTGCATCCTGGTGGGTGTCCAGGGGTGCACGCCTGTGTTAGTGATGACTCCATAGTGATAATGGGCCCATTTCCCTAATTGGCATTAGTGACGCCATTTGGTCTGAGCACCCACTTCTGCTTTTCCTTGAGCCACACCTCACTGAAGTTCTGCTCTGAATGGTCACACCTGACCTGACGATATCCCAACTTGTCTTGCTAACACTGATTGGTCTTGGAAGCCTAGGCAGAAGGTGTGTGTCTGTCTATTCTGGGTGCTTCTAGACTCAGGCTTCTGGCTGGTTTTGCTCTGGATACAAGTGAAAGCTTGGTTTCCTTCCAAAATGAGATGATCATTTTCTGAGAGCAAAGGCCTATTATGACCCAGATAATGGCCTGGACCAGACATTGCTCCTCCTTGGGATTCGACATGGCTTCCAGGGCCCAGAGGCTGACTATCAGCCAACTCACAGGAGGGAAGGGGACATGCTGACTGACAGAGATAGAGAGAGACAGACTTATAGATCCATAGGCAGAGGGAGACACAGAGCATCAGACTGAGAAATAGGGAAGGAGGTATGGAAGGAAGAAAAAAGAATGGAAGGGAGGAAAAGGGAAAAGGAGGAAAGAAAAGGGAAAGGAAGGAAGGAAAGAGGAAAGAAAGAAAAGAAGGAAGGGAGAGAGGGAGGGAGGAAGGAAGCAATAGTACGTACTTTCATAAATGTTGCTTCTTTTGGGAGGCTCCTCAGTTCCCTGACCTGCTCTCTCCCTCCCTATGCTATCATATGCTAGTTACACAGAGACTCACAAGTACAAGCGCAGCTGGGAAGAAGAGAAAACAGGTATTCTGGCTCCACCACGCAGCTGAGTCCCTTCAGTCATGTGTCTTAGCATGTCTGAGACGTAGCCTTGGCTATCAAACAGAGACTCCTCCCTTTGGGTGGTCCTGGATCTGCTCTGAGTTGTGGATAGGGAAGTTCCTTGGACTCCAGGGGTTGCCTAGAGGAAAGTGTGGGTCAGACTTCATAGGTCTAGGCCTGGAACACTGTGGGAAGCCATCAATAGGCTGAGGTTGCCTGACACTTAGGAGCTGCATGGTGGCTGGGGGTGGGTGGCCAGGTTCAGCTGCCTCCTGAGGTGAGAGGTCCTGAATGCCTCTGTGGATTCCAGGGGGAATCTCCTGGGGGAAGAGGGGTGAGAGAGGATTAACACATGGGGGTGGGGTTGGTAGGAGAATGATGTGAGATAAGGGCACCATTTCCTGAGTCCTCTGCCATGTGTTTCTGACTGGTGCTGCTCTCATTGACTCCAAGTGGCTTTTATGATTCCCATTTTACAGATAAGAAAATTGAGGCCTTGAGAAGCTCAAGTCACACCTTCTGATTATGAGAGGTGGGGTGGGGTCAGTATCCGGTGGTGTCTGCCCCTTCTTCAGGCATACAAACAGGCAAGTGATCATTCCCACATGAGAAGTCTGATGCTCTGAATCCACCAGTCCATACCAGAGCGTGACCAGGCTAGGGTTTCCCCTGGCAGGCTCTGCAGCCCAGTAGAAGAGAGCCAGGGGCTGGTGGAGGATCACTGCCTTCTCTGGACTCTGGCAGGAGCCATCAGGAAGGCTCTCTGAGGCAGCCAGCAAGAAGCCACTCACCTTCCTGTCCTCTCCCTGCCTCTCCCTGTCCTCTGGCCAGGGCTGAGCATGAGGTGGGTGATGCAAGGCCTATGGTTCTCTAAATATTACCCTCCCCTTGCTGGATCTCTGTCTTTCTAGCTGCAGAGGCGAGAGGTGGCGCTGAGTGGCCTTGCAGGGCTGTCTTCCAGATCTGAAGCTGTTTCTGCCGGGTGGGACCACCTGAGAGTAGGAAGGAGGAGTCCCTGAGGTCCCTGACCTCGGGAAGTTCACAGTTGAGAGAAAACAGATCTTAAATACATAATCTTAAATTACATAAATGCAAATTGTTCTAAGTGCCATGAAGGAAAAGCACAAGATTCTTTGAAATACTGTAACAGAGTGACAATGCAAATTGAGCCTTAATTTAGAAGGAATCCCTAAGGAAATGACAGCTCACCTGAGACACAGAGGGTGAGTAGAAGTAGCCAGCATTGAAGGGAGACTGTTCCCGGTAGAGGGGATAACATGGGACAGACCCGAGGCAGGAAAGAGTTAGGGATATTTGAGAACTCTGCTAAGCTCTTTTCATGCATTATTTCATTTAATTCCAATAACACTCCAAATGAAGGTTATTAATATCCTCATGGAAGAGATGAGAAAACCTGGGGCCACGGAGGTATACATGACATATTTTTTGATGGTCTGCTTTTATTCTCATCTCCTATGCTCTGCCCTGAATCTCAGAGACCAGAAGCCCAGCAACCACATGCTGCTGAGATTCCCTTGCCTCTAGAGTTCTAGATGTGATCAGTGTTTTGCCAGTGAGATGGACTTGTGCAAGATTTGGAAGAAGAGGGGCCCAGAAGACATTCTTTCTCTTCAAGCAGTGATGCAGACATGTGAACTGCCATAAGCTCTGCTTGTCACCTGCCCTGACCTGAAAGTATGGCAGCTGTGAGGGTCAGCAGTGGCTTCCTGGAACCTCCGACTTCTGCATCAGGAGGAAATTGCTGGGTTTCTGAAGCACAGCCAGAAAACCTGAACACTAGGGCCAGAGTCTGATTCTTTCTCCTCCAACCGTTCCACAGGTTTTATAAGCACCCAATTTTCTGAATTAAATTTCCTTCTGCTGGGGATGCCTGGAGTGCTTTCCATATTTTGGACTGACTGCATCCTGGCTGATACAGCACATAGGAAATTTGTCCAAGATCACAAGCGAACAAGTGGAATCAGGAGTCAAACCTAAGTGTGTCTGATTTCAGAGCCTGCACTAAAGAAAACAAAACCACAAAACTTAAAATAATAAAACATTAAAAAAAATTGTGGTAAAATATACATAACATAAAATTTGTCATATTGACCATATTAAATAAATGTTATCATTGTAACCATTTCTAAGTATACAGTTCAGTGGCATTAAGGACACTCACACCATCACACAGCCATCACCACCATCCATCTTCAGAACTCTTTCTATCTCGAAAAACTAAAGCATGGTACCTGTTAAACAAAAACTCTTTATTCTCCTTCCCCACCAACTCCTGGCAACTACCCTTATAGTTTCTGTCTGTATGTACTTGACTACTCTAGGAACCTCACATAAGTGGAATCATATGGTATGGATGCTTTTGTGACTGTCTTACTTCACCTAGTATTTTGACCTTAAGTTTTATCCATGTTGTAGCATGTGTAAGAGTTTTCTCCTTTGTTTAGGCTGAATAATATTCCATTCTATGTATACACCACATTTTACTTATCCGTGCATCTGCTGATGGGCACCTGGTTTGCTTTCATATTTTGGTTATTGTGACTAGTGCCACTGTGAACATAGGTGTACAAAAGGGCCTATACACTCAACCTATCCACCATGTGGTTTCTAGCTGCCCAGTGATTTCCATTTCACAGCATTCTGAAGACATGTGATTACTCTCCTACCTTTGAGGCTGAAGAATGGGACATCATTTCTCCAAAGTTGAAATGCAAGATTAACAATCATTTCGTAGAAAACCAGGCTGCTTTTCAGCATGGTACTGGTACCAAAACAGATATGTAGACCAGTGGAACAGAACAGAGGCCTCAGAAATAATGTCACACATCTACAACCATCTGATCTTTGACAAACCTGACAAAAACAAGAAATGGGGAAAGGTTTCCCTATTTAATAAATGGTGCTGGGAAAACTGGCTAGCCATAAGTAGAAAGCTGAAACTAGATCCCTTCCTTGTACCTTATACAAAAATTAATTAAAGATGGATTGAAGACTTAAATGTTAGCCCTAAAACCACAGAAACCCTAGAAGAAAACCTAGGCAATACCATTCACGACATAGGCATGGGCAAGGACTTCATGATTAAAACACCAAAAGCAACGGCAACAAAAGCCGAAATAGACAGATGAGATCTAATTAAACTAAAGCGCTTCTGCACAGCAAAAGCAACTACCATCAGAGTGAACGGGCAACCTATAGAATGGGAGAAAATTTTTGCAATCTACTCATCTGACAAAGGGTTAATATCCAGAATCTATAAAGAACTCAAACAAATTTACAAGAAAAAAGCAAACAATCCCATCAAAAAGTGGGCAAAGGATATGAACAGACACTTCTCAAAAGAAGCCATCTATGCAGCCAACAGACACATGAAAAAATGCTCATCATCACTGGTCATCAGAGAAATGCAAATCAAAACCACAATGAGATACCATCTCACACCATTTAGAATGGCAATCATTAAAAAGTCAGGAAACAACAGATGCTGGAGAGGATGTGGAGAAATAGGAATGCTTTTACACTGTTGGTGGGAGTGCAAATTGGTTCAACCATTGTGGAAGACAGTGTGGCAATTCCTCAAGGATCTAGAACTAGAATTACCATTTGACCCAGCAATCCCGTTATTGGGTATATACCCAAAGGATTATAAATCATGCTACTATAAAGACATATGTACATGTATGTTTATTGCAACACTATTCACAATAGCAAAGACTTGGAACCAACCCAAATGTCCATCAATGACAGACTGGATTAAGAAAACGTGGTGGCCGGGCGCGGTGGCTCAAGCCTGTAATCTCAGCACTTTGGGAGGCCGAGACGGGCGGATCACGAGGTCAGGAGATCGAGACCGGATATCCTGGCTAACACGGTGAAACCCCATCTCTACTAAAAATACAAAAAAAAAAAACTAGCAGGGCGAGGTGGCTGGCGCCTGTAGTCCCAGCTACTCTGGAGGCTGAGGCAGGAGAATGGCATAAACCCGGGAGGCGGAGCTTGCAGTGAGCTGAGATCCGGCCGCTGCACTCCAGCCCAGGCGACAGAGCAGGACTCCGTCTCAAAAAAAAAAAAAAAAAAAAAAGAAAAGAAAACGTGGCACATATACACCATGGAATACTATGCAGCCATGAAAAAGGATGAGTTCATGTCCTTTGCAGGGTCATGGATGAAGCTGGAAACCATCATTCTCAGCAAACCATCACAAGGACAGAAAACCAAACACCGCATGTTCTCACTCATAGTTGGGAATTGAACAATGAGATCACTTGGATACAGGGTGGGGAACATCATACACTGGGACCTGTTGGGGGTTGGGGGACTAGGGGAGGGATAGCATTAGGAGAAATACCTATTGTAAACGATGAGTTGATGGGTGTAGCAAACAAACATGGCACATGGATACCTATATATCAAACCTGCACGTTGTGCACATGTACCCTAGAACTTAAAGTATAATTAAAAAAAAAAAAAAAGAAAACCAGGCTGTTTTCATCTGGGTCATTGGTACAGATGGACACATCAGGCTGAAGAAGGAGCTGGGTGAGGGAGGCAAGGGAGGGAATGGATGGAGCCTTGAGATAGTTTGAGAACCAGCAAGCTAGAAGCTTATTTCTGAACCCCTGATGCAGAGGCTCAAGACACTGCCCTGCTCTGTTTAGCAGCAGGCTCAGGACACCTCCAATTTGAAGGGCAGGCTGTGTATTAGGAAATCACTGTGGCTCTGGAGTGGGTTTTGCTACCAAAGTGAGATCTCCAGGTTGCCTTGGGTCCCTGCATTGTTACTTAATTTCTGCTTTTACCTTTCTTACCTTCTGCTCCCAAGGGCTGGGACTTCACTCTGGCTTCTTTTACTCATTTATTTATTAAAATCATTTATTCATTGATTCAATAACTATCTATTGAGTTTTGGTGTGCGCTAGGCATGGGAGGTAGAGCAGCAAACAAGCAGATACAGTCTTGGCTTTGTGAATCTTGTGTTAGAGCAGGAGAGGCACAGAATAAATCCACACATAGGATTACTTAAGACATCGGCTTGTGCCATGAAGAAAATCAAGCAGGGTTGTAAGGTAGAGAATGACTGGGTGAGGGGTGGGGAACATGAGGAGGTGGGTTAGGAGATGTATCTCTGAGGGGATATCTCTGAGGGGGTGATGTTCAAAATGAGATCTGAGTGACAAGGCCCCAGCCCTGTGAGGACCTGGGGGTGGGCATTTCAGGTGCAGGGAAAAGCAGGTGCAAAGGCCATGAAGCAGGAAAGAGAGCTTGCCATGTTCACAAACTAGAAAGAAGGCCTCTGGTTACCCGCAACAATGAATAGTCCTTGACCAGGGCTGCAGATCACCTGAGGCCAGGAGTTCGAGACCAGCCTGGCCAAAATGGTGAAACCCCGTCTCTATTAAAAATACAACAAATTAGCCAGGCTTGGTAGCAGGCACCTGTAATCCTAGCTACTTGGAAGGCTGAGGCAGAATTGCTTGAATCTGGAAGGTGGAGGTTGCAGTGAGCCGAGGTCACACAAATACACTCCAGCCTGGGTGAAAGAGTGAGACTCCATCTTAAAAAAAACAAACAAAAACAAAAAACAAACGGAAAAAATGGATAGTTCTCACAACCCAGTAGAACATCAAATTTGAACCAAAGGCTGCCTGCCTTGAACACCCACTGAAGATGGAAGCGGCTTCCCTTGTTAATCCTTATTTCTGGTTAACCCTGGTCCTGGTTAATCCTTATTTCCCTCACTTCTGCCTCTTCCTACACTGTCTTCATGTCTCCCTTCACTACTGTGTTCCGAGCATGTTCCACAGCTGAGCTCAGGAAGCCAAAGTCCTCTTTTTAGACACAAGTTCTTACTCAACTTAGAGGCAGAGAATGTTTCCCTAGACAGAGGTTTGTCTGTTTGTGACATGGCATGCCCTGGGGCACATAGCACCTCTTGGACCCAGGCTCACAGATTAGGCAAGTCCAAATTGGGGTTGGCAAACACATCGCTCATTTATTCATTTATCAATAGTTATTAGCATCACCATCAATAGAAACAAGTATAACAAATGACAGTTAATGAGGGGAAATTAGCAAGGAAGGTATTTTTTGAGGGCACCTAATTGGGACCTGAGGCTCAGGCAAGATTTTTAGAAGGAACTGATATATAAATGGGAGTCTGAAAGATAAGTAGGAATTGGCTAGTAGAGGGACTCCTGAGAAAGAAGAGAACTGTAGATTCTGGAAACGGCATGTGCAAAGGCCCCAGGTGGAAGAGAGCATGGGGTATTTGGAGACTTTTGTGTGGATGTAGAAGTGTTTTTCAAGAATGGTGTATGTGTAAGAATCTGGGGGGAATCCTCTAGACTGTAGGGTCCACATTCTGCAGTGCCTTTTTCACCACGGTTTTTGTGTGTGGATTTTTTCTGCACACTTCAAAGTTCTTTATTAGAGTGTCAGGCCAATCTCAGAGGTAAATTATTGCAGAGGAGGAACAAAGATTGAAGAGATGATTAACCTCGACTTTCTCTTGTGCTTTTCCTGCACATGGAAAGTGATCTCTGCAGACACCTCTTCCTTTCTGAACCTGGCTTTCCTCCCTCAGTTTCTGTCCCTGCCTACATATCCCCGTTTTTCCCAACATCTCACCCAGCTACCCTCCTGGCTATCTTTGGAAAATTCTGCTCCTTCTGCCATGCAGGGTTTTAAGCCCCAGAGCTCAGGCTTGGGGTGGACAGACTCCAGCTGTGGTGAAGAGAATGAATTGAAGGAAGACAGCATGGAGGGAGAGAGGCCAGTTAGGGGGTGTTGTGATGATCTGGGATGGCAGTCATGGCAGAGTGGGTGCAGAGAGTGACCATGGTTCAGACATTTTCAAGAGGTCTTTAGGAAGGTGTATGGCTGGGACCTATGGATGGACCTATGGTGGACATAGGCACTGAAAAAAGAAACACAGGAGGCAAGATGGGGAGGTAGAGTGGGGCCAGGGGAAGGCACAGTGTGGAACTTGGAGTCACACAACTGCACAACCTTGAACAAGTCACTTAACCCCTCGGAGCTGTCTTTCCTTCCTCTATAAAGTGGGGAGACAAGCAATGCCTATCTCATAGAGTGGTGGCGAGAATTAAATGAGCAGCCTTTAGTGCAGTGATTGGCATATGCAAGCTATCACTGTTAAATGCATTCCAGGGGCTTCTTTCCATAAACACATGGTTACTGTAGATCTGAAGTCTTGAAGGAAGACCTGGCTGAAGGCAGAGATGTGAGATTTATTTCCCTGAGTCATTGCTCCCACCCACAGGATAAATGTTTGCAGTATTAATATTGAAGTGTTTAAGAGAATCAACTCTTCACCGAACAGCTTCGGATACTTTAGAGGAACTTGTTTGCATTCAAACAATTAATATGCCAATTGCAAACCAAGCCACTTCACTCATCAGAGTCACCCGGGGACTAGTTGGTGGTAACACTTCAGTGTTTAGTGTGAGTTACAGTATGTGTTGTGGGGCAATAAAACTGTAATTAGTTTTTTTTTTTTTTCAAATGTATTTCACTTTTCCTCTTTCAGATCTTCAGACTGGTGTTCCTTCCCAGTAAGCAGCCTGCATTCTTGGAGTTTCTGGAATCACTTTGAATTCACTTGTATTTTGGTTCTAATGGCAGCTGCAGGGCTCTAAGTGGCCAGCTGTCCTGAGAAGGGTGTGCTAATTGCATTGAGGGGCAGGTTCATCTGTAATCTATGAGTATATTTGAGGTGGCCTGGGGTGGTAACTGATTCAAATTAAGATAATAAACATATAATTTCTTCCAACCAGCCTCTGGGCTCTATATTTCTCCCATCTAAGGAATCTAGTTGAACTAGAAAAATTAAGAAAGTGTGACTAGCAAAGGAAGATATGAATGGGTAAGAAGATGGACCAGCTGCAAACTAAATAGTCGTACCAGTTATTTGTGCTGTGCATAATACAGTCCCAAAACTTAGTGGCCTAGGACAGCAACTTCTTAGGCTGGGCAGGTTTTCTGCTGGTTTCCTCTGGGTTCGTCACACGGTTCATTCAATTGGGACCTGGGTTCAGCTGGGATGGCTGGGGATTTCTGGGCCTCTCTCCAAGGCATGGATCACCCTAACCTTCCCTACAGGCATTGGCCAAAACAAGTCACATGTCCAAGTCTAGAGTCACTGTAGGGGAGGAGACTACACAAGGGCATGGATTCTGAGAAGGGGGTGTCATTGTAGGTCATGGCTATGACAGTCTAGCTCAATAGCCATGCAACATTTCAAAGACTTAATAACTGCAGATTCACTGACTCGCATATAGGTGGTGGCGCAGATGCTGATAAAATGATAATGCTGTTATTAATAATATATACCATTTTATACAGCACTAATTAAGTGTTAGGGGTTTAAATAATGCATTCAATTATTTAATCTTCACAGCAATTCTTCCGGGTTGGTACCAACTCCCAGTTTATAGTTGAGGAAACCGAGGCTCAGAAAAGTGAAGTACATTTTTCAAAGCATATCTAGTGGCTGCAGTTCTTCCTGAAGTGGGAGAGGCATGTCTTGAATCCTTCCGCCGTGGCCAAGAGAGCTCTGGACAAAGCTAAATCACAATTCCACAGGAGGTCCTTTGACTTGTTGAGATGTAAGCAGCTTTCACCAAATAGCAGTTTGATGAGCTGAGCATAAGTGAATCAGAAACACGAGGCTGATGTTTGTCTTCATCTGCACAGGGGTTTGGCAGTTTCCAAGTTCCCTTGGCAAGCAGGATTCAGGCTCTGCCAAAACCTGGGGCTCTGGCATCATCGTGCGGGCCTGCAGGTCAGGCCAGGCCTCCAGCCCTCCTGCTGTTCCAATCAGAGTCCAGCCCCTTGTGGCCTCTCCTGCAGCTTCTTCCTGTCCTCGAGTCCCAGGGATAGAACAACAGGAGGTATCTCCATGACTCCAGCACATGTGGGGGCAAGATGGCACAGGCACGGTTTGCTGGAGCACTGTCAGGGCAGCGGTCCCTTAGGTGCCAGGAAACCCAGGCTTCGGAAATTGTGGTGGCAGGGCCCATCCACAGGGTGTGCTGTCGGGAATAAGCTCTGGGTGAGGAGAAACTTGGCCTAACAGGACAGGGAGGCTCACCCTGGGCCAAGAGGGAGGTGATCTCGCCCAATTCCTTTAAGATCCTGGGATGTCAATCTGAGAAAAAGCAGGTTTCAGGCTGAAAAAGTTTGGAACAGACATGGTTAATTATGCATTTTTTATTGCAAAACTTCTCAGAACCTTTGATATTCTGATGTGTCAATCCGAGAGGGGAGGCAGGGGTGTGCAGATTCAAGTTTGTCTGACAGTGGAGCATTTGGCTCAGCATTTTTTGGGGCTGGTGTTCTCCGGGAGGCACAAAACGATGCTGCTTTCAGTGTGCTCTCAGACCTGCAGGCGCCAGAACGCAGACCATGATGGCAGGGACTACCTCTGCTTTATTGATATCTCTATAGTCTAGTACATGAGAAGTGGCCAATGAATGCTGGGTAAAAAAATCAGTGAATGAATGAATGTAGGACATTCACAGAATTCCTCCCTCCCTCCCTTCCTCTCTCCCTTCCTTCCTCCTTCTTTCTTCCCTCTTTCCTCCCTGCTTCTCTTCTCCTCTCTTCCTCCCTTCCTTCCCTTTCTCTTCCTTCCTTCTTTCCTCCTTTCCTTTCTCATCCCTCCCTCCTTCTCTCCTTCCCTTTCTTTCTCCCTCTTTCCCTTTCCCATTCCTTCCTCCTTTCTTTTTTTCCTTCCACCAAATATTTCTTATGGTAGTCACTGTGCTAGATCCTAGGGACACAATACAGAAACAGAACAAGACTGGAAATGGTGGCTCACACCTGTAATTCTAGCAATTTGGGAGACTGAGGCGAGAGGATTGCTTGAGGACCAGGAGTCTGAGACAAGCCTGGGCAATATGGAGAAAATCCACCTCTACAAAAATATAAAAAATTAGTTGGGTGTGGTAGTGGGTGCCTGTAGTCCCAGCTACATGGGAGGCTGAGGTGGGAAGATCACCTGAGCCTGGGAGGTCAAGGCTGCAGTGAGCAGTGATCATGCCACTACACTCCCGCTGGATGACAGAGTGAGACCCTGTCTCAATGAAATAAAATAAAATAAAATAAAATAAAAACAGAACAGATCTGTTGTATGGTAATACATTAATTATAATTGTTGACTTCAGGAGACTAACTGATTTTGCTCCCTTAACTGGAGAAGGGTGAGAGGCTGAGAGCTGCCCGAACCACCCTGCTGAGGGCTAGAGAGCAGACACCTCCTGACCCATGGCAGGTTGGCTACTTGTTTGTCAAGATCGACTGCAGGCTCCTTCTTGCTCCCCTGGAATATCCCTTAGTACCTCTTTGTCGACAAGGCCTCCTATTACCCAGACCTGGCAAAGCAGGCCACGAGCCCTCTAGTTCCCTTTCCTTGCTGCTGCTAAGGCCAAGATACTGGCCTGGCAGCTCTGGGAGGGCAGGGGCCATGTCTGCCTTGCCCACCAGGGAATCTCTAGTACCTGTCAGGGACCTGGCATTAGTGAATAATTGACAAATGATGAAGTCCAGAAACAATGCTGATTTAAGGCATAGGTCCATATCCATGGGTAAGAAAGAAACAAAAGGAGCAGTATGTGAAGTTCTGGGGTGTTCCCGACTTCTTGATTGTGGTCCCAGCTCTGAAACTCCAGATGTGTCCCTTGCAAAAGCTGCAGAATGTTCCCCCAGCCTCCCTTACTGATCCCTGAACCTGGAGCTCAGCCAATATCCCTCCATCTCCTCTTATGACCAACTTTTCTTCCAGGGATCCGGAAAGACCATTCCTCATCCCATGTTGGCCCTTAGCATCCGCATCTGGTGGTGAATGGTTGGTACTATCAGATGCTAGAGCTGAACTCACCTCCTGGATTCAAGGCAAAGTTCTGAAAACATGGGGAATGTTAACATTGTATTATCATAAGCATGGAAACCTACTTCAGACCACAGTATGGTGATGGTGAAAAGGGGGGTCTCTGGGGCTTCCCCCAACATTGAACACCCACAATAGGCAGGTGACTGGGCTAGGGCCTGTGCTCATGCCTTACACAATCCTGCAAGACAGGGGCTGCTGCTCCATTTTACAGGTGAGGAAACTGAGTCTCAGTGGACAAAAGTGACATGTCAGAATCCAAGTGGCTGAATGGGTTTTGAAATCAGGCATGGCTGATTCTGAAGCCCCGGTGACTTTCAGACAACCCCATTGCTTCCTGAGGGTATGCACTTTTCAAGGCTGTCTCCTCAGCTCTGATGACAAAGGGAAGGCCTCAGGGAGAGATGTGAGTAGTGAGACCAAAAGGCCACGGGGTAAGGGAAGAGGAGTAAACCTACTCCTTCATTTATTCATCCATTAAGATAATACTGAGCATCTACTCTGGCCTAGAGGCTGGGGACCCAGCAGAAAGAAATCCAGCCTGTAGACTCAGAAGGTGAGTCTCATATTTTTTAAGTATGCTAAGTCTTCATTTAACATTGTTGATAAGTTCTCAGAAACTGTGACTTTAAGTTAAAGAATGTGCTATATAACAAAATCATTTTACCATAAACTAATTGATATAAACAAGAAGTAAGTTCCTATGGCATGCAGTGTGTCATTTTGCTTAGTGTTACAGTTTCTGAGGGCCTATTGATGATGTTAAGTGAGAATTTGCTGTATCCCACACATAAATGTAAATGGAACCTGTGAACAGTGCTCTGAAGGAGAAGTGTGAGGCAATAAGAGACATAATGAGAGGGCTGTGGTATGGTCAAGGAGAACAAGGTGGCTTCCCTGGGGAGGCAATGTTTCATCTGCGATCTCAAAAATGAGTAGGGGCTGGGGACAGTGGCTTGCACCTCTAATCCCAGCTACTTGGGAGGCTGAGTCAGGAAGATCGCTTAAGGCCAGAAGTTTGTGACCAGCCTGGGAAACACAGCAAGAGCATTGCCTCTTAAAAGAATGAGTAGGAGTTAGCAAGATGTGTGAGTGTGGAGGGGCAGGAGCAAGAAATATTCCAGAGAGCGCCAAAAGCATATGCAAAGGCCCTGGGCAGAGGAGATCCTGGGTCTGTCTGGATGACAGTGAAAAAAGTCTGGGTGGTGTCTTGAAGTTGGAGCACAATTAGCTACTGAAATATTTTAAGCAGAGGAGGGGATATAATCATGTTGGGATTTGGAAATTATCCAACTATCCTCCTGGCTCCTACACAAGGGGATATGCTTCCATGTAACTGCTGAGAGTAAGCCTAGCAAGAAGGGATTGGGAGCTGAATCTCCATATGCCAATTCCTTTTGAGAGGCCTCAGTTTCTCCATCTGTATAGTGAGTTTGTAGTCAATGGTGGATATTTTCCATCCCGTTTAAATGTCCTGTGGCACTTCCTCACTCTCTATGCTGTCCCTCAACAGGACTTTCAGTCCTGGGGAGAAGAAATTCTTTGTATTTATCAGTCTTCCTCTTGACCATTTTACCATGAACACTTCGAAAGTGAATTCCCATGTGCACACGGATGCATATTTGTAGATACTTAGGAAGAGAATAGGAACTGTTATCTTGGGAGGGCCATGCAGTGGTATCTATTGAACCTAAACATGTGCAGCTGTGATTTAGAGATTCTACTCCTTGGTGTCAACCTTCAAAAAATACCTGCATATGGGCAAAGAAGGATTATAGTTTAAAGTCACTACTTGACAACAATTAAAAGGTATGGCACAATTATAGTATTAGATACTAAGCAGCCATTAAAAGAAATTGTGACTCCTCTATGTAACAACGTGGAAAATCTCTGAGACATTCTGATGAGTGAAAAAACAAGTTATGGAAACATACATACAAGTTATACAAACATACATACATACATTTGGGAAAATAAGGATGGGAATGCCCCCCACACCTAGCCTTTCTTATGAGGCTATGTCATCTATACACACCACACAAAGAATAGAGATTGAAGGAGAAACACTTAACTGATAGTAGTGGTTGTCTCTGGATGGGATTGGAGGTGACAGTGTTAAGGAGGACTCCTGCCTTCTTAGTAATATTCTAATATTTCTAAAAGGAGGAATGCTAGCTTCTTGTGTAAACTAACATTAATTAAAAAATAAGATAGAACTCTTGAAGACACTCAGGAAAATATTAACCATATTTACAACTGCAGAGGCCGTGTGGTACGGCCTGAGGGGTGGTTTCCTATTTCTATATTTGATAGTCTTTACACTTTTTTCATAATGAGAATATATTTATATATTCATGGTGCAATAAAAAAGGGAAAAAAGGAAGTAGTCCTTCCAATTTAGTTCTTCTCCAAATGAGCTCAGCAGCTGAGAACACTTGGGGGAGCTGAGGCCCAGGGAGCCCATGTGATTGCAAGCAAGCGAGCAGTGAGTCAGTGGGCGAGGGAAGAAAAGGCCATCCACAGCGCCCGGCTGCATCACGTGACCCCAGAATACAGCAAACTGGCTTGTTTTGCAATCCAGGCAGGTCCTCTAACCACAGGCCTGCTGGCTGGCCCCATGCGGCTGCGGGAGAGGGTGCCAACCCTCTTCCCTTGAATGAGTCATGCCTCTTCCCGCAATAGCTGGGGGAGGACGTGGAGAAGTTGATCTCTGGGGCAGAGGCACAGCTACTGCTCATAGCCCCTGCCAGGCTGGGCACCCTGAAGGCTGAAGGGCCCCAGGGCCTTTGGGGATGTCCCCAGATGAGGGCTGTAGATGGACATAATCATGGACATCTCTTGTAGGCCACGGCAGTCAGTGCCCACGTGTGGTGATTATAAGGAGGTGGGGTTTTGGGGAGCTTCCGTCGCACACTGAGGTATATTATGTCCAGGACACTGTGCTCGCGTGTCCTATTACCTGTGAGACAGGGCTAACTGTCCCCATTTCACAGATGATTAAACTGAGCCTCAATGGAGGTAAGTAACTCGTCCACATTCTGAGGTCCAAGCTAGTAAGTAGTGTAAATGGGGTGCAAAACCAAGTGTAGCTGAATCCAAGACCAGGTGATTTTCACTGCACTCTGCTTGCTTCCTTTGGACAGAAAATATGTGCTCCCAGCTGTGTGTCCTTGGAGGCCACTTCTCATGGGACACACTCTCAGGTTTGCTTATAGAAGCAGAAGATGAGGCACAAGAAAAGTAGGAAGTCCTCAGGGATGGCAGCACAGTGATTCTCTGCTAGGTACCAGCCTGAGTACATCACTGCTGTATGCTCTTCAGTCTCCTCAACAACTGGTGAAACAATCATCCCTGTTTTGCAGATGGGAAAACTGAGGCTCAGAGACTGAAATGATTATCTAATCACATAGCTAGCAAGAAGAAGCAGGATTCAAAACCAGGTCGATTGGAGTCCAAAACTTACCTTGTGTAGTTACTCGTAAGTCCCGTCAACCTGTGGGCACACATTCTCGGTGAGACCCGGCTCTCAGCCCTCCTTTCTCTCTTCAGCCTGATTCTTGTCCATGAGGCAAATTCTCATTCATGCTTCAGTACTCCATGGGACATGGCCTTCTCCATGAAGCCTTCCTCAGCTCCTCAGTGAGGGATTCTCACCTCTGTCCTCATGGTTTCCTGACCTCAAAGACCTGTAATGACACAGGTCATACGGCTTTGTGGCTCTTCCTACTTGTCTATTCAGGAGACCTGTGAGCATCTGTAAGGTAGAGATAGTATCATGTTTTTCGATTTTTTAACCTCTTTGATTATGTTTTTTTTTAAATTCAGAAGCTAATGCAGTGATTAGGTTACATCATAGCTTTATGGATCCACAGATCTGGGTTTGAATCCTCACTAGGCTGGGCGATGTTGGGGCAATCACTTTACTTATTTCAGCTCCATCTGTAAAATGGAAATTCTAATGTCTACATCTCAGTGACCTTGTAAAGATTAATTGAAATATACATCCATAAAGTGCTTAGCACAGTGCCTGAGGCACAGAGTGCATAAATATTATGACCTTCTGGCCTAGTCCTGTGGTGTATCAAGACTTGACTGGGGAAAGGGTGACTGCCCTTGTTCATGAGGCTGTCCCTAGTGCATTGCAAGGACCTGATTTGAAGCTTTGAGTACTGCGCATAATTTATAACTTTATCCCCTGAATATATCATTCTTTCTTCTTCAGAAGTGGCCATGGATGGTGACTTACACCCCAAATTTAAAGATGCAGACAGCAATGGGATGGGCTGAACAAATCTCTAAACAAAAATTCACGTATGAAGTTATGTAAAAATTAAACAAACATTTTCAAAAATGTTAATTCTGAGTTCTAACCAAGGAGATTAAAATGATTTACATTAATCATTTCAGAAAAAAATGTTATTAATGCCCAATGCTGGTGAGGTTGGAATGAAAATCATGCATGCACTGCTTGTGACCATCCAAATTCTTACAAGTTTGGGGACAATATGAGAACATATTGTCACACCCTGATATTCAAAGTGAGAAAATGATCTTGAAGAAAGAACTAGCTATAAGCAAAAGATGTTTATTACATCAATATCTAGAACAGCAAAACCCTAGATAATTCTCAAAGGCCCATTTACAAGGGTGTGGTAAATTAAATCATGGTGCACCAATGTAATCATCAGCAGTGTTGATGACAAAGGTCTCATGGAAACGTACAAGATGTTTATTTTACATTACCTAGAGAGCAGAATATTAACTGGAATTTATGAATGTAACTATGTTAAATTTATGCAAGAACAAATATGGGCAAGACAGAAAGGTCAGAGGCGGAATGAAAGGGTTGAGGTAGGTGGCAGGCTGTGGATTGGCTCCAATGCTATTTGGACTGAGTCACCCTGTAAGTGACCTGAAGAGGTCCCCTGACTTTGGGATTTCATGGCCAGCATCCTTTTCACCAGGCAGTCTAGACTCTCTGCATCTCCTGCAGTCAGGCCTCACCACTGATTCCTCAAATACATTTTCCAAAGATAGAAATGCATATAATTGCCTTTTGTCTGGCTTCAGAAAGCCAAACGGCCTTTACCTGGCATTTTTGGGAGGCCAAAGCACTCTGATCTTGACTAGAAGGTTCCCCAGGAGTGCTCTTCAGCATTGATCAGCAGGAGCTGATCTTGCTCAATGGCTCCTAAGAGCTCTTTTCATAGAAACAAAGAGCTTGCATGGCAGGGAAGCCATCTTAGGCCTAATGAGGCTGATGGGAACCTCGTTAGTTAAGTTAGGAAATTTGGCTGCCCAAGAAATGTGTGGAGGAATCATGCACTTTGGCCTACAGGGTCATTTTCAACTTTAGACAAGGCAATATCATGGATGGAACCATTCCTGTCTGAAAGGAACTGCAGAGGGGCCCTCTGCAGGGAGAAAATTCCCAGCTCTCCGGCCACCCCATAGTCTCCCCAGAATCTTCTTTAGCCCCATCCGCAGATGCAGGTTCCTGTCCTATGCTTCCATCACAGATGGCCCTGCCTTTGCCCAGCTGCTGAGAACAGGCGTGCACTGCCAGTTAACACCCAGGCCTGCCACCAAATCACACTATTACAACCTGGATAACCTGAATAGCCAGAGAGGAATGATCAGGCTCAGTAATGATTTTGCCTTTACTGTTGTTCATTTGTTCATTCACTCATCTGTTCTTCAGTTATGAAGCACCACCTGCTCTATGTTAGACAGTGTTTTAGATCATGGGGATATGCCAGGACCATGGTGGCCCCAAGTGAATAATAAAAAGCCAAGAAAATAACATATTTCCGTGAGTTCTATAAAAGAAATCGATGAAGTGTTCTGTTCTGGTGCAGAATAATGGGTAGGGATGAGCAGGGCAGACCTTCCTTCCATTGGGGTGACCACTGGGGAACTTTTTGAGGAAGTGTCAGTTCAGCAAAGGTTGGAAAGGGGAGGAAAAGCCAGCTATGCAAAAATCCGGGGGAAGAGCCTTCCAGGGAGAGGGAACAGCTGAGCAGAGTGCAGGCAGGCAGAAGCTGGTGTGGTCCAGCATCCTAGAAACATGCTTCCCTGTCTCCTTTCACTCCTCTCTTTCTCTCTGTCCCTGCTCTCTTGCTCTCCCTCTTTCCCTCCTTAGTTGATCATTTTTGTCTCTATCCATATCTTGGTGTCTGATTGACTTACTTTGAGTCTGGCCCTGTCTGTCTCTGTCTTTTTTTTTTTCTTCTTCCCCTTCCTGATCTTTCAGTCTCCCTAACTCCGAATTGCTTTTTCCCAGCCTTTGTCTTTTTTCGTACCCTCCCACCCTTGCCCTGTGTTTTCTTAGTACCTCTCACTTTCTCTCTCTCCCCCTCCCCTTTATCTCTCTGTCTCCACCTGACTTTGGTTCCAGTGCTATCTCCCACTTTCCGCCCCTTTGCCTGATGTCTCTTCCGTTCCTGGGCAGAGGCCACTGGGAAGCACGTCTGATTGATATTGCTACTGACAGTCAAAGCCTTTGATTTAAATTCCCACAGTGTGTCTCTGGGAAGTAGTAAGCCGGTAGTGTTTTGTCTGTAGCTGAGAAAGACAGGGATTTCTAAACAAATATATACATTCTCAGAAATCCAAGTGATTGTATTTCTCCATTGATCCATGATGATGTTGAGTAAGTGTAAAGCTTGCCTGGTGCCTGCAGGGAATCAGAGAGTGAGTGGGCTGTGCTGGGCGAGGAAGGAGGAGGGGGCCGAAACTGGCCCAATGGGGCCCAGGCTACAGCCTGTGCTCTGGGCTCCAAGGACCTGAACAAAGTGGCTTATTTGTAGAAGGGAAAGGGATTACTTCCTGTTGGGAGAATCAGAGAAAGCTTTATGATGCTTAAGCGTCATCTCTTTTGTGAAACTCTTCCTGACCACCTCTCTTATCCCTAAAGAGAAGTGACAGCTCACCCCATATGTGAGCTCTACTGTGTATGGATGTCTGGCTCAGCACCTAGAACTCTTTTTTATTTTTATTTTACTTTAAGTTCTGGGATACATGTGCAGAACGTGCAGGTTTGTTACATAGGTATAAACATGCCATGGTGGTTTGCTACACCTATCAACCTGTCATCTAGTTTTTAAGCCCAGTATGCGTTAGTTATTTGTCTTAATGCCCTCCCTCCCCTTACCCCCAATCCTCTGACAAGTCCTGGTGTGTGATGTTCCTCTCCCTGTGCTCATGTGTTATCACTGTTCAACTCCCACTTATGACTGAGAACGCGCGATGTTTGGTTTTCTGTTCCTCTCTTAGTTTGCTGAGGATGATAGTTTCCAGCTTCATCCATGTCCCTGCAAAGGACATGAACTCATTATTTTTTATGACTGCATAGTATTCCATGGTGTATATGTGCCTCATTTTCTTCATCCCGTCTATCACTGATGGTCATTTGGGTTGGTTCCAAGCTTTGCTATTGTAAACAGAGCACCTAGAACTCTTTAGGGTCATTGTTTGTTCATAGGTTTTTCTTCCTAATGGGACTGTGCACTTCCTAGAAACAATGATCCAGGGGTACTCAGTTCACACCTTCTGTGGCCATCCTGCAGCCTCTATCCTGTCTGGCTGAATCTGTTTCCAGTTCAGTGCTCCTTATGGGGGTCTATGTAAGTAACATTTGCTCAGTAGATTGGTGGCTTTGGGAAAGTGCCTCAGTTTCCTCATCTCTAAAATAAGTGTATCAATGAACCAGTGCAGGTGAAGGGCTTGGAATATGATAGAAAATGCTCAGTCATGTGAGCTCTTGTTACTGCTATTACCATTATTATTACTATTGTCATCATCATCATACTCTTCAGGCTTGGGTGCCTTGTAGTTAATTGGCCATAGAATCCTAGCTCTCTTAGTTATGAACGGATAGGACACTATAATTTTTGATGCAGAAGGGTATTTATAATCCATGTGGGCTTTTTTATTCTCTCAAATATATTCTTTCACACCCTGAGTCTCTGTGCAGAGATATTTGGAGAACTCAGGGACTGGTTTGGGCATAACAGATGTTTGAGGAGTATTAGTTCCTTCTCCTCTCTTTCTGCTAGTTTGCTTTGCTTGGAAAGGCCTCCTCTGTTGTGTATCTGCCTCCTGACTTCCAAGCTGATGCAACTGTTTCTTCCCGGTGGTGTCTTGCCTGACGTCTGGCCCTTGTCAGCTCTTGGGAGGGTGAGATGATTCGCTTCAGTTGGTCATAGCTACACAGCATAAGCTCTGCCTGAATGTTTGCCATAGTAGTTTAAGAGGCTCAATTTATTTGATTCCAAAACTTTTTACCACTTCTGTCTGAAGTTTGGCTTCTTCTAGTGTAAAATGGGAGTATCATGTACTTATACCTTAAATGAAGATTAAATGAGCTAATACGTTCTCCATTCTTACCCTAGTGTAAACTATCCAAGGGCAAAGGCTATGTCTGATTCATCTCTGAAGTCCTAGAGCTGTGCTATCCAGCATGGTAGCCATGAGCCACATGTTGCTATTGAGTGCTTTATATATAGCTGGTCTGGATTGAGCTGAGCTGCAAGTTCAAAATACATGTGGATTTCAAAGACTGAGGACCAAAACCGTGCAAAATAACTCAATTTTTATAGTGATTGCATGTTGAAATGATAAGATTTTGGATATGTTGAGTTAAATAAAATGAGTGAAAAAAATTACATATTAACGGTATTTATATTTTATATTAAAATAAATATATACTATGCTACAATACTCACTTTATAGAAACAAAAATAATTATTAAATAGTAACATTATTATTTAAATTGATTTTGCTTATTTCTTTTGATTTTTAAAAATATGGCTACTAGAAAATTTAAAATTACATATGTGGCTCACATTATAGTTCTACTGGGTGGTGCTGCCTTAGAACACAGGTAAGAATCTGCTTAGCACAATTGGGCACTGCATGTAGATGGGAATGGATGGGTAAATAAGTAGAGAAGGAAAAATAAAAGTAAATGAATGGATAGATAAATAAATTAGTAAATTAATAAAGGGTTAAATGAACAGATGAAAATAGGTGAATAGAGAGATAAATGAATAAATAAATAGAGGGATGGATAGATGGGGCAGGTGGATAGATGAATGGAAGGAGGAATTAATAGAATGATGGAGTGAAAGAATGGCTATAAATAAAAAATGAAAAAATTAGTAGATAAATAAATTATGAAAAAAGTTAAATATATAAATGCCTAAGTACAAAAGATAGATACATAAAGAAATAAAGAACAGCTCTCCTGAGAAACCAGGACTTGACTTTGACAAGAAGTTTTGTTCTTGTTCCTGGGCCCATGGAGTCTAAATCTTTGACCAAGAAAAAAGGTTTACCCTTGCTCTTGGGGAATTTATTATTTTAACTGTTAGCCTTCATCAGAGGTTATTGGAATTTCTTCCCCCTCAGACAGTTTATCACTTGTAAATTATTTGTCACATCGTTGCAATTCTATCCAGATCCTTAACTTTCCAATCATGCATCTTTTATGGGGTCTCCTTTAAAGAAGCACTATAATTACGTGCCAAGGGTCTCAGTAAATTTTATCAGGCCATAAAATATTATACTTTAATTATTTGAAAGGGGAATAAAGGCAAATGTTCCCTCTGCAATACTGGTGATCAATACTGCAGGACCCATGGTGGCACCGGCTGGTCCAGACGCCCTTCTTGGGGAGTCCAAGAGCTCATGCTTCCTGTCCCATGCAGAGCCTGCACATAGCAGTGGGGCCTGTTGTACTGATGGTCTTTCTTGATTCTCCAGTGGACATTGGGCCATAGTCAACTCATAAGTATACATCCTTGAAGTGGTTTCGTTGTACGCAGCATGTCTAAGCAGCTGTTGGGGAGAATGCTGTTATTTCACCCTTTTTACAGATGAGGAAGCTTAGACCCAAAGGGCAATTAGACATGGGATTCTAACTTAGCTCTCCTGGCTCCCTGGTGGTTTTCTGCCCCCCTCATCATGTCACAACTGCTATTATGAACTTGATTCAGAGAATATATATGAGTTTACTGAGTGGATTTTTTTTATTCTCAAGGATTTGGAAGTAGTAATACTCTGGCGTCAGCACCTTGCCTCCAACATTTAATTAGGTTGTTTATTCATGTTAAACCCTGGTGTTGGAATGAAGTAGTAAACAAGGCAGACAAGCCCACGTTCTGCTGGGGCTTGTGGTCTCCCTGGGGAGACAGGCATTGGTCAAATTATCATACAAACCATAGCAGTTGCACCTATCATGATTGCTAAGAATGAAGGGTCCATGGGTTTTGAGAGCTTAAAAACAGGAACCTTTAATGAGTTGAGGGAGGTCATGGAGGCTTTCCAGAGAAAGTAAGTGATCTGAGATCTGAAGGATAAGTAGAAGTTAACTAGGTAAACAGGGGAAGGGAGAGTGTTCTAGATAGAGGGAACAGGATATGCAAAGGGCCTGTGGCAGGAAGAAAATGCAGGGTGGCTGAAGCCGAGTTACCAATGAGAGACAGAGTTAACAAGCCATGTTAAGGCCTCTGGTTTTTACCCTAAGAGCAATGAAGTTTCAGGCAGAGATTTAGTGAAGAGAGATTTCTTTAAAGGCAGTACAGGTAAGATTAAGCTCAGTGCAGGAGACGAGAAGAGGAAGGATTGTGTGTACAAAGGAAAGTCAGAGGACTCATTTCTCTAAGCACAGAGGTGAATTCAAGAAGAGGTGGAAGGCAGGAAAGGATGACTAATCCCCACTCATCCTTCTGGTTTTGGCTTCTACGTCATTTCCTTAGGGAGTCCTTTTCTGACCCCCAGCTTGGCCAGTCCCTTCACCCCCACAAGTGGTTCCCCACCCTTCACTTCCCTTTTCACAGCACACACACTGTTACTGCCACATCTTACTTAATGGCCTCTTCCCCTCACTGGCTGTGGGCCCAATCCGTGAGGGCAGGGATCAAGTGTGTCTTGATCACTGCTAGTTGCCCCACTCCCAGCCCAGGGCCTGGTACATGGTTGGCAGGCGAGACATATTGCTAAATGAACAAATGATTGGGACACCCATGAGAGGTGGAATTTGTAAGGGGCATGTTTCCTCCAGACTCTGTCCCTCATTGCCCCTCCCCCACCCCATCTCTCTCTCCCTTCTTATTCACTTCCCTTTTTCGCCCTAAAGCTGAACTTTTCCAAACTTCCTGTTTAAGGGGCTCTCATCTGAAAGATGTGATCGACACATGAGAAAATCTCTGAGCTCAGGGTCTGAAATATCAATTTCTCCAGAAAGGGTTGTGCTGTGTATGTTCTTTATACAGACAAATTACCTTGATTGTTGATTCAAGAGGTAAAATGACTTACTTGGTCATGATTATATAGGAGGAAGATGACAGAGCAATTTATGAAAATCCATGTCACCATCTCAGAGTGACTCATCTTGTTACTAGATTTGCTGCTAATTATCTCAGGGTGAACGGTGAACACTTTTTGGTAAACCCTGTGGTCACAAAACTGGTGAAATCCCTAGCAAAACTTTTCTGACTAAAGAAAGTTATATATATATGTAATACTTATGCTAATGGTAGCAAGCATTTGTTCCAGGAACTTTCCTAACTCTGTATCAGGTGTCTTCCAGTCCAAAATGCTGAATGTTCTGGCAGGATTTTCTTTTCGGGCAACCGAGTATCTATTATTATATAAAGATACCCTTCAAATAATAACTGAAAACCACCATCATTTACTTTGCTCCCAAATCTACAATTTGAACAGGGTTTGGAAGTGACACACAATACTCCACACAGCATCAGCTGAAGCAGCTCGAGTGAGGCTGAAGATAAACCACCAGGATAACCCACTCACAAGGCTGGCACCAGGGTTCTGCCTCTTGATCCCCTTCGCAAGAGGCTCTCCACAGCATGTCTTGGGCCTCCTCACAGCATGGTGGCTGAGTTCCAATCATGAGCATCCTAAGTCACAAGAGGTGGAATTTGCCAGTTTCTTAAGGTCTTGGCAAAGCTTGCAGGAGGTCACTTTTGCCATATGCTATTGGCCAAAGCGTCATAAACCTGCCTAGATTCAAGGGAAGGGACGGAGACACCTTCTTTCAATAGGAAGTGCTATATTTTTAAAGCCCCATAGCAAATATTCATAACCATCTCAGGGGTTCCTTGAGCCATTACTTTGATCCAGTATAATCTGTCACTGGTTAGGGTGACCTGATAATTTCTTGTCCAAACTAGGAGACATTAAAATAATAAAATGGGATGCTCGGAATAATAGGACCAGCCAATAAGTGCAAAACAATGGTCCCAGACAAATGAAGTATTCAGTCGCTTTGTCTCTGGGGGCAAAGATTAATGCCTTTTAGGTGTTCCCAAGTAATTTTGGAAAGGTTATACAACAGACCACTGTGTTCTGTTTAAGTATGGAATCCACTTAAGAAAATCTTCATAAATCCTTTAAAAATAAAGAGTAAATAAAGAGTAATGTCTTACATGGATATGAAATCATCATTTATCTGGAAATCTCATTTAAACAGAGCTACTGCTTTCCTAAATCTTCCAGTTAACTGTATTGCTCTGTGAGTTACGCTACCATCAGAGACAGAGCACCCCTAAATGCCACTGACTGTGGCTGTCCTGGCCTCTGCTTGCTGAGTGTTCATTCTGTACTTGTTTCTGGGCTAGATCCTGAGAAAGCAGATGTGGATAAAACATGATCCTGACCTCTAGGTGCTTGTAACTTATTAGATAAGACAGTCTAGAACCAATAGGTCACTGCAAAATTCAGTGATAAGGGCCACCATAGAAGTAAAAGTCAGATTTCGTAGGAGCAATAAAAATCAGGTAAATGGAAAAATTCCAGAAAGATTTCACAGAGGAAAGTTACATCAATTTATTGTTTTAATTACCTAGTATGTCTCAGGCACTTTGCTAAGCATTTTATGTCTATCATCTCCTTCAATATTTAGAAAACCCCCTTTGGGGTGAATATTATTACTATCTGTAATTTATAGATGAGGAAACCGAGGCTTAGAGAGGGGAAGTAATTTGCATGCAAGTGGCAAGCAGCAGAAGTAGAACAGGTACTGGAGAAAGTGTGACGGAAGATGCGTAGGAGTTTCCAAAGCCTCAAAGAAGGGCATTTTAGGCAGAAGAACCAGCAGTGGTAAGGACAGGCGAGTGGAATAGAGCTTGACCAGCCTGGGATACAGTTGGCCATTTGTTGTGCTTGGAGCACAGCTGCTGGGAGAGGGTGGAAGGAGGATGAAGTAGGGTCTTGGGTGGGAAAGAATCTTGCAAGGTGGAGAGTGGATATTCCCAGCTGGCACTGGGCTCCTTCTGTGTGTTGAGGCAAGGAAGTGAGTAGAATGTTAGTCTTAGCCAGTGTGAACCAACTCCAGCTTGGGCCCCTTGCTTTTCCAGGAGTAATCCATGGACCAGCAGCATCACCCAAAAGTTGCTTAGAAACATGGCATCAGGCCTCACCTCAGACTTATCGAATCAGAGTCTGCATTTTAGCAAGATCCCCAGGTGCTTTGTCTGCATATGAAAGCTTGGGAAGCACTTTTCTGACACAGTGCAGTTCTCAGAGTTCATAACTTTATCTTTGCTCATGGTCAAGACCTTCCACTGATAGTTTCCAGTTTTGCAAATCCAAGCAATGGTTTGCAAAGGTTTTGAGAAAAGGTCAGAGCTGTAACATCAATAACTGTGATCCAGCCATTAGATTTCCTTCTCCTGGTTGTTCTAGTGACCTGGACACTCTGCAGTGGAACCAGGCCCAACTCTGGTTCCACCTACCCCCTCCAAAAACTTGGAGGAAGTCAGCTCAACAATTCAATTTTGTGGGCCACTGGCAGGCACTACGGGTCACTGAGTTCTTATATCATAAGTCCACTGTCGCTACTCCCTGGGGCAGGTATAGATATGAACAGATCCCTACCTTGCCTGGCTCATAGAACAGCTAACCAAGGCTGAATGAGAAAGTGACATCATATTTTACCAGGACAGGGGCTTTCTCTGGTGAAGCTTGGGGGTCTAAGGCCTGAAATGGCTCCTTTTGGCAATCGTATTATCTGCCCACCTGGAGACGCTTTGGGGCAAGAGTGAGGGCAGATGGTGGGGGTATCAGATACCAGAAGGCTTAGGTTGCAGAGATGTTGGCTCTTGCTCCTGGCCATCAGGGAGCCTTAACTAGTTCCTAATGTCAGGAGGGGTGACACTGGGTAGAAATACATCTTCCTGGACACTTCCATTTTTCCTCCTTCCCTCTGTAAGCTATTTCATAGGTACCTCCTCTTCCATGCCAGCCTGTGCTGACCTCTGGGATGAGGAGTGCAGAACTAGTTGTTGACCTGCAAGAGCACTCAGGATAATGGAGAGAGAGACAAGCAGTGCAGTGTTTTAAAGGCTCTGAGGAAGGGAAGCAATTGGTGCTGGGAGCACAAGAGGAATGGGTCTCTGGTTCCACTTGGAAGACGGCTCTGCCATTTGCTACCTTTGTGTCTTTGATCCAATGTCACAACCTCTTGGATCCTTAAAATCTCAGTCATGTATGCCATGGCTATACTAGTTTCCTCTTTTAGGTTAAGGTGGGGACTAAATGGCCTATGGGACAGTGCCCAGCTGAGGATGTGGCACAGGGTAGGCATTCACAAAATCCTGCCCCCTAACCTCAGACTCCAAGCAGGACCAACCATCCTGGTCACCCAAAGAGATACATTGAAAGAGCTGGTTTCATTTCACAAGCCACAGTTGCCCAGGGTCCCTCCCTGTCTTATAGGGAAGTGACACCTCCTTCACGTGCCTGAGGAAATGCATGTGATGGTGGCGTGCCCCAGGCAAACAAAGGGCTCTTGCAAAACGTATGATTCTCTCCTTGTTGCAGAGGAATGAAAGGGAGGGAGGAAGTAGGCACTCCTCCTTCTTGCACGGCCCACAAGGGGTCTTAAGGCTATTTTTATGAAGATGGGCTCTGGGTGATTCAGGGACTCACCCTAAAAGCACTTCTGTCTTGATTTCCTTTTCCTTCTCCTCCTTCTTCTCCTTCCTCCTTTTCTCTTCCTCCTCCCTTTTCTTTTTTTTTTTTTTTTTTTTTTCTTTTTTTTTTTTTCTGAGACGGAGTCTTGCTCTGCCGCCCAGGCTGGAGTGCAGTGGCCGGATCTCAGCTCACTGCAAGCTCCGCCTCCTGGGTTTACGCCATTCTCCTGCCTCCGCCTCCCGAGTAGCTGGGACTACAGGCGCCCGCCTCGTCGCCCGGCTAGTTTTTTGTATTTTTTAGTAGAGACGGGGTTTCACTGTGTTAGCCAGGATGATCTCGATCTCCTGACCTCGTGATCCGCCCGTCTCGGCCTCCCAAAGTGCTGGGATTACAGGCTTGAGCCACTGCGCCCGGCCCTCCTCCCTTTTCTTTTAATAACATACCTTCTATGTGTTTTCTTGAACTTTCTCCCATAGAAGGTAGCCCTCAGAAAACAGTGAACTAATCTAGGCTCCAAGGGGCTTGGTAGGAGAGCTTGTTCATTCTGTGGTTTGCACCAGCCTGGCAGCTGGAGAGCACAAGACAATGGTCCCAGGAGGGCGGTAAGGCATAAACCTGGCTCACAGAACTCAGAGAAGCTTCAGAGACCTGGAACAAATAGGCTGTAATGTCAATGGGAAGTTCAGGCCCAGCAGAGGAGGGGAGCAAGTTGGGACCCCGCTCTTCCTCCCATTGGCCGGACTCTATCCATTCTTGCAGGCTCAGCTAGAGACATTTTCCTTTGAGAATCTGCTTTTCTTGATGTCCCAAGGATTTGGTCTTAGCAGTAGTTGATGACTAACCCCTTCCTTTGAGCAGCGAGAACTCTGCATCCTTTGAAGGGAGTGCGAATAATGGGTCCACTTCTGCACTGTGGCTCAGCCTCTCTTCCTAGTCACACCAGGAGTGACCCATGCTATGTGATATCATGGGGCCCACATATATGCATACTCTCTTGCACACCACTAGTGTGTGCACATTTATTTACACCCATATTTACACTTATGCTTTAAGTGTACTTGGCTCCACACATCTCACAGGTGCAGGCACCTGCAGCACAGGGCTCATACTCCCCTCCACAAGTACGTCCTGCCCACTGACTCCATTAGGGAGCTTTATTGCCTGAGCCCCCAGGTGTTTGCAGACCTAACATTGGCAGTGACTGAGTGGGTCTTTTGGTGACACATTCATAAAATCTCATAAATCGTCTCTGTGCAGTGTCGCATGAACATTTTTATTTTCCTCAATAAATACACACATTCTTATTTCCTAACAGCTCCAGCATTGGCAGAATGCCCGGCCAAGGGGTCCACTTACTGTGCACTTGGCCAGGACACACTGTGGATAGCAATGGGGCCACTCTGTTGGTTGGGACCGAAGACATCTTTGGGGACCTGGGATAATGGAGGCCTGATTTGGATGGGACAATAGGAGTCATCTTGTCTGGATACATATTCTATCTCTCCCCTGCAAGCCATTCATCTTTTCGTTTGTTCATTTTTTTCTAATGAAACTCTTACTGAGGTTTAAGGCAAGAGTTACATCAAGGCTGTTTTTCAAACTCAAAAACTGAGGCTCAGAAAAATTAAGTGATAGTCAAGGATGGGGCCTGAGGATCTGCATTTGAAGCACACTCCAGGTCATTCTGAGGCAGGTGGCTCCTGGTCATACTTGAAGAGTGAAGGTATTTTGTGTTAGACCTCAGGACATAAAACATATTTTTCCCTTTTTAAAAATAAAAACACCTTGGACATAATAACTCTGAAGAAGAGAGGAGTTACTCTAAGGACAAACATTTTTTACCCAAAACGTAAAACTCTAATAACTTTGGAGTTGACCCTCCAGAGAGGCTGGTGGAGGTGGGTTATTTACCCCTTTCCATGCCAGTTCAACCCTCTCCTGGCTTTGCTCTATCACTTGCCCCGTCTTAAAAATGATGACATTACCTTATAAGGTGATACCTCTTTACCCCTTACAGAGCTCTTCCACAAATATCATTTAATCCCCACCAGAGTCCCACGCAGAGAGCTGTTCCCAACTTCATTTTACAGAGTGAGAAGCAGAAGGGTCAAGATGAAGTTTCACTACCAGTAAGGATCAGAGTCTGGACTATGGCTTCAGTTCCCCACCCTCAAGTACAGTTGCTTCCATGAACTAAAAACTGTTTGCTTGATGTCAGGGGGTTGAGCTTCCTTTGAGCTTCCAGGGGGTCAGTGCGATGTATGCTAGGAATTCTAGGGCTGTGGTAACTAAAGTCTCCTGGAATGGAGAGAAGGCAGGAAAAGGGGAGATGAGGGCTGAGGGCAGGGACTGGAGGGTCCTCGTTCAGCATTGCCCTATTTTGTGCTATCAAGTCATGCTAATTGGGTGCCATGTCAGAAGTGAAGGGGGACATGTAAAACAAAGGATAATTTTTTTCTCTGAGGTTTTTAAAGTTAAAAGCTTGGGTAAGGTGGAAGTGAGGGCGGTATAGAGCTCTTTGCTTTGCTTTGATTTGTATTCTGGGAGGTCTGTTATGAAGGAGCCATCAATGGTCTATGAGTATCACAAAGGACGTGGGCCAAAGGGGAGCTCCATGAGCTCTGATGCACAAGCCTCTTTCTGGGTTCCCCCAAAATCCTGCCACCAGTGAGTGGGAATGGGGCAAGTTCTCTCCCCTGGGGCACATCTGCTGAGCAGGGTGTCAGAGCACATCACATAGTTAATCCCTTACAGATTCTGTGTTCATTTGAGTTGCTTCCAGAAAACAGAGGCAGATGTTGTATTATCTTGACTCTTCTGATCCACCCATGGCAAATCATAAATTCTGGTCACTTCAGCCAGTTCTCTAAAGTCCTGAGTTTTCCTGACTCCTATTAGCCCCATTCCCTACTTCCTGCTTTGCGCTTGTGCTCACAGAACAATGAGATGTAACTCAGGAGTCTCTTGGTGCCTCCTCTGCCACTTATAGGTCTATAATTCATCAACAAAGTGGTTTTGGTGCCAGGGATGGGGGTTTTGCATGGGCTTAGCAACATGGACTTTTACTCCTCAAGGCTGCTCTGGCCATGACGACTGCTCACTGCTTTACCTGCTAATAGGAGTGACCCACTCTGATTCCTCAATATGGCACCTTTTCCCTGGGCATCAGCCTGGTGGTAGGGTAACTACATTGAATTATTTTTATCATAGAAGCAGCAGTGTTTTGTTCTCATGGGAACAGACACTTACTCTAGATATAGACTTGTTTTCTCTGCCTGAAATGCTGCTTCCAGAGCCACCATGGATCTCAGAGGGCCCTCTTTACCATCAGTGTTCCAGGAGCATTGCTTCTGACCAAGGGACTCATCTGACAGCAAATGAAGACCAGCAATTGGCTCATGCCCATTAAATTCACTGGCTTTTCAATGTCCTCCATCAGCCTAGAGCAAGTGGCTGATAGGATTCTGGAATAAGTCTTTTGGAGACTTTATGGCTCTGACTGGGTGGTAGCACTTTGTGGCGCTGGAATAATCAGTGATGGTTTCACCACAGCCAGGTTTCATAGGTCTGGGAATGAACTCCTCTTACTATTACCCCAGTGATCTGAGAGCAAAGTTTTTGCATCCTTCCCCTGTGAATTTAACCTTTCCTTCCTCTTTTTTTTTTTGAGATGAAGTCTTACTCTATCATCCAGACTGGAGTGCAGTGGCACAATCTCAGCCCATTACAACTTCTGCCTCCTGGATCCAAGTGATTCTCCTGCTTCAGTTTCCCGAGTAGCTGGAATTACAGGTGCCCGTCACCACGCTTGGCTAATTTTTGTGCTTTTAGTAGAGACAGGGTTTCACCATGTTGACCAGGCTGGTCTTCAGCTCCTGCCCTCAAATGATCCAACTGTCTTGGCCTCCCAAAGTGCTGGGACTGCAGGTATAAGCCACCACACCCAGCCTAACCTTTCTTTACCTAGAACACATAGACCCCCAGGGGAGAAGTGCTCCCCCGAAAGGGGCATAGTAACAGTTAATTAGAGGGAAGTTGAGACTGCCTCCTGGCCTCCTTGGACTCCTCATGTCCCTGAGTGGACCCACAAAGAAGGGAGTTACTGTGCTGGCTAGGGTGGCTGATCCTGAATACCAAGGAGAAACTGGGTTGCTACTGCATAATACAGGTAAGTGGAGTATGTCTGGAATGTAGGGCATCCCCTGGGGCACCCATTAGTATTTCCAAGTCTGGTGATAAAAGTTGAAAAACCACCATGACCAAATACAGGTCGGACGGCTGACAACCCAGATCCTTCAGGAATGAAGCTTTGGGTCACTTCATCAGGCAACAAAGCACAATGAGCCAGGCTACCTGCTCATTGCAAAGGGAGTGTGAAAAGGGTGGTAGGAGTGCACCAGGACTACCAGCCATGACCACATGACCAGTTGAAGAAATAAGGCCTATAGTAATTATGAGTATTTCTTCATTATTTTGATTTAATTGTATTTGTATTACCCAAGTCTTTTATTTTTCTCCATTCTCATTCTCCCTCCGTCAAATGCAAGATACATTAAGAGAAATAAACCTTGTAACTCTGCATTTAACTTACAGAATATCGAAAGGGTGTGACTAGGTGTGGCTTAGTTGCCAGATGAATGAACATCACCGAGAGATAGCTAAAGTGACATGTGGGACTTTGTATCCTCTTCTGGGGAGATAGCATGTTTTCAACTGTTTGAAGAATACTTGGATCATGTTAAGCAGGAATACCACTTTGCTGGTGTCTTTATTTGGATATTATTAGAAGAGTTACGCATGGATGCCAAGTACAGCAAAAGGTAGATGGTGATGGTTTTGAACTGTGCCAATTTAGCAAAGATGGAACTGTATTTCCCCAAATTCCCCTCCTTGTATGGTTCTAGGTTAGGGTTGGCCACAAGAGAAATTTACCTGAGATGAGGAAGGTGGAAAGGAAGCTGCTCTCATTTTACTCTGAAGATCATTAACACAATCACAGAAAGTGTAGGGCTCCACACACTGCTGCAGCCCTTGTATGATTTTGCTGATCAGCTCCTTCCACTGGGTCTTGTTGATCAGTTTCTCTGAGACTGGTTCAGGTATATGTGCAGCTCTATGACAAAGGGTGTCCGCTTCTTTTGAAAGTTACCAGTTGACAAGGTTAGACATGGACAGAGACAGATGTGGATCCCAGTTCCTTCTTCTCCTCTTCTTCACATCATTTCATATCCTGATTGCCAACCCTGCTAGCCTGTAGCAACTTCAGATCCACCACCAGATGCAGAGTCTATAGCCTTCTATACACTTTTCCACTAGCTCAGACAATCATATTAGGGCTATTCCTGTTATAAATCTTTTATTCCATACTGTTCATGGGGTTCTGCTTACATATTCAGAAATTTGTTCATGGTAGAGAAATATTTATTAAGTGTCTACTACATGTCAGGCATAGTCTGGGGGTCTGGGATATATCAATGAACAGAAGAAAAATGCATTTGGGACATGCTTTTATACTCCAAATTTTAATAATTCATTACCTGTTAGAAATAAAATATAACTGCCCTGTGTTCTTATTTGCTACTCCTGGCAATCCTACCCATCATGGACAGTGAGATACTGGCGGACTTCCAGCACTGTGTTTGGGACCCAACTTTGTACCATTCACATTGCACTGATAGCCTCTGCAGTTCCACAGCCTCAGCACATTTGAAGTGACTCATGGTGAGTCTGAGTTTCCTCCAACAACGGTCTTTTTATTAGAAGCCCAAGCTCTCATTCACTTTTTTACCTTTTTGGAGACCAAGGTAAATTTATTACCTTGAAATAAGTGGTGCGATGCTGTATCCTCTTTAATTCTCACACCAGCCTTGTAAGGTACATATTATTACTAGTTATATCTACAATGTAGAAAGTGAGGTTCATAGAGATTTAGTAACTTGCCCCAAATCCCAGAGCTGGGAAGTAGTAGAACCAGGATTTGAACACCAGTCAATCTGACTTTCTGTGGGCTTTGTTCACCTTATTTATGTCATAGGTGCCTCAGTTTCTCAGCAAGGGGGAAACATACCTATATTGAATCAGTTAGACTCATCTTTAGCAAATAGTCCAATCGGCTTGGGTATATAGCACTGGGCTTCTTGTTGGGAAGCCCAAGCATGTTGATGACCATTGGATGATGGTGATGATGGTCTCCAGGCACAATGAAGGCTGAAGAAGAATGAGTTCTCACCCTTACAGAACACTGATGGTGGGTGACCCATTCAGTTGACCTGTTACTCTGGTTTCCCAAGGCCAGGTGCTCATCTCTGCTGTAGAGAACTCCATCTGTGACAGGGATTGTAGAGGCTTGTTAGGCTGGTTCTCTCCCAAAGTAGAATAGAGGATGTCACATATCATTGGCACCAGGCTATGGTCTTAGGGGCACCTTTGGGGAACAAGCCATGGGCTGAGATGAAGGAAGCAGAGCAACAGCTCAGCTTGTCTTCAGGTCTCTCTCTATTGACCTCTTCTTAGAAGCAGAGACAGATGTTGTTACACAGACACACACACATTTGAGATGATATTGCATATAGTATTTTGTATCATGAGTCTTTTTCCTAACCCTATATTTCAACTTTTTGACAAGTTTTTAAACATTCTTCAAAAACATGATTTTTAATGACTGGATAGTATTACTTATGGTCAAACCATAATTTAATAAAACAATCTCTTTGCCATCAATTATGTAAGCTCATTCTTTTTGTTCCACATTTAGTAATTAGTTTATTTCTAGATGATTTATATTTTAAATTAATATAGGGGTACTAAATGTTTCTAAAGTTACAAAGATGGTAGATTTCTATTAGTTTTCTAGTATGTTATTATCGCAATTTTGAAAAAAATGTATATTTGTTTTATATCAAGCCCTTATATTCAATCTTCAAATTAACATTTTTATTTGATTGTCTTAGGATTTGAGATGTGTGGTAATGTCATGAGTAAGTGTTCATAATTTCATTTTCTTTTTTCTAATAGTTACATTTCAATATTCTTCTTGTTGTATTGCTTTAACTAGAATTTCCAGAGCAATTATTAGTGATGATATTGTAGGGAACGTTCTTGTCTTGCTCCTACTTCTGAGAGCAATGCCACTTATATAGTGCCATTAGGTATAAAATTGACTATTGCTTTAAGGTAGACATTTTAATCATGTCATTTTAGGTTTGAATTTTCCTATTTCTTATATTGTATGATTTTTTTCCTAAAAAATTCCTTATATTCTATGATTTTTTCCTAAAAAATGGACATCAAACTTACCAATTACTTATTATATTTATCCAGATGGTTGCACTTTCATTGACCTGATACATATATTTGTAATGTATCATTAAATAATAGCATTAAGTAGGTCTCATTAGTAGCTAGCATTAAATAATTTCTTTATTAGTGATTTTTAAATAACTATGTTTTTAATATTTTAATGAATTACATTTGCTGGTGTGCTTGTAGAATTTTTGTAACAATCTTTAAAAGCAAGGTTAGTTTATAGTTCTGGTATCAATATAATACATGCATACTGACATAAAAGAGATGGGAACAAAATACATCAAACTGTTATCAGTGGTCTCCTCTCTGTTGGATGGTGGAATACTGGATGTATTTTACTACTTTTCCCTAAATTTGAATATACATTTTTATGATAAAAGTGAACATTATATCAGTTATCTACTGCTGTGTAACAAATCAACCCAAAACGTAGTGACTAAAATAACAACCATTCTATTGACTCATGACTCTGAGAGCCAATAATTTGGGCTGTGGTCAGCTGGGTGTTTCTTCTGTTGGTCTTGCCCACGGTTACACAATTCTATTGCAGTCAGCTGGTGGATTTGCTGGGGGCTGGTTGATCTAGAGGACCCTAGCAGAGACACTTATATTTCTGTTTCCTGTCATGTCATTCAACTTGATAGAAGGAGCAGCAACATGAAATTGCAAAGGTGGGGTGCATGAAGGGATGTGAAGAACTGTTGCAGACAACTTTGCCAAGTTAGCTAAAAACATGCCTTATAATTAAAAATTAAAATAATATTTTAAAAAAGGATAATGTGCAGTGATGAAAAAGATGGCAAAGTGAGTATTTTACACATTGCTGATGAGCCTATTAACATTGTAACAAAAAATGATTTGGCAATGAATTTCGTGAGTGGTAAAGTGTTAGTAGACTTTGACCTAATTTTTCTATAACTTGGAGTTTATTCTAAGGAAATAATCAGTTTCATAAAAATTATGTATAAGAATTTTTCTGTATAGCATTATTTATAAGTGAAATACTAAACACAGTGTAAATGTCAAATATTAGAGGATTTAGTGACGGCAGATGGCATCTCCATATGATGAAACATGATATAACCACAAAAATTATATTTTTGGGCATGACAAAGTTTAAAAAGTAAGATTTGTGTGCTTTCATTATAAGTCTAGTTTTGAAAATTGATTGTATTCATATATGTTAATATAATAAACTTGTCTTCATATCAATACAACAGCATACATGTACACACATACAGAAAAATAACTGGAAGACATATATAAGCATAATAATGGTAATTATTTCTGGGTGGTGCTTGGGTTACTGGTGGTATTTATATAATTAAAGCCACAAGTGTTGGTTTGGGGCCAACCTGCCACTTTTGAGTTAGACAGTGCTGATTTTAACTGCCATCCCATGTCCTGTGGAAAGTCCACATCTTCCTAATGAGTTGTGTGGCTCCTTGAGGATTTGTACTCTCATCATCACCTCTAATAGTGACTTTTTGTGTTCAGAATTCCATTATTCTGTTCTGTTTTTGTGTGTGTGTGTGTGTGTTTAAGTTTATTTTTGTAGAGACAGGGTCTCCCTACGTTGCCCAGGCTGGTCTTGAACTCCCAGCCTCAAGTGATCCTTCCACCTTGGCCTCCCAAAGTGTGTGGTTCTTATATCTCTGATCTGGTAGCTTGACCGATGCATGGGGCACAGTTCCTTCTCTTTTATTTCTACCTCCAGTCCTCCTTCAAACAGTCTGGAATATGAATCTGTTGCATGTGCCATACTAGACTTTTACTAAAAATCTATGGCTTAAGAGAAGGGTTATTATCATATACCATATAAAAGGCAAATACATTCTATATTATATCACAGATACTTAAAGATTTTCTTTTTTGTTTTCGTGGACTCTATTGGCAGTATTGTGAAAACTATAGACCTTTTCAAATATTATGTTTTTAAATTCATGCAATAAAATGTACAGGATTATAAAGAAAATCAATTATGTTGAAATAAAGTAATCAAATATTTAAGAAAAAGCAAACTGGTGATACAGTGATGTAAAGTGCTTCTTTATTAATAATGCATTCAGTAACATGATATACAGGTTAGACAGAAATTGAGTATAATATTAAAGTAATGATAAGTATAAATGATATTTTGAAATGTATGTAACAACTGTAATATGACATGAGACCATCTGTGATTTCTATTGACTGCAGAGTCACAAAAGTTACCAATAACTATTGTGATGGGTTGTCTACATTTATAATTGAAGAAAACGTTAATTTTTAGTTGTAGGCTGGTGAAACTGAGCTGTAATTTTTCCCCCAACTCCGTTCAAGGATTCCCTGAATTCTATCTGTATATCACTTGGGATCCATGGGCCCTGGATTAAGATCTCTTGTATTAGACATTCCTCTTATTCAAAGTCCATTTGGCTCTCCACATGGGTAACACTCTGCCATGTTAAACCTCCTTCTCTTGTCATACTGCTTTTCTCTCTCTCCCTTTCTCTCCTCCCAGTTTGTTCTGGGAAACTTGGAATTCTTCTCTCTTTGTTAATTTGAGCGAGTCTACAATATCTGATTTCTAATTTTGAAGGTATCTTCTGCCTTATCTTTCAGTGTCCACAATCCTTCAGGGTGTTTTCAATCAAAAGAACTGGTCATCTACCCCTTTTGTATTAATAATTATGATAGCCCCCGCTCACAGAGTATTTTTGATGGAAGAGCATTATTCTGAAGAGGGCCTTATTTCTTTTTATTTTCTCAAGGGGCAAAGCTTACCCAAAGTCATGCAGCTAGCAGAATGTGGAGTCAGCTCTTACCCACCGTACTAGGCCGCTTTCCATTAGTAGCACCCAGAAGAAAATGAAATGGTGCTATTTGGGTCTTTCTTTTCATAGGGTTGGCCGTCTTTAGAAGGCAATTATTTTAAAATAGCATTCTGTTTCCTCTGGTGGTACATTTCTAAATCTTTCACAGTGGTGCTGGTTTTCAATGCTTTGGCTGTCTAGGCTCTGGATCCTCTGGGAACTGCTAGGAGAAAGTTAGTGCATAGGATGAGAGAGGACTGGAGCAAAAGACTCTGAGAGAAGCAGAAAGAGGGGACATATCTGGGACTTCCTGGGTCCAGTCTGTTCAGAGGCCTGGCTGGAGCCTGTACCTTGGATTCTCAAGTAACTCCTATGGCCTTCTATCATAGGCCCCTTTAAGGCTTACATTGTCTTCAGTTGGTTTTTGCTACTTGTAACCAAACGTATTTAACAAATACATAATTGACACATATTAATCTTAAAACCAGGAAGAGAATACATGTTATCAGCAAGCATTATCAGTTATGGGAAAGGATTTATCATTCTTCCCAAGCCATGTCCCAGGATTGTGCCATTCTAGTGATAGTAGAAGTGATGAGAATGGTGGTGAAAGTGATTTGGGGGAGGAAGGTATAAGAAAATGAGAATGCATACATATCCTTCTTTGTATTTCTACTGTGGTTTTTAAAGCATTGAAAACCAGTACCATTGTGGAAGGTGTAGAAATGTACCACCAGAGGAAACAAAGTGCTATTTTAAAATAATTGCCTTCTAAAGATGGCCAATCCTATGAAAAGAAAGACCCAAACAGCTTCAAAGGTATATTAATGTCCACCCCATATCTTAGCCACTCTTTTTGGGACAAATAGCTTTTTGTTGCTTGTGAAAGTTTATTTGTTGAATTTGTCTTTCTGTATTTCCACCCTAAGAGAATATATACTCCTGCAAAGTAGAGGCCTTCTTTGTATCTACTGAATTATAAATGCCCAGTAAAAGATGAAATGCAAGACAGCCACCATAATGCTGTTGACACTTGGTGGACCGTGATGCTGGTGAAAGAGGTACCTTCCATCTTGGTTTATATTTTTTAAGTCAGCCTCCTATCTTCACCATCCAAAATGCTAGTCCGTAAAGGAAATTTCCTGTACTCTGTTAGTGTTGGGAACAATTATCTCAGGTCTTTTGCTCTTGTTTTAAACCTGGTGTTATCCTAATTGATCCAGGCTTGAAGTTTGTGTTTAGTCTCCTTGGCATGAAGGACTTGCTTTCCCTTAAGAAATGTAGCTTCATCTTTAGGCTTACTTGGGTAGGAGACCATAGTTATCCCTCAGAATTTCAACCCCAGGCCCTGGCTTGCCAGCAAACACTTTGATATGGGATGCCAAACTGGAGTGTATTTGGAATAGAGGTGGGAAATATGAACCAGGTGACAGGGATGGTGGTTTTAGTCAAATCCTTTCATTTTTATGCCAAAAGAAACCCAATTCAAAGCAGTGTAAGCAAAACAGGTAATATTTTAAATAACTAAAACTATGGGCATGGCTGAATCCAGGTGGCTCAACAATTTTAAAAGAGCTTCTCTCTCTTTTTCTTCCCCCCTCTTTTCTGATTTACTCCCTTCGGTGTATATTTCATGTTAAATAAGTTCTTTTTCCCCTGTTGGCAATTAGTGATCTCTAGCAGTTTTAGACTTACCCAGACCAGCCTTGGGATTCCAGCATCAGAATTTTTTTTTTTAAAAAGTCTTTCCCAATATCAGTAAAACAGATATATTTGTATCTTGCACTCAAATTTTGGACCAGTGATGGAATCACATGACATGGGGGAAAGGGAAGGAAAGAGGTGTGTTGGCAAGATGCAAACAATAGATTATCCACTGCAGTGGGAATGGCCAGAAGAATAATTATGTGGGAAAGATGGGCAAAGGAAGTGACACGGGTGAGAGTAACAGTGGTGTTGTTGTGAATCTGGTCATGGAAATGGGGATGCTGGTTATGGTAGTGGTGGGGTACTGGTGACTGTGAGAGATATTCCTTGTTCCAGATCCTACTGATTCCAAGAGCACAGTCCAGGAGGATGGTGTATGCAACCCTATTAGTAAAGACACATGATTTCCTGTGGTTCTTGTCTTTAGGGGCAGAAAGGGCTACATGTTTGTCCTAGAAAAAAATTCAATGGTTCCTGAGTCAGCAAGCTCCCCATGCTTGTGGAAGCAGATCACATGGTATCTCAGAAATATACCTATGCATGTTAGCAAAACAACAGAGAAAAACAAGCCTCCACCACCAGGATGGCAGGAAGTGTGGTCAGCTTTCTTAGAGGTGAAGCCAAGATGAGAGGTCGTTAGTTGACTTGCACTAATGAAGAGGCACAAAAACTGCTGATTTAAAGAATAATAATAAAAAAAGCACCCTGGGGGACATTTTATTGCACTTAGAAAATGTCCAATTTCATCCTTCAGATAAAAAAGTAAAAAAAAAATTTTGATTTTTCATAAAAACCAATAGATTAATATAGAAAGAAAAAGTTCCCAGCCAAGAACTAAGCCACAGTTGTGTTCATGTGTATGCCTGAGCTAACTCCTCTGGCCTCATGTGAGCCTCTGCATTTGGCATGCAGATCCCTTGTTCTGTAAAAACTATTTCAGGAACACTTTGAAAAGGCTGCCCAGTGATGGCTGCCTCATTTGGGATTTATTATAATATCATTAGAAGGGGTTATATCACTTGGTATAATGTCAGACACATTGTAGCCTGTGGTTTTATGATGTGGACAAATATCACACTCAGGAATAAGATGGCTCTGAACAAATCAGTTCCATCTGGGTCCTACTGTAAATAGAGCTTTTCCCTTCTGCCGTGGAGGGTGGATTTTCATCCTCATCCGACCCCCTGACCTTCCATTCTGCAGGGTCTTTCTTTTCCTGACCTCCTTGCTCCCCAATCTCTGGGGCCTAGGAGAGAGAAAGAGAGCAAGAGAGTGAGCGAGAGAGAGAGAATTCCTTAAGGCCCCAAAACAGAGATGCTTGTCAAGCTCAGGAAATGCAGGGAGACTAGGGAATTTGCTTTTATCCAGTACCTGCCACGTGGCTGAATCTGTGCTAGATATTTTCACCTGTCTCACCTCACTTCATTCTTACAACGAGCCTATAGAGTAGTAGACAATGTTGCTATTTTACAAAGAAATACTGAGACTGACATGTTTAAAAATAATATATATATATATATATATATATATATATATATATATATATTTTTTTTTTTTTTTTTGAGACAGGGTCTCACTCTGTTGCCCAGGCTGGAGTGCAGTGGCATGATCTTGGCTCATTGCAGCCTTGACTTTCCAGGCCCAAGTGATTTTCCCATCTCAGCCTTCCAAGTAGCTGGAACTACAGGTGTGTGCCACCACACTTGGCTAATTAATTTTTTTTTAAGAGATGGGAGTCTCATTCTGTTGCCCAGGCTTGTCTTGAATTCCTGAGTTTAAGCAATCCTTCCACCTTGGCCTCCCAAAGTGTTGGGATTACAACCATGAGCCACCCACCTGGCCTAAAAGTAAAATTTTGATTCAAGTCTGTAAACTAGCAAGTGAGGAGATTGAGTTTTGAAGCTTATCTGACGTTCATTCCAAAGCCTGTCTGTTTTCTTTCATGGTATCCTGCCATCCCCAACATCTGTATGTCCATGAATAAGCTATTCACAGGAGGCAAGGAGACAAGAAATGTGGATATAAGTTGTATTTGGTCAAAGCGTAGTTATTTTAAAATCAAATAACAGCATGGTACAACCACCTTGCAGAACTCTTTGGCTTTTTTGAATAAAGTTAAATATCTGCCTATCCTATCCTATGAACTAGGGATATCATTCCCAAGAGAAATGCATACATAGGTACATGTCCACAAAAAAGACTTGTACAAGAATGTTCACAGCAGCTGTTTCATAATAGCCCTAAATACTCACCATCAGGAAAATAAACAAAGTGTGGTGTGTTCATATGATAGAATATTACACAGCAATAAAAAAATAGTAAACTAAGGTTCTATGCCGCAAAATGGGTGGGTCTTATAAATATCATATTGTGCTAAAGAAGAAAGACACAAGAGAGAACATAATGAATGATTCCAGTAATATAAAATTTGAGAATGAGGAAAATTACTAATATCTAAAAACGTAAGCTCAAGAGATAGCTAAAGATCTAAAAATATCAATATTAAGATAAGTATCTTAATCTTATAGATTATAATTAAACTACATTAATCTTATAGGTCAAGGTATGTATCAGTATCCAAAGGTAGTAAAATTGCTAATATCTAAAGAACTCACCTTCTTTCACTTTTGTTTAATTTTCCTCATACTTGAAATTTCTATAATTGAAATCATACCTTACACAACAACACCGCCGTCACTCTCACCCTTTCACAAAGGTGAAAGGAGTTCCTCTGGGATAGGAGATGGATATTGCCCAGTAAGGAGCATGAGAAAACTTTCTGAAGCTCTGGACATGGATAGTTATTTATAAATAGATACAAATTCATTGAGTTGTATATTTATGTTTTTTTCTGTTTATAGACTAATCAAAAAGCAGAACATAATAAAGAAATATTTAATCAACTGAAGTGATAGGAAAAGGTGGTCAAATTTGTCACTCTCAATGCTTTGGTTTTTATAAATTGGCTATTTGGTTAATTTTGACTCTACTCTGTAAAAAAGGTAGTATGGACATGTGGAAAGATATATGTTATGCTATAATATTGGATGTTGGATGTTCAGGAAGAATAAATAAATGGCTTATTGATTTATTTCTAGTTCTTCTTAATATAGACAATGAGGTGTCATTCTCTTCCCTTGATAAATTGTTATATGCATCTCCTGCCTGCTCCCTGCCCATTTCCCGTTGCCTTTATTCTTCCTCCCACAACTGCTATCACTAGCACATTTGTATTACACAGTTTAACAGGTCAGAGGATTTTAGGTGAATAGAGAGGAAAGGAAAAAGAAAAGCTGACTTCTTTCATTTTGGTGTTAAAATATAATGAAGTACTTTGCATGGCTTTTATTTTATTATTTTCAGAAGGGCTCTTGTAACAGGTCAACTCATAAATTGGCATGACATCCTGTTTGTTTCTGCCAAGAAGTCAGTCATAGTGAGAGTATTAATTTTTTTGCACAGATATGTGTCAAATTCACTTAAACAATGCTGGGTTGTTAACACTGATGCATGCTATGAAGGAATGCAGACTTGATTTTATCACCATCCCTCTAAGGAGAGCAACCATATATTGGGAGGGGTTTCTATGATATTTATTTATATTCCATGACTTTTTATTTATTTCCATGGCTTCAATGAAGCCTGAAAAAACAATTCTCAAGTAAGCTGAGGCTGTGTAGACAGGTACTCTGAGTAATTTAGATAATTCATCTACACTGTCTTACATCATGAAGTAGCTGCTCAGTTCCTTGTATCTCTTTGGGTAGCTGTGGGTTATTTGGGACAGAGATCCTGTTCCGCTGAATCTCCAGGGGCTTTCTCTTCACTTTGGTGGCTTGAGTATGATTTCCAAAGGCTGCCTTTGGCCTCCCTGCTCTTCTGTGTGGATGCAGCTAATGACCTCAATGTCTAGCTAATGGCATCTTACTCTGCACTGATGGCTGTTCTGAACACAGAGTGGGAGAGTGGTGATGGGTCAGGATGAGTAGAAAAGTAATAGTTTGATGATGGAAATGCAGACAACTCTTGGCTTAAGCTCAGTGCTTTCTTCCTTCTCTGTATGAACCATGACATGTTCTCTACTTCTGTAATTGAAAAAAAAATGTGAGAGCACAATTTGTATAATCACTGGTAGAGCATTAAGTTGTCTGGGCTGGCACAAAACTGGACAGAAGAGCCAACTGCTGACCTCAGTAACACATGCCTAACTCCTAGTGCAAGGTTTGGCTTGGTAATAGGATCTTGGTCATAATTACTCATGGATGCTCATGGTTATCTGGACTGGGACTCACCCTTCCAGTCCATGCAGGCAGTCAGACCCTGCTGAGAGATGTGCATTCATAAAATCCTTCTATGTATCTAAGTCTGTGGTTGCTATTAGTCTGCAAAACATGAGAATAAGAGGACTAATTTAAAAAAATTTAAACCTTTAGACTTTTATTTCACTCTGTTCCTTATAAAATAGTTGTTTTCTCAGCTACATCGAGACATTCAACATATTAATCTGTTTAGTTTTAAACAATGTCCAAATGTTTTCATGTTTATGTACTCAAGTCATTCTTGGCTTGCTTAATAAATTCTACAAATATTTACTGAGTACCTACTCTGTGCTAGACATAGTTCTAGGTAATGGGGACCAAGAAGACAAAGAAGCAGAGAAATGTCCCATTATTGCAGGGCTTATGTTCTAGGGAGGGAGGCAAACAATCAGGGAATAAACAAATATACAATGCTAGGTGACAGGGTTAGGGAGTGGAGAAGGTGGGGAAGGGAGTATGGCTGTAGTTAGGTGATCACGAAGGATTTTCTGTTGGAACAGAGACGTGAATGAAGTGAAGGAGAAGGCCATGTGGCAACCTGAAAGAAGAGTTGTGGTGATGAGAATAGCCATCTTGGCCTGTCCTCATGGAGAAAGATGCAGAAATGTGCAATATAATTTGGTCCAGAGATCAGGTGAAATCTCTAGTCTCTGGACATCTTGATCAATGGAGATCCTTTCTAAGAGTGGGAATCCCCATAAACTAGTATTTCTGTGGTCATCTTGGGCCCTGAGGTTCACCTCTGAAAGAGCACCTACTGATCCAAGCCATATTAACCCAGGCATGGTCAGCTCCTTCCTTGATTGTCTATTCCCCTGCCTTACACGTATACAGAAATAATAACTCATTAGACTTTAACAATGGCTTGGCAAGTAGGAATACCAAGACGGCACCTACATCTCAGCTTCACAGCTGCTTCAGAGTAAACATTAGGTAACCTCCTTGTTTGAAATGTCCTAGGGTCCCAGGATCTCTGGAGAAGCATCACTGGCCTGTTCCCCAGACAACACAACTCTCAACTTCCTGATATCTTGATGGCTCTTTGATTCCTTTCCTCCTTCTCTACCTCTCCTCCTTATCCCTTCTTTCATGGATTGCTCTTGGAATCTCCAAATTCCTCTGGCTTTAGTGTGTATTGGCTCTTTCCAGCTTCAGCTCCATCTTTGGCCAATATTTGCCTATCCAAACTTATCAACATGCTCAGCAGAACATAAGCCTTTTATTAAACAGCATATCACATTTTCTTTAGAAGGCAGTAGTGATTAGAGAGAGAAAAATGCCAAGAATGAAGCACCATATGTATAGATCTTATATGGATACTGGGGCAGTCTGTTCTGCTGAGTCTGTCTAGTGGTTAAGTCTAGGGTTGCATCTTCAGGAAGGGAAAGGACTGGGTGCTATGGATAAGAATCATATGAAGAAGAGACAGACCCTACAAAAAGAAATGGGAAAGTAGAAGGTGGATTTCAGACCAGAGACATTCCCTCTTCAGGCTTTGTTCTCTTGAGCTTAAGTATTCAGAATGTGTTCATGGGCTTCCATAAACAGAGATTTATGTTTCATCTGAGGAGTGCAGCCCTGTGACTATATGAGTTGATAACCTGGAGAGACTTTTAGGGGAAGAGGGCACGTACAGCCAAAGAACCAGGCTGGGCACAGTGGCTCATGCTTATAATCCCAGCACTTTGGGAGGCTGAGACTGAGATGGAAGGATCTCTTGAGCCCAGAAGTTTGAGACCAGCTGGCACAACATGGTGAGACTTCATCTCTACCAAAAAAACAAAAAAAGAAAAATCCGGGTGTGGCACACACGTGTAGTCCCAGCTATTCACGAGGCTGAGGTGGGAGGATCATTTAAGCCCAGGAGGTTGGGGCTGCAGTGAGCTGAGATGGTGCCACTGCACTCCAGGCAGTGTGTCCATCAGCATTCCATAGGCACATTCTCTTTGACCTAGTGTTTTCACTTATGGAAATGTGACCTAAAGATACACTTTCATATTACATGTATACAAAGATTGTGATAACAGATCACTAGAAACAACCTTAATGCACATCACTGGAAAGTCAATGTAAAAAGTGATACGCTGACAGATGCTTCTAATTGCAGCCATTGAAAAGAATGAAGACCCTATTCCTGGACGGACATAGAATGATATCAAAGATATGTTGTCCAGTGGAAAAGATAGAGGACCGTGGAATGTATACAGTAGGCTTTATCAACGGAGTCTTGAAAAAGTGTTTCTATGTAGAAGGTGTTGTGTGAATTCGTGTTAGATTGAGCTGTATCTCACCTGCTTGGCATGGTTCTTCCTAACTTGGGTGATCTGGTTCCCCAGGAATTTTATGCAGATTCCTGGCATGGTTCCTGGAACATAGTAGGTCTCCATCTCTGCTTGGATCCCCCTGGAGATGGAGCTTATCACTTCCTTTTCCCTTGCTGGACAATTCTAATTCTCAGGGAGAGTGAGCTCCTCTGCCTCTTTTTAACTCCTAGTGGGGGATCTGGCCTGGCTCTAAGCGGGGGTCACTCTTGTTGACAGTGCCCAGACCTTGCTTGATTGTATCAGTTCTCAGCCAGATGTTCTTCCAAATTCTCAATAGCTCCTACACTGCCTTTAAAGCTAAGGAGAACCTTCCACACTTTTTTAATTATTTTTATTTTTTTGAGATGGAGTCTCGCTCTGTCACCCAGGCTAGAGTGCAGTGGTGCCATCTTGCTAACTGCAAGCTCCACTTTCCAGGTTCTTGTCATTCTCCTGCCTCAGCCTCCCGAGTAGCTGGGACTACAGGCGCCCGCCACCACGCCCTGCTATTTTTAGTAGAGACGGGGTTTCACTGTGTTAGCCAAGATGGTGTGGATCTCCTGACCTCGTGATCTGCCTGCCTCGGCCTCCCAAAGTGCTGGGATTACAGACATGAGCCACCGCGCCCAGCCAACCTTCCACATTTTTGAGATGGGCTTTGCTCCTAGGGCACGGTCAGCCTGCCTGGGCACTGCTGCTAATGCCTCCCAAGATCTCTGGGAGCTGGAGCCTCTCTCCCCATCTAGTGAGTGCTTCCTTGCTGCGTTCTTGGACTCTTGCGGTAGTTCTGGCAAGTTAGGGGGCCAAAGCTTTAAAAAGGCTTGTCTGGCTGTCTCTGACTTCGAGGCTGTCAGCCATCTCAGCTCAGTTGTATGTAGTTTAATGAATTGTTACTCTTTTGTGCCTGTGCCCTGAGGTGATTTCTTACCACAAAGGGCAAGCTTAAGATAATCAAATAAATAAATACTAATAAACAGGGAAGCAAGGCTTGGAGCGGTTAATTGCTTTTCTGGGGTTGCAAGGCAGTGAGAGGGGAGCTGGGCTGGCCGCCACCTTCTCTGTGCTCCGGCCACTTTGCCATTTAACTGCCCCAAAGAGGCCCACTTAAAAGCAAACATATAAATGGAAGTAACTTTTTCAGCAACTTATTGGGTCTTTTTCCAGTTAGGAATATTGATTTTTCTCCTCACTGAGCCTGGGATGAGGGGAGTGCTTGAGTCTGAGTCTGAGCACCAAGTAGGTGGGCGTAGTCCCAGTCTGAGTAGGTGTCGGCGACTGTACATGGGAAGTGGTTTCCAGGAGCCCACGTCCTCTCTGCGATAGATGGATTATGTAAAAGGCTCCAAGACACCATAGAAACCTGGCCTGGTTTATACCTGAAAGGAGGGAGGTGTACAGTTTACATTCTCCTGTTCTAATCACGCCACTTTAATGAGATACGAAATTGTGCCAGTTTCACAATTATGACATATATCAGGGCTTAATTATATGTACAGGATGGCGTATTCAATTGAGTACATGCAAATGGAACAGAGATTTTCATTTTACATGTCTCTCCTACTCTCCCTAACAAAGAACTTTCTAGGGGTTTTAGGCATATGGGCAGAGTGGAGAATCAACTTGTACCACATGCCAGCATCTTCTGGCTTTCAAAACAGTGAGGAGACACTGGAAACCCAGGACTAGAGAGCTAAGGACACTGAATAAATAAAGATGAACCTGATAAAAATATAGTGGCTTTTGATAGCCCATGCAAACATGTCTGGCTTCAATTTGTGGAAATTTTCTTATTGTTAAATGACAAAAACATAAAAAAAGAGCTAATAAAAATTCTGTGGCTAAAGGTCTTTTGTAAAAAGTACTAGAAAAGCAAGTTCAGAGTCATGGCTCCATTTGTTACTGATTATGAGTAGAAATGGGGAAAAACATTGACCCCTGTGACTTGGCTCTGAATGTGCTGATGAAGCCCCTAGGATCTCCCTGCATGTCACTTTCTGATGCCCGTGGACTCTGGGACAAGAAGCAAGGAGGGAGCGCTCCATGCCAGGCCACGTTTTGTTGTAGGAATGGCTTTGTGAAGGGCTCTTTTTTTTTTTTTTTTTTTTTGAGATGGAGTCTCGCTCTGTTGCCCAGGCTGGAGTGCGATGGCCGGATCTCAGCTCACTGCAAGCTCCGCCTCCTGGGTTCACGCCATTCTCCTGCCTCAGCCTCCCAAGTAGCTGGGACTACAGGCGCCCGCCACCTCGCTTGGCTAGTTTTTTGTATTTTTTTAGTAGAGACGGGGTTTCACCGTGTTAGTCAGGATGGTCTCGATCTCCTGACCTCGTGATCCACCCGTCTCGGCCTCCCTAAGTGCTGGGATTACAGGCTTGAGCCACCGCGCCCGGCCTGTGAAGGGCTCTTGTGACACTCCAGGATCCACTTCGAGAAATTTCTCCAGTAGGCAAACACTGTGAAAGAGAGACCTTGTGGGAGGAGGTAAGGTTGAACTATCTATCATGTCCCTGGCTTTGTATTGGGAACAGATCATGTCCCTGGCTTTGTATTGGGAACAGAGAGGCAGGTGATTTTAGGGACTTTCTTCTTTTACCCAGGGCTACCTGATGACTCTCAGGAAAATCTGTGGAGGAGGTCTTGGTAGCAAGCTGGCTGCTGTCTGTTTATGTTCTTGTAGAAACACTGACTCTAGGGAGAAAAACTGACCCATCTATTGAGATGTCACCCAGACCTGCTACCATTATTTTTCCATTCATTCACTCATTCATTCATTCTTCTCATGAGCTACTAATATGTGCCTGTCCAAACACTAAGGCCCTAGGAATGAATAAGATGAATGAGTAAGACCTAATTCTGTCCTGCAGAGGCTTGCAGCCCAGCGGGGAAAGGCATACAATAAAGTATAGGATACTTCTGGTGGGTCCTAGCATAGCAGACGTTTCCCAGAAGCAGGTGTAGTAAATGCCGCTCTGAGTGGGAGTGATTTTGCAAAGGAGATGATGATTGAAAAGTGTCAAGAGAAGTTCACCAGGTGGATATATTGGAGAGCGAGAATATTTCTGGTAGAGGGATTTGGGTGATAAAAGGCAAAGAAGCCAGAAGCAGCTGAGGATTTTGACGGATCTGCAGGCTTGCCATCTGGAAACAGGTTTCTAATAAAGTGCCTTGATCATTCTATCCAACATAACTCATTTCAATGATTGCTTTTTGATTTACATCTAGGCTCTGTCCAGGTTTCTGGCATCCTCCATGATAATGAGGGTGAATGGATGAAAACTAATATGAGAAAGCCAGGTTTGTACAGGAGGAGTTTCAAGTCTAGGAGAGGTAAAAGCATGCAGATAGCCTGTCCAAGGCATGCAGTGGTTAGTGCATTAGAGAGGTACAAAGAGATAATTGTAGGAAACAGAGGAGATACCACGTGCTGGATACGTGGTCCAAGAAGGCTTCCTGGAAAATGTTCAATTAGAATTGGGCCTTCAAGGATGGAAGACAAAAGACATCCTCCTATGCAGGAACAAAGACGTGGGAATTCCCTAGGCTAGCGAGATTATTTCTACTATCAAACATCAACCTAACTTCCAAAACATTAGTTTACAAACCAGGTTTTGTACCAGAATCCCTTGTTGAGGGCAGAGAGGAATTACATAGAAATTTCTGGGACTGACTCCTAGAAATTCAGATTTCAAGTGGAATGCACATTTTAGTGAACTCTTCAGAGGATGCTGATACCCAGAACACAGATGAGATTCCATTTGATGGCGGCAGGAGGGAGGGGAGGACTGACTCTGGGTATACACAGACATGGGTTCAAATCACGAGTTTGCCTCTTATTGGCTCTGTCACTTAAGGCAACATGCTTAGTTCCCTTCAGCCTCACATTACTTGCTCCCAAGAGGTGATAATAACAGCCCAGAAGCGTAGTTGTGAAAATAAATAAAATGATATTTGTCATAGTGCCACATAATTTCTGGCTAATAGTGGGTAGGGGATAAATCTGAGTTTTCTTCCTCTCCTCTATTTAGTAAAAATGGCATATATCTTCTGGGGTGGTCAAAATGCCCAAGAGGCGTAATTCTTGGCCCCAAGAAAGCACTGGTCATAGACAGGTGGGCATTTACTCTTCTCAAATAAACTGTTAGACACAAGGGAGTCTCCTGGACCTCAGCATCTCTTTCTTGCATTAGACAATGCCTAGCATTCTCCAGCTATGCCCTTTAAACCTGGGCATTAAACAGTTTTTGTGTTCAGTGAATATACAAACACCCCTAAGGAATGTTAGTGGATTAAGCCCCTATGAACTCACACCTTAGGATGGGTGAAGTACTGGCTGAATGCTTACCTGATGGAGGAGTGTCAGCTCTCCAAGCCTGCAAAGTGATAATCAGGTCTAGTGGTTTTAAAATTCTTCATGAAGCACTAGAGGTGAGCCCACAATATTTGGTTGTGCTCTGGACAACTCTAGGGGGAGCCAGCCTCATAGTCTACAACATGCACTGTATCTCCTAAGGTTGTGCAGTGCATAACCTGCACAACTGTCTCTGGTGGCTCTACCTAAGGGTTTCCATGGTGTTGGTTTTGGAAGGAGGGTAGGGATGCTGGCAGGCAGAGGTGGCTACAGGTCCCCACTTGCCTTCAGAAAAGCCCTGTGGTATAAAGTAGGGTTTTGTGGAAGGTTTTCTTTTACGATAAAGGATAAGCCAGGCCCTATTCAGGCTCCTCATTTTGCAGTTGGGAAACTAAGGTTCCACTGTGAGAATGTGGTCGAGCCAGCACTATTCCCCAGGATTCTTTGGCCTGTGGGGACAGAGTAGGACAGGTATGAAAGTTGGGGAGTGCTCCGTTCCAGTAATGTGTCTGGGCAGGAAGAGGAGGCTCTGGCCAGAGCAACCTCCCAGATAGGACAGTCTTGAAGAAATCAAGCCTCCGTTCACAGGTGGAGCCTTAGGCCGGCCTCCAGGGAAGCTCAATGATTCTGCTAAGCAAAGGTGTGGGGAACAGAGACATTTTAGGATTGCCTGTCATTCAGGCAGGCAGCAGCTAACAGAGGCCTGACTAGGCCAGAGCCCAGGCCTGGGACCATGCATTTGCTCATCAAGGCCAGTGAGAGGCTTTGAAGAATCCACTTCCCCTTTTCCCTGCTGAATTATAAGAAATGGAGAGAAAGGAGCACTCACAGCCAGGAAGGCAGGCCAAGGCAGCCCTTGAAGGAAAATGAAAGTGAGATGAGGGTGTGGGTGGATGGGGCGGGACACCCCTCCCTCCGCCGCCTACTTCTCTGAGCTTCCTGCTGGGGGCACCTCTCAAAGCCTCTTGGGGAGCCTGGGCCTGTTCTCTGGCAGGGGCCTGAGCCGGGCCTGCGGTCAGCCTTCCAGACTCAGGGCACCTCCAGGCCTGCCTGTGGCTCTGCTTCCCTCACCTCAGGGCTCTCCTGGGAAAGCAGAGACAGGCGGGCCGCCTGGAGCACTTTCGGGCAGCAATGACTTCAGTGCTTGTCCCCAAAATAAATGCACCACAGACAAGACAATGTGGTCAGGGGCTGAAGAGTTACTGTAAATACCAGCCTGGGCTTCCTATTTCTGTTCCTGTGACTCCCAGGGGGGCAGGCGCTGGCCAACCCCTTCCCAGCCCCTTCCCAGTGCACTCTGTTCTTACTGCCACATCCAAGGAAAAGCTTTGGCTTGGAATTCCTCATCCGACTGTCCCTGGGACCCCTTTTTGGGTTTGCAGAAGGGACCTTACTCTCACCCCCAAGCAGGGCTTAGACTGAATCTGGCTTTCTGCAAGGAGATGCAAACACTACATGTTGGCACCGTGCCAACTATTCACATGTTTTTTGGCCTCACACCAAGCCCCAAATTTTGGAGAATCAAAACACTAACATCTTATCCTTAAGAGCACTGTCTTAACCCATGTGTGCCTAGTATTCTGTTATTGGAACACTAAGCTTGTGGGAGTTATTTATATCCTACTCCCCAAGGTCATCACCAAGGTCTGATTTTTCACAGAAAAAATTTGCAACCTCTGTCATCAACGGGTTAAAGACTTTACATGGTTTAGTACATATGATCCTTACCATAGTCACAGGATGTAGGTATGTCTATACCCATTTTATAGATGGGAAAATCAAAGCAAGAACGTAAAGGTGCTTGCCCAAGGACACCCCATCAGTAAGCTAGGAGTCAAACCCAAGCAGCCTGACCCCAGACCTGTATTTGTAGCTGCTAGGCTGCACAGGGCAATGGTGTCAATCACCTTCTGCAGATGGAGGGAGCAATGTGCAAAGAAGGGTTCGAGGTCAATTGCCTAACAAGTTAGGGGGTGGATTTGAATCTAGGCTTGGTGGGCTCCAAAGGTCCTCCCACTGCACTGGGGCGCCTTCTAGAGGCAGGACAGCAACACATCATTGGAACATTTGTTCTGACCTCTTTCCAGCTTCTGGGCGGCTGACACCCTGGCTTGTAGCTGCCTCCCATGGTCAGTGCTTAATAAGGGATGAATCAACATTCATACACACCCGCACGGAGGCTTCTAATATGAGTGAGTTTGCTGTTTCCAAGGACAGATGATCCCTGCTTTTGGGAGGTTGCTCTGGTTGTAGTGTTTCTTGCCTTTCAATTATTGAGTGCTCTCAGGTGTATCTCCCTCAGAGTCCTCTCACTCTTGAAGAGGCGTGCTACATTTGTGAACTGATCCCTGCCAGAAAGTCTCACAGCAGTCTCAGAGGGTGTCTGGTCAACCTAGGAAATGGGCACATAGCTCCTCCTATTCAGCACCTCTGCTGAAGAAGGGAAAACGATGGAAGCCAGACAATTTCCTCCTGAAGGGAACTAGCTATCTAGGCTTGCATGTAGAGAAAGAAGAGAAAGTGGACTGAGTTGACCACATGGAACAAAACTTAAATGCTGCATCATTTCTTTCAAGCAGATCTGCTGAGGCCAAGTGGAGCCATAATACCTTCCTGTTCACCCAAGGTATCTGATAATATATTAGCATTGGGTGATAGTATACTGCTTTCCACGTATTGTGACATCTCATCTGGTTTACCTCCTTGCTTTTGCTAATAAGAAGCTCATAATTTAAATTTGTACTCAATTGTTATAACTCTTCTCAAAAAAGAAGTTTTTGGAATACTTCTGTTCCCCTTATCTTCTGCATACCGGCTCTTGTGTTTTGTTTAGGATAGGTTGAAAATTTGTTCATTTTATGTGAACTCATTTATCGTAAGTCACCTGGAATTCAGAGTCTAATAAGATAAAATTTTTAAACACATTTTGTGACTAATATGTGCCAAGTACCATACAGTTTAATTTCATTCACTACCCATTTGTTGTTTACTTGTTTATTTCTCAAATATTTGTTGAGCACCTTGCGTATGCCAAGGTGCCTGTCTTAGATTGCTTGCATTGCTATAAAGGAATACCTGAGGCTGAGTAATTTATAAAGAAAGCAGATTTATTTGGCCCATAGTTCTGCAGGCTGTACCAGGAGCCTGGCATCAGCATCTGCTTCTGGTGAGGGCTTCAGGGAGCTTCCACTCATGGTGGAAGGTGAAAAGGAGCAGGTGTTACATGGTGAAAGAGGAGAGGGAGGTGCCTGGCTCTTTCAACAGTCAGCTCTCATGAACAATCAGCTCTCATAATCAGCTCTCATAATCTCCAGGAAGGCACCAAGCTCTTCATGAGGGATCCGAGGCCGTGACCCAGACACCTCCCACCAGGCCCTGCCTCCAATCCTGGGAATCATATTTCAACATGAGATTTGGAGGGGACAAATATCCAAACTATATCAGTGTCATTGTTGGTGCTGGGGACCCTCTGGTGGGCTAGTCAGGCAAGGTCCCTATTGTCCTGGGGCTCACCATATAGAGGGGGAGTCAGGCATTAAACAAAAAGTGCACATGTGTAAACACACAATCTACACATGCACTCTACATGCACTTCACACGCACACACTCACATACACACATTCACATAGTGGGCCAGCTAGTGTTAGGTGCTATGAGAAAAAATTAATAGAGTAAGAAGTAAGAGGATGTCTGGGTGGTGGGGCAGGGAGGTGAGACCCTGCCGTTTTGCGTGGGTCACCCAGGGAACCCTCTTGGTTGAGCTGACCTGTCAGCAGAGACCCAAACAAGCAAGTTACAGTCATGTGATAATCGGGGAAATGCAGGCAGTTCCTAGGACCTTTACAATAATCTGGGGGGCATTAATGGAATCAATGGCTTTTAAAAAATTAATTTTTGGCCGGGCATGCTGGCTCAAGCCTGTAATCCCAGCCCTTTGGGAGGCCAAGACGGGCGGATCACGAGATCAGGAGATCGAGACCATCCTGGCTAACACGGTGAAACCCCGTCTCTACTAAAAAATACAAAAAAACTAGCCGGGTGTGGTGGCAGGTGCCTGTAGTCCCAGCTACTCAGGACGCTGAGGCAGGAGAATGGCGTAAACCCGGGAGGTGGAGCTTGCAGTGAGCTGAGATTGACCGCTGCACTCCAGCCTGGGCGACAGAGCAAGACTCCATCTCAAACAAACAAACAAACAAACAAACAAACAAAACTAATAATTTTCTTAATAGAGGGGGAGTCGGAGGCTCAGAGATTTAAAATAATTTGAAGCTGAATCAGGCTTCTATCCCAGGCCCTATGTCATTTCCCTCAGAGTGCGGCACAAAGATGTGTGTGAAGAGTTTGGGGCCAGACCCACCTGATTTGGCATTTCAGCTCCTCCATCTCACCAGCTCAAGGCATCAGAGTGAACTTGAGCAAGTTGTAACCCCTCCATGCCTTGTTTACTAATCTGTAAAATGGGGGTAAAAATAGTCCCTACCTCACTGGATTGTCATGAGGATGAAATGGTTGGCTCAGTATGTGGCCAGAGGTTGGGGCCCATTGATGTAAGCCATTATTCTTATACATGTTGTCTCTCTTCCTTCAAAAGAGACAGGCTACAGACTTGCAAGTCACTCTGGCTTGTATGTGATGCCCTGCTCTCCTTCGTCTCTTCCACAGGCTCGAGGAGACTTTTCCTGCAGCAGCAAAGGCTGTTCTTGCATGCTGAGACAAGCAGCCTCAGGGTGCAGGGTGGAATTGCTGCACCATCTCCCTTGGGTGTCTGTTATCAGGGATTGATGGCAGCCCCAGCCTAGAGCATTTGGAGGTGGTCTGAGTGCGGTATGGGGTGAGCGAGTTTCCCAAAAAGCCAGAGTGACTTGCCCTTCCTGAAAACTGTGCTCTAGAAAACCTAAGTTTTGCTTTCCATCCCACAGCAACTTCCTTTAAAAGCATCAAGGAAGAGGAGGAGGAGGTGGAGCCAGTTGGAGCTACAACTTAGGCCCTGAATTGGGATGCAGGTCCCCTGGTATCCTGTCTGGACTTACAGAGCCTGTTTTTTGATCAAAATAGAGGCCTTAATGGCTTCCTGTTTAGATGTTATTGCTTTACCATGAGACCCAAGGGAGATGGTGTAGCAATTCAACCCTGCACCCTGAGGTGGAAGAGATGAGGACACCAGAGTGTTGCCCTCTGAGGGCTGACTGCATCCTGCCCCTGCCTAGTGCTTCTCTCCGACAACCACAGCTACTCTCTCCGGGCTCTTCCCTCCCCTTTAAACTGAGGGGAGGTAATGTCTCCTCTGTGTTGCCAGTCCCCAGATGCTGCACCAACTCTTCTGGGTCTCCTTAACCCTGCTTACGCACTTGTAAATACTCCCTATAATAAACCCTCAGTTATCCCCATTCATGGCACCATCTGTTTCCTTCCAGGACCAGCAGTCATATAAGTCGACAATGCATCTGCATTCTAGAAAATAATTCAGTGTTCCAGACAAGAATATTGTTGATTTTTAAAGAAATTTCCCATACCTACACTAAAGGAACACTAAATTTATTACTGTATCAGTGAGGTGAGTTAACATAAAACAGTAAGTTGATTACTAAGAAATGTAAATGGCTAATAGGCTGAAAAATCAGCTAAACTGTAATGAAATAAGCCACAAATAAGTAAAAAAGAGATCTAATTTTTACCCTCTCAAACCCTGTTATGGAGATGTTAAGTGGGTTCCTTAGAGAAATGCATCAAGAGTCTTAAACATTTTTATTCTTATGAGTCAAACAACTCTCTTGTGAAGTGTTTACTTAGGGAAATACTCAGAGATGTAAAGATCTATGGACAAAGACGTACATCTCAGGGTTATTCAGTAGTGACAAATTGGGAACAATGTACATATGCCACAAAAGAAGGTTGGCTTAAGAAACCATGCTCCATGTAGAAGTAAAGTGGTTAAGCGCATAGTCTCTGGCATCAAACCATCTGGTTACACATCGTGCCATGGTGTGTGTCATCTAATCCTCACCATGGAAGCTGTGCTTGGCGGGAGACACCTAGGAAGTTCTCAATGAACATGAGCTTTTTTAGATAAAAAGTTATTTTCTAGAAAAGCTTCTCTATATCCATTAGGTGGATGCTTCTGAAGAATATTTAATGATATATGAAATTATTTGTGGCATAACATAAAATAAGGATAAATAAAATAATAATTTAGAATTTAGATGTAGAATAATCCTCATTATTTTAGCATGAAGGTATGCTGAAATGATAAGAGCCTTTGGATCTAGATGGTATGATTACTGTTGATTCTGATTTTCTTTAGTTTTCAAATTATTTAAAATGGATTATTAACCTCCTCCTTTTCCTCTTTCTGTCTCTTACTATGGAAACACAGAGGACACTGTAATAAGACAAAATGAAATGGCCTCCAATCCCATTTCCCAGATATCTTTTTGACACACACACATGCACACACACACACACACAATTTAAAACAGCTCAAAAACAAAATCCAAAGTCTTCCTTCTCAACTACAGTCTTCCCAAATGAAACCATTGGTAATAAATCCTTTGATTCATTGCAGAAGAAAGTATGTGCACATACCAGCAGATCCAAGTTCTTTTCAAATAAGCTTGTATTGATTTTACAATCAGAAAATTGTAGCATGTACACATTTAAAATGTGGGCATTTTTATTGTCAATCCCTCGAGGAACAGGCTTGGGTCAAATGGCCTGTCCGGGTCCCACTGGGGGAGGATCAGGAGCATAGGCACTACCTGTGGGGGAAGGGAGGCAGAATTGGTTTTGTGGCCATTGGCCTGGGATGGGGAGGGGCTCTAAAATGCACACCTCTTCTTGGTCCTCAGTTTCTTCATCACTGGGATGGGACAGATCTTGAATACTCTACACCTTACTTTGGGACAATTACCAGCCTTAAAACACTAACGTTGATTCCTGAGATCAAGTATTGCTGGTCTCTGCTGGGCCTCCAGGAGCATTTCTATGAGCCGCTTTTCTATGTTCTTGAAAACATTCATCTTCAGTTTTTCCCAAGGACCTCAACTCTCCTGATTTCTCTAGTTCCCCAAACCCCCACCATCTGGATCCAGCTTCCTCACCCTTCCTCCAAACCAATGTGAGCACATTTTGTTTTCTTTTGCTCTTCCCTGTCTTCTCTAGTTCTACCCTAACTTCCCTAGAATTTAGGTCATTGATTGCACACACACAAACAAAACAGGGAACCATGGGTTTGAACACTCATATTGGGCAATGCATATAAGGTTCATAAAATTAACTGGAAGCTGTCTCTTGATGCAGTTCCCTACTCACTGAACTCATGTGACTTGAATAAATCACTAAGACTCTTGATGTTCTGTTTTGTTCTATGTGCAAAAAGAGAACACTGCATTGTCTTTGGTTCACAGTGGTCAACTCTAGAGAGTCTTCCATCTCCTGAGTACCGGGGAGAGGCGTAATGGGCAGTCCCCAGCAGCACTGAATCCAGGAGTCCCTGACTCACGGGAAGGGTTGAGGAACTTCCCGGGAGCTGGGGTTAAATAGCAGCTGCAGTCTGTCCCATGGCCTCATTTTGGAGGCAATGCCAAGCTTTCATTCACAAACTCACAAGTTCATGCTTTTATTTAGAGTGTGGGCATAGCACAGATTCAGGGTCAGAAAGGTTGAGTTGGATCTTTCTTGCTCTTTATTTACCTGCTAAATGACCTTATAAAAGTCCTCATGTTGTTAAGTCTCAGTGTATTCTTCTCTTATATGGGTCTAATCTTCCTTTCTTCTTTAGACAGCTGTTGTGACAGTAAAGTGAGGTCCTTGTAGCAAAAGCAGTTTTCAGACTCCATGATGTTAGGAAACGGCAAAACACCTTCTTCTGAGTCCAGACCCTGGAAAACGAACTCTTGTGTGGTGAGAATGAAAAGATTGCTTTCTTTTATTTATTCAGCAAACATGACACATATGTATGTATTCATTATATACCAGGGACTCTTCTAAGTACTTGACAAATATTCACGTATTTACATTCTCCTAATCACACAATGATAAATATACAACTGTGGTCCCTGTTTTCCAGGTGAAAAAACTGTGGCACAGAGAAGTTAAGTAACTTGCCCAAAGCCACATAGCTACTAAGTAGCAGAGCGAGGATTCAAGCCTAGGCACTATGGCTGTAGAGCCCACGCTCTTCACCATTACATCATATTACCTTCTTTGCTGGGATGTTTTGTAGAGCAAAGATAACTTGAGAAGTACAACAGACTGACAGTGAATCTTAGTCCTGCCATTTAGCTGTGTGGTCTTGGGAAGGTTAATTAACTTCTCTGAGCCCTTACTCCCTTATCTATCAAATGAGAATAAAAATGCCCATATCAGACAAGTTTTGCAGCGGCTAAATTGAGGCACATTGTCTGGCACAGGCACAATGAGGTGCACAGGTAATGTGAGTTGGATTTGTAGGCAGGACCTTACCTGAACTCTTGGTTACTGGTTGATTCGGACTTTTCCATGCTCTGCCCACCAGCCTGCTGGGTAACCACATTCTTCAGAGTGTGAAGGACCCTGCCCACACCCACTCTAACACTCTCAGGGTGTCTGCCTTGCAGACTGGGGTAGGGAAGCTCTTGTTCACATGCCTGGGCTTGTCTAACAATTACAATTTTTCAGGCCCAGGGAGTCAGCTCCCAGGCTCCTGTTTCCTTTGGGCTCCAAATAGCAAACAGGGCCCTGCTCTTCTCTGTCCACCTCCCCTTCCAAAAACTTACTGGTTAATTTTAGGGTTGGGGAGAGGCTCTGACGAGGGCCTGCCCACTTGGGGTTAAGTTTACCAGTGGCCTCTGCCTCTGGTCAGGCTCGCTGGGAACAGCAGCAGTCACTTCCCGAAGCTCAGTGGGGGCAGGAGCTCGGCCAGGGCAGTGGGCAGTGGTTGGGCACAACATTTCCAAGATGTTGGGAGCCCTGCCTCAGCAGACCAGACCCACAGCCCACATTTTTGTAAAAGAGACACTGTCTTTTATCAGGCATAGCCTGATGCACTTATATTTTTATATCATTTTAACTCTAGAAATGGCCCAGCATTTACTACTGCAAAAACTTAATCATGTCTGCCTTACCTGAGGCCCCTTTAAAAGATAAATGCTGACAGATTATCTCAATAATAAGGAAAAAGTCTAGTCACAGTTCTTTACTCTCCATTAAAGGTCTCTCAAACCACGTATTGATTTTTTTAAAGAAAAGAAATTGGAAGAAGCATGTACCAATTAAGAATAAAACTAACAATTTATTACCCTTAGATCTTTAAGGCAAATAGAGAGCAGAAAAACACTTGCTTTTTTTTTCTCCCCTATATTGAGACATAATAATTAGGCAACTATGTAAATAACCTTATATTAAAACCTGAGACAGCCTGCAGTTGCTCAGGCTTCTGTACTGGATCATGAAGATCAGTTACTGCTCTTGGGTTCTCTGATTTTTGCAAAGCTTTTCTCTCTTTTCTGAAGGGCTCTTAGAAAAATTGTTTCTTTCTCTTGTCTTTTGCTTCTAGCTGGCTGATCATAAGCTCATCTTCTTACTTGTTTGTAAGTTTACCGAATGAGCTCTAGGAGATTCTCGTTTGTTTCTGTATTCCACAAGGCTTGATTGAGCACAAACTCTGTGTTTGTGGTGTTCTTTATATTAAATGATGAACACTGCTACAGAGAAGCACTGAGCAGGAAACGAGGACATTGAGAATTTCCAGGACTGTAACACTAAGATGATGATAAATTTTTCATTGAAGTAGAAAGTAAAAACAAGGAAAATATTTTAGAACTGATCTGTCATGTATATGTCTGGCCACGCCACCCCATCTTTTTTGTGTGTGCAATGATTCTCTGCCTGATAACTATTTGTTAAATATGTAAATAAATGTCTCCCTCCATCTGAAAAGTAAGCACCATCAGGGTGGGCATTTTATGGTTTTTATTGATGTATCCCACATGCTGAGAACTGTACCTGACACATATCAGGCACTCAGTTAATATATGTTGAATAAATAAACAATTGTCCTCAGTTCATGGATTTGTTTGGCATTCAAAATGTTTTTTGTAACACCTACTTTAAGTCAGGAATTGACCTAGGTGCTAGAAACACAAACATGATTGACCTGGGGCTGCCTTTTTTGATCTTTCAGACAAGGGGAGGAGAGTGAGTTGATCAAGCTAACGTAATACTATGTTGTAAGTGTTAAGCTAGGAGGACTTTGCGATACTGTCTTGCAGAATATGGTAGGATGCTTCCCCAAGACCTGTGGAGTGAAAGAATGGTGCGTAGGTAAAGAAAGGATTGACATGGAGTGAGAAATTGAGTTCCAGGAACTAGAAGAGGAGGTCTAATGATTGGAAGTAACAGAAAACAAGGAGCCAGAGAAAGGGAGGCTGCCATGCCACGGGTGAGAAGCAGGGAGTGGTGAGAGGAGGCGGGAAGAACAAGCAGAGGCCGAATTGTGCAGAGCCTCATGTGGGGTTCAGATTTAATTTAAAGACAGCATGAAGCCACTGATGGGTTGCCAGGGGATCAAGGAGGGCAAATTTCTGTTTTGGAAAAATCCCTCTGGTTTCTAGGTATAGGATGGATTTAAAGGAGACAGCTCAGGCCAAGAGGCAGTTTAGAGCTTCTCCTACAATCTAGGGGAGATGTGGTGGAGACCTGGGTGAGAGTGGACAGGCTGTGGGCTGGAAGAACTGGAGGGATTTATGAGAAAAAGACTAATGGGTTGGGGGTTAGAGAGAGGCCATAGGAGTGGGTGACTCTGAGGTTTCTGGGTTGGTCAACTGGGAAGATAGTTTGAAATAGTTCAGGTGCAGTGTGGGAGAGAAAATTGACATGGAGTCCATATGTATGTCTCGGGAGACTGAGAGGTTTATGGCCCCACTGAAATAATTCTTCAGTTTACTTTGAAGACACATGGGTGAAAGGAGGAAAAAATGCAATTTAAAAAGTTGTGTTGACATGAATGCACATCCACACCAGACATCTGCAGATAAAGGAGATGGATGGATTGATGTCCTGCATTGTGCAAACTGGTGTCTACTTTGTTCAAATTCAAGAATTTTATTCAGATGTCTATATTACCCCAGAAGAATAATTTAAAACACAGTTGGACCAGGTGCAGTGGCACACACCTATAATCCCAGCACTTTGAGAGTGCGAGGTGGAAGTATTGCTTGAGCCCAGAAGTTCAAGAGCAGCCTGGGCAACATAGTGAGACCCCATCTCTCTCTAAAAAAATATAACACCCTCTGTATTCGTGATTTTCACATCTGTGGATTCAACCAACTGTGGATCAAAAATATTGAAAACAAATTAAAAAAAGAGCAAGGTTGTGTCTGTACTAAACATGTATAGACTTTTTTCCTTCTTATTATTCTCCAAACAATACAGTATAACAGCTATTTAGATAGCATTTACCTTGTATTAGGTATAAGTAATCTAGAGAGGATTTAAAGTGCATAGGTTGTGCATAGATTCTATGCAAATACTATGCCATTTTATATTAGGGACTTGAGCATCTGCAGATTTTAGTTTCCACAGGGTATTCTGGAACCAATCCACTGAGGATACTGAGGGACGACTGTATTGTCTTGGATGGTCTCTGATGCTATAACATCAGTCCTGTTTCCATGGCTGAGAGTGGGGTGGATGAGACAGGAATTGGGCTTACTGTATTTTTCAGCACACTGAACCTCTCCTTGCTTTTTGAATCATTTCCTTTTATTCTAATAAATTTGGAAGTATAATATTATGAAGTACAGTATTAATACTGCACAAGGAATAACCCCACACTTAGAATTCATTCATTCATCCATCCATCTGTCCACTCACTAGTAATCCCTCCCTCCCTCCTTCCTTCCTTCCTTCCTTCCTTCCTTCCTTCCTTCCTTCCTTCCTTCCTTCCTTCCTTCCTTCCTTCCTTCCTCCCTCCCTCCCTCCCTCCCTCCCTCCTTCCCTCCCTCCCTCTCTCCCTCCCTTTTTTTTTTTGACAGTCTTGCTCTGTCACCCAGCCTGGAGTGCAGTGGCATGATCTTGGCTCACTGCAACCTCTGCCTCCTGGGTTCAAATGATTTTCATGCCTCAGCCTCCCAAGTAGATGGGATTACAGGCACCTGCCACCACACCCAGCTAATTTTTGAATTTTAGTAGAGATGAGGTTTCACCATGTTGACCAGGTTGGTCTTGAACTCCTGACCTCAAGTGATCCACTCACCTTGGCCTTCCAAAGTGTTGGGATTATAGGCATGAGCCACTGTGCCTTGCCCGAATTTTTGATCTGTAGCTTTGAAGACTTGGCTTCAGCACTGCCCTTTGCGTTCCTGCAATGTCTGGTCCATGCCTGTTTATTCCTTCCTTCTACTCTTCATCCTATGTCCCTGTTGCTCTGAACCCAGAAAACTTGGAGGCCCAACATTCCCAAAGTGCAGAGAGGGCTGCCACAGCTCCCTTGACCCACAAGATCATCGAGCTGATGCAGCAGGAGTTTATTTCACTTGACTTCAATTTAGCTGTCCTGAGCCCCTTCTTTATATTGCCAAGAGATTTCCTAACAGATATGTAACCGGGCGATTCAGGCAATTATTCACGTATTCCCCCACATCATTAGTTTTATGGAACACTGCCAGGGGGCATATTTTTCTTTCCTAGGACTCCTGAGAATAAAGGAAATAGAACTCTTACCATGAAGTCATATTAAGGAGTTTATTTCTCAGAAAATACCCCATAGCACTTTTATAAGATCTTGTACAGATAGACTGCATTTAGGAAAAGAATTATTTTTACCTCACCTGCTGCCATGGGAATTGCTGTCCAGGCCTCCTGCCTTACAGGACATGGCTTTAAAAAAAAATTCTAGGGTATCTACTGACCACAAAGGGGTACCCATGGTTAGTGTAGGGAAGACATGGTTTAGGCTGGATCTTGTTGGGCTTGGCTAGGGTGATATAATTTAATCATCCAAACCAGAATGTGTTTCTGGACAGAAGGGTGCTATTATTAATCATATTGGCATAACAGGTATAAATCAGGGCCATCCAGGCCCACTGGGACATATGGTTACCGTAGACTTTGTGCTCTGTTCCTACCACTTACTGAAATTTTTCTCCATCAGCTTGATCGATAAAGTAAAAACCCAAAGCATTCAGCCAAATTGCACAAAATATTAGCATTATAACCTTAAGTGGTAGTTTTCTTTGCTGAACTGGAGGACCATGCATGATGGGGTATATCAGCTAGCTCTTGTTATAATAATGCTGCACGAGGAACCACACCAAAACCCTGCATCCTGAAGCAGCGTTTATTCTCACTTATCTACCTGCAGTTCAGTTGACATAGGCTGGGCTTGAATCCAAGCTGCAGGTTGGGTCCAACTCTGCCTCACACATCTCTCCTTCTCCACAGATCAGTGGGCCAGTTCATGCAGGCTCTCCCCATGGAAATGGTAGAAGCAGAGCAGAAGCTTGTGAGTGGAGACACATTATGTCTCCTAATACCAAAGCTTGAATCTGGCACATAGTTCAACAGTTACTTCTACCCACATTCCTTTGGCCAAAGCAAATCCTATGGACAAGCTCATGTCTCCACGCATGAATCCATAGCATGGATTCAAGCCCAGACTATGTCAACTGACCTGCAGGTAAATATGCTCTTTCTTTGGTGGGGAGTATGCCAGCGGCACAGGCAGAAGACAAAGGTACAAGAAGACGTAAAGAATCAGAACAATAATGAGTTAATGGGTGCAGCACACCAACATGGCACATGTATACATATGTAACAAACCTGCACATTGTGCACATGTACCCTAGAACTTAAAAAGTATAAAAACAAAACAAAACAAAACAAAAACTTTAAAATTAAATTGTGGTAGTTGCACAATTTTGTGAATATATTACACTAAAAACAGTTGAATCATATACTTTAAATGGATAAATTGTATGGTATGTGAATTATATCTCAATAAAGCTTTTTTTTTTTTTTTTTAAAGAATAGGAACAACAGTGCAATCTATCACAGGGAACATTCGGCAAAAGGGGGTTTGCTTTTTCTCTCCCTGGGCCTCTAGTACGAGGATGGCTGAGTTTCTTCAACCTGTTGCCTGTTGAGAAAATGAAGCAAAGAGAACAGGCCCTTTTGGTCTGCAAGAGAAGGTAGCTGCCCTTATGAGCTGACCACACAGAGGATGCTGAGAAGTGGGCTCACTCTGAGAATAGGAATGTCCAAAAGAATAGAGGACAGAGAGATTAAGAGGAAAGCTCATGATTCAGAACAGCAGCCCTGCCCTGGCAAATATGGTGCAGTGAATGGAAAACTCTTTTCATTCACCAGTCAGACCAATCATTTCTCCTTTCACAGAATGGAAGGAGTGAGGGAATGAAGAGAGGAATAGCGAGTGCTCAGGCACAAACTGCTCCTTTCCGAGGAGGGGAAGCAGAAACCCCTTATCTATGAGGATCAAAGGAAAAAGGTATCACAGACATTTCTGTGGGATGTGCATGGTCCCACAAAGCCCCACCAGGTGGATATTTTCCATGTTGTGAGTACCGGCCTTCCCACTCCTTTGCTGTTTCTGTAGTTCCTTTTGGACAAGTGCTGCTGTGAGCTTTGTGCCCTGTGTCATTCAATCACTTTCTACAGTGCCCCCGCCCCCGCCTCACCACAGTGTCAGGCCCTGAGCCTTTGCCTACCTGCTGTCAGAGCCCTGTGTGGCTTCCTCTCAGGTAGGTGATAATGGGGAGTGAGAGCTTTTAATCAGACAAACGAATCATGCTGATTATCCCTAGTTCAATAATGGATTACCCCTGCCAGGGAATCTCCTGTCTAGTGTTTAAGCCAATTAAAGTGCTCTGGGGGAGTCCCTAGCTGGGGGTTCAGGATCAGAGAAGGGCAGGGTAAGGGGAGGCACTGAGGAAGGGAATTTCAGGGCAAAACACATTTCACCCTACAAGGGAGACTGAGACCTTGGTGCATGGGGTGAATCACACAGATGGGATTGCTCAAAGTCCACAGAGCAACCAAAGGGATGACCCATGGTCACCAGGCCTTGTGAATTCACCATCATCTTCTCCCTGCTTTTTTTTTTTTTTTTTTTTTTTTGAGACGGAGTTTTGCTCTGTTGCCAGGCTGGAGTGCAATGGCACGATCTTGGCTCACTGCAACCTCCGCCTCCTGGGTTCAAGAGATCCTCCTCCCTCAGCCTCCTGAGTAGCTGGGATAACAGGCACCCGCCACCATGCTCAGCTAATTTTTGTATTTTTAGTAGAGATGGGGTTTCACCATATTAGTCAGGATGGTCTTGATCTCTTGACCCTCATGATCCACCCACCTCGGCCTCCCGAAGTGCTGGGATTACAGGCATGAGCCACTGTGCCTGACCCTCCAGTCCCATCTTTTCTAACTTGAGCTCTTGCAATAACTTCCTAGCTGGTCTGCCTACTCTACTCTCTAACTTCTATATAGGGCAGCTAGAGCTGTTTTTTCTATTTTTTTATTATTTACATAATTAGGAAAAAAATTTAAAAACATAGAAAAGTGCGGAGATATTATAGCTAATATCCATATATTTGCTACTCCAAGTCAACAGATGCTTTTCCCCTATTCTATCTATCTATCTATCCATCAATCAATCATCTGTCTATCTATCTCTATCATCTATCTATCTATCTTTATTGAAATAACAGACATATGGAAAAGTACAGATATCTTATTGTACATCTGTGGAATGTTCACAAAGTGAACAGTCATATAACTGCATCGCAAAAAGAAAAGGAACATTACCAGCTGCTCCTTTTGCCTGTTTCTTGTTATTCCCCCACCCCACCTGAGCAAAGGTAGCCACTATCCTGAATCCAATAGCATAGACTAGTTTGCCTGCTTGTGAACTTTACAAAAATACAGTCATACAATGTGTGTTCTTTGTGTGTTGTGTTTATTTTGAATCTTCTTTTTAAGAAAGACATTTTTAAAGATAAACGGGAAGTCATCTGCATTCCAATTCTTCTAATTCTTTTTCCTTCCCCAAAGGCAACCAGAACCATAAATGTGATAACATATTTAGTTGATGTCTTTATATGTTTACTTATTTATATAGCATTACTTTGGATGTGTTTTGTTTTTATTTAAATAAGTGGTTTTGCAATATATGTTGGTTCTACCACTTGCTTATTTCACAGAATGGGCCTTCTAAACCACACAATGGGTTATGTGACTCTCTTTCCTTTTTAAACACCCCCACCCATGCCTTTCCAGACCGTTGGTTCCTGGAAACAGGAGCAATGTTTTGGTACTTCTTATTCTGTGAGTCCAACACTGCAGCTGACGCTTTATAAAGATGTTTTGGGTGAAGGAATGAAATCAATTAACAAATGAGCAAAGTCTCTCACTTCATAAAGAACTTGAAAGTCCTGAACAAATTCACCCTTCTCTACTGACCCCCTTTTGGAGAAAGGTGTCTCCTTTTTATCTTTTCTTTTACTTTTTTTTTTTCTTTTTGACTGCTTTGTCTATAAAACTCTCCAAAGACTTAAGTCCATCAGCAAGCCCAGCACAGAAATTTGACTTTATAAAATGTTCTTTCAGGAGAAGTAAATATTTCAGAACTGTGTACGATCTTTGTAGCTTTGCTCCTGATCTGTTCTTCTGGAAGAGGAGATAGTAGTATTCTTCCTAAGGTTTTTCTAATTATAAACAGAGAATTATCATAGTGATGTAAGGAGATTACAACATTAAATTCATATCTTGATAAACTGGTAAAACACCAGTCATCCTTCAAGTTAGTCAGCCCTGGGGTTTCTATTGAATTCCGTTGGTTCTTCCAGGCTCCCCAGAGGTGAGATCATGACCAGAGGGAGATGGGTCACTGTTGACATTCTGAAGGGATATCTCACAGCTATGCTGGGTAAAGGAAGACTGGTCCCATCTGTCCAGCCTAACTACTGCTGATAGCACCAAGACCCAGGGCCTTATCCTCTCTCAGGACCCAGGTTCATCCTTCCTATCTCCTCCCCTCCCCCAGAGCTCAGCCACCACCCTCATTAAGGTAGCATAAGGAAACATACTCATTTTAGATTTTGATTGGAATCTTGGTTATGCCACCAACTGTGGATGACCTGGACAAGCTCGTGACCTCTCCAACCCTTAGTGTTCTTAAGTGTGCTGTAGATATAAAGTTGCTATTTCATAGATATGTTGGGAGAATTAAACTATTGAGTGGTGCAGGATGTGCAAATAATACTCAGTATTTTTCTGCTTGCATATTCAGGTAGACAAAAGGCTAGAAAGAAATACAATAGATGTGTTAGTACACATACATGCATATTATATATGTTCTTGTGTCTAACTTTCTTTATAAATATTTTATCCTAAGTATTTTCCGATCTTTTAATGAGATTGGAAGACACTTATATTGTTTTTCTTTTAATACTATATTTGTTATTATATTTGTTTTAATACTATATTGTTTTTGATAGTTGCATAATATTCTAACATCTGGTTGTACTGTAAGTACACCTAACCATTTCCACATTGTGAGCCATTAGGTTTATTTTCAATTTTTCATCAAGGAGAGTTCTGAGGTCAACCCAGTCTGATTTTTTTCTTTGTAATCTTTTGCAAACAATGTGGTTTTTATTATTTTTGCTTTGCTTTGTTTTCTGCCTGGGATACTTATAAGTTATTTTTTTCCTTGCTATCAAGCTGTGGGTTTCTTTTTTTTTTTTTAAATCAATTATGATTTGTGCAGAGTATACCATTTTGTTTTGCAATTTTAGATCTTTTATTTTCAGTTCAAGAATGTTCTAATATAGATTTGATTGGTGTTTCAGTGTCATTACTTTTTTAGAGACTTTTTTAAGGAACACTAATCTTTTCTTTTTGTAAATTGGATCACTTTTCTCTGTTCTTCATATATGCCATCTGTTTGCTCATTATTTTCAACTCCAGATTCTAAAATATATGTTTCAAATTTATTATTTCTCTGAAACTGAATTTTCTGCAGTATAAGTTCTGCTCTTTATTGCTTCTAATGTAAACTATAATTCTAAGAGTGTATTAATTGTTTCTCTGCCTTCTTTGGTATCTTAGCAAGACTTTTCTTCACCTTAGCCTGCATTTTGCTTTTGTGTTTTGTTTCTTTTTTTATCTCCTTTTCTTTCCTAGAAGCCATACCTTCTTGCAATTTATAAAGAACTACACATATGCACACACACACACACACACATATATATACACATTTTTTTCTTCTTTTTTATAGTAAATAAGTTCAGAGGCATGCATTTTTTGGCATCTTTAGGCAAACTACACTCCATGGACCAAATCCAACCTATTCCTTGTTTTCGTAAATGAAGTTATTAGAACACAGACCCACTCATTCATTTATATATTGTCTATGGCTGCACGCTTTTACACTGCAGTGTAATTACAACAGAGACTGTATGGCTTACAAAACCCAACGTATTACTGTCTGGTCTTTCGTGAAAAACATTTGCCAACTCCTGTGCTATTTTCCTCTGTTTAATCATTGTTAAATGGAAAAACATACTTCTAATCCATGGTCTGCCCCAGGGGACTATAGATTCTGCTGTCTCTGTTGATTTTGATGAAGTCATTCCCTCAGACTGAAGTTAGAGCAGAATCTGACCCATCAGGGTACTCACTCAGGGGAAACATAACATCCTCATAGTGGGTAGCTGACAAAAGATTTATTAAGGGATCATTTCCTAGGGTGTGGGAAGAGTTTAAGAACTCTAAAAAGGGATGACACAGGCCGGGTGCGGTGGCTCATGTTGTAATCCCAGCACTTTGGGAGGCCAAGGCGGGTGGATCGCCTGAGGTCAGGAGTTTGAGACCAGCCTGACCAACATGGAGAAACCCAATTTCTAGTAAAAATACAAAAAATTAGCCTGCCATGGTGGTGGGCACCGGCAATCTCTGCTACTTGGGAGACTGAGGCAGGAGAATTGCTTGAACCCGGGAGGCGGAGGTTGCAGTGAGCCGGGATCATGCCATTGCACTCTAGCCTGGGTAACAAAAATGAAACTTCTCGTCTCAAAAAAAAAAAAAAAGAAAAAAGAAAAAAAAGAGATGACACAGTACCCCAAGTCTAGTAGCTTGTAAGGCATTTTTACCTACCCTCAGCCTGAAGGATCAAGAGGAGTAGGGAAATGTTACCAGAGCCCAGACAACAGCTATGTGGAAAGCTGCCTGCCAAGAGTTATAGCTTTTAACAGAGGGACATCTAAATCACAATGACCAGTAGGAGGACGTCAGAAACCAAAACAACAAAGGCCTCACTTCACTCTCCTGTACTATAGTGTCATTCTAGTGCTCTCCTATTGCTGAAGTCAACCAGAGACCAAAGAACAAGGATTCCTTCGGCCTAGGTATGCTTCAATGGTGGTTTGCATAAAGAAAATGTGGTACACATACATCATGGAATAATACGCAGCCATAAGAAAACAAAATCATGCCTTTTGCAGCAACATGGATGCAGCTGGAGGCCATTATCCTAAGCAAATGAATGCAGGAACAGAATACCAAATATACAGTATTGGCTGCATGTTCCCATTTATAAGTGGGAGTTAAACATTGAGTACACGTGGACACAAAGAAGGCAACAATAGACACTGGGGCCTACTTGAAGGTGGAGGGTGAGAGAGGGGAGAGGATTGAAAAACTACCTATTGAGTATCATGCTCATTACCTGAGTGACAAAATTATCTGTACATCAAACCCCCACAACATGCAATTTACTCATGGAACAAAACTGCACATGTACCCCCTGAACCTAAAATAAAAGTTAGTTGGAAAAAAAAAGAACAAGAAGTCCTTTACCATATACCATACAGGTCTGCCTTCTGGGAGCATGGGATAGAGTAGGGGAGGATGAACAAGTGAAAGATATCCATCACTTGGAGTTTCTGTTTTCAGGCTTTTCAGGCTCTAGATCAGAGCTATCCAATAGAAGTTTCTATGACAATGGAAACTTCCTTATCTATGTTGTCCAATATGCTAGCCACTAGCTACATGTGGCTACTGAGTCCTGGAAATGTGATTATGAACTTAGGAATCGAATCTTTCATTGTATTTAATTTTAATTACTTTAAAATTTTTTTTTTTTTTGAGACGGAGTCTCGCCATCGCCCGGGCTGGAGTGCAGTGGCCGAATCTCAGCTCACTGCAAGCTCCGCCTCCCGGGTTCACACCATTCTCCTGCCTCAGCCTCCCGAGCAGCTGGGACCACAGGCGCCTGCCACCTCACCCGGCTAGCTTTTTTTTGTTTGTATTTTTTAGTAGCGACAGGGTTTCACCATGTTAGCCAGGATGGTCTCGATCTCCTGACCTCGTGATCCACCCGTCTTGGCCTCCCAAAGTGCTGGGATTACAGGCTTGAGCCACCGCGCCCGGCCGATTACTTTAAATTTAACTAGCCAGATAGAAGTAGTGCATGTAATATTGCACTGCATAGCTGTGGATGGTTTTCTATTTTCCTTCATGCATTCACTACAATGTACTTTGCTGGACTGTTGTGAGATCTTTTGTTCCCTGATTCTTTGAGTGTAAAACAGATCATTTATTTCTGGGCATTCTGAGATAGTCTTTCTCTCTCCCCTTTGGTAGAAATAATATCTGAAACCTCACAACCTCTAAGAAGCATAGCTTCCACTCCTCCTTTTATGACTTTGCCTAATTCCAGCTTCGTATCCCATCTTGGATCTCTTCCACTTCCCTCCATGTGACATTGCAGTCAGATGATAGTCTCTAACTGAAGTAGAAAATCATTCCTGTTCATCTCCCACTCATGAATGAGAACATGCAGTGTTTGGTTTTCCATGGACACAGAAAAGGAAACAACACACACCAAGGCCTGTTGGGGCATGGAGGGTGAGGGGTGAGGGGACGGAACTTAGAGGATGGGTCGATAGGTATCCTATTTTTTTTTTTGAAATTAAAAAAAGAAAAAAAAAGAAGACCATTCCTGGTAGTTTCAGGAAGGATGGCTTTAGGAAGCTCTTGGAGCATACCAGAGGGGAGGGTGTCTGTTTTGTTAATCAGCAAAGGTCTGGAGTCTCTGCTTGTTAGCTAGGGCTCAACAGTGCCTGCCAGACTTGATACTCTGGTTCGGATGTCAGTACGTGCCATCGAGAATATTATTTTTATCAGTTTCCTTTCATGCCATAGTTAGTAAAACTTTTGCTTAGAATTTGAGACTTGGTTGATTATGCTTCTTAGTTCCAACAGTGTTCGTGTATATAGTTGTCCCTTGGTATCTGTGGAGAATTGGTTTCAGGAACCCTACAGATACCAAGATCTGTGGATATTGAAGTCCCTTACATAAAATGGCATATTAGTATTTGCATATAACATAAGCCCACCCCCTAATATACTTTAAATCATCTGTAGATTACTTATAACACATAATGTAATGTGTTATGTAAATGTAATAGTTGTTATAGTGTTCTTTTAAACGTGTTTTATTTTTTATTTTTATTTTTTCCCTTTTGAATATTTTTGGTCTGTGGTTGGTTGAATCTGTGGATATGAAGACCTGACTGTATTTTGTTGAGAAGCTGGGAGAGGTCATATCAAGGATGGCTATGTGGATTCTGTTAACTCCAGAGCTCCCCCTCACCATTTCTTCTTTATGATTGTCACTGTTGCTGTTGAAAACAGATCATGATTTTGAATGTGCATAATCTCAGGTCTGATGCAGAATTAATAGAAACTGCTTGATTTTCACATAGAGACATTAATTACTATTTGTTTTGCATTTGCATTCGCAGGTATCTGTGGAGGGAAATTAGCATACTTTGTTGATAGGCCATTATTAAAATGACAGTTGGGAAAATATTTGAAAAATATTGTCTTTCTTTTTTTCTGTTTTCCTCTTTGGCATTGCTGTTATTATTTTTTAAAAAATCTTGTCTGTAACTTACATTTGTTGCATGATTTTGAAATTCCAGATAAGTAATGGAGAGCATTTTGGGATGTTGGTACTTAGAACAAAATCTGCAGTGTTGGAACTGGGGCTCCCTAATGGCTTTTGCGTTTGTGTGTAAACAAGCCAAACCAGTCCAGCTATTCAGAGTTCGTGAATCAGAGGCACCTGTGAAATAATAATAATTCATTGCTTAAACCTTTGGAGGGACACATCCAGCTCATTTAGCTGGATGCTTCCTGAAATCGGGATCTGCTTGTAGTTGAGCTGAGAAGGCGAAACAAAGGAAAATTACAGTCTTTTCATCATTATACTAACAAAGAATCCTGAAAATGGAGTTTGACAACCAGGATTGTTGGCCTGGTGATGCCCCTGAGGAGCTGAGGAAACTTGGTTGAGTCACTTTATCTTTTTATCTGTCAAAAAGATAAAGATTGGGACTCACTCCATTGTCTTGGATCCAATGGGGTAAAGAACCTTGATAGCTCTCAAAAATCATATAGATTTGAGAGGTGGCTGCAGCTATAATTTCTAGTTTTGTTCTTATTCAGTCTTTTGCTATGAGAGTAAGATTTGGTACCACTTTTCATCTGTACCCATACGCCTACAGCCAGACTATGTGCGGGCATGGGTGGGCACTGCCAAGAGTCTTTCCTGCTCCTCTGTGTTTCCCCTGTGATCATGAGCTCCGTTAAGAAAGACAGTCTTTCTAGGAAAAGAAGAGCCTTCCTTTTCATCAATATTAGGAAAAATTAATTAATTCACCAAGTTTATTGAAAATCTATGTTCATGGTTCCCATCCTTAGGGAATTCACCTTCTAGTACAGTTCAGGATATGTGTATTTTCCTCAAAGTTGGGAAGATATGAATTGGTTACTGATTGGCTGGTTGACTGATTCATTCATTCAATCACCATTTGTTGGACCTCTTATGTACTAGGTCCTACGCCAGGCACTGGTGATTTGAAAGTGAACAGGGTAAGAGTTACCAAACTCTTCATATGCTGTGCGTATGAATCCCTAAAAAAATTGGCAGATATTCAGAGTTCAGGATACTCCCTGCTCTGGTCAAGCATCTGGATTTAGAATCTGCATTTTGAACAATGTGGAAACACTGCTCTAGGGAATGCATATGCAGCAAGGGACACATATGCAAACACACACATGCGCACACACACACACAAACACGCATGTACACAAACATACAAACACACATGCATATATACCCAACCACGCAGAAACTCAAATGCACACATACACACACACACATACACACAAACACATACACACAAACACACAATCACAACACCTACATACACGTACACACGAACAGACTAAATCAGTGTGGGATAACCAGGAAATATTTTTCAGAGCAGGATTTCAGCTGCTTAGGGGAAACAGTCTCCTTAATTCCATCTGGCCTCCCGAGCCCCTCCTACATTCAGCCAAGAATTTCCTGTCCTCACTAGTGAAACTTGGACATAGATTTTAAAAAGTTCCAATAAAGTTCCAATAAGAAATTAAGTTCACTGCTCACTATAAATATGCACATTTTATAGGAAAAATACAGATACATATTATTATAAATTAAACCGTAAGCTTGGTCCCCTTCACTGCAAATCTCTTTGAAAGAAACCTGCTTTAAATTGCTGTGTTATTTCACACTAGTTTTTGGCATGTCACCATTTGTGTAACTGATAAATTATTTTTGGATACAATTTTAGTAATGGCTACTTGCTACTGGCTATTTACTAAATGCTGTTTACTAAAATTGAAAATTTACTCAATGGCAAGTACTATGCAAAGTGCTTTCCATGCATTATCTCATTGAATCTTTGCAGCAAATTCATAAAGTATTATTGTTTTTCCCATTTTGCAGCTGATGCAACTGAGGCTTAGAGAGTGAAGCGTCTTGCCCAGGGTAGCACAGTAAGCAGAGGCGTTTCTAATTTTCCCGCTCTTACGCACAGCAGTAAAATGCCCATCTTTGGACATAAGTCGTGGTCCTGTGCTTGATTATGTTCTTATAATCAGATCCTGAAAGGGGAATGCTGTGTGATTCTCTGCCCTATCTTGGGCAGACCCTGCTTCCTGACCTTTTCTCCTTCCTCAGTTTCCCTCATTGCCCCAAGAGCCCAGAATTTTCCAGGCTCCACAAAGGCTGTGCTCTTTCCTTCCTGCATTTCTGTGACTACCTTTCTGCTGCAGCTATGGGGAGGTGAGTCTGGGCTCCAGGGACCGCCCCTCCCCCACTTAGCCTCCGATGTCTCCTGATGTCTCTTTGGGCAGCAACATGTAAAGGCCAATAAGATCAGGTCGGGGTGACACTGTGACAAAGTGTCAGCACCTATGGCTGTACCTGGATTGTGACAGGCACCTGGGCAAACTTTCTCCATGACTCCCCTGGGTGGTGACTGACAAATAGCATCAGTCACCAAGCGGCGGGGCCATAACCAGAAGGAAATGTTAAAGGAAGCTGTGAGAAAGCCGCCAGGCCTCCTGCCACTGTAAGCCCCTGGGACACTGGCAGTAGGGAGACTTTCACAGGCAGAGGCAGCGGAAACCGGGATCGCCTTTGCAGAATAAGAACCAAGTTAATGCTAAATGCTCGTCCTCCCCTCTGGGAAAGCGATCTCTCACAGGGCAGTTTGAAGATATTTGGTTCAGAGCCAACAGGCATTTACTGAGCACCAACTGCATGCCACTGCCACTGTGCCCAGGATTAGGGTCGGCAGCCTCTTGTGGGACACTGGGGAGGAACGAATGAAGGAATGGAATGTGGGGGCCTCTGGAGCATTTTTAAAATTGGGATCATTTGTCTTCCTGCAAGTCTCAGGCCCTCATTTGGACTTGGCTGGGGATTGTGTGGGCAGGGAAGAGGGATGGGTATTGGGGGAGGAAATCATCATGAAATTAATTCTCTGCCTCTCCTCTCTGGAATGTCAATAATGTGCTGAGAACACTGGGGCGTGCAGTTTGCTGTCTGCTCCTTTCCCAACCTGGGCTCAGAGCTTCTCAGCCTCCTGGCCTTTCTGGGGCTTCTAGGTCCCCAGTCTTGTGACATCCCACTTCTTGAATGCTACTCCCGTCTTGGAGAATCCAGTTATCTTCCCTGCTTCATCATCCTCCAGGAGGAGGCGTGGCCTGCCCATTGCCAGGGTTTTCATCATTAAGACTTTTGCAGGTCATTGGATGGGATATCATCTGTTGGTGACAGAGTCCATCTGCCTGTATTCCAGATGACAACACTATGGCCAATAAGGCAGGCCAGGAGCCTGGCCACTCTGCCCAAGGCTCACTCCAGCCACATTTTCATGCTGCCTTGCTCTAACTCCACTGCCCTCACTTTCTCTGTGGCCAGCCTCTGAACTGGCAGGGCAGCTGGGCCTTTATGTTACTATGCACTGGAATGCTCTACAAGAGCCTTAAAATAGCTCCCATTTAGATTTGTCTCAAACTCATGTGACCTTATGTGTGTACCCTCTCATGGCAGGAAAAGGGCCTTCACATGCTCAAGTCAAACATTCCCATTTTATGGAAGGGTCAGCTGCAGTGTGGAGAACTCAGGTGACTTACCTGAGATCACACAGCCAGGTGGTCTGTATAGAGCCAGGAGTGTCTCATAGACCAGTGCCTTCTCGAATTCACCATGAGGGCAGGCACTCCCAGCTTCGCCTTATTTTCCTGGAAGTGAGCATGGGGTTGTCGGGTTCTAGATCTACAGACATAGATGGCAGGTGCTTTCCCCTATGTCTGATGCTTATAGAAACCATAGAGAAAAGTGCATGACACGTGGGGCACTCTTTATGTTGTGTGGGGAGAGTGTTCCAGTCCCAATCTTCTGCTCCAGGCAGCTCTGAGCTGATGGCTTAGTGAGGGAGGCACTCAATAGACAGTGAGGGGAACTCCTTGGATAGTGAGACCTACAGGACTTTGAGGATGGGGATGACAAGCTGGTGACAAAGAGGGCTGTTCCATTCTGTTTGGTGTCTATAATTGTTTACAATTAAGATAGTGAGGGCACCTTCAAATTCACATATACTAAGTACCAGAATGAATCAATCAATATGTCTATATCAACATATCTATATCTATCTATATAATTTTTAAAATTGTAGAAGTAATATATGCTTGGAAAATGCAGAGAATAGAAAAGGAAACACGTATACTTTTGATACACAGAAGAACATTATTAACCTTGTAGCTACATGCCCACAGTTCTCTATAAACCGTTTTACTCAGTGGAGCTCATAGAGTCTATCCTTTTATATCATGCTTGTTTAACTTAACATTTCATGTCATCGTAAGTTCTTTCTCAACAATGCCCCTTTTGGATGCATAATATTTATGCATTATTATTGTTTAACAATTCAATGAATATCAGACATTTGGGTTATTTCTAATTTTTTCGCATGATAATGTGGTAATAAAACTCATATTTGCACCCAGAGCTTTTATATATCAGTATCTAATAATAATTATTATACTTCAGTAGCTATCAGAGATCATAATGCTTCTAAGTTCTTTTCAGGAGACTCCTGGAAATGAAGAATAACTTGGTCACAGGTTGATCAAGTTCCTAATATACCACCAAGTCAGTTTTTAAAAGGTTGGTTCCAATTTTCCATCCCACCAGCACCATTTGAGAGGTGCCTAAAGGGGCACCTGAGTAGCTACCAAAGTGATACCAGGGCATAGTGTTGAGAAGGGTGGGCTGGGAGCTCAGACTGTCCAGGTTTGCACCACAACACCTCCAGCTTAGCAATTTTGCAGCCTAAGGCAAACGATTTAGCCTCTGTTTTTTTCATTTATAAAATGGAGATGTTATAGGACCTCCCTCATAGTGCTGCTTCAAAAATTAATGGTTATTGCGCACAACACTCTTAGAGTGGTGCACATAGCAGGCACTCAACAACAACAAACACTACTACTAATAATATAGGAATTGGCAAGGTCTCAAGGACCCAAGCAAGTCCTTGGTTCATGCTCCTAGAAGACATGTGGAGGAAGGGCTGACCCTGTGCTCAGATGGAGTCAGAGCACATGCCCTCTCCTTGTACACTCTGCTGAACAAATTCTTATAATTTAATCATGACTTTTAATGTTTGAAATGGTGGCTTTTACATTTTACCGAAGCACCATTGCCGGCTGCTCTGTGTTATACTCCCTGTTTATATTGCAATGCAAATTATTCCTGGTGGAGAGTTTACAAACTGCACTTCCATTATTAATAGGGTTATGATTTCCCCCATTCCACTCTTATCTCTATTGCTTGTGTAATACATAATTCATGCTCACTACCCTTCTCTGGTCTCGGTGCCAGGGCACAGCAGTCTCTCTCTCTTTTCCTGATGACGGCAATTGGTATTCAGTGAGAGTATAATGACCATGTCCCTAGCGTCAGCTCTCTCTAAAGGTGTACTCTAGAAAGGTTCAAATGCAGAGGTAATAGAAACCCTGGACCATTTATGGCTGGTCTTGAGCTCCAATTCTATTTGAGCTTTGAGTCCTAGGCAGACACATGTAGGACTTCCCAGGGCCCTAAAATAGAATTTGCCCGCCAGGAAAAAAGTGGTACCTTGGTTGAGGATGGGACAGAGGATTGCTGATAGGACTGAGGTGTCAGGGAGAGGGATCAGTGCAACTTGTCCTAGCTAGCTTCTCACTAGCAGGGTCTGAGTGTGCTTCTGGAGAAGACAGAGTCTTGATCCTCACCTCTTACATGTTGAATGTGTCTTTTTGTGAACAGGCAGGTAGGCAGTTTTTTTAAATCCCAGCTTGAAATTTGAGCCTCTGCTCTATCCTTTCCCACTAAGAATAGACACTGAGGGTGAATCCCATAAGGAAGTCCCAGAATGGGGTGGGACAGCCACCTGCTTAGGAGTGGGCCTCATTTGCACATGCCTGAGCTTGGGAACTGAAGACGGAGCAGACTTCTCTGGAAGCTCTGTGTGCTTGGTTGGGGTGGGTGCGGCCAGCTAGAGGATCAGGAAAGTCTCAGAGGAAACTGACATGAGGAAGTGGAGGGCACTGCACAGGCTACTTACAGCCCCCAGGACTGAGGCATCTGGTGTCCAGGGCCGTTGTCTTTGTAAACTATGAGGCCAGGCCCTCTCAGCCTGGGGGACAAGCCCGGGGCAATTGCACCACCAGATGGAAATAAAATATTCCTTGATTAAAATTTCCCAAAACTTGGAAGCCCTCCATTTTCCTAGAGGGGAGAGTCCTGAAATGTCTGCACATTCTTCAGGAAACTGTTCTTTCTCACCTCACTGGTCCTTGCCCCACTTGCACTGACCCTGTCACTGTCTTTAGCTTAATGCCTAAATTCACAAGAGGCATTCCACCAATGGCAACACCTCCAGTGGCGTAATTTCCCTGTGTGAATAACTCATTCTCTTCCATGAAGCCTGGGCCCAGCTCTCCTGGGGTGGGTGGGGGATATTAGTGATACGCCGTGTCAGCCAAGGAGCTTCTCTGGCTGATGAGGGACAGCGAGGGCCCAGGGCACGGGCTGGGCTCACAGGTTCTTCTTTTCCAGGATCTCCTAGCAGCGCCCAGAAGCTGGGAGCAGACTTCATTCCCCTCTTGTTGGAGAGTCATAATTCCCACAGGCTGGGGCTCACAGGGGGTCTCTGATTCCCCTTTACTAAAAGTCTTAAAGTGTGCCATTTGATGGGCCAGCTCTCCTGGGTGGGGCTGCGGAGGAGCCCTTTGGGATCTTGCTGGCCTGTTGTATGCCCACAGAGCCACCTTATACCCTGACACCAGAGCAGCCACCAGATCTGAGAGAACCCCAGAGCCCATTCCTGGAGGCTGTGGTGAGGCACTCTGGGTCTGTTTCCTCACCACATCCCTGACAGAAATCTCTCAAGAGGACTCAGCACCTACTCCGCATTTCTCTACAGGCTTTGAACCCCATCCTCTCCTGGCTCAGGTCTGTTCCTCGCTGTCTCTGCTTTCTCTCTCCTCTTCTGCTCATCACAAAAGCATGCCTGCAGTTACCCAAGCACACAGACATAGACACAAGCAAATACAGGTGCATACAGCACACACACACACGCACAGAGGAATGTGTGTGGAAATTATAAACCCAGGTCCTCAGGAGTAGAGACAAAGCCACATATAGGCACATATTCCCACCAACGTGCATGTGCACACACACACACACACCCCGGACACATGTGCATCCACTATACAAATGTACAGAGGCATGCATTAGCATTCACTGTACCAGGGACACGGGCATAAACACACACAGACTCAGGCCATGCTCACTTTCAGGAAACTGGGCTTCTTCCCCAATGCTGGGGTGCTCTGTAAACCACTGCCGACGTCTTCAGACCCACTCACACTTCCAGGGCCCCGAGTAACCCACTGAATCATGAAGCACTTTCCTGTTCAAGTTTATTTTCTTCTGGAAAAAAGGAGCTACTTATTTCCAAGAATTGGAGCCGGGGGAGTCTGCTGAGCTACTCTGTGGCTGGGCACGCATTTTGGCATCCTTTCCTCCTGAAGCGCTTTGTTTACACAGCTCCTGTCTCTCCGGGCTTCAGGGCCCTAAGAGGCACTGCCTCTGCCTCTATGCTCCACCAGGGCGAGTTGGGTATTACAGTTGCCATTTTCACAGCTTCTGTTTATTAGCCATTCACTATACCTCTTTGACCATTGCACAGGATCTGGGGATGACTTTTGCTACATTCTTTGCGTGTCTTAATTTCTAGATGCAGGAACTCACAGCTGGCTTAGAGATTGCTCTTTAAGCTCCATCAGGTCTGGAAGTAAGGAGTCTCCTTTGACCACCTGAAGCAAGGACTCTGTTCTACAGACTCTGCTTTACGTGAATTAACCCACGTGACAGGGTTTTGTGCTTGCTTTGTTTACTGTTAACTCCCTGGCACTTGGAACAGTACTGGGCACAGGCACACAGTAGGAGTGTAAGGAATATTTGTTGCATGGATGATCTAACCTGATGCAACAACCCTTGGAATTAAGCAATAGGATCATAGGGGAAACAAGCCCGAAACATAGTTAACAAGTTGAATAAGGAATTGAACCTGGGTCACTGGCTTTGCAGTACGAGCTTGTGATTACTGTTGTATACTTTTAAGGGAGCTTGAATTTGCTGGTAAGAGGGGTCCTTAATCTTTGGAACCGTGCTACTTGTGATTTATACCACAGCTCTTTTAATGTTAATGGAGAGATAGCCTAATGCATAGAAACTGAACCCCATAATCTGGGTTACGGGGTTGCTCCTTTGGCTGCTTTCACTGGCTTTTGAGGTTTCCCTATTGTTTAGCCAATCCTCGCTCCTCTCTACTAAGGGCAGCCTGGGATCACAGGCTGGAGTTTCTAAGACTGGCAAAAATGTACCTGAACCAAGCCCAGCTGTGTATCTGCACTGGCCCACTATGCAAGTCTCATTCTTGGGACCCCAGTGATTGTGTGATGATGAAGATTCATTCATTCATTCATTCATTCAGCACATATTTATTGAACATCTCATGTCATGGGTCCTATGTCAAACCCTGAAGAAAGTTAGTTTAATTGGATATAGTCACTGCCCTTGAGGGGCCACAGTCTCATGGAGAAGACAGTCCTGGGATCAATAAACCCTGAGCTACAGAATGCAGACATTAAGGAGGTCTGAATGCCTAGAAAAGAGAGGAATTCGTCATCTTACCCAAAGACGATCAACTACAGTGAGCCACAAAATTGCCTTAAAATGGGCCGGGCGCGGTGGCTCAAGCCTGTAATCCCAGCACTTTGGGAGGCCGAGGCGGGCGGATCACAAGGTCAGGAGGTCGAGACCATCCTGGCTAACACAGTGAAACCCCGTCTCCACTTAAAAAATACAAAAAATTAGCCGGGCGAGATGGCGGGCGCCTGTAGTCCCAGCTACTCGGGAGGCTGAGGCAGGAGAATGGTGTGGACCCGGGAGGCGGAGCTTGCAGTGAGCTGAGATCCGGCCACTGCACTCCAGCCTGGGCGACAGAGCGAGACTCCGTCTCAAAAAAAAAAAAAAAAAAAAAAAAAAAAATTGCCTTAAAATGTAGATTCATGAGCTCCAGATATTGTACTTCAGCCAGTCTGGGGAGAGGGTCATAAATCTGCATATTCAACTATCTCCCTAGGTGATTCTGGGACAAGTGGTCAGGGTGAGAGGGCAAAACTTTGAGAAAACCTGTGCAAAGAAATCAGAGAAAGTATCATGGGGAGAAGATTGCACTTTCAAGGATGTCTAAACATTTGTCAACAGCAAGAGAAGAAAAGACCTTAACAAGTTGTAATTAAAAACATATTTGTTGTAGGAATAATCAAATAATGAAGAAATAAATGATATAAAAAGTAAGAATGAGGCTGGGCACGGTGGCTCACGCCTGTAATCCCAACACCTTGGGAGGCTGAGGCGGGTGGATTGCTGGAGGTCAAGAGTTCAAGAACAGCCTGACCAACATGGTGAAACCCTGTCTTTACTAAAAATACAAAAATTAGCCGGGTGTGGTGGTGGGTACCTGTAATCCCAGCTACTCCAGAGGCTGAGGCAGGAGAATCGCATGAACCTGGGAGGTGGAGGTTGCACTGAGTCGATAACATGCTATTGCACTCCAGCCTGGGCGACAGAGCAAGACTCCCTCAAAAAATAACTGCATAAATAAAAAATGAGAAGGACTCACCCAGGTAACCACTGTCCTTAGTTTAGTTTGTGTCCTTTCAGGAATTTCTCTGTTAACGTCAAACGTACAAGTAAAATTCCCAGGTGCATAAATCCATATCTCTAGCTATGGCTACATCTGTAGCCCTGTCTAGGCGTTTACAATAGAGCTCATGGGCTCCACCATCACTGTGGGCTCCACCATCACTGTGGGCTCCACCATCACTGTGGGCTCCACCATCACTGTGGGCACCACCATCACTGTGGGCTCCACCATCACTGTGGGCACCACCATCACTGTGGGCTCCACCATCACTGTGGGCACCACCATCACTGTGGGCTCCACCATCACTGTGGGCTCCACCATCACTGTGGGCACCACCATCACTGTGGGCTCCACCATCACTGTGGGCACCACCATCACTGTGGGCTCCACCATCACTGTGGGCACCACCATCACTGTGGGCACCACCATCACTGTGGGCTCCACCATCACTGTGGGCACCACCATCACTGTGGGCACCACCATCACTGTGGGCTCCACCATCACTGTGGGCTCCACCATCACTGTGGGCACCACCATCACTGTGGGCTCCACCATCACTGTGGGCACCACCATCACTGTGGGCTCCACCATCACTGTGGGCTCCACCATCACTGTGGGCACCACCATCACTGTGGGCTCCACCATCACTGTGGGCACCACCATCACTGTGGGCTCCACCATCACTGTGGGCACCACCATCACTGTGGGCTCCACCATCACTGTGGGCACCACCATCACTGTGGGCTCCACCATCACTGTGGGCACCACCATCACTGTGGGCACCACCATCACTGTGGGCTCCACCATCACTGTGGGCACCACCATCACTGTGGGCTCCACCATCACTGTGGGCACCACCATCACTGTGGGCTCCACCATCACTGTGGGCACCACCATCACTGTGGGCTCCACCATCACTGTGGGCACCACCATCACTGTGGGCACCACCATCACTGTGGGCTCCACCATCACTGTGGGCACCACCATCACTGTGGGCTCCACCATCACTGTGGGCACCACCATCACTGTGGGCTCCACCATCACTGTGGGCACCACCATCACTGTGGGCACCACCATCACTGTGGGCACCACCATCACTGTGGGCTCCACCATCACTGTGGGCACCACCATCACTGTGGGCTCCACCATCACTGTGGGCTCCACCATCACTGTGGGCACCACCATCACTGTGGGCTCCACCATCACTGTGGGCACCACCATCACTGTGGGCTCCACCATCACTGTGGGCTCCACTCACACTGGGAGGAATGCTATGACCCCTAAGATGCCCAGGTGAACAAAAGAGTCCTCTCATTTTGCTCTCCTAAGGTCCAAAGAACCCTCCCTCCTTATCTGCTGTATTTTGGTTTTTTTTTTGAGAAAAATGATACAGTGGAGATTGAGGGACACTTAATTTTATTAATAATTTTTATTGACTGTAATATGCATATGTGCACATATCCTACATGTACAGCTGTTACTGAATTTTCTCAAACTGAATATGCCTATGCGACCAGGACCCAGATCAAGACAAAGAATGTGACCAGCACCCCATTCGTTCTAATTCTTCACACACCCCCTTGGCTCAGGACTCAGGCATGAGATCTGGTGGCAGGACAAAGGATAGATTTGAGGTCCAGACACCGTACTGTAGTCTAAACTAGCTCCAGCCTCTCTTCCTTTAGAATCATTTCTCGCTTGAGATATTCATCTTACATTTGTTTCTGGTGGATGCTCCCACCAGGTCATGTGAACAGAGACAAGGGTTGGCCTCAGCAGGGCCCCAAGTACAGAGCTGATGGCTCTCAGCAATGGCCAGACAACTGTTCCTAGGAGATCAGCGGTCCTGAGTGATCCTCACAGGGGCCCACATGCTGTTCACCTTCTTATCTCAGTCAGTTCTTGTAACATGGTCTCCCTGCTGCCACCTTGCACAAACAAGGCCCTGGAAGTGCCTGCTCTGAAGGCTGCTTTGAACTTGGGGTCTATGTGCACATGGCCTCCCTCTTCTTACTTCCACCTCCTAAACCACCTCCTTTCAGATCTTGGGGAACATTCTCCCATGTTCTTCGAGGCTTGATTTTTCTTCAACTATCAGCAGCAATTGCCCTTGCTAACTCATTGTCCTGTGGCTCTTTGAAGATTTGTATTAATTATTATTTATTTTTTATGTATATCTATATCTTCTTTTAATTTCAAAAGGAGTGCATGTTTGTGAAGAAAATATGTTAATTACATAGCAATGTACAAAGTAAAATATGAAAGTCTTTCCTATTTGCTCAGCATTTCCCACTCCCACTGCCCAGGGGAGCTTCCATGAGAGAAATGATGTGAATACTAGATTTCTCTCTTTATTCTTTTCTTGTTTTTTTTTTTTTTTGCCAAAAACTGGATCATATAATCTGATTTTACAGCTATTTTTTCAGCCTTAACAAAATAACATGCACATCCCTCCAAATCAGTCCATATGATTTTACTTCATTCTTTTTAACAACTTCTTAGAATTCACTACTTTGGATGTGCCGTGAATGACTTAGCTGTTCTGTTTTTTGGAGCTTTTAAATTGTCTCCTATTTTTGCTATGACAAATAAGGCTGGAGTAAACATGTTTTATGTACATATTTGTCCAAGTAGTTTGATGGAAAAGAATTCTGAAAGTTTGATGGCTGGGGTGAAAGCACATCTGCCTTTTAAATGTGTGCAGGACTTTAAATGTGACAAAACGTATGCGTTTACCAAAAGATTAATAAACAGCTTTGGCCGGATTTGGTGGCTTACACCTGTAATCCCAGCACTTTGAGAGGCCTGAGGTGGGTGGATCACCGAGGTCAAGAGTTCGAGAACAGCCTGACCAATGTGGTGAAACTCCGTCTCTACTAATAATACAGAACTCAGCCAGGCCTGGTGGTGCATGCCTGTAAACCCAGCTACTCAGGAAGCCGAGGCAGGAGAATCGCTTGAACCCGGGAGGCGGAGGTTGCAGTGAGCCGAAATCACGCCATTGCACTCCAGCCTGGGCAACAGAGCAAGATTCCACCTTGAAAAAATAAAAAATAATTTTAAAAAAACACAGCTTTTCCCCCTTCTCTAACCACTGTTTTAAATCTTTAACAATTTTTACCAATTTGTAACTGGAAAAGATTATCCCATTTTAATCTGTGTTCCCCAAGAACTTAGCATCTTCCCATATTATTTTCTTTGAAATATGAACTAGCTCTTTCAAGGAAAGAATTGAGAATGAGGTTGTAGCATGCTCAGGGAATAGGGAGAAGGTGCATGAGTCTGGAAATCAGGGTGTATGAGTGGAAAAGTTGGTAGAGGCCAGATCATAAAAGATGTGTGTGCCCGGTTTGGGCTTTACCTTAAAGGCAACAGGAACCATCAAGGAGTTTTAAGAAGGGAGGCGGGATGTTAAGATTTGCAGGTCAGCAGCCCTGCAGAGGACAGCTTGGAAGGTCTAAACTTGGAGACTGTGGGACAGAGGTAATGGCTAGTTTTGGGGATAGATAAAATAAGCCAAGTTTGGGAACTTTATTGGCTTTTTTGATGGCACATTTGCTATGGCACAGATGGGTTGGTAGTATCGTTTTTTTCCCAAAAAAAGAGGGATTAAGCATTCTGTGGGATTTCCTGAACCTTTTGCAGTCTCCATTTGACAAAGGTGGCACCAGGCCCAGCAACATTAACAATGACTTCTGGATTTGCTCATTTGGACGCTAGAAGCAACGCCTGTGGGGTCTTTTGAATCCAATGTGTTGGGGAATTGGACTTTCTTCTTTCCCCCTGCCAACGGCCAGGCCCATGCTTCTCCTGTTGGATACTGATCTGAGTTCGGGTGACTGCTTTCATCTGAGATCCCATGAGCTAAATCTGTGATGAACCCTCAGTTCAGCCACTTACCTCTCTGGGGAGCATATGCTATGGTCCTGTGGGTTTAGGAGACTGAACATTCAGTCTCTGCTCTTTAAGAGCCTAGAGTCAAACTGTGGAGAAAAATACTGTCCCCATGAAACAGAATTGTTCTGATCCCATGGCTATAGAAAGACAATGCCCACAGTTCTGTGGGATTTCAGCCTAAAGCAGGAGTGATGGTAGTTTGGGTCTCTGTGCAAGTGCATGTAAACAGAGACACATCATTTCACAGCCCACCAAGTACTCTCTTCTGGGTGATTCCAGTTTGATGTCTCTTGCCTTTTAGACCTCTACAGCTTCATATGATTAAACCCAGACTTTTTATTTTTCTCCCTATGACCTCAATCTAAACCTACCTAAGCCTTCTTCACTTTTGGTACAATGGCACCATGACCCACCCACTCGGCCCAAACAGAAAGCTGACAGTCGCTTGATCAGGATAGATGTCTCATAGATCATTCCTCCTAAATATATACACAATCTTTCCGCCTCTGCCTATTTTTATCATCATCCTGATCCAAGCCACCATCATCTCTCAGCTTAAAAAAACACAGCAGCCTTCTAATTTGTCTCTGCTCTTCCATTCTTTCCCACCTAAAACCCACTCTCCAGGCAGCAGCTGTGTGATTAAAAAACAAAACAACAGAACTAGCTGGATCCTCCCACTCATGTGCTTAAATCCTTTCAATGGCTTCCCATTTCGATGAGAAAATAACCCCAACTTCTTGCCTAAGAGGCTCTGTTTGATCTGGACTCTGATAACCTTTCCAACCTCATCTGGGACCAGTCCTCCTAGCTTGCTGTTTTCACTTCCTCAAGCAAGTCGGCCTCCTTCCCTGTCTGTTGTCAGTGCCCTTCCTTTTATCTGATACCTTCTTTCACATGAGTTCCAGATACTCTTGTGTGGGAGCTTCATTGTTCTCAAGGTTGGAAGTGAGGCACTTCAAGACCACCCCATGTAAGGAAGGGACCCTCTTATTCTTGAATCTCAGCATCCTGTTTTCTTCATACTGTTTCTTTCTTTTCTTTTTCGAGACAGTGTCTCGCTCTGTTGCCCAGGCTGGAGTGCAATGGCGCAATCTTGGCTCATTGCAACCTCCACCTCCCAGGTTCAAGCAATTCTCCCTGCCTCAGACTCCCAAGTACCTGTCATTACAGGCACCTGCTACCAGGCCCAGGTAATTTTTGCATTTTTAGTAGAGATGAGGTTTCACCATGTTGGCCAGGCTGGTCTCAAACTCCTGACCTCAGGTAATTCACCTGCCTTGGCATCCCAAAGTGCTGGTATTACAGGCATGAGCAATCGTGTCTGGCCTCATTTTTCTTTTTATTGAGGTACAACATGCATAAAGTACCTTAGGCACTCTAATTTTAAGTGTGCAGCTCAATGATTTCTACATACATACTCATATGTACACCTTCCTATCACATCACCAGATCCTTCATAGCACTCATATGTTTATTGCTACTTATCTGATTTGCAAAGACAAAAGATTTGATCACACACCATTAGGGTACAATTGCAAGGAAACAGATATGACTGCTGGCTGGCTGGATAAATTCCTACAAGCCATTTGGAGGGCAATTTTACAGTTTCTATTAAATTTTAAAATACATGTTTCCATTGAGGCAACAAATTTTCTTTCAGAAATTGATCTTATGGAGACACTTTTACATATGTGTGAAGTAGAGACATATCTGTCTCTACTAAAAATACAAATATGAGTGTACAAGCTATGCATCACAGCCACTGTTTATGGTGAGAACATATTAGAAACACCCTAAGTGTTGCTTTACAGGCGGCAGATGAAAGAAATTTCAGCTTATTTATGCAAGGCAATACTGTGGAAGCTGTTATCAAGAATGTGTACTGTTTGGGGAAAATCTTCAAGCTATATCAAATGGGCAAAGGCGCAGAATGATACACACAGGGTCCTCTCATTTGTATAAAAGAGGGACATGGTTAGCTCTACATGCTTCTGCCTGGAAAGAAACCCAAGAAACTGATAATAGTTGTTATTTCTGGGAAGGAGAATTCAGGAACTCATGTTCTGAGTGGGAGAGAGATGAAGTTTAGATTTTTTTTTTCCTCCCATGTATATGTAATACCTTTTCAAAAATAAAAATAAAGTTTTGGACCCCAGGGGAAAATGTGTAAGGGGAAGAGGCTCTGGCAGGCCAGGTTAGGACTGTGGGGATAACTTGGCCTGGATTAGTCTTCAGAAGAACAGAGAGGACTGGTTGGCTGAGAACTTGGCTTTCAGGGGGCCCTTTTGGGGCTTGCCAGGGAAGAGCAGCTGCCCAGAGCTGCAGCAGAAGGCAGTGGATGTTCCACTGGACATTCATGGGGATCCAGACTCCACCTTCCTTCCCTAGGGCTTGCTGCATGGGGGGTGCTGCTGCCCACCTTCTTGGTGATTGCCTTTACCCCTTGTCTCAGATGGAGGCACGGGTGCGTGAAAACATAACCAAGTACATGGCCAATGCCCTTCTTTGAGATGCTGACATTTGTCAGTTGGCAATTTTTAAAAATAAAGAGGTTGAACTCTAGAACAAAAGCGTGCTACAACAGACAACCAACTATCCCTCAGAAGGGCCCTGGATGATCTTAGGAAGGATCTTAGTGAGGCTTGGGCGTAAGCAAAAGATGGGTTTGAGTCACTGCTCAACTACCCAAGCCTCGCATCCTTGGGCAGCTCAGCAGAGTGCTCTGTGCCCTGCTTTCCTTATTGGTAAACTGGCATCCACTGTCCTGCCTTGATTCCTGAGGACCCTTTGTTACTGGTTATAAACCAGTAATGTCTGTCTACCTGCTCTGTGAAAGATGAGGACTGTGCAGAGGGTCCATTTGCGTTATAGAATATGTTGGTTTCCTAGGGCTGCCATAGCAAATGACCACAAACTTGGCTTAAAACAGCAGAATTTTATTTTCCGATGCTTCTGGAGGGCAGAAGCCTGAAATCACGGTGTGAACTGGACCCTATTCTCCCTGGAAGGTCTAGGAGAGGATTCCTGCTTTCTTCTTCCAGCTACTGGTGGTATCCACATTTCTTGTGGCTGCAGCACTCCAATCTGCCTCTGTCTTCACGTGGCCTTTTCTTCTCTCTGTGTCTGTCCTCTGGATGTCTCCTATAAGGACACTTATCAATGTATTTAAGGCTCATGTGGATAATCCAAGACGTTCTCATTTCGAGATCCTTAACTCAATTACATCTACAAAGACCCCTTTTCTAAGTAAGGTCACATTCATAGGTTCTAGGGGTTAGGACATGGTCGTGTCTTTTGAAGGAGCACCATTCAACCCACTGAATAGAATAAGCAAGGAAGGTAGGCATGGAAGCTCCCAGGTATGTGCCAAGGGTGCCACCTGGCCTGTGTCATGTGCTGTGATGGTTCATGGAGGGGTCAAGTCTGACTGTGTCTGAGCCACATGGCATGGCCATAATTTCGACCTCAGAAAAGACTGCTGCTTATGTCTCTATTCTTCTCTCCTGACCCCTTTCTGTCTCTTGCTCTGCCTCTCAATCAAACTAGCACCAACCTTACTACATGGGTCTGGGAGGTGGAACAGCACAAAGATGAGGCCCTATAAATGCAAACCATTTATTTAAAGCTTCACACACATTTGATAACCAACTAAGGAGTATAATAACCTAGTTAACAGTGTTTTACAAATGTCAGTCTTCTGGTTTTTATATTGTATTACAATGATAAGAGGTCATCATTGGAGGGAGCTGGGCAAAGGGTTCAAGGGACTCCATGTGCTATTATTGCAACTTGAAATGAGTCTATATTCATTTCAAAGTTAAAAAGTTGAAAAAATAAACTCATGAGTACTTGAAACCCCTGCAAGAAAAAAAATAACCTCTATAAACCTTTCTAGATTAGAAAGTAGAATAATGTAACCCCCTCAACTGCCAGCAGGATGTGGGCTAATTCATCCTCCCAAGGTAGCCCAGGACCTCCCATTTCCAGGGCTGTGGGGAAGTGGCCTCACCCTGGCCCAGCTTCATCCCCATCTCAGGCCTCTTGGGATCCTGTCCTGTGCAACCTCCTCCCTTGGAAGGCAGTTCTGCCAGGCCCTCCCCAAGCTTCCCCAGGCCAGGGCTGGTCTGGGTTGCAGACACATGGCTGAGCTGTGCCAATGCCACCCCGCCCCACAGCCCAGGCTGAGCTCTGATGTTGCTGCCACGTGCAGACAGCTCTGGCTCCTGCTGGGCTTCTTGAGAACCTTGTGCTTTCCTGGCAGGCAACGATGGCCTCAGTGACTGCCACCCTGACTCAGAGCGATGCTCAGGGCTCCTAGGAGGTGCCGCTCTGGCTCGGGGCCATCCCACCTTACCCTGACGGTGGTGTCATTGATGCATCCTCCTCCTCCTCCCCAGGGCAGGGTGCTCAGTGCCTGCTTTCCCCCCATGGCAGCCTCCAACTGCCACTAGTCTGGGCAAGTTGGAGGCATCTTCCCTGAGCTGCTCTTCTGGTTTTGTTCTCCTCTCACATTGGCCACATGGAGTAAGTGAGTTCTGCACAGTGTGGCCGGGTGGTTTGGTGTCAGAGGGGTTATAAATGTGGAATCTGTGAACAGACTTTGGGGGTTCTGAAAACTCCCTGAGTTTACATACAAAATGAATAAGCATTTGTTTTTCTGGGGGAGAAATTGATTCTCCAAAGGTCCAAGATCCACAGTGAAGAGTCTCTGAGGACAAGAACGGGCTATAACATAATTTAATCATTTTGTTTCTGCCATCATCCTGCCAGGCTAAAGTACTATTTCTACCAAATTAGTTCATCTCCATGCCTCAATTTCCTCCCATGAAAAATCAACTAATTTACAAGATCATACCGTATATGACAAATATTTGTTGTTGTAAGTAATAAATGAGAAAATTATAGAAAGTTTCTGGCACAAGCCAGTAAGAACTCAATAAAGATGAGCTTTTATTATGATCTGCCCAGAGCATATATTATCTTACTGCATGCTTACAGCAGCCAGTATGAGACTGGAGTTAGCAATCTCCTTTGAAAGACCTCATTTGCCCAACATAAAAAGGCAAAGCTGGGATTTGAACCCACAGCCTCTTTCTTTTCCGCCCCACTCTGTTGCAGTTTCTTTGTTTTTTTTTTTTTTTTTTTGGGTTTTTTTTTTTTTTTTTTTTTTTAATTATACTTTAAGTTCTAGGGTACATGTGCATAACGTGCAGGTTTGTTACATATGTATACTTATGCCATGTTGGTGTGCTGCACCCATCAACTCGTCAGCACCCATCAATTCATCATTTATATCATGTATAACTCCCCAATGCAATCCCTCCCTCCTCCCCCCTCCCCCCTCCCCATGATAGACCCCAGTGTGTGATGTTCCCCTTCCCGAGTCCAAGTGATCTCATTGTTCAGTTCCCACCTATGAGTGAGAACATGCGGTGTTTGGTTTTCTCTTCTTGTGATAGTTTGCTAAGAATGATGGTTTCCAGCTGCATCCATGTCCCTACAAAGGACGCAAACTCATCCTTTTTTATGGCTGCATAGTATTCCATGGTGTATATGTGCCACATTTTCTTAATCCAGTCTGTCACAGATGGACATTTGGGTTGATTCCAAGTCTTTGCTATTGTGAATAGTGCCGCAATAAGCATACGTGTACATGTGTCTTTGTAGTAGACTAATTTATAATCCTTTGGGTATATACCCAGTAGTGGGATGGCTGGGTCATATGGTACATCTAGTTCTAGATCCTTGAGGAATTGCCATACTGTTTTCCATAATGGTTGAACTAGTTTACAATCCCACCAACAGGGTAAAAGTGTTCCTATTTCTCCACATCCTCTCCAACACCTGTTGTTTCCTGACTTCTTAATGATTGCCATTCTAACTGGTGTGAGATGGTATCTCATTGTGGTTTTGATTTGCATTTCTCTGATGGCCAGTGATGATGAGCATTTTTTCATGTGTCTGTTGGCTGTATGAATATCTTCTTTTGAGAAATGTCTGTTCATATCCTTTCCCCACTTTTTGATGGGGTTGTTTGTTTTTTTCTCGTATATTTGTTTGAGTTCTTTGTAGATTCTGGATATTAGCCCTTTGTCAGATGAGTAGGTTGCAAAAATTTTCTCCCATTCTGTAGGTTGCCTGTTCACTCTGATGGTAGTTTCTTTTGCTGTGCAAAAGCTCTTTAGTTTAATTAGATTCCATTTGTCAATTATGGCTTTTGCTGCCGTTGCTTTTGGTGTTTTAGACATGAAGTCCTTGCCCATGCCTATGTCCTGAATGGTACTACCTAGATTTTCTTCTAGGGTTTTTATGGTATTAGGTCTAACATTTAAGTCTCTAATCCACCTTGAATTAATCTTCGTATAAGGAGTAAGGAAAGGATCCAGTTTCAGCTTTCTACTTATGGCTAGCCAATTTTTCCAGCACCATTTATTAAATAGGGAATCCTTTCCCCATTTCTTGTTTCTCTCAGGTTTGTCAAAGATCAGATGGCTGTAGATGTGCGGTATTATTTCTGAGGACTCTGTTCTGTTCCATTGGTCTATATCTCTGTTTTGGTACCAGTACCATGCTGTTTTGGTTACTGTAGCCTTGTAGTATAGTTTGAAGTCAGGTAGCGTGACGCCTCCAGCTTTGTCCTTTTGACTTAGGATTGTCTTGGCAATGCGGGCTCTTTTTTGGTTCCATATGAACTTTAAAGCAGTTTTTTCCAATTCCGTGAAGAAAGTCATTGGTAGCTTGATGGGGATGGCATTGAATCTATAAATAACCTTGGGGAGTATGGCCATTTTCACGATATTGATTCTTCCTATCCATGAGCATGGTATGTTCTTCCATTTGTTTGTGTCCTCTTTGATTTCACTGAGCAGTGGTTTGTAGTTCTCCTTGAAGAGGTCCTTTACATCCCTTGTAAGCTGGATTCCTAGGTATTTTATTCTCTTTGAAGCAATTGTGAATGGAAGTTCATTCCTGATTTGGCTCTCTGCTTGTCTGTTGCTGGTGTATAAGAATGCTTGTGATTTTTGCACATTAATTTTGTATCCTGAGACTTTGCTGAAGTTGCTTATCAGCTTAAGGAGATTTTGGGCTGAGACGATGGGGTTTTCTAAATATACAATCATGTCATCTGCAAACAGGGACAATTTGACTTCTTCTTTTCCTAACTGGATACCCTTGATTTCTTTCTCTTGCCTGATTGCCCTAGCCAGAACTTCCAACACTATGTTGAATAGGAGTGGTGAGAGAGGGCATCCCTGTCTTGTGCCAGTTTTCAAAGGGAATTTTTCCAGTTTTTGCCCATTCAGTATGATATTAGCTGTGGGTTTGTCATAAATAGCTCTTATTATTTTGAGGTACGTTCCATCAATACCGAATTTATTGAGCGTTTTTAGCATGAAGGGCTGTTGAATTTTGTCAAAAGCCTTTTCTGCATCTATTGAGACAATCATGTGGTTCTTGTCTTTGGTTCTGTTTATATGCTGGGTTACGTTTATTGATTTGCGAATGTTGAACCAGCCTTGCATCCCAGGGATGAAGCCCACTTGATCATGGTGGATAAGCTTTTTGATGTGCTGCTGAATCCGGTTTGCCAGTATTTTATTGAGGATTTTTGCATCAATGTTCATCAGGGATATTGGTCTAAAATTCTCTTTTTTTGTTGTGTCTCTGCCAGGCTTTGGTATCAGGATGATGTTGGCCTCATAAAATGAGTTAGGGAGGATTCCCTCTTTTTCTATTGATTGGAATAGTTTCAGAAGGAATGGTACCAGCTCCTCCTTGTACCTCTGGTAGAATTCAGCTGTGAATCCATCTGGTCCTGGACTCTTTTTGGTGGGTAGGCTATTAATTGTTGCCTCAATTTCAGAGCCTGCTATTGGTCTATTCAGGGATTCAACTTCTTCCTGGTTTAGCCTTGGGAGAGTGTAAGTGTCCAGGAAATTATCCATTTCTTCTAGATTTTCTAGTTGATTTGCGTAGAGGCGTTTATAGTATTCTCTGATGGTAGTTTGTATTTCTGTGGGGTCAGTGGTGATATCCCCTTTATCATTTTTTATTGCATCTATTTGATTCCTCTCTCTTTTTTTCTTTATTAGCCTTGCTAGCGGTCTGTCAATTTTGTTGATCTTTTCAAAAAACCAACTCCTGGATTCATTGATTTTTTGGAGGGTTTTTTGTGTCTCTATCTCCTTCAGTTCTGCTCTGATCTTAGTTATTTCTTGCCTTCTGCTAGCTTTTGAATGTGATTGCTCTTGCCTCTCTAGTTCTTTTAATTGTGATGTTAGAGTGTCAATTTTAGATCTTTCCTGCTTTCTCTTGTGGGCATTTAGTGCTATAAATTTCCCTCTACACACTGCTTTAAATGTGTCCCAGAGATTCTGGTATGTTGTATCTTTGTTCTCATTGGTTTCAAAGAACATCTTTATTTCCGCTTTCATTTCGTTATGTACCCAGTAGTCATTCAGGAGCAGGTTGTTCAGTTTCCATGTAGTTGAGCGGTTTTGATTGAGTTTCTTAGTCCTGAGTTCTAGTTTGATTGCACTGTGGTCTGAGAGACAGTTTGTTATAATTTCTGTTCTTTTACATTTGCTGAGGAGTACTTTACTTCCAATTATGTGGTCAATTTTGGAATAAGTGCGATGTGGTGCTGAGAAGAATGTATATTCTGTTGATTTGGGGTGGAGAGTTCTGTAGATGTCTATTAGGTCCGCTTGGTGCAGAAATGAGTTCAATTCCTGGATATCCTTGTTAACTTTCTGTCTCGTTGATCTGTCTAATGTTGACAGCGGAGTGTTGAAGTCCCCCATTATTATTGTATGGGAGTCTAAGTCTCTTTGTAAGTCTCTAAGGACTTGCTTTATGAATCTGGGTGCTCCTGTATTGGGTGCATATATATTTAGGAGAGTTAGCTCTTCCTGTTGAATTGATCCCTTTACCATTATGTAATGGCCTTCTTTGTCTCTTTTGATCTTTGATGGTTTAAAGTCTGTTTTATCAGAGACTAGGATTGCAACCCCTGCTTTTTTTTGTTCTCCATTTGCTTGGTAGATCTTCCTCCATCCCTTTATTTTGAGCCTATGTATGTCTCTGCATGTGAGATGGGTCTCCTGAATACAGCAGACTGATGGGTCTTGACTCTTTATCCAGTTTGCCAGTCTGTGTCTTTTAATTGGAGCATTTAGTCCATTAACATTTAAGGTTAATATTGTTATGTGTGAACTTGATCCTGCCATTATGATATTAACTGGTTATTTTGCTCGTTAGTTGATGCAGTTTCTTCCTAGCCTCGATGGTCTTTACATTTTGCCAAGTTTTTGCGATGGCTGGTACCGGTTGTTCCTTTCCATGTTTAGGGCTTCCTTCAGGGTCTCTTGTAAGGCAGGCCTGGTGGTGACAAAATCTCTAAGCATTTGCTTATCTGTAAAGGATTTTATTTCTCCTTCACTTATGAAACTTAGTTTGGCTGGATATGAAATTCTGGGTTTAAAATTCTTTTCTTTAAGAACGTTGAATATTGGCCCCCACTCTCTTCTGGCTTGTAGAGTTTCTGCCGAGAGATCTGCTGTTAGTCTGATGGGCTTCCCTTTGTGGGTGACCCGACCTTTCTCTCTGGCTGCCCTTAAGATTTTTTCCTTCATTTCAACTTTGGTGAATCTGGCAATTATGTGTCTTGGAGTTGCTCTTCTGGAGGAGTATCTTTGTGGCGTTCTCTGTAGTTCCTGAATTTGAATGTTGGCCTGCCCTACTAGGTTGGGGAAGTTCTCCTGGATGATATCCTGAAGAGTGTTTTCCAACTTGGTTCCATTTTCCCCCTCACTTTCAGGCACCCCAATCAGACGTAGATTTGGTCTTTTTACGTAATCCCATACTTCTTGCAGGCTTTGCTCATTTCTTTTTCTTCTTTTTTCTTTTGGTTTCTCTTCTCGCTTCATTTCATTCATTTGATCTTCAATCGCTGATACTCTTTCTTCCAGTTGATCGAGTCGGTTACTGAAGCTTGTGCATTTGTCACGTATTTCTCGTGTCATGGTTTTCATCTCTGTCATTTCGTTTATGATCTTCTCTGCATTAATGAGTCTAGCTGTCAATTCTTCCACTCTTTTTTCAAGATTTTTAGTTTCTTTGCGCTGGGTACGTAATTCCTCCTTTAGCTCTGATAAGTTTGATGGACTGAAGCCTTCTTCTCTCCTCTCGTCCAAGTCATTCTCTGACCAGCTTTGATCCGTTGCTGGTGATGGGCTGCGCTCCTTTGCAGGGGGAGATGCGCTCTTATTTTTTGAATTTCCAGCTTTTCTGCCCTGCTTCTTCCCCATCTTTGTGGTTTTATCTGTCTCTGGTCTTTGATGGTGGTGACGAACTGATGGGGTTTTGGTATAGGTGTCCTTCCTGTTTGATAGTTTTCCTTCTGACAGTCAGAAGGACTCTCTGTTGGTCTGTTGGAGATTGCTTGAGGTCCACTCCAGACCCTGTTTGCCTGGGTATCAGCAGCAGAGGTTGCCGAAGATAGAATATTGCTGAACAGCGAGTGTACCTGTCTGATTCTTCCTTTGGAAGTGTCCTCTCAGGGGTGTACTCCACCCTGTGAGGTGTGGGGTGTCAGACTGCCCCTAGTGGGGGATTTCTCCCAGCTAGGCTACTCAGGGGTCAGGGACACACCTGAGCAGGCAGTCTGTCCGTTCTCAGATCTCAACCTCCGCGTTGGGAGATCCGCGGCTCTCCCCAAAGCTGTCAGACAGAGTCGTTCGCGTCTGCACCGGCTCCCGCTACTTCCCCTGTTGGTCTTCAGCTGTGCGCTGTCCCCAGAGGTGGAGACTACAGAGACAGGCAGGCTTCCTTGAGCTGCTGTGAGCTCCACCCAGTTCGAGCTTCCCAGCGGCTTTGTTTACCTACTTAAGCCTCAGCAATGGCGGGCGCCCCTCCCCCAGCCTCGCTGCTGCCTTGCGGATAGATCGCGGCAGACTGCTGTGTTAGCAGTGAGGGAGGCTTCGTGGGCGTGGGACCCTCCCGGCCAGGTGTGGGATATATTCTCCTGGAATGCCTGTATGCTTACAGCGCAGTATTGGGGTGGGAGTTACCCGATTTTCCAGGTGTTGTGTGTCTCAGTTCCCCTGGCTAGGAAAACGGATCCCCTTCCCCCTTGCGCTTCCAGGTGAGGCGATGCCTCGCCCTGCTTCAGCTCTCGCTGGTCAGGCTGCAGCAGCTGACCAGCACCGATTGTCCGGCACTCCCTAGTGAGATGACCCCAGTACCTCAGTTGAAAATGCAGAAATCACCGGTCTTCTGTGTCGCTCGCGCTGGGAGTTGGAGACTGGAGTTGTTCCTATTCGGCCATCTTGCTCCGCCCCCTCTCTGTTGCAGTTTCTATTCCTCCCTTTGACTGAGTTGTATCTGGTCATCTGTCAAAACCCACCTCAAATGTCACCTGTCCTGGGAACCTTATTCCTGATCTTGTAGGTGTTTGTTGTCTTTCTGCATTTTGCATACCTTTATCATGCTTATCTCCCATTACTGTCTCTGCAGCTAGATAAGGTCTGTGTCTAATGCATCTTTTTGTACCTGTGCTCAGTCTGGTGCCTGGAATATAACAAATATCTGATGAGTGGGATGTCCTTTCTTCATTCTTCCTTCCTCAATCATTTCCTGCCCATTCGTGGGGTATGGAGATGAGCGATCCATGTCCTCAAGGCACTCAAACCCTGAGATGCAGCAACAACGCATCCCCTGTGGGTGTCAGCCAGTTTCTGCCTGGACCGCCAGTTCAAACCCACAATCCTCCAATGAAGGCTGAGTTGGAAGCACCTAGTAGCCAATGAGGTCTTTTCATCAGGCACCTCTTTGGCATTAGGGATGACCTAATGGGAAGAGTGTGAGAGCCTGGTAACTGGCCATTCCCCTGGAGATGTTCTAGGTGACAGAAAGGAGTGGGCTTGACATTTCAGGACCTGCCTGAAGCCCAGCAGCACTCAAGCCAGTTTGCCCAGCATATGGGCCCTGGCCTCCACTAAGGCTTCTTGGGTTTACAGTTTTCCTTCTGAAAATGGAAAGACAAGCCTCCAGATGTTCCCAAAATAGCTGTTTAGTGACCTCAGACAGTGAGTCAGGACTCTGTATTCTGGTGCCCTAGGTGTGTATGTGGAAAAGTTGGTTGTTAACTAAGGGTGGAATACAGAGAAGGATAAAGGATGGGAGGGGCAAGGGGAACTCCACATTCAGTTCAGTGTTAGTGGTTTTCTTTTCTTTGTTTCTTTTTTTTTTCTTTCTTTCCTTTTTTTTTTTTTTTTTTTTTTTTGAGACAGGAGTTCACTCTCTTGCCCAGGCTGGAGTGCGGTGGCGTCATCATGGCTCACTGAAGTTTCAAACTCCTGGGATCAGGTGATCCTCCCACCTCAGCTTCCTGAGTAGCTGAGACTACAGGTGCATGCCACCACGCCCAGCTAATTTTTGTATTTTTTGTAGAGATGGGGTTTCGCTGTATTGCCCAGGCTGGTCTCCAACTCCTGGGCTCAAGTGATCTGCTCACCTTGGCTTCCCAAAGTGCTGGGATTACAGGCATGAGCCACCCCGCCCGGCCTTAGTTGTTTTCTAACAAACTAAAGTCTGCACCTGAGGGTCCATGTCCAAACTTGCACTCATGACTCTCCTCTCAATCCCATTACCAAAGTCTGGCTCATCTCAGACTATCCACCCAGAAACCAAAAGTTGACCTGACCCTGCCTGTTCCTCATCACCCCAAATCAAATTCATCACCAAGGTCTGTCTGTTTTACCTCTAAAACATCTTTTAAATCCATCCTCTTCTTTCTGTCCCAGTGGCCACCACTGGATTTTCTTACCATCTTCTCCCTCTAAACTGGTTTTATAGCCCCTCAACTGATTTCTTCCATCAATTCCATCTCCCCATGATGCCCAGACATTAGTTACCGAAAAGCTGGAGCCAAGTTACACCTCTGGTTAAAAAAATCTTTTAATGCTCATTAAATAAGACACCTAAAATTTGTGACTTCCTGTCGTGTACATGTTTCTTAACAAACTGTACAAATATGGAACTTTAAGCTCTTTAACTATGTAATGTCACTAACATTATATAGTTAATGACACGCATGCTGCAGAATTTGGGGTAAAAGTACTGATGACTGCCCCTTACTACGAAATGGATCAAAAAATAAGATAAGTGGATAGATGGACAGATGGGAGACTTGACAGATAATAGCAAAATGTTAGTTGTAAAATTCAGGTAGTGTGAGTATTTGGGAGTTCATTGTGCAACTCTTTTAACTTTTTTCTATGTTTGGAAAATATAACAAAATGTTGGGGAAATTTTCTTTAACAGCTTTATGTCAGGATTAAATCCAAAGTCTTTACCTTGGTCTGCCAGACCCTGCCTGATCTCCCTGCCCTCTGCTATGGATGCATCTTCAGCCAACCTCTGTCATGCCATGTGCTCCAGACAAAGAGCTTCTCTGTCGGGTCCTTCCTTCCTTCCTTCCTTCCTTCCTTCCTTCCTTCCTTCCTTCCTTCCTTCCTTCCTTCCTTCCTTCCTTCCTTCCTTCCTTCCTTCCTTCCTTCCTTCCTTCCTTCTCTCTTTCTTTCTTTCTTTCTTTCTTTCTTTCTTTCTTTCTTTCTTTCTTTCTTTCTTTCTTTCTTTCTTTCTTTCTTTCTTTCTTTCTTTCTTTCTTTCTTCTTTTCTCCCTCTCTCTCTCTCTCTTTCTTTCATTCTTTCTTTTTGATAGTTTCACTTTTGTTTCTTAGGCTGGACTGCAATGGCATGATCTTGGCTCAGTGCAACCTCCACCTCCTGGGTTCAAGCAATTCTCCTGTCTCAACCTCCCAAGTAGTTGAGATTACAGGCGTGTGCCACCACAAGCCAGGCTAATTTTTATTTTATATTATTTTAGTAGTGATGGGGTTTCACCATGTTATTCAGCCTGGTCTTGAACTCCTGACCTCAGGTGATCCACCCACCTTGGTCTCCCAAAGTGCTGGAATTATAGGTATAAGCCACCATGCCTGGGCTCTTTCCTCTTGTTTTAGAGTGCTCATAGCTCTAATAACAATTTTAATATAGTTTATTGTGTAATTATAGGTTGAACTATATGAAATGCCATTTCTGTAGGTGAGGTGGTCAAATATTGGCAACGTCATGTAGCTCAAACAAATAATTGTTTGAGGATCACTGATATAATCTGGATATTTGTTCCCTCCAAATCTCATGCTGAGATTGAATCCCCAATATTGGGGGGAACGCATAGTGGAAGGTGTTTGGGTCATGGGGGCAGATCCCTCATGAATGGCTTTGTGCCCTCCCCACACTAATGAGTTCCCACAACATTAGTTCACAAGAGAGCTGGTTGTTTAAAAGAGCCTGGCACCCCTCCCCTGTCTTCTTCCTTCCTGTCTTTCCATATGACAAACGGACTCTCCTTGCCCTTTCACCATGATTGGAAGCTTCTTGAGGCACCTACCAGAAGCAGATGCTGGCGCCATGCTTTTTGTACAGCCTGTAGAACTGTGAGCCAAATATACCTCTTTTCTTTATAAATTACCTACTTTTGGGTATTCCTTTATAGCAATGCAAATCAGACCGAGACAACCACTCAACCCTAGACTCTGAGCTCAGTGCCTGGCAAATGGTAGATACTCCATATTTTCTTTGAAAATTATGTCAATTGATTAATTAATTGATGGACTGTGACCCACCTATATTTCTACCGTTGAATTTCTTGACAGTGCATATCCCGAAGTGCTGAGAGTTGCATAAGCATGCAGAATTTCACACTGTTTCCTGATTAAGCCAGTTCTTTGCTATAAAAGGGAGGTAAAGAATTATATCCCCTCAGTAGAGATATCCCAATAAAGCATCTTGCCCTTCCCAATACTGTGGTCAATGAGTGTAAGCTCTACTTCTGTTTTTCACAAACTGGTTAGAGTGGAGCTTGAATGACTGACAGAATTCAGGCACTTTCCAGAGCACATCCCACCACCAAGAGAAGGAGAGACATTTTTAATTCAATCCCAGATGGGCCGCTTTTAAGCGCCATTAATGGGCAAAGGATTGCTTCTCGGATCCCCTGTTTTGCCATGGGTAAATTTACATAGTCAAGTTCACTTTCCAGAATTGTAAAGACTAAATAAAGTAATATATGTAAAGAGCCAGAATAGTCAGATTCTTTTTGTTTTCTTCAACTTTTACTTTAAGTTCAGGGGTACATGTCCAGGATGTTCAGGTTGGTTACCTAGCTAAATGTGTGCCATGGTGGTTTGGTGCACAGATCAGCCCATCATCTAGGTATTAAGCCCAACATCCATTAGCTATTCTTCCTGATGCTCTTCCTTTCCCCACCACCTACCCCATCCTGACAGGCCCCAGTGTCTGTTGTTCCTCCTCACATATTCATGTGTTAGATTTTTTATGCCTTTATATATTTTTGTAACCCTCTTCCATACACAGTAGTCATGAATGGGCAAGAAGTAAACTTTAGCCTTGAGAGTATGGGGGAGCCACAGACTGGAGATGTAGTATTGTGTGTCAACCTCGTGCCCTTAGTCCTATGTCCTGGTATTTCAGTTACTGTCAGGGAAACCAGTCGGGGGGACTGGGCACACAGGGCACTTCATTTCTAGGAGTGGAGTACCCCTCATGTTCTAAATGGACTGCCACTAGATCAAGAAAAGAAACCAATAGAACTCTTTAGATTAGAGTCCCATGTGGGTTCATTTAGTAAAGTTTGAGCCCTTTACCTACAGGCTACAAATTGACCTAAGTAGCTTAACAGCAAGCACAGGATTTACCCCACAAAAAGGTTTTGATAAAAGATCGAGGTATAAAGAAACACAAATCACAGAAATTCTTTAGTGATTATAGATGGTATTTTTATTGAACTGAAATTGGTGCCAGCTTCTTCAGAGTACATACTTTAGTTGCTTGATACACTTTTAGACATTCTATCTAAAATTGGAATCTTTTGTTCTAATTACAAGCAGCCTCATCAATTGATTAGAGAAACAGCTTCAAACAAAGCAAACACAAATGCAGAAACTTCTTAATTTGTCAATGGAAGATAATGGCCTTGTTGGAGGACTGTTTTGAAGAGGTTCTCAGTCTTGAGTGTTCATAGAAAATATCTGGGGAACTTGTTGACCTCTACTATGCCCAGACACCATCCCTAAAAAGTCAAATTCTTGGCCGGGGCGGTGGCCTAGCAAAGTGCTCTAATCCCAGCACTTTGGGAGGCCAAGATGGGTGGATCAACTGAGGTCAGGAGCTCAGGACCAGCCTGGCCAACATGATGACACCCTGTCTCTACTAAAAATACAAATATTAGCCTGCCATGGTGGCAGTCACCTGTAATACAAGCTACTCGAGAGGCTGAGACAGGAGAATCACTTCAGCCCAGGAGGCGGAGGTGAGCCAAGATCACACCACTGTACTCTAGCCTGGGCAACAAGAGAAAAACTCTGTCTAAAAAAAAAAATAAAAAAAATTTTAAAAAATCAGATTTGGAAGGTCTTGGGTGTGGCCTTTGACTCCCCATGCTTATCAACCTTATCCTGATAATTCAGAGGAAAAATAGCCCAGGGAGCACAATTTAGAGACAATTGGTTAGTGATTGTGGCCCACGTCCTAATCCTAGGACCTGTAAAAATGTTACCTTATTTGGCAAAATAAGATTAAAGTTACAGATGCAATTAAGCTTGCTAATCAGTTGACTTTAAAATGAGATTACCCTAGATTGTCTTCATGAGCCCAGTATGAGCAAATGAACACTTAAAAATGGAAAAACTTTCCTGGCTGTGGTCAGGAAGAGATGTGTTGAGGGAAGAGGATTCAGAAAGATGTGATGCTGCTGGCTTTGAAGATGGAAGGAGTCCATGAGTCAAGGCATGTGGGTGGCCTCCAGAAGCTGGAAAAGAGAAGGAAATGGATTCTCACATAAAGCTTCTAGAAAAGAGCACAGCCCTGCTGACGTTTCAGTTTCAGCCCAGTGATATCTGTATTAGACTTCTAACCTACAGAACTGTAAGATATTAAATATGTATTTTCAAGTCACTAAATTTAAAGCTTTTGTTAGCAGGAAACTGACACTTTGTTGTTTATTTTCTCTTTTCTTTTCCTTTACCTTCTCCTGTTCTGCCTCCTCCTTCCCCTCCTCTTCCTTCTCTTTCTTCTTTTTTTAAGAGACATGGTCTTGCTCTGTCATCTAGGCTGGAGTCCATTGGTGCCATCACAACTCACTGCAACCTCAAATTTCTGGGCTCAAGTGATCCTCCCACCTCAGCCTCTCAAGTATCTGGAACTACAGGTGTGTGCCACCATGCCTGGCTATTTATTTATTTTTTAACATTTCATAGAGATGAAGTCTCGCTCTGCTGCCCAGGCTGATCTTGACTCCGTCGTCGTCTTCTTCTTCTTCCTCTTCTTCTTCTTCTTTTTTTTTTTTTTTTTTTTGTCAGCTATTCCCTGCTGAGCCCCAGGGAGATTGTCAAACAATGTGGTGATGTGGCAACCCATGATTCTTCACAGAGGATGGGTCAACAGTGTTTATTTGGGGGGCAGCTTTATGGTTTATGCAGACCTAGAAGGTAATCTATCATTGTGGCTTTTGTCTCTCACTCATTGGTCAGTTCAAACATGTGAGCCATTTTTTTCTTCCCTCCAATCACCAGCAAGCAAGAGATGGGTGAGGAAGGCAGCTGTTGGCTAGACTTCAGGCAGCAGGAAAGCATAGCATTGGCCACAGTCATTCTTCATTGGTTGTAGTCATAGGTGGACAGGGAATTAAGGAGTGGAGAGTCAACCTTATTCAAAGAAGAGTAAGGCCTAGTGGCGTAATGCACACATTACCTTGGATTTCTGTTGACACATCTCCCTGCTCTTTCTTTGACCCCCAGAGCTGGACCCATTTCCTTGGTAATAAAAGCCCAGACTTGATGAGGCAAAGGATGGTGTGGACAAGAAAGTTTAGTTTACAGTAACAAATGATGAGTCCTAAGCATTAGAAATGGGTCTTAGGGTCAGGCGCGGTGTCTCACACCTGTAATACCACCACTTTGGGAGGCTGAGGTGGGCGGATCACGAGGTCAGGAGGTCAAGACCATCCTGGCTAACACAGTGAAGCCCTGTCTCTACTAAAAATATGAAACATTAGCTGGGCGTGGTGGTGGGTGCCTGTAGTCCCAGTTACTCGGAAGGCTGAGGCAGGAGAATCGCTTAAACCTGGGAGGCAGAGGTTGCAATGGACAGAGATTACGCCACTGCACTCCAGCCTGGTGACAGAGCGAGACTCTATCTCAAAAAAAAAAAAAAAAAAAAAAAGTAATGGGCCTTGGAAGCTGCCACGCGTTTACCTCACACCTGGCAGTGGGCTTGGGACTAAGTATTCATCACCTAATTTCATCTTCACAACCCCTGAAGTAGAGGAAATAAAGGCTCAGAAATGTTAAGGAATTCACCTTATTATCATATACCCAATCACAGCCAGAAGTGGCACTGGAACCCAAGTCTTTATGACCAGAAAAACAGATGATATTTTTTTCTCTTTTGGGCTTCTGGTAGACAATAAACACCATTGCTTTTTATAAGATGCATTTCTTTTTTGGCCGCTAATCTAATGATGAATAAATAATGGATCACTGCTGTAGAGCCTGATTCTTTGGCTACACCCAGATAAATGTCTCATTGGCATCAGTAGCAATTAGCTTCAAGAAAAGGTTGGCCTGATTAATAATAATACCACCACCTGCTATTTATAGACGACTGTCCTCCAAGGAGTCCAAAGTGCTTTGTAGACATGATCTAATCCAGTCTTCCTGTGTTACCGTAAGGTGGGTCTGGCCTGTGGTAGCTTTGCCTTTTCATAGAGAGGTCTGAGATTCTGAGAGGGCTATATCTTGGCACTCATATACAGAGGGTCGGCATCCTCTACTGGTGGTCCATCAGTGACTTGTTCAACTTCATGTGACTTTGGTCTCCATGTCTATCCTCATGGATTCTGATCCATATGGGTCTTTGGCAGTGCTTAGACCACAGGAGATGGACAGAACACTTCACAGGAATTTTCAAAGTTTATAAGGACTCACTTCCAGGTGGAGGGACCTGTGAATTGCTCCTGGGAATAGCATCATCTTCCTTGCCTCCTCTTCCTCCTTTGTTCCTTTCTTCTCCTTATTCCCCTCCTCCATCTCCATCCTCCTCTTCCTTCTCCTTCCCTTCCTCCTTCTCCTCTCCCTCCTCCTTCTCCTCCTCCTCCTCCTCCTCATCATCATCATCACAACAAACACTTATTTGGTGTTCGCTATGTTCCAGGTCCTATGTTAGGCACTTTATAGGGACTGTCTGACTTATTCCTCACAATATCCACCAATGGGTAGGTATCATTACTGATCCCATTTTACAGAGTAGAAAACTGGGCCTTGGAGTGGCTAAATGATTTATTCCATTCTTAGTTCATATTCTGTAAAATGGGCACACTAAGACTCAGAAATGTAAATAATTTGCCAAGACCACACAGTTAAGTAAAAGGTGGTGAAGTGTATTTTAGTTCTTATTCTTTCTATTTCCAAAATCTCTAAATTTAATTTGTAAGATCCTTTCAATCAGTGAGGGGTCAGATGGATGAATGGATGGATGGATGATTGGATGGGATGAAGGAAAGGTGAATAAATGGTTGGATGAATGAATGGTTGAGAGGGGGAAGAGTGAATGGGACTGGGACTTTCCTTCTATGCCTGATGGTGGCAGAGTGCTGCTAATAAAAATACATACACAGCACAGTCCAAAACCTTCAGGGACTTATATAAGTTGGCCTGGAGCTGCTTACCCACAGAAGAAGACTTAACTCTAAAATGGAGCATTTTGAGGGCTAAGTACATACTAACCCAGGAACTCAGATCCAAGCCCTGATGACCTCATGGGTTTCAGTGGACGAGCTGGGCTCATGGATACGAAGGATCCATAATTGTACCAGGTTGAAGGAGGGTAGACTGATGAGGATTTCTTTATCCTGTAAGATATCTCAGCAGTTTTGAAGTATGGGATGGAATTTGAAACATTTAATCTGGAGTAGAAGAAGCTAAGAAATCAGTGGTAGAAACATGATTATTGGCACCAGAACATCAGTAGTAAGAAATCAATAGCTTAAACTTGGGATGTGTGTGCAGAGGGGAGGAGGTGGCACTAACAGAGCCTGGGAGCATGGGAGCTAAATCCATCCTGCACCATTGGGAGCCATGGAGAGTTCCAGTCACTGGCCTAAGCCAAAGAATGATGGGGAAGATACTCTGGCTTCTTCCTTCCTCCTCTTCTTCAGTCTCCCACCAGTAGCTCTGATTAGGGTGGGCCAACCCTAATCATAAGCCAGTTTTGAGAGATTTGGGGAATGTAATTTTAATAACTCAGCCATATACAATATAGAGCTGAGCAGAGGAAGAGTCTGAGATCTGAGAACAAACAGGCAAATGACTGGTGTACAAGTTGTCCTGGAACATTTATTTATTTCTCAGCCTAGAGTCGGGTGTCTGAACCAGATGGACTTTTAGGTGCTGTTTACCACTCTAGAAATTACAGACCCCAAGAGAAGAGTCTATTCTATCAAGATTTAATCACAATTCAAGGGCAAGAAGCATGCTGCCATTCAGATAAGCATCCTGCACAAGAATGCCACTTCATGGCCAGGGTCCATCTTCCTTTGGTTGAATGCTTTTTGGCAGCAGGTCACCAGGGACTAGTTTACCTGGAGGCCGAGGCCATGTGATTTGTGCCACTCAGAAGAGCTTGGCTGCCCCTACATCATCTCCTCTATTCGGTAACACGGTGACCGAAATTCCAAAATGGATGAAAAATTCCTTGGGTTTAAAATGAAAAGTTTGAAAATGCTTTTGCCAGGATAAATAAATACACAGGAAAGTGCATAAGTACAGCTTTTGACTCTCTACTGTGGACATTGCTCTTGTAGTTGCCTGAAGAAATGCGGGTTTGCATCAGTAACTTCAGCCTTTTTACCAATCTGATCTTGCTGACAACAAGGAGAGCAGCCTCAGAGGAGCCTGATGCTGAGCTAAAACTGTACCCTTCACTGAGGCTCAGGAGTCAGGGTGTATTTGCTTACTAAGAATTTTACCTATTTATGCAATTTTCTCCATGGAATGATGTGACAAATACTTCTTGCCTTCCTCCCTTCCTCTTTTCCTCCCCCCTTTCCTTTGTTCCTCCTTACCTTCATCACTTAAAAAAAGGATACTCACTATTTCAGTCATATATTGCTACACAACAAACTATACCAAACTCAATGGTTTCAAACAACAGTAATTTTTCATTTTGCTCATGCATCAGCAATTGAGGCAAGGTTTGGTGAGTCAGTTCCTCTCCGCTTCGTGCTATGAGCTGGGGTGACTTAACTGGGGCTTGGGCTGAAGGAGTCACTTCCAAGATGGTTCACTCACAGGACTGACACTTCGGTGCTGGAAGCTGTATCAGAGGCTGTCTGCTGGGGTACTCAATTCTCTTCATGTGAGCTTCTTCAAAGGGTGGCTTGGACTTCCTCAGAGTTAGGGGATGGTGTTCCAAGTGGTCAGGTGGAAGCTCAAAATCTTTTTAGGACATCACAGAAGCCCAGGTCTTCATTTCTGCAGCATTCTGTTGGTAAAGCAAGTCACTAAGGCCAGCCCACATTCAAAGGGAGGAGAATTAGATTCCACCTATGAATGGGAAAAGTGGCAAAGAATTTGCAGCTTTCTTAACCTACTACCCCACCTTATGGGAGGTGGGTGTACAGTGTGGGTAATTTCACAGTAACAGAGCAATGCTGCACATTCAGGACCACATGGAGCGCTAAGTTATTAAGCTCAACAGCAGAATTCTGGCTGGACCAGGGAACTGAGAGGTCTCTGTATTAATCAGGGATGGTGAATTCACATCAGGCACACCTGTGTTTGAATTCCAGCTCTGAAACTTTATAGTTGAGTAACTTTAGGCATCTGACTCAACTTATATGATCACAGTTTTCTCAATTCTAAAACGGAAATAATTTTATATAACTTTATTGCTTTGTGAATAGTGAAGCAAACCTCTCCAAAAAAAAAGAGGGTGCACTTATTAAAGTGCCTGGGTTATAATGGACATTTAATAAATTGAAGCTATCTATTTCTTTGAGTGTTGAAACTCATTTTCCAGGAATCCTTTGAGATCCACTGAATTTGAGCTCATTAGAATTACTTTTGTCATCATTTTGTAGGTCATTTTTTTTTATTTCCAAGAACGATACATATGCAGTTCAAATATTTGGAAAATATAGATAAATCATATAACAAGTAGAAATAATCTGTAATTATGCAACCCAGAGGTAGTCCTTGAAAAGCCTTTGAGGTGTGTACTTCACGTATACAGCGATCAGCTATTTTCAGAAAATGCTGCCATCTCAGGCCTTAATGCAGCAGTCACTTAATCTCATGAACCTAAAGGGCAGCTAGGGGTTAACTGACCTAGGCTGGACTTGGCTGTATAGGTCTGCTCTGCTCCACGTGGCTCTCATTTTCCTTCTGGGAATGAAAGCCACCAGTCCAGTTATGTTTTACTCATGGAGATGGGCAGAAATGCAAGAGAATGAGTGGGAATGTGTGAGGGCACTTATGACCTAGGATTGGGACTGGTGCACACACATTTCAGCCCCATTCTGTCGGTCAAAGCAAGACCCATGATTGACTTCAAAGTCAATGGCAAAGGCTGTAGATCCAGAAAGAAGTTTAGAACTAGGGTCAATAATGTCTTCTACCTTAATATGTAATTTTTTTTTTTTTTTTGCACAATTGGTTCAAATTACACATCCTTCTTTTTCACTGCTAGTTTTTTTTCACTTAATATAGTGTATAAAGATTCCCATGTAATAAAATAGGTTTTTGCACTAAAACTTTTAAGGATTGTATCCTTATTCCACTAAATGGATGTTCCACAATTTGTTCAATTGGTTTCCTCTTATTGGTCATTTGTGTTAACCCTAGACTTCCTAGATTTCCAGTATTAAGAGAATTGTAGCTCTGGATTTATGCACATCCATCTTCATAATTCTATTTTGCCATGCCAAAGTTGTTGGTTTTGATTTATATTGCCAACTCTCCACATTCAGAAAAGCAATACCCACTTACATGTTCCCCACTGGCAGTATATTATAGTACCTACTTCCTTGAATTCCCACCTACTTAGAGTATAGTTGTTTACATGTATGTGTATGTATATATTGTAAAGCAACTGTTTATTTTGCAATAAGAGCATAAGAAACCCTTGAATATATTTTGTACAGATTCATCAATGCTTCCTTTTCACATTTGTCTTCACTTGTTGTATATGTATGTGTGTGTAATTATTACACATGCCTGTCTCTTTCTACACACATACACTGATATTTCTAACTCTGTCTTATTTATATAATTTTTTCCTGAATTGTATGAAAGAAAATTTAGAAACACTGTGCCCCTTTACTAAATACTTGAGAATGCACAGGACATCCTCTTACCTAACCATGAACATTAATACAATACTGTTATCTAACCTGTAGTCCATGCTCATATTCCATCAATCATCTAATATTCTTTTTAATGATTTGTTTTTCTCATCCAGGATTTAATCTTGAATCACACACTGCATCAGTCTTCATGTCTCTTTGGTCTTTTTTATTCTGAAACAGTTTATTTGCCTTTCTTGACCTTGATGTTTATGAAGGGTACAAGTCAGACATTTTGTAGAATGTCCCTAAAATTGGGTTTGTCTGATGTTTCTTCATAGTTAGATTCAGATTATGCATTTTTCTGGCAGAAAAACTAAATGAGTAATGTTGTGATGATATTTATTTGCCCATTTTTAGAGGTATTAATTTTGGTCTCTTGGTTCAGTAGGTATCTGTCTGATTCTCCATTATGAGGTTACTGGTTTTCCACTGGTGCTCCCTTTGTAGGTAAATTATTTGAGACTATACAATACACTGTTTCTCATCAAACATTCAACCCCTAGATCTAGCATTTATAAATAATTTTCTAACTCTATTGTTCTTCCTATATTTATAAGTTGGCAATATTCCGTAAGGAAGACTTTCTTCTTCATTCAAATTGATTATTTACATTATCACAGACTCATAGATTCTTATTTTATTGACTGAATTATCATCCACTTTTGATGCTCAAATTGTCCCAGATGTTGCTAGTGGGAGTCTGTTCAAGCTGGCATCCATATCTTTGTGATATGTACCTATCATTCTTTGAACACTTTCTTCTTTCCTCATGCAACATGATGTTTCATAGTTACCTTCTATTTTTTTCTGCTTCATCCCTGAAATCTGCCTATTTTCCAACAAGTCCTCAATACTTTTAAAGGAGAATAGTATTTAGAAGCCAAGATCTGAATACTGTGGGTATAGAGGACTTTTAGGTGTACAAACACTAATATTATCATTTTTATGTTTGTAAACTTCTATAATAATGAAAAATCTGGCTCCTAATATTTAGATATATGTAAAAAAGGTATTTTTGTTTTGTTTCTAAGTAAACTTTAACATTTTGTCTTTGCCTTTTACATTTTACTTAAAAAAATTTCTGATCAAGTGTTTTACACATTTACACATTTTATCAATTGAAGTGTTTGTTTTTTCCTTCTCAATTTGGAATTCCTCATTATATGTTCAAATTATTAACTTTTTTTCTGTGACATGTATAGATACCAAAATGTTTCTTCTAAGTTTATCACTTGATTTAGAATTTTTATTCTGTTTTTGTTTCCCATAGTAAAACATATTTTTTTCTTTCTTATTATTTTTTCAGAACGCAGAATTGATTAATTATAATCCCTGGTTCTAACACATAGTTTTGTTGTTCATACATGGTCTTTGTATTAGTCTGGAATCTCCAGATAAATAGAAACAATAGGATATGTTTGTGGTTGTGTTTATGTATATATACATACACACATATACACACATATATATATACAAATACACACACACATATCTGTGTGTATTTTTGCATCTATCTTCATGTCTATTTATGCCTTTTTATATAGCCTATATATCCATCTATTGCTATATATATTAAGATACATGTATTTCAGTTTTTCTGTCTTTTGATTGATCTATCTATCTATCTATCTATCTATCTATCTATCTATCTATCTATCTAAAATAAGAAATTGGCTCAAAAGATTATGGGAGCTGAGAAGTCCTAGGACCTGCAGCTGGTAAGCTGATGACCCAGGAGAGCTGATGATGTGGTTCAGTCTGGGTCTGAAGGTAGAACACTAATGTCTTTGCTTGAGGTCAGGCAGGCACAGGGAAAATACTTTCTTACTCAAAACTTTATTCAGGCCTTCAACCAATTAGATGAGGTCCATCTAACATTGGGGGTGGCAATCTTCTTTACAGCCTACTAATTCAAATGTTAATCTCATCCAGAAACACCATCACAGACATACCCAGAAGTAATATTTAACAAAATATCTGGGCATCCCATGGCCTGGTCAAATTGATTCATAAAATTAACTATCACAGCCTCCTAATCAACTACCCAAGCCTCCTTTTATTTAGTTGTTTTGCCTGTATTTGTAATTGTGTTTAACTTAGCAATTTTAATAATGTTATTACATTATTAAATAGACATCTGTGAAGTTCCTTCCCCAATTCAGCTAGTCTCTTCACAAGAAGCTACATATAAACATGGTGGGTCCTCCTCTTTCAATCCATTCTCACCTTCTCTCTTCTGAGGTCATCATCATCCTGAATCCATTTTTATTTAGTTTTATTAAATAAAAGTGGAGTTTAGTATTACAAGATAGGTTTAAAAAATGGTGGTTCATAAATTCATAAAAAAGGGGGCTGGGTGCGGTGGCTCACGCCTGTAATCCCAGCACTTTGGGAGGCCAAGGCAGGTGGATCAAGTCAAGAAATCAAGACCACCAGGGCAAACATGGTGAAACTCTGTCTCTACTAAAAATACAACAATTAGCTGGGTGTGGTGGCACACATCTCTAGTCCCAGCTACTCAGGAGGCTGAGGTAGGAGAACTGCGTGAACCTGGGAGGTGGAGGTTGCAGTGTGCCGAGATCGTGCCACTGCACCTCAGCCTGGCCACAGAGTGAGACTCCATCACCCACCCACCAAAAAAAAACGGTATGCAATTCTTTAAAAAACAACTAGAATTGATTTATAATGTACATACAAATAACATATACAAAACATTATGTGTGCAGTTCAATGAATTTTTACTTACATAAAACCTGTATAACTACTTCTGATACAAAAATATAACTTTTCCAGTAACCTAAAGAACTTGTGTGCAATCTTTGGTACTCTTTTCATTTAATGTAATTTTGCTAAAATTTATCACATGGTTACTTGTAACATCCTTGTACTTCATTTATTTTGACAGATGCGTGATATATAATATATAAATATAGCATTTTGTTTGTTTGTTTTGAAGATGGAGTCTCACTTTGTCGCCCAGGCTGGAGTGCATTGGTGCAATCTCAGCTCACTGCAACCTCTGTCTCCTGGGTTCATACGATTCTCCTGTCTCAGCCTCCCTAGTATCTGGGATTACAGGTGTGCACCACCACACCCAGCTAATTTTTTTTGTAGTTTTAGTAGAGATGGGGTTTCACCATGTTGGCCAGTCTGGTCTCTAACTCTTGACCTCAAATGATCTGCCTGCCTTGGTCTCCCAAAGTGCTGGGAAAACGGGTATGATGCCACTGCACCTGGCTAAATATACCATTTTTACATGTCATATATCATGCATCTGTCATTTGTGGATATCTATTAATGGATATTTGAGTGGTTTCTAGGATTTTTGCTATTGCAAACATTGTAGCTCTAAATATTCCTGGCTATGTGTCTTGATATGTGTGTATTATTGCATCCAGGAGTAGAGTTGCTAGCTCATAGACAATAAAAATGTTTAATATTAGAAGATACTACTCAATTGTCTTCCAAAGTGGTAATACCATGTCATGCTCCACCAGCAGTGTGTAAGAAATACTGTAGACCTAAATCCCCTCCATAAGTTAGTATTGTAAACTTTCAATTTTTGCCAGTTGAGGGTATGTAAAATTGTAGATCATAGTTGTCTTGAATTGTATTTTCCTGATTATTAACACTGTTTAACAATTTGGCAAGGGTTTATCTTTTTCTCTTTCTTATTTTTTCTTCTTGTTCAGATCTCAGGTGCACAGAATTGATAATCATGATCCTTGGTTCTAACACACTGTTTCGTTGTTCATGCATTAGTCTGGGTTCTCCAGAGTAATAGAAACACTCAGTCTTTTAGGAAATGCCTGTTCATGTCTTTTGCCCATTTTTAATTGGGTTATTCATGATTTTATTTTTGATTTGTAAGATAGCCTTGGTTTCATGAAATAAATTCTATCAGCCTTTGCCTTCATGCTTTCTGCCTTTGCTTGCTAATTTAGCAATGTCTCTCCACCCTACAATTATTTAAATATGAATTTGTTTTTTTTCTTCTAGTGCCTCCTGGTTTTCTCTCTGCTGTTTCCATCACTAGCAAGCCCCACCTAAGCCACATTCCTGAGCTGAAGGTTTGTGTCTAGGATGTGGGACTTTGCATGCACAACCAGGTATCTAGGCCTATCTGGGTCTCCACCCTGGTCCCTTTGAGGCTCCACCCAAGCTTGGCTGTGTCCTGGCCCAGGGAACTGCCTGGAGCTACCTGGTCTGTTTCCAGCAGATCTGAGTCATTTTCCTTTCCAAGAAATTAAGGAGTATAACATTTACTGGATACTGTGGAAGATTCAGCTAAACTACTTTTACAAATGAAGACACTGGTTATGAGAGGTGATGTAATTTGCCCAAGATTTCACAGCCAGACATATGAGAAAGGTGCGAAGATACTGAATGTTTCCTTTGGACAAATGGATTCAAATTTGAAAACTTTACAGTGGATTCAGCGAACATGCACTAAATTCTTTTTTTGCTGCTGAATCCCAGAATATGATGAAAGGAAGTCCATACAGCAGTTTAATCAGTCTCCCAGCTCTTACCTAAGCCCCCTCTGCTCCACTCTTCATATAATATACAGAAGAAAACTTTTATTGAATCCAGCCCATATCTTTTTGCTGCTTCAAATGCTTCAAATGCACTTACATTTAAATCTAAACTCTTTATAATGTCCTATATGTTTAGTACCTGAATACCTGTCTAACTTTATTTCCCACACTCAGTCTTGCTCAGCCTGTCTAGCCATACTGACCTCATTTATGTTCTTTGCATGTGCACTGTTCTTTTATACCTTAAGGTCTTTGCCTTTGCTGTTTCCTTTGCTGGGAATGCTTCTTTCCTGGACCTTTGCTTAACCACCTTCTTGTTACCCTTTAATTGATGTATTTGCTTATATGTCACCTCTTCAGAGAACTCTCTCCTGTTCCTTCTAAAGACTACACCCCTCTCTCTTTACAATGCATCGCAACACTTTGTTTCACTTCTTACTATAACTTATTAAAATCTGTAATTATGTTGCTTATGTGTTTCTTATTATGGCTCTGTCCCATTTCTCCAATGGATTGCATACTCTAAAAGTTTGTCACATTCATCTGTATCCCCAGGGGCTGAACCAGTGCTGGCACATCTCTCAGTCAATATTTGTTGAGCCAGTAGCTCAACAAATAATTATTGAGTCCAGTAGCTACTCAATAATTAGTGGTTTCCATTTCCTTCTCTCCTCTATGCAGCACTGCCATACACACACACTGGCACACATAACCTGAAGGAACTTGAATAGGACAATGGAAATAACAGCTCAGTGGTTATATCTAGTATGTATCAGAAAAACTGGCTAAGCCGGTTGAGCTTGCCACTGTTTTACGGTTTGCTTTGTTTAATTTCATGAGGTTTCTTGGCCTCTGATGCTTCTTCTGTTATGGGTCTGCATATTCATGGAGAAGAGGAGTTTATATTAATGATAATATTTAATACCTAATCTTAATAAGCATGAACAAGCTACTACCAAAAAGATACCTAGTAGGGTATAATAGCAAAATAATTCTTTTTTTTTTTTTTTTTTTTTTCTGGAAAGAGATTCCAATACATTTTGAAAGTGAGGAGGAATCAAATAGGTACACCTTTCAAGTACTTTATGGTTATGGTGCCCTTTCTGAATACTTGGTCCTCAATGAAATGACAGAAGGTATAGTTGGGGGAGAGTTCTCATGTTTCCCATGTGCTGAATGAGGAAACAGATTTGAAATTGTTAATCCCCAGGAAATGTCCTAAGCAAAACTGGGATTTGCTATGCTAATTTGTATTCAGGAATGTCTTTTCAATAATAACCCCATTCTACCTTCCAGTCTGGCTGGAAGTTCCAGAGGTAAGGGGCTGCTTTGCAAGGCCCCTTTCTTCTTAGAAATCAGGAGCAAGCAAACCTAGATCTTTCTCTTGATGATAGTTGGAAGATTTCATGCTCCAAAGAATGGGCTGTGGTTGATACTTATAAATAATTAGCCAATTTTATTACATTTGAAGGAAGAAAGCAGTTACCTTATCTCTCTCTTCCTCCCTTTGGATTCTCCCTCCCTTCTTTTTTCTCTCTTTCCTTGCACCAGCTATGCGTTAGGTGACATGGTGTGGGTAAGAGATAACATAGGAAATGTCCTGCCTCTTAGGTGTTCATGAATTTGTGGTGGAAAGAAGCAAGTTAAACATTGTACTGCAAGATGATAAAAATTATGGAAGGATATGCACAGATTTCTAGAAACATAAACAGTGGTGTGCTAATAAATTCTTAACTGGCTGTAATTGGGAGAGATCTTGATTTGTAGCATCTGCTGATTCCCACGGTGTAAATGCTTCCACCTTGGCAGATTTCAGGCTACTGAACTGACGTGGCTGCACATGGAGCTGGCAAGAGGTGTGCATACCCTGCTCTCTAGTTTACGGGGGCTGGATTAGCACATCTCTGAGAAGGGTACCTCATAGGGCTCATTTAGGAGTGGGGTGGTAATGTCAGGGGCTTTTCCAGGACAAGATGACACCTGAGTTGCATTTGCTTATTTGGAAATGGGGAGGGTAATAAAGGGAAAGTTATAACTCTTTTTCTGCTGTGTACACTGAAGAAAATGTAGAAAATGCAGATAAACCAAACGAAGAAATTAAACTCTTCTATAATTTAAAAACTGAGAGATGAACACTTAACTTTTTATTATTATTATTCCTTACATCTTTTCCTCATTTTTTCTTTGTGGATTGAGCTTTTATTATTTGAAACTGGGCTTTTCTATCCAAGTCAATCTTTTGTCTGATAGAAGTAGTGTTACTATTATTTACTTTTTAATTTTAACTGATAATTCAGTTTAAAAATTTTTGAGGACTGTTTAAGTTTTTATTCTGATTAAATTTAAGAATCTTTGTTTTCAGATATTTTACAGATATATCTTTTTTTTTTTTTTTTTTTTTTTTTTTGAGACGGAGTCTTGCTCTGCCACCCAGGCTGGAGTGCAGTGGCCGGATCTCAGCTCACTGCAAGCTCCGCCTCCCTCCCGGGTTTACGCCATTCTCCTGCCTCAGCCTCCCGAGTAGCTGGGACTACAGGCGCCCGCCTCGTCGCCCGGCTAGTTTTTTTGTATTTTTTAAGTAGAGACGGGGTTTCACCGTATTAGCCAGGATGGTCTCGATCTCCTGACCTCGTGATCCGCCCGTCTCGGCCTCCCAAAGTGCTGGGATTACAGGCTTGAGCCACCGCGCCCGGCCGTTATATCTAAAATTATAACTGTTATGTTCACTCTTCTATCACCTTGATTAAAAATTTATTTTAACATGTCCTTACCTTTTCCTTGGTTTTCTTGCTTTTTATGGGGTGTTTTTAATACCTTTATATTCTTTATTATTATTATTATTATTTTATAATTTATGTATCCAGCATTAAACTCAGCTCTTCCTGCTTAAGAATTTTATCATACTTTTACTTTCTTCTCTACCATTTTCCTCTTCCATGTTGCAGTATTTTAATAGGTTCTGTAATTTTAGATACAAAATGTTGGTATATAATTAGTATTGCTGCTGTTGTTTTGTTATTTACTTTAAATTCTGACTTTCTCTAAAGTATTGACTCTGGCACATGATTTTGCTACAAAGATTAAAATAATGATTTAATCTTACCTGTATTTTAATTGATTTCAGTGCTCCCTAGCAGACTTTTTACATCATTTTTTAGTTCTGGTTTTAGCGTCATCTTTCAACTGGGTGGAGTGCACATTCTTGTAACTTTTCCAAAAGGAAGACGCCAATGATCTATTAGAGAATCCCTTGAATGTTTGAAATGAAATGTGGTTTTGTTAACATGCCTCACAAATGGAGATCTAACTGATTGAAGGTGAAAAACCTAACTCAGTCAAGGGTCATAAAATAAATAACTGATGACTAGAAGCCTTGACACTTTACTATGAGTGTGACTCTTTTTTCTTGAGACAGAGTCTCGCTTTGTCACCCAGGCTGGAGTGCAGTGGCATAATCATGGCTCACTGCAACCTCTGCCTGCCAGGTTCAAGCGATTCTCCTGTCTCAGCCTTCTGAGTAGCTGGGACTACAGGTGCCTGCCACCACGCCTGGCTAGTTTTTTGTATTTTTTAGTAGAGACGGGGTTTCACCATGTTAGCCAGGTTGGTCTCCATCTCCTGACCTCGTGATCTGCCTGGCTCAGCCTCTCAGAGTGCTGGGATTACAGGCGTGAGCCACTGCACCTGGCCTATGAGTGTGACTCTTAAAACACAGCTCTCATTTTCTATTTGTGCCTATGTGTTTTTGAGTCCAGACATGAACTTCTATATCCCTCCTTGCTACAGTGCATCATCATATGCTGTTACAGGGTTACAGGTCAAAAGTCCATCCTGGCCAGGCACTGCTGGCTCTGGGCTTGGGATGATCACTGGGCAAAATCAGGGCCACCTGATTCTGGGCACAAGCCAGAAGAGGAAGCTGGTGGTGCAATGATAGGTGGACTCCTCAGGTGCCAACCCCTGGAGAGCTTCTAGCCCATCTTCTGAGTACCCCGATGTCTGCCAACATCCTTGAGGGCTTTGCCTGGTTATGCCTTCTTCTGGGCTCTCTGAGAAGATGGCAAGCCTATCACTAAGACATACATGCGGCGGGTAACCTCTCTGGTTGCTATCATTAACTCCACACAGCTTCATGTCGATAATCCTTCAGGACTTGTGTGTTCAACCCACTCTTTATGTAATGATTTGCCATGCCATTCTCCTGGGTCCTTTTTGGCAGAGTGTGAGTTGCTTTGCATTGATGACCTCAGGCATGCATCCCAGTATCTCATTATTCTCATGTACAGATGAGGAAACAGGCTGAGAGAGGTCAGGACATTTGCTCAGGGCCCCTTAACCAGTAAGCGTCAGAGCCCATGTCAGGACACAGCACTCTGGCTCATTTTTTGTGGCCTCTCCCCTGCTCTGTACTGCCTTTTTCCTTTTTTAATCTTAATTTCTCTCCCATTTCTCCTACTCTCTCCAAGAATGAAAAAAAAAAAAAAAAAAAAATCAGACCTTAGCCATTTGTTTCCCAAAAACATGGAGCCTGTTTCATGACTATTGGGAGCAGATGTTAACATACATCCCCCAAGAGTCAGTGCAGGACTTGCATGCAGAACTTCCCAAGGTTCCTCTTGGGTCCCCAGGGTACCTCTAGCCTCTCTGAGATCTGCACTTCTCTGCTTTTTACATACAAGTTGAGGGGGTGCAGGCTTTTTGGGTTTCCAGCAGCTCAGTTATACGGGTTCCCTGTTTACTTCCCTCCCATTGAGGATGGAGCAGGGAAGGAGGCTGCATGGGCTCACCCTGGGTTTCAGCCTCAGGCTGGAAGCAAATCCACCCTTACTCCATGGGTACCAGAGCTCACCTCCCTCCAGGTTTTATTACCTTGCAAAGAAGGATTGAGGAACTGTTTATAGGCCTGGCAGGAGCACTAAAAGTTTGCAAGCATTTCTGTCTCTCACTTAATAAACCTTAACATGCTCTTCATGTACCCATTCACCTAAAAAAAAAACCACACACACACAGAAAAATGGGGTGGGGTGGAGGTGAGGTTCAGGTATTGTCATGAAGCTAAAAATGTCCTGAATTCCACATGAAACCTGACCCAACCTAAAGGGTTCATTAACAGGAGGAGAGTGTGTTGCAGGAAGGCCTCACTGTGTGCTTCCCTAAGGCCCCGGGACTCTGAAGAGGGGCCTCAGAGGCTTGCTATGTGCTCCAATGATGCTGCACTTCCCAAATTCCTGGGCCTGCTCAGAAAGTTCCCAGGTTCTCTGAGGTTTGGAAAGATGAGATGGTGGGCAGTACAGAGTAGAGAGAGCAAGCTAGCCTTAGCCCAAATAGCAGAAAGTGCCTAGGGAGTCAGGCTAGATGACAGAGTATCTGCTGCGGGCCTGAGGGATTGAAACCTCGGTTCTTGGCTTGAGAAGTTCGCATTTCACGTAGAGTAGACTTACATAGATGACACAATACCAATTACACTTTTTGAGCAGTTCTCAACTCAGACAGGATTCTAAATTCTACATGTGTCCACGAAGTTCTCTCAAAGTAAATACTATTATTGTCCCCATCTGAATGATGGAGAAGCAGCAGGTGTTCAGAGAGGTGGAGTAACTTACCTAAGGTTACACAGCTAGTAAGGATAGCGCTGGTATTCAAGTGAAAAGAAAGTTGGCTTTCAGAGTCTGTGATCTGGAGGACTCTATGATATAGTGTTTCCTGGTCAGAAATTGGCACAGGACCCCAAGGCACTGACTTTGGCTTGGTGGAACCAGGCATTATGGACTAGTGAATTCAGAAAACATGGAAGAGACAAAGAGGGAAAGTAATCTAGCAACAACTGAGCCCCTCTGTGTGTTAGGTAGCTTTTATGTATAGAGCACCTTCAATATTCACAATGTTCTTTGAGATAGAGACTATAAGGCTCTTTGTGCCGATAAGGAAGACAAATTTGAGATTAAAGTCACTTGTTTGTAAATGATAAAGGGGCTGCCTGACCTCAAAAATCAACATCAGGTTGGCTTCAAGGAAGAAGTAATTTGTATGTATCATGGATGGGGAGACAATTGAATTCATTCATTTCATACATTAATTCATTCAATGCTTGTTGCGAAGCTTTCATCTCATATATTTTCCTGGGAAGCTAAAGTATTCAAAACCCTAAAGCTACAAAAATATACAAAATTGAGATTGTCTTTGACAATGTGGATTCTGGTCCTCAATCCTGAAAAGCTCCAGCCCATACCCTTTCAGGATTCCTGAACAAGTTGTGGTTTCCCATGCCTCTGACAGCCACAACACCCCTCCTTGCTCTTGCTTTAGGCGTTATTAGACTACAAAACAAGAGCTGAACTTCCTCAAAAACCATGAGGTCGTTTGTATGCTTGTGTGGAAATGCGAGTGGGAGAATTGTCTTGTGTATGGAAGAATTTTTCTTGGTAACCTCCCTTAAACTGTCACATGCATTGGGAAAGTATGAGAGAACTCAAGTCATTTACTTGGAGAAGATCGGGGGTCATTTGTGAAGGATGATGAGCCCTGTGCAAGGCTGGGATTATGGATGGAAGGGCAGGCATTTCAGGGGAAGGGCAGCCAGTGGGAATACCTGTTTTGTATCTCTCTGACCCGTTGCCTTGCTGGAGGTAAAGTTGTCTGCTCCTGTTATGGTTTCCAACCTGCACTGACTCTTGGGGGATGTATGTTAACATCTGCTCCTAATAGTCATGAAACAGGCTCCATGTTTTTGGGAAACAAATGACTAAGATCTGATTTTTTTTCATTCTCGGAGAGAGTAGGAGAAGTGGGAGAGAAATTAAGATTAAAATTATTAATAGGCTAGGATGACTAACTCTTCAAGAGATTCATGAATTTGAAAAAAAAGAAAAACAACAACAACAACAACAAAAACAAGATTCACATACCATTCCTGACGCTCGCGTGAGAATTTACACTAGGGCATAAAACCACCTTAGGTGGAGGTGAACTGGCATGTTATCTTTGGGTTTACAGCAGCTACATTTTCGTAACCCAAATCAGAGCTTTAGTTTTTCTTGTTAAGAATGTTTTTCTGGCTTACAGATTTGTCTTACAAGGAGAAGTTAAGGGAGATAATGCTAAAATGTGGGACAACCAACTGGTTGTTGAATATATGACCTTGGCTCCTTAAATGATAGGGCATACTGTTCTTGCCCTTCTCCCTCGTATTTTTGGTGCAACCCAGGAGACATCATTTTGCTTTTCTCTCCCATAATTCCATTTTGAGTTTTTTTCTAGTTTTTAAGAAATGGAAAATTTAATCAGTTTTGAAGAGTATATCCAGAAGAGCCTAAGAGACACAGTATTCAGTAGTGACAAAGACCACAAGCTCAAGGATCAGACTGTCTGAGTCTGAATTTTGCTTCTTTTTAGTTACACGGCATTGGGCACGTGAGTTAAACTTTCTGAGCCGCAGTTCCCCCATACGTAAAGTGGGGGTAATTCTGGAAGCCTCTTAGAAACATTTCCCAATGCAGAAAGTGGTACCCCGTCTTGCATACTTCATGATGGACATGAGTTGTCTGCTTTGTGAAAACACTTTGTCAAGGTTCTGTTGAACTAGAACTAAGACTTCAGAATCTCAGACCCAGAAGTAACTTTGAGGGTGCTTGGCCATCTCTCTTATTTTGAAAACAAAAACAGGCTGAGCTTGTGCTCTTGAGAAAACAGAGCCTGAGGCAAGAACTGAGGGTCTTATGACTTGGAAGGTGCAGATCAGACCAAGGAGAAGGGGAGGAAAGAAAAGTAGATCAAGAAATCCTGGGAAGCAATGGGAAGTGAGGTGTCCTCATAGGTGCTCCTTCACAATAGGCCAGGTCACCTCAGAGGAAGAACCTGGGTGGACTGGCTGCAGAAGAAATGGAGTAGTCTACAGGACAGGAAAGGGAAAATGTTACCTGCTTGGCTCCCTTCCATCTCCTTTTTCCCATTAGTCAAGATTCAGCCCATGGACACTTAATTCCCTGATTTCTGGGACATGTCACCTGACCCTTTTGGTGTTTGTTTTGTCTGCCAGATGCCTCCAAGGCAGACTGGTGTTCCTGCTACATCTGGAAGTGGAGGAGGAGCCAGAACTCTGAGCGTGTGGCTAGTCGGCCCAGGCCCAGGGCTCGGCATTCCCAGGGAAAGTGGCTGGCCCACCCATCAGTGACAACACAATTTGGGATGCAGGAGCCGCTGGGGAAGAATTCTGGGGAGGCATTTAAGATTTGCAGTGGATGTTCTCAGAGAGGGGAAGGAATTTGTCTTAGTTATATAGTAAGTCATAATACAGAACAGAACTCAAATTTCTGCTATACGAGACTTTATGGAGCGATGGCCAGTTAATCCTTGTCAACATAGGCCCTCTAGATAAAACCAAGTCCCAGATGATGTAGAAGGCCCCAATATACCTGTCCAGTTACATTTCTGGCCACCCCTAGGAGATAGCCTTATTCCCTCTCAGCATTTTCTTACAGGAACATGCCATTCTCATTTCTCCATGTTTTGGCATAGAGTGCCTCCAGTGCCAGAGGTGCCTTCTTTCTTACTGCAAATTCTAGTTTATTTTTCCTTCATAAGACCCAATGTCAAATGTGATGTCCTCTGTGAAGCCTTCAGTTTTCCTGTATTCTTGAAGCCCTGGATATGCATCTAATATTTCATTGATTATGCCATAGTTGTTTGGGTTCTATGAGATCTTTGAGACTGTTCTCTTTGTGTTCTTATTCCTTGGTGCCCAGTACAGTGCTTAATGCTTCAGAGAGATTTAGTTGAGGAGAGAAAAAAAAAATAATTACGTGTGAGGTAGAAAAGGTATGGATTAAGAATGGGCTTCTAGGGCCAAAGAGATGCTCATGTTTTAAAGGAGGGAAGTCAGAGAAGAGACTTTATGCTGACAAAATGATGCAGAATGTAGGGAGTTAGCATTTAGTGAGGAAAAAGCTCACCTGGTTTTCTGGCTACATTCTAGAGGGCCAAGCATTCCAAAGGAGCTGTTAGTACAGCCAGTCATGTTTAGAATGGAGGAATCTCATCAGTATCTCAGTCCTTCCTATTAATTTCTAGGCTTTTAATTAATTTATTTTTCCTCATTGAAACCCCATAGTAATAAATAGCCTGTATGTAAATATGACCAGAATGCTGGGTTGAATAAGAATATGCTGTGGACATGTTGTAGTATTATTAATGATCTTATCATCAATGAAATTGCGATTTTTTTTTTTTTAAAGAGAAAGTCCTAAACTTAGCTTGTTCGTGTGTCTGAGATCACCTTGTTTGCCTTCGAAAAGTTGCTGATTCTAAAGATTTTTTCTTTCTTTGTGTTGCAACTTGAGCTTCTTTTGATGTTTGCCTCTTTGGATATTACTTAAATAATTAAAGCAGCTATTTTTGACCTACTTTACATATAGAAAGTTTAATTTTTATCATGGAATTAGAAAATTATTTTGTTCTACCGTATTAAATTGAGAAAAGATAGATATGTAGATTAGTAGATAGAGATTGATTCTGGATTATTTTATTAAAAATATGGATACTGTGAAATCAAGATGGACACTCAGCCCCACTGTGATTCTCTGCAGCCTCCAGGTGCTGACTTCCCACTAACTTCAAAGGGAATTGAGGAAGAAGAAAGCACACTGTGTTGGGAATGTACCCCAGGCCTTTGATACCTGGTGAAAAGTAGGTTGCAATGTCCATGTAATTTACTTTTATGTAGGGACACTATGCAAAAGTTCATTGGTCTTTATGGGCAGACCTCAGGGCCAGTTCTGTGAGTGAAGAAGCATGGCCACAACCACAAACCACTTTTGAGTCTTAGTTCTATCATGTAGCAGCTGGGCAAGTCACTTAATTGGCCCAAGCCTCTGTTTTCTTATTTATAACATAGAGATTATAAAATTGAACTTTCAGAACTGTTATAAACATTAAAAGTAAAGTTTTAAAGTACCTAACACATAATAGATGTTTAGTAAGTAGTATTTAATATCACTATGATTATTATGCATGAGTGGGAACTCTTGTCTTCCCACCTGAGATCCACAAAGGTCTTTCTCTTTAATCTACTCATGAAATCCAAGCTTTTCCAGTCAGCCTCTCAGCCCAGCAGTCCTGTGCCATAGCACCCTGGAAGGGACCCATGTGACCATGACTCCAATGTCACTAGCAAAATGGGTCTCCTCAAAGTGTAAGAGATCTTCTATCACTGATCTTACCCTTCTCTGACTAATTTTCAAAAAATATAGCCTGCCTCACTCAACCTACTTGTAGCTTTCCTGACCTTAGGACATTACTGGAATATGTTTAAGAGAAGTAACCATGTACTGCAAACATTCCCTTGCATCACCCAGAATGGAACCCAGGAAATGTCACTCTAACTTTTATGTTTGGAGAAGAGGCTCTCTACCTATTCAAGAGGGAGTGATCTTCATCCTTACTATCTGTTTTCAGATTCTGTTTCTTTTGTGTAGTCGACTAGACACTTATCCTGAAGTCCTGTTTAGTTTTCCTCCCCAAATGAAATTTTAGGCCGCCTAACGTGCTAGGCTATGCTGTTCCAGATGTGAGCAATACACTACCATTCTTATTCGTGCATTTATTCAACAGCCTGCTATTGAGAATCTACTCAATGCCAGGCACAGCTCTAGGACCCACAGTAATCAATGAAAGAAAGGAAATAATGAAAGGAAATAGAAAACACATTATTCCTACCTTCAGGCAGATAGTAATCAAAGACACAACATTATAATTAAGTTAAAGTGCTATGGAGAAGTTATACATGGTGCCATTAAAGTAAATAATAACAGGAATTGACTCAGTCCAGGAAGGTAAACGAAGGCTTAACTAAGGCAATGATCCCTGAGCTTCTGTCTGGAAGATGAGTGCATTAACTAGATGAAACAAAGGAAAGGATAGAAACGAGAGATTATTTCAGGTAAATGACATGGATGTTCAAATGGCCAGTGTAAGAAGGTATATGGTGTGTGCAATTGAATTCTCCAGAAAATGAGGAGAAGATGCAGGAGACAAGCAGATAGCATCCAGATTATGGAAGAATTTATAGGGCTGCTTAAGGATTTCAGTCTTCTGCCCAATAGCAGTGAGAAGCCTCTGAAGTGATACAACTGGTTGGAAGAGAATATGATCAAATTGGGACTTTCAGAAAGACGTTATTGGGTCCCTTGTTAATTAGACATCAACCATCTTTACAGACATACTTCCAAGACCAGCCTCTCAGCTGCCTCTGAGACAGGGAACCAGGAGGAAGCATGAGTCAGGGGCTCCCCATAATTGGATGCCTCTAACCTTTGCTGCCCTGTTGGTGATGACTTGAGTGGACCATGATTGCATTACCATCTTTATCTTGGCTTTTCATGCCAAGGAGCTTTCAGCATATTCAGTTTCCCTTTACCAGGAGGGCAAAAAAAAAAATCAACATCCTTGATACTAGCATCAAAGGAATCCAAATACTGAGTTTTGGCCTCAAAAGGTTGAAGTCATTGGTGAGTTAGTCCCTGTTAAAAACTTTGATAATTTTGAATTTTTTTCTCCCTTATATTTATTGGCAGTAAAACAACTTTCTAATAACTAAACCACAAGATCCATGAAAAATAGGAATCTCTTCTTATACCATTTTATCTTCATCCTGCTGCACAATAGTTACTCAATAAATATTTGTTATATAGACATGTATATTGAATTAGCTTTTAATCACATAATCCTAGTTTATAAATAATTTAGACTTTTTCCAATATTTTCTTATCAAAAATATGTGAGTCAAACTTGATTAGCCAAGTGGATCATCCTGGGGTGTATGCTTTTGGACACAAGGGATACACAGCATTATATAGATAGGAATGTGTGTATTTGAAGTAGTAACCCTACAACTTGGCTGGGACCAATTTTCTCCAGACAGAGGTAAAGAAGATGCAACACACTTTAAAGAGAGGAAAGAAGAAAAGAACAAAATTTTAGGGATCATAAATTAACTGAATGTCCAAATTTTAAAATTATTTAAAGCTTTGAGCTGGCTTGAAAAACGAAAGTATGGCTGGACGCAGTGGCTCACACCTGTAATCCCAGCACCTTGAGAGGCCACGTCACACGGATCATGAGGTCAGGAGTTCGAGACTGTTCTGGCTAACATGGTGAAACCCCATCTCTACTAAAAATACAAAAAATTAGCTGGGCGTGGTGGCACACACCTGTAATCTCAGCTACTCGGGAGGCTGAGGCAGGAGAATCACTTGAACCCAGGAGGTGGAGATTGCAGTGGGCTGAGATCATGCCACTGCACTCCAACCTGGGTGACAGAATAAGACTCCATGTCAAATTAAAAAAAAAAAAAAAAAAAAGAAAAAGGAAAGTATATGTGACATTAAAGCTTTCAGCTGATTTGATATAGGAAAGTATATGTAGTATCCCTGATAATGACCCTGGGGAAACTCAATCGTAGCTGAAGAAACCCCTAAATGGAAGGATTTGAATTCATTAGAGTGAGGGGACATATTGTTCAGGAAAGAGATTTCAAACTTTTTTGACTGAAATAATTAGTAAGACATATATTTTACATTGTGACTTATTATACATATATATGTGTATATATATGTGTGTGTATAGGTAGATAAGTGGATAGATAGATAAATAGATGGATGGATAGATGGACAGATGGGTGTAAGAATGGGTGGATAGATGAATAAATAAATGAATGGACAGACTAACAGGTTTAACAGACAGATAGACACATAGATAGATACAGAAGTATAACAAAACAGATACAGAAGTATCTGTATCTGTTGAGAAATAAGAAAAATAAGAACACCTTTTATAAATTATGTTTACATCAAGAAAACATTTATATCCTGATATCAAAGCAAAATGTACTTTTGCTATGTGCAATGCATTTTGATATTTTGCATTCTCTTCTGTTTCATTTTTTGAAATTTTTGATTAATCTTAACTTACCATCACAATACTAGATAGCATTCCACAATTTATAAAACATTAAGTTAAGGTATAGCTATGGCTTAATGTAATAGAGATTCTACTTAGAGTAGTGAAGGAGCCATTTGCTGGGAGTGGGTGTGAGTATGAGGGGAATATGTGGATAGTGAGTTTGAATTCATGCAATTGAAAGATCCTTTAGGCCTTGTGGAGATCTGAAGAGGAAGTTATCTGGGTTCAGGGACTGCTAGCTCCTGTCTACAACAGGAAGACATTTGTTGAGAGAGTAAGATGGGGCTTAAGAGTAAGACAGGATGTGTTAGGGTTAGGGACCTAGTCTATAACCCATCGAGATATGGGTCCAGGCTGAGGTCCTCAAGGTCACTTTCATCTTGAGAGAAAACTGGTCCTTTCAGTGTGGTGGAGCCCAAGCCCATCAAGCCAGTGTGGTCTCTGTACTAGTTAAGGTATTGCTAGTTGCCATGATGGAGAAAACCCAAAATCTCACTCATGTGACATAAAAGAAATAAATTTCTTACTCACATAAAGTCTAATTGGTGGCAGAAGGTGAGCTCTTCATGGGTAATTAGGTCATTTGGACATTGACATTAACAATTATATTGAAAGAGGGAGAGAACTGAGGGCAGTGTGTAAGGTTCCAATAGGCCTGAAAGTAGAACAGATTATTTCTACCTACATTCCACAACTTGGTGCCATGGATGGTTACAAAGGAGCCTGGGAAATGTAGTCCCTTGCTGAGTAACAGCTCTTCAGCTGTCATTTATTGATACAGAAGGAGAACAGGAGTCTTTGGCTGACCATTGATTTCTTCCACCCCAGCTACCCTACAGTGCTGTGGTTGTGAGTCTGGCTGATGCCAAAAAACCTCAGGGCTCAGAAATAAGAACACTGTTCATACATTATGTTTACATCAAGAAAACATTTATATCCTGATGTCTTAGTCACCCCTTTCAAACTAGGCTGTCTTTTAGCATTACTTTTCTTTTCTTTTTTCTTTCTTTCCTTCTTTCTTTCTTTCTTTCTTTCTTTCTTTCTTTCTTTCTTTCTTTCTTTCTTTCTTTCTTTCTTTCTTTCTTTCTTTCTTTCTTTATTTTTATTATACTTCAAGTTCTAGGGTACATGTGCATAATGTGCATGTTTGTTACATATGTATACTTGTGCCATGTTGGTGTGCTGCACCCATCAACTCATCAGCACCCATCAATTCATCATTTATATCATGTATAACTCCCCAATGCAATCCCTCCCCCTCCCCCCTCCCCATAATAGGCCCCAGTGTGTAATGTTCCCCTTCCCGAGTCCAAGTGATCTCATTGTTCAGTTCACACCTATGAGTGAGAACATGCGGTGTTTGGTTTTCTGTTCTTGTGATAGTTTGCTAAGAATGATGGTTTCAAGCTGCATCCATGTCCCTACAAAGGACGCAAACTCATCCTTTTTTATAGCTGCATAGTATTCCATGGTGTATATGTGCCACATTTTCTTAATCCAGTCTGTCACAGATGGACATTTGGGTTGATTCCAAGTCTTTGCTATTGTGAATAGTGCCGCAATAAACATACGTGTGCATGTGTCTTTGTAGTAGAATAATTTATAATCCTTTGGGTATATACCCAGTAGTGGGATGGCTGGGTCATATGGTACATCTAGTTCTAGATCCTTGAGGAATTGCCATACTGTTTTCCATAATGGTTGAACTAGTTTACAATCTCACCAACAGTGTAAAAGTGTTCCTATTTCTCCACATCCTCTCCAACACCTGTTGTTTCCTGATTTTTTAATGATTGCCGTTCTAACTGGTGTGAGATGGTATCTCATTGTGGTTTTGATTTGCATTTCTCTGATGGAGAGTGATGATGAGCACTTTTTCATGTGTCTGTTGGCTGTATGAATGTCTTCTTTTGAGAAATGTCTGTTCATATCCTTTGCCCACTTTTTGATGGGGTTGTTTGTTTTTTTCTTGTATATTTGTTTGAGTTCTTTGTAGGTTCTGGATATTAGCCCTTTGTCAGATGAGTAGATTGCAAAAATGTTCTCCCATTCTGTAGGTTGCCTGTTCACTCTGATGGTAGTTTCTTTTGCTGTGCAGAAGCTCTTTAGTTTAATGAGATCCCATTTGTCAATTTTTGCTTTTGCTGCCGTTGCTTTTGGTGTTTTAGACATGAAGTCCTTGCCCATGCCTAAGTCCTGAATGGTACTACCTAGATTTTCTTCTAGGGTTTTTATGGTATTAGGTCTAACATTTAAGTCTCTAATCCATCTTGAATTAATCTTCGTATAAGGAGTAAGGAAAGGATCCAGTTTCAGCTTTCTACTTATGGCTAGCCAATTTTCCCAGCACCATTTATTAAATAGGGAATCCTTTCCCCATTTCTTGTTTCTCTCAGGTTTGTCAAAGATCAGATGGCTGTAGATGTGTGGTATTATTTCTGAGGACTCTGTTCTGTTCCATTGGTCTATATCTCTGTTTTGGTACCAGTACCATGCTGTTTTGGTTACTGTAGCCTTGTAGTATAGTTTGAAGTCAGGTAGCGTGACGCCTCCAGCTTTGTCCTTTTGACTTAGGATTGTCTTGGCAATGCGGGTTCTTTTTTGGTTCCATATGAACTTTAAAGCGGTTTTTTCCAATTCTGTGAAGAAACTCATTGGTAGCTTGATGGGGATGGCATTGAATCCATAAATAACCTTGGGCAGTATGGCCCATTTTCACGATATTGATTCTTCCTATCCATGAGCATGGTATGTTCTTCCATTTGTTTGTGTCCTCTTTGATTTCACTGAGCAGTGGTTTGTAGTTCTCCTTGAAGAGGTCCTTTACATCCCTTGTAAGCTGGATTCCTAGGTATTTTATTCTCTTTGAAGCAATTGTGAATGGAAGTTCATTCCTGATTTGGCTCTCTGTCTGTTACTGGTGTATAAGAATGCTTGTGATTTTTGCACATTAATTTTGTATCCTGAGACTTTGCTGAAGTTGTTTATCAGCTTAAGGAGATTCTGGGCTGAGACAATGGGGTTTTCTAAATATACAATCATGTCATCTGCAAACAGGGACAATTTGACTTCTTCTTTTCCTAACTGAATACCCTTGATTTCTTTCTCTTGCCTGATTGCCCTAGCCAGAACTTCCAACACTATGTTGAATAGGAGTGGTGAGAGAGGGCATCCCTGTCTTGTGCCAGTTTTCAAAGGGAATTTTTCCAGTTTTTGCCCATTCAGTATGATATTAGCTGTGGGTTTGTCATAAATAGCTCTTATTATTTTGAGGTACGTTCCATCAATACCAAATTTATTGAGCGTTTTTAGCATGAAGGGCTGTTGAATTTTGTCAAAAGCCTTTTCTGCATCTATTGAGATAATCATGTGGTTCTTGTCTTTGGTTCTGTTTATATGCTGGATTACATTGATTGATTTGCAAATGTTGAACCAGCCTTGCATTCCAGGGATGAAGCCCACTTGATCATGGTGGATAAGCTTTTTGATGTGCTGCTGAATCCGGTTTGCCAGTATTTTATTGAGGATTTTTGCATCGATGTTCATCAAAGTTGACCTTGGTGCCCACTTTCATCTGTCAAATAAGTTTGGATGTGAGGGGCAGAATGCTTTGTTCAGTCTTTCATACCATGGGATGATCTGGGTCTTCCATCCCCTTGTCTCTTTAGGCTCAGTACAGGAGTCAGAGATAATATAACACATTGATTTAAAGTACTGAACTTGGAGTGATGCAGACTTTGGGCAACTACTATGGCTTTCTTGAGCCTTGATTTCCTCATCTTTGAGATAAGGATACTTGTATCTATTTCCTCCCAGGTTGATATGTGGATTAAATGAGATTATATATGCCAAGTACTTAGTGTAGTACTGTGTTAGCCCATTTTCACACTGCTATGAAGAAATACCCAAGACTGGATAATTTATAAAGGAAAGAGTTTAATTGACTCACAGTTTTGGATGGCTGGGGAGGCCTCAGGAAACTTACAATCATGGTGGAAGGAGAAGCAAACACGTCCTTCTTCACAAGGTGGCAGGAAAGAGAAGTGCAGATTAAAGAGGGACAAGGTCCTTAGAACACCATCAGATCTCATGACAATTCACTTTGTATCATGAGAACAGCATGGGGGAACTGCCTCCCTGCTCCTACTACCTCCCACTAGGTTCCTCCCAGACTCATAGGAATTATAATTTGGATTACAATTCAAGATGAGATTTGTATGGTGGCAAAGAGCCAGACCATATCGAGTACCTAACTCATTGCTATCCTATAGCTATGGTTATTACTGATATTCTTATTGCCACTTGACACCTACATAAGTGTGGGGCCTTACATCACTTAAGAAGAGGAAATATACAGAAAAAAAGTGGCTTGGAGAGAAACTTGCTCCCTGAATTTCCAATGTATGTCCAAACTGATGACTGGTGTGAGAAAGATCTATTCTGGCTTTTGCATACTGACTCAGATCAGAAACAAAGCTTGTATTATTAAAAAGTCAAAAACAAATGATACTGGTAGGGCTGCAGAGAAAAGGGAATGCTTATACGCTGTTGGTGGGAATATAAACTAGTTCAGCCACTGTGGAAAGCAGTTTGGAGATTTCTCAAAGAACTTAAAACAGAACTGCTATTCAACCCAGTAATCTCATTAGTGGGCATATATGCAAAAGAAAACAAATTGTTCTACCAAACAGACACATGCACTCACATGTTTACTGCAACACCATTCACAACAGCAAAGACATGGAATCCACCTAGGTGCCCATCCATGGTTAATTGGATAAAGAAAATGTGGTACATATATACCATGGAATATTACACAGCCACACAAAAGAATAAAGTCATGTCCTTTGTAGCAACATGGATGTGCTGGAGGTCACTATCCTAACTGAATTAACACAAGAACAGAAAGTCAAATACTACATGTTCTCATTTGTAAGTGGGAGTTAAACATTGGGTACACATGGACATAAAAATGGCAACGCTAGACACCAGGGACAACTAGAGGGGGCAGTCAGGGAGGGGAACAAGGATTGAAAATCTAACTATTTAGTATTGTGCTCAGTATGTGGATGACAGGATCAGTCATATCCCTAATCTCATCATCATTACAATATATTCGGGTAACAAACCTACATATGTACCCCGTGAATCTAAAATAAAAGTTGAAGTCATTTTTTAAAAAAAATGAACAAAGTCTGGTACACCTGAGTAATCCACTTACTTGGTGAGAGCTTCAGCCAGAAACTAGGCTCCTTCAATCCTAAGACTGATCCATGGATGTGGATGGGGCACTGGGGCATTCCTGTTCTGGGAGCAAAGGAGGTGTTTTTTGGTGAAGATATTTATGAAACTGATCCCTTCTGGTGGGGCTGAGGTCTCAGTTCACTGAGAAGTAGGCCATGCAAGCCAGAGGGCTCAGAGGTGGGTAGCCCAGAAAAGACAGGGAGCTTTTTGCTTGATTGATATTTATTTCACTCCATCGCTTTGTCTCCCTCTTACATAGAGTCACTGTCATTAGAGTTGGGGAATGGACAAAGGATTCCCAGGTGGTCTTCAAGCCAGCACAGTGGGAGGTGGGCTGCCGGATGGCTAAGGCAAATGAGAGTAAGAGTGCCTGGTGGATGGTGATGATGTGAGATCTCACCTCCAAAGCCAGTTCCTACCTGCACAGCATCTTTGGTCTGACATAGCTTCTTCAAGCAGAGCTCAAGAAAAAAGAGGCTCTCAGTTGCCACTAGACCAGGCCACCCTGCATTGGAGTCACAGCTCTGGTCCTGATGTTCATTCTTCAACTGAAGGGGCAAGGGAAATCTGTTTCCCTCTCCGGAAGCTTCTGCCATAGGACTGGGTAATACAGAGGCATCTGCTAGTGTGGGAAATGGACAGATGGTGGTGATGCTTTAGTGTACCAGATCACTTTCCAGTTATGCTCTCTTTTTCTGGGAGAGAGAGACAGGGAGAAAGAGAGAGACTGGGGTTGAGGGAGAAAAAAGAGGTTGATGACATGCAGCATGAGCTGTGCACTAGTTGTGGAGAAAAAGACTGCCTATTGGTCCATGGCAAATTCTAAATTACGAAACAAACAGGGCTGGGTATGGGGATTCACGCCTGTAATTCCAGCACTTTGGGAGGCCAAAGTGGAAGGATCACTTGAGGCTAAGGGTTCGTGACCAGCTTGGCAACAAAATGAGACCCCATCTCTATTAAAAAAAAAAAAAAAAAGCCAGGAGTGGTGGCACCTACCTGTGATCCTAGCTACTCAAGAGTCTGAGGCAGGAGGATTGCTTGAGCCTGGTCCCAGGTTAGAGTGAACTAGGATCACGTTATTATACTTGAGCCTGGGTGACAGAGTGAGATCTTGTCTCTAAGAAAAAAATTAAACCCTCCAAATCTCTTTAAAAAACTTGTTTTATGCCACAAATAAATTTGTGAAACACTATTCCATATGACAGTAATTCAATAAGTTAGACCCTTAAATAAACAACAAAATATCCAGTTGGTTACTAATTATAGAAAATAAAAAGAATTTTTGACCCTTATGTCCGTACCCTGCAGTTTCATATCACACAGTTATCTGAAATTCTAGGAAATTCTCCATTAAAGGAACCACTTTACATTTATTGAAGCCAGTGTTTCTGCAGTTGAATTTGGCAGAAAAGATTTTTTCCCCCTAAATGCCTCACTTTGTGGGAAAGGTGAGAAGAAGAGCTCATTAGTAATGAGGGGTGACAGGCAGTTCCTCACCTGCACACCACACCTCCAAGAGTAGAACATCTGGTTTTCCTAGTTGAAGTTTGAAATTGCACCATCTCCTTCAGGCTTCCTCTGCCAGCCATTCCCTTGAGCCCCCAGATTATGGGCTGGAGAAGGAAAGCGGAAATAATACTGCATCATCATCAAGGTTTGCAGGGTAGGAAAGCAGACAGCTCCAAGTTTATGTCATGAAGATTCTCTGATGAGGTCTGTGGAGCTATGAGAACAGGATGAACAAGACACTCATCTCCTGGGCGTCTGTCTACCTATTTATCCCCTTCTATTCCTTCTTTCCATGGTAATTATTGAGACTTTAAGAGGTTAAGGATATAGTTGAAAGTTAAATACACTCTGTTCTTATTCTTAAGGCACCCATGATCTAGAGGGGGTCATCGGTAAGTAAGCAAGCCATTTTGCTCAGTTGGGTTCGATGCATGGTGGAGAGAAAAAGGGCCATGGGTGTGACAAACGCAGAGGGTTGTAGCCTACACAATCTGCAAGGTTGAAGGAAGAGCCAAGAACACTTCCCCAAGGAGGAGCAGCCAAGGTGAGTACAGAAGGATCAAGGAGTCAGCTCAGTGAAAGGAGGTGGAGATCAGGGAGTCTCAGGCAGGCGCTTTTCATGTGGCTTCTTTGAAAACTCTAGTGACAATGGCAGTTCTGAACCAAGAAGGCCACTCTGGCTGAGGTGAGACTTACTTTTTATTTCCTCTCCAGTTGCTTCAGAAAACTCAGTTTTCCTGCCCCGACAAGTGCCAGATTTACAGAGCTCTTATAGCCAGTTTCAGCTGGGTCCCTGCTGAGGGAGGCAGTAACCTTCTTAATGGGAATGTCTTCAACAACAGGGGTCAGGGGCACCCAGTACTTTTCTTGTGTAAAATTAATTAAGCTCCAAGGTCAGGAGGTGACGGGTGGGCTCATTAGAACAAATGATTTCTGTTTGAGTAAAAATAGCTTTGGGGTTCTTTCCAGATCTTGCCTAAATTCAGTAATTATGTCTGCCCCATGCTTTAAGCAAACACAGCAGTACAATAAGTGTGTTTGGAGATAAGGGAAGGGGTGAGAGGAGACTCAGTTGAGCTGGATTGGGTTTTTGTTTCAGCTGGGGCTTGTAGAAGGGCTTGACTCATGATTCTCTGGCTGGATTTCTTGGAGGCATGCTGTGAGCAGAGATATGTCCATTCCAGGAATCTTAACCTGTGAGCCGGGTCTTGTGCATAGAAGCTTTCAGGAAATGTTTGCTGTCATCATTATCATCATTGTAGTGGAAACTGTGGCTGTCTCTCCAACATCTATTTTTATAAAAACTTTAATTTGTTATTTAGATCAACACCTCCCCAATTCAAATTCATGTATTTTGTGAGAAGAAGACTGAACTCTTGTACATGGTTCAGGGCTATTTTCATTAGAAAAAACACATTTATTGGCTACAGTGATTGGTTCAGGGCTGAGCACATGGTCCCATGTGGGCCCATAAAATGTGAAGGTAGGATTTCTAGGAGTTTTTGGAATTGCACTTCCTCATTTTTCTTAGACAGCTTTTCATAATAACTTGTTCTTCCCATCTCTTGACATGGCCTGAGGAAGTGTGGACCTTTCATGGTTGTTAGCAGACATCATAATCGTGAAGTACAACCAGCCTTAGGATGAAATTAACACTACGGCAAACAGAAGAGAGAGAGAAATGATGACAGTGTTGAAATGCTGAATCAAACCAATACTTTCCTACATCAAGCCTTTGTTATTCACTCAGATATCCTCTTTTTAGTAAATACTACTTTGAGTTAAATTTGTTCATTATTTACAACTTAAGGCATCTCATCATCTCATATGATAGAGAGTTTGATTCCAGAAAGTGGGAGATTGTTAGTAACAAACCCTGAAGTATGGAATTGGTTGAGGTGGCACAAGGGCACCACAGAGGACTCCAGGTGGTTAGTCAACTGCCCATATACCTTGGGAAAGGGATCATCAAGGCTGCAGCATTAGGAGACTTGGTAGAAAAAATAGGGGTATTGATGCATGAATATGAAGGTTCTGTAAGAAAGAGAAATGTTTAGGCTGCAGAAGACTTTCCTGAACACGGAAAGAGAAGAAAATACAACTGTGTTCCAAGAGACCACTTACGAGAAGCAATATCCCCCTATTTCAGCCAATTTGAATTGGGTTTTATGTTCCTTGCAAGATTACATGCTAATCATAGCAATCATCAAAGTGTCTTGTGCATCTTGCTATAGGAGCACTTAAAAATAAATATTTGCTTATGTTTCCATTTACTCTGAATATTTTCCCATTGAAGTATTCATCTCTTAAAGGCAGGAACCATATATATTTATCTCAGCATTTGCAACACTGAGTATAATGTCTGGCACATAGTAGGTGCACATATATGCTTGAAGAATGAATGGTCTCCACCAGAAGATATTAAAGTAGAGGTCACTAGCTGAAATATGGACATGGTTCACTCAGTCAGCACATACTGTGAGCATTTTACATGTGAAGAATTCTGTGACAGATAATGATTCTCCACAGATCTGTTCTTCTGGTGGATTTTCTTTTTCTCCCTGTTCTTTATGTTTTGCTGAATCACACTCATTAGAGGTAACAGAACCCCTTTTCCACCATTCTTTCAATACTATATGGCATTAATACAAGAGACAGATGTGTATCTTTTTAAATAAACTGAGATGCCAGAATAACCTCCAATGCCTTTTGGAACTGACCCTGCAAAATATAACCACTTTTTCCAGAGAGTTGATCACTCCCCCCAAGGTGCAGGAATCTGCTGGAATTGCAAAAGCCTTTGGAGAAGATCAAACTGTGTGGCAGCCACATAAATGTGCTTCCCATATTTCCTTTCAAGAAAGAATCTGCTGTGAGGGGTGTAGTGAGCTGACAGATGCCAATTGCTGCAAATTTGTGATCCACTTCTTCTTTCTTTCCTCCTCTGTCTTCAGAGGTGTCAGGCCTGGTGTCAAGTGTCAGACCTGCATTGCAGTCCAAAGGTTCTCTCCAATCTTCTGCTTTCTCTCCCTTTTATCCTTTACAGGTCCTTCGCCCAATAAATCTCTTGTACATCTATTTCCATTTTGGCTCCCACTTCTCAGAAGACCTAAACTGATGCACAATGTCTGGGCCGTTGGATGGCTGGGTTGGCAAACTAGAGTATGTGTGATGCTTGACATACTTTGTCCCATGTTCAGAAAAGTCCAGGAGCTGCCCTTCTCAGGATTTGTTTCCAGTGGAGGCATTTTCTTGAGCAAATTTGAAGGATGGGAAAGGACAACAACCAGCTATGGGGAACACTTGAGAGAAGGGAAGACAGCAGCAAACAGTCATGGAAAGAAAATAGTAATTCAAGACACCTCCTTTTAAATTAATTTAAACGATCCAAGAGTTTACAGGCTGTGCTTTTTTCCTTGTAGAGATGGTATCTTACCACATTGCCCAGTCTGGTCTTGAATTCCTAGCCTCCCAAAGTGCAGAGATCACAGGTGTAAACCACTGTGCCCAGTCTCTACTCTGTGCTTTTAGCAGAGGATGGATATGCTGGGAAAGCTTTGAGCTAATAAAAGCTTCAGGTTCCCTGGGCTTTGTCTCTGTAGACATCCCTTGTTCCAGACTCATTTCTTATTCTGCATCCCTTTTCTATTGCCCACTGTCAAAGCTGGTTATGTGCCACAGCAGAAGGAAGGTTAAATGGAAAATAATACTGATCTGGATTCTCAACTGACTTTTGTTGTGTGACTTTACACCAGAGACTGAATTTCTCTGAGTTTGTTTTCTCGGCATGAGATGATAATCCTGTCTTACAGTGTTGTTGAGAAGATGAACCAAGGCAACGTAGGCATTGAAGGTCTAGCACAACTACAGGCACAGGGTAGGGGCTAGGTGATATTCATCAGTGCTCACTGGGGGTAAGTTTCAGAGTATGAGGAACAGCAGGGAGCACGAAGTGCTCCTGCTCTGCAATTACAGAAGGGAGATGACAAAGACCTGTGGGTTCTGTGGCCATTGGTCTCTTCCCTTAGGTCTCTGGGTTATTTTGCTCAAGATTAAAATAACTATTTACTTTAAATTCTTTGCTTTCTTCTTATTTTTGGAGCACTGTTATGAATACTTTATTATATATATGGAATCTAATGAAGGATGAGGTGAGGTTTTAGGACTGAAGATAGTTTAATCCAGCATGCCCCATAGAGCATCTGCAGAGGAGGAAACTGAGGCCCAGGGTTGAGGAATGACTTGCTCAAGGCTTTGGCACATCTGGGAAGACTCCTGGTTTCCTGCCTCAAATACATCTGCATCATTCAGGAATTGGCTGCATCTTTTGGAATAAGTTTTATCTGGCTGTTTTGAATGAGAACCCTGGTTTTTAGGGCCCTGGTATCCTACTCCTCTGAGGCCTTTGTGATCTTTTTCGCAGCTTGAGTTACTCCCTCCTATTTAATGCTCCTCCAATACCTTGTGCATTGTCCTCTTACAGCCCTCAATGTCTCTGTCTTTCCTTCTCATTCATGACAAAGGCCACATTTTGCTCAGATCAGTATCCCAATGGGTAGAAAAGATGAGAGTCATAAATGCCCACTTGCTATAATTTGTTGAATTCATATATTTTTATAATGATGAGTAGTCAGAGGGAGAATTGGGCAGCAGGAGTGAGGATAGGGGCAAAGTATAATTATGTTACTTCATTTATTTTGGGAAAGACTTCTTGGTTGTATATACATTCCTAAGACCTTTTGCTAGGAGGAATGAGAAGCAGAGAGCATATTGGTCAAGAACATGAACTTTGGAGTTAATCTGCCTGAGTTTGAATCCTAATTCTGCAATATACTAGCCATGTGACCCACCCAGAGCAAATTATTTAATTTCTCTGTGTTCTTCCCAGGGAGAGGATCCAGAACTACTATTCAGGCTACTGGGATGTAGGCAAATGTTTGCATTAGCATGCATATAAATGTATGCATATATGTGGCTGTGCATTTCTATGTAGGCTGGCACCTACAGTTCTGTTACATTTTCACTTCTTGCTTGGTGAGTTTGGTGACGTCGATCGTTCATTCAATGAATATACATGGAGTAAGCACCTAGAAGGTGGCAGACCCCATTAGGAGCTGAGGAAAGAGCCATGAATTAAACATGTTCCCTTACTTGAAGGTATGCAGTCTCTCACTGGTGAATAACTGCGATGGTGCATGTTAAGGACAGGGACAGAGTCCTCTGGAAGCACAGAGGAAGGCGTGAGCAATTCTCTTGGAGAGTAGAGGGAGGCCATGACAGGCAGGTGGATTCTTGAGCTTTGTGATGAGGACAGGAGCTGTGGGTAGGGACAGAGCTGGGAGGATGTTTCAGGTAGAGAGGTGTGGAAAGCAAAAATGAGGCTGATTGGAGACCAGGTGATTGGAGAATTTATTTGAATGTATGTGAGTTACTCTTTTCAATAGCTGTTAAGACATAAATACTGAGTGTTTTGGACCTAAATCCCTAATAAAAGGATCAGGTTTTGATTTTGGCCTAGGCTTGCCAGGAGAATAGTACTGAGACACTAAGTGTGTAAGAAACTGGAAAAATGTGAGAAATTATAACCTAGACATTAACATGAAGACACTTTCCAGGATTTTTTCGTTTGTTTGTTTGCCTTTGTTTTCTTCTGTATTGAAAGGCTTGTTATCAACTGTATTTACACGTAGTATCAAGATTGTAACAATGTTATTTTTCACCAAGAAGGACAATCAGATGATCACAGTTGTGTGTATGCATGCACACCAACACCCGCACACATACACACATGCACACATACACACACATACGTAGGCAGGCAGAGTGAATTAGGCCATAATGGCACCTTCAGAGAGTAATTAACTTTGAGAAATGAAAATGATTAAAAATCAACTAAGATATCATTTCTAGAGAAACGAGGGGAATCAGGATCAGACATTTCCAGGGAGGGATGGTTTCCTCAGCAATATGGCCTTCTCTTGAGGAAATGATTTCAAGCTCTCTTGACCAGCGGGTGAGTTGTACCATCAAGATGAATGGAGTGCAGGCAGGAATCCCACATACCTGACACTTTTCCAGGGTTTCACACCTTTGTAATCTCATCAGCTTTTCCAGTGAGTCCATGATGTTTCACTACATCATCCTAGCTTTGTGCTGAGTTCCACCCATTCTAATTCCTGCCAATATGTCCAAACTTCCTCCATCCAACAAGACCACCTTGCAGTACTTTAAGACTCAACACACTGTCCTTCCTACTTTTGTTTTCCGTCAAACGTCTTCAAAGTTGCTGTCATCATTGTTGTCAAAAACTGGCTCTGGATCTGTCACTAAGTGGCCTTCAAAAACCTCAGACAGGGAAAGCATGGCCGATGAATAACATCAACAAAATCACCTCTTGCAACATATTTTCCTCTGCTTTTGGACTAGTACATGCCCTACCTTGCTCACTTTATCCACCACTCTGTATTTATGGATCTGAAAGCTCAACTCTTTAATAGAAACATTGATCAAAAATTCCACATCTTATTCTACAGCATTTCTTGACTCCAATCTAGTTGGTGTTGTGACCACAGCGTATACCTAGTCCTGACTTGAGTTTTGGAAGTAATTACCTACCTCTTCCTGAAACATTACCGTCTGATTTCTGGGAAGTCTAACATTCCTGATTATCCTGCTGTTTCTCTGAGTGCTTCTCTCAGGCTTTCCATGACCCTTCTCCACTCTGTCTACATCCTTTCCCTCTGGTTGATCTGAACCACTGGTCCATGACCACTGTGGAGACTGATTCAGAGACTGTATCGCAAACCTCTGATTTTCCTCCTAAGTTTTTATCTTCCAGATAGGTCACACCATCACACCTGAAAGTTCGTTTCTGTTGCCCAGATCTGCTCCTTTTCCTGAACTGCTGTCTCTGTTAATGGTAACTCCATCTTCTCAGCCTTGGAGCTTTAAAAATTCACTTATGTCTCATTTCTTTCTTTACCTTATCCCTTATTTCCAGTATATTAACACAGCACCCATATGACACTAAGAAGTAGAACTAATCCACCTCCTTTCTGTCTCTCTCTCTCCTCCTACCTTCCCATGTCCCTCCTTTCAGACTTTCACCAACTCTCACTTATTCAACAGACTCTTAGATGATCTTCCTGTGTCTACAAACTGTTTTCCATCCTGCTGCCAGATTATTTCCCCAAAGCTCAGGTTAGAATATTTTACTTCCCTGTTTTTAACACTTTGTAGATTCCCACTGAGGAATGTCTCCTCCTGCCTTCAAACCTACCAGCAAGAGTCTGTAATGACTTCGCAATGTGTCAACTTGGCTAGGCTCGACTACATTTCCTAGGGTCCTCTTTTTTATGTTTCCAGTTAGGGTGAGCCACAAGGGAAATTCTTGTGAGACCGGGAGGGCAGAAGGAAAGTGGCAGCCATTTTGCAGCATGCATGATTGGGAATCTGCTGATTCACCGTGTTGACATTAAGCAGCATTTGGGCATGAATTGCTCTACTTGCCCCTGGATCCTCCTTTAGCTTCTCTGGCTCCTAGACTGGAATGTGCACTTAGCTCCCTGATAAAGAGACCCCACTTCTGCAGGACTCCTTCATCACCAAGGTCAGAAGCGACAAAAATAGGCAAGGATTTTAGCCTGGATGGGGTTCCAGCTCATTTCTGCTCTTATTTTTAATTTAAAAAAACCCCAGTATTTTGATATAACCCACATAACCATACATTTTGCACATGTAAAATGTATAGTTTATTAGTCTTTAGTATATTCAGAGTTGTGCAACTATTACCACAATCAAATTTAGAACATTTCATCACCCCAAAAGGAAACTTCATACCCATTAACAGTCATTCCCTTTTTCTATCCCCTCTCCCACCCCTTCCCCACCCCCAGTCCTAGGCAGCTATCAGTCTATTTTCTGTTTCTTCTATGGATTTGTTTTTTCTGAACATTTTATATAAATGGAATGTAGCCTTTGCTATCTGGCTTCTTTGTCTTAGCAGTTTTTCAAAGTTTATCCCTATTGTAGCATGTATCAGTGCTTGATTCCTTTTTATTGTCGAATAATACCCCAGTATATGAATATGCCACATTTTGTTTACTCTTTCATGTGCATGGTTTCTACTTTTTGGCTATTATGAATAACAGTGCTGTGAACATCTGTGTACAAGTTTTTGTGTGTAAATGTGTTTTCATTTCTCTTCGATATATACCCGGGAGTGGAATTGCTGGGTCATATGATAACTCATTTTGAGAAACTGCCAAATGTTTTTCAAAGTGCCTGATAAGCAAGGCAATAGGATTCTAATGGGTCTACAACCTTTCCAACACTGGTTGTTATCTGCGTTTTTGATTATTGATATCCCGGTGGGTATGGAGGGGTATCTCATTGTGGTTTCGATTTGCATCACCTAGTGGCTACTGGTGGTGATCATCTTTTCATGTGCTTATTGATTATTTATTTATCCTCTTTGGAGAGATGTCGACTCAGATAATTTACCCACTTAAAAACTGTGTTATTTGTTCTTTTATCAATGAGTTCTAAGAGCTCTAGCCCACTCTTCTTCTTCCTTTCCTGACTGCCTGCCTTGGAGGATTTGAGCTCCAGCATCAGATGCAAAGAACAACAGCCTTACAGAGACTGCTTAACCAGCTTCCACAATTGTGTAAAGTTGCTTCCATGTAGCAAGCCCATACATTTCCTACTGGTTCTACTCTTTGGTTGAATCCCTGCTGATAGAGTCTCAGCCCCACATTCTAATGTCATCTATCTCCTACTACTCTCTACATACATGGCTCTGCTCCAGCCAAATTGTGCTCCATGAGCATCCTGTTTTATCATTTTTTACCTCATACTTGTTTATTTTACAGTATTAGTTTTTCCTATTTTTTCCACTTAAAATTTTACTTATCCTTTGAAACCAACTCATATTCTCTGTCATCCATAGAAACTTTTCCAATCTCATCACCTTCCTCTTTTGAACCTTATAATATCCCTTATCTTCTTGAATATCAATTTGCTATCATCCTACAGGACAGTTGAAGGGAATAATGAAGATTACACATAGACAATATCGTCACAGAGTATCTGGCATATGACAGGTGATGAGTTATGGCTAGTTCTATTCATTTTCCATCCTCAGAGCACATGGAGAGTTCTGTAAATACTGCTGTACATTTTCTAGTTTTGTAGGTCTGAAAATGAGGACAGAAGGCTCAGATGATTCATGTTTTATAGATTTTCTTCTTTTCTGTGGCTTAGGGATCATTCTGGGACAACTTGCTCTTTGTGCTCTGGGTTCCAATGCTGGACACACCTTTTCTGTCAAGGTCTGCATTTGCAAGATGGTAGTACTGATGACTTCCAGCCATAAAATGTTTCCTTTTATCCCATCTAATAATTTGAGGAGGTTGTGGATTCAATAAATAGCAATGGATCTAATTAATAGCATTGGATCTAATTTATAGCAATGTCTCATGTTTGCAACAAGCTTCAGAGCTTCCAAAGTTGTTTATCTCTTTAAGTCCACACAATAGCCCTTGCTGTGAGATAGGCAGGGCAGTTGAGCATCTAGTATGCCTTGGTTTACCTCCTTGTGGACTCTTAACTCTAGTAGGCTAGCCTGGTGGTCTATGTGGTGGTCTCATGGTGGTGGTCCCAAATCACAAAGCCAGAAAACACAAGGCCCATTGAAACTTGGGCCGGGATCACGATCACATACACTATCATTTCCATCACCATTCTATTGGTCAAAGCCATCACAAAGCCAGCCTTACTCAAGGGTAGGGGAAATATACTTCACCTCTTGATAGGAGGAACCTCACATTCATATAGTAACCACACAGGATGAATTGTTGGGGTTATCTTTGGAAACAATGGTGCATGGAATCATCGTGCATGAAATGAGGTAGAGCAAGTAGGCACAGCTTTCTCACACTTATCTACATTAGGAGTTTTTGGTAGGACCCATCTGATATCTTTATATGAGAAGAAGCTTGGTGTTCTCACCCTCAAAGACTTCTCTTTTTCTGCCTCTTACCTGGTAGCCAGAGAAGACCTCTGCCTCTATCCACCCTGTACTAACTCAGCACTAGGCACTAGGGACTGATGAACATTCTCTTGGACATTCTCAAGTGTACTGATCACTTTTATTTTTTGGTATCCTAGTGACGTGTTTAGGCGTGAAACCAATTGGAGTTAATCATCTCTAATAAAGTTTTATCTACCTGATTCAGCACAGACTAATATAGTTCGCCATTTTGTAGTTTGAAGGAAAGTCTCAGCATAAAGTGTGTTTCCTATGTACTGCTATGGTTCCAAGCACTCCTGCTAATTAGTGAACCTAAAGGAAGATATGTTTTGTCAGGTTAAGTATCCAAATACTTTAAGCTTCCCTCTCCATAATGCCACCAAAGAGCTCCCTATTTTACCAACCTCTCTACTATCCTAGGATGGTTTTTAAGTAACTCATTTCATTAAGTGAATGCAACTATCTTTATTTTCTACCTCTTGCTTCTAATCTGCAGGCACTCTTTTGGTGAAAAACGCTCAATCTTGTCATCTAAAGATATTAAAATTACATAATCTGTTTAAACCCTAATCTCTCTCTCTCTCTCTCTCTCTCTCTCTCTCTCTCTCTCTCTTTTTCTGTCTCTCTGGTTAATGCCTCAGACATCCTTTTTTTCCTCCTTACATCCAGTGTTTTACCCCTCCTACCTCACTTCCTTGCTTGGATAGCATATGGATGCAGTGGAGAGTTTATGCATCCTTGTGGTACTGGGAGAGTGACAGCTGGTATACTCATTTCAGTGTTTAACCCACTTGTGGCGTGGGGGGCAACTCTATGCCACTAGAACTGGAGAGGGAGGTGCTAGTCTTTAACCCTTGCCCTACTTTCTTTTGTGTCCTCCAGCAAGGGATGGTTTAACCCTTCCTGTGTGCAGACACTGCCCTTCTACATATCCACATGTGTCCTGGTCTATGATTATTTTTTCTAAGCTTCACTTCCTAAATGGAAACATAGAGTTTAATGAGGTCTGAGAAGATCCTTTTCTCTCCCTTGAAAGCCTTGCTCTGAAGACTATTTTTGGTGGACTTATAAGTCTAGATTAAAACTCAGAGCTGAGCATTGAAGGCTGCCTTTCCTTTCTTTGGAGCTGTAAGCCAGCATAGAGATGGTCTGAATTCCCAAATCAATTGACATTTCACCCCCTTTCATAGCTTTAAAAAATTATCTCATTCAAATAGTATTTCACTTTTCTCTAAGTCGTCACACACATTTACTTTGATAGAGCAAATTTTTCTCATTCCTTTCCATATATCTTATTAATGACATTTACTTCTAATAATTATTTTAGATTTGTAAGTCACCAAATCTCAAGATTGTTAGCAGAAGCATGCTTAACACTGACACAAACACAATTGAAGTCACTCAGTAAATGTTTAAAGAAAGCACTGTGAGCTGTTCAAAATGGTAGAGTGCAGTTTTGTTCCCTTGTGTTCTCCAGGGCATAGCACTTTGCACTTACATGGTGTCTAATAATGTTTGTTGATTGACAGACTTATGCACAAATATATGAGCTCTGTTTACAGTCAGCGCAATGCATATGATTAGTTTGCTTTGTGACAACATGGACTTTTAAGGGAGTCAATCAAGTAGACTGACTATGGGATGATCAACTGTGCATCCCCATTCTATTTTGGGTTCTCCCTCTTCCTGGAGTCTGCTTGCCTGCCTGCATGATTGCCTGATGGACTTAGCCTCTCTCATGGTCTCACTCTGGGGGATTGCTTCCCACTACAGTATGATCTCCTTGGAAGATTTCAATTGCTTTTGAATTAGTTATAGGCTCAGAAATGAGGGGACTCCCGTTATTACAATGAAGGTTTTAAAATGACTCCATTTCAAGTTGCCAGCTAGGCAGCATTAACTCATTGTCAGATAATTCTGTAAGGTCATGAAGAAGACTGACTTTTCAAAAAGCAAAGCAGAAATGAGCCAATAAGGTCAAGGAGTGAAGGAAATGACCTTTGAAATGGCTTCCACGTATGAAAGCCATGCCTCGTCTGTTTTACCATCTATAAAATGAAGGCAAAACTTCTGATCTCTCTATTACAAAGTGATTTGGGGAGTAGTCAATGATTATGCTATGTAAAACAATTCAATGAGCGTAGTACTCCACTGGATTCTCCAGATTCATGAAATTACACCACAGTATCTATAGTAAAGCTTGTGCACACACAAAACAGCCTTATGCCAAATAGCAAAGGACTGTGTCTGGAATAAACGGCATTTAAGGAATTGTTCCTGACATAGTCTCTTTTCACTTGTCTTGAAAACAGGAAAAAGAAGGACAAGAGAGAGCAGAAAGACTGGAGAAAAAAATATACCACAAATATCAAAATGTTAACTGTGGCTTACAAGGTGATTTTTATTTTTTATTTTTGGCTTTTTCTGTATTTTGAAAATATTCTAGGATTTTTTTTTTTTTAAATCAGGCCAAATGCTATTAATTAAAATACTGATGAAATCAAAGAATACCATAAAACATATAACCATAAAACAATAATAAAGATAATAGCTGTTTTACTTTGGCTACCTCAAGAGTTGACTCTGAGACTAGGTACAAGTAGTTTATTTGGGAATTAAATCTAGGAAGTACTAATAGGAAAAGTAGGAAAATGAGAGAGAAGGGAAGAAAGCCAATACAAGGTGTATGAATGAATAGGTTACCTCCATGGGAAACTGGGGTTTATTTCTGGGAACCTCTGAAAGATGGTGTAGAACACACCATAGAGTTGTACCATCCTAGGTCAGGAAGATGGGGTCTTTATCCAGCAGATAAACAGGGAAAGCACTTCTGGCTTTCTCTATTTACAGATCAAGACTGCTTCTGCAGCCAGAAAAGTCCTTAGGCAAATATTGAATTTTAGGTGTTTGTGGTATGAATAACATTGAGTATCAAGAGAATATGAGCCAGGCATTGACAAAAATCTACTGTGCCAATGAATCTATTGCCAAAATCCAGGAGAAGATTTAGTTAACTATGGAACCATGACACCAACTTGAGAATCATAACCAACAGGCAGCCCACCTTTACCTACTTACAACACAGAAAATCTCATGACTGAAATAAAGTAGAAACCTCAGCCTTGACCTTCTCCTTGACTCCTATGTTACATGTTACATGACTCTTTAAGGTGGTCACACACAGGTATTCGGTAGTACTATCAGTTACATCAATTTGGATTCAACAACTTCTAAAAGACACTGGAAATACATAGAGGAAATAGCCTCGGAGTTCAATTTTGGAAACTGGGAGATTGCCTTCGCTTAGATGTCTAATAGACAAAGGTAAAAATCTTGATTTTTACCATCTCCTGCTTGATTCCAAGTTTTTACACCTCAGTAAATAGCAATAAATCCCTCCTCTCGTTACTTAAGCCTAAATATAGTCAATATTCTTGGTTCCTTGATTCTCTTCCACCTTCATATGAATCTATTGGCACTGTCATTAGGCTATAAACTCAAATCCATTTATTTCTCTCTTTCTTCACTACTACTACACTGCAAACCATATCGCAATTATCTTTTACTTAGATTACTACAATAGCCTTCCTGTTGGTCTCTTGATCTTTCAAAACCATAAATCAGATCATGGATCTTTCCATGTTAAAACCCTCCCAGTGCTCCTTATGTACTTCTGACATAAGCCAAACTCCTGACCATGGCTTACAAAGTCTATTGTCATCTGATTCCTTCTTTTTTTTTTTCTTGAAATGGAGTTTCAATATTGTCACTCAGGCTGGAGTGCAATGGCTCTATCTTGGCTCACTGCAACCTCCACCTCCTGGGTTCAAGTGGTTCTCCTGCCTCAGCCTCCTGAGTAGCTGGGACTACAGGCGCCTGCCACCATGCCTGGCTGACTTTTTATTTTTTTATTTTATTTTTTATTTTTAGTAGAGACGGGGTTTCACCATGTTGGCCAGGCTGGTCTCAGACTCCTGACCTCAGGTTATCCGCCCGCCTTGGCCTCCCAAAGTACTGGGATTACAGGCATGACCCACCGTGCCCAGGTGATTCCTTCTTATTTATTTGGCTTTGTCTCCCACCATCCTGCATACTGCAGCCACACTGGCCTCTCTGATCCTTGAATATATAATATATATAAATGTCCACTTTAGGACATTTGCACTTTTTGTTCCCTGCAGTTGGTCAGTTCTTTCCCTAGATTTTCACATGGTGGCTCCTTCTAATCATTTAGATCTCATCTCAGCAGCTATATCATTGGTCTTTCCTTCAAGATCACCTCTTTGAAATTAGTTCATTTGTAACTAACACATTGGCTTGATATATAATATCCTTAGCCAATGAATCCTTAGTACTCAGGGAAATGTTTGGCTCCTGGAAGGCTCTCAACAACTAATTGTTGGTGGAGGAATTTAGGATGTAAATGTATAGTCACACAGGGAAGGAGACTCAGGGTGGAGGCCCATGCTGGCAGTCTTACTATTTTTCCATTAGTTCCATTGGTCCAGAGTATTGAAGAATCAGGCAGTGGAGAGCAGGAAAAAAATCACTCAATCACTCGTAATCTAGAAGAGCCACATGGTTTTGGTGCTTGTTAGGCCTTTAGAACTGGGCTAATGCTCTTCTACTACAGAACTAATAATTTGATATTTTCACAATCAAGGAGACTTTGGGCAGGTCGAGAGCTGAGGTGTAGTTCTGACTGTTACAAAATGTAATTGTGAAATTTTTTTTTTTTTTTTTTTTTTACTTCTTCAGTGATAATAAATTAGAACAACTATCAAGCAAACAAATATATATATGTGTGTGTGTGTGTTTAAAATTTTGGGAAATGATAGACCATAGGAAATTTGGGGGTGTCTTTCATAGAATATAAAGAAATATTGATTCTGTTAAATAAAAGTAGAAAGCATCAAAAGGTAAACTATGCTGAGACCAAAAAAAAAGCAGGAAGAAAGACAAAAAAGAGTTGATTTAAAAAATGCTAAGAATGTTGATGAAAAAAATTCATCTTGTAGTCAAAATTATCATGGGAGGCAGTAAAAATATAATCAATGTGCAAAAAAAACATGAAAAAGATCTCCCTAAGAATAACTAAACATACGAAGAAAAAGACAAATTGACAAATTGGCTCAGAGGTCAGCAATTACAGCCCTCCAGATAAATATGACTCCCACCTGCTTTTATAAATAAAATCTTATTGGAACACCATCACAGTGGTTGCTTTAAGTATCACTTGTGGCTAATTCATGCTACACTGGCAAATTTAATGGTTGTAACGGATCCTATATGATCCACAAAGCCTAAACTATTTACTCTCTGGTTCTTTAGAAAAAAAGTTTTTTTGGCCACTGAACGGGGTAAAAGAAAATAGTTATGGTGGTAAGAGAACAAAGATCCAAGTTGCCAATGTTTGAAATATTTGGCAAAAGAAATAATAATAAATGTACTAATGAGATTTATTACAGAAAGAAGGAATACTTTTCTTATTGGGCAAAGACTTACATGTAAGATAGAACAGAACATATAAAATCATTTAAGCTGTCTATGAACATATGAAAATAATGTTATAACAGTAATCTGAGACATTACTTAGATTATCTAAATAAAAGTTTGGTATAACTAAAAGAGACATGAGAACATGCTACAGTTCTCTTGTTTTATACATATAGTAACTACTCATTCCTAATGCCTCCTTTCTCTGTCAAATGTCCCTGTTTGGATGATAAGTTTATATGATTAGTCCATTCACAGAGGTTATCACAAAGTAACTGGCAAAACCGACTTTAATTATATGGTAAGTTGTATTTTAAATAAGGTTTTTGGATAAATATTAATGAAAGACAACATTTTGATCAATGAAAGTGTCAAAAATACCTTCACAATTACCTGATTAGATAAAGATAAACAAAGTACAATTTGTATAATTTTAAAAAAGCAGAAAAAAGAGGAAGCTATCAGGAATAAAATAGGACACAGAAATATGATTAATATTTTGATACAACAATAAATGTAAATGTTTAAAATACCACTTTGTAGAGAATCAAGTCTCTTGGTTGTATTAAAAATAATCTTCATTTAACCTGAAACAAAATTACAAAAAAAAAAAAAAGGAGACAGAGAGAAAAAAAATAGGACATGAAACAACTGAGGAGGAAAATATGAAAGAACAGCAAAAAAGGAATGACAAATTAATTTCAGACAATTTAAGGTCCAAGTCAAAATACAGTGAACAAGAAAAGGAATCATTTTATAATGATAAAGAACTTGGTAACATAATACATATCTAGCACCCATATAAGTAGACATTAGCAAAAAAACAGACCACATGAGCAAAAATAAAGAAGGGCAGTAATAATTGTCATGATACAGCACATGTAAATATGTATATTCATCTCTCTTCATATATAATTTTTAATATCTCACATAGAATGCTCTTTTCAAACACAATAATTATTCTATATTATATCAAGATACATGCCTCTAAATTCCTCACAGAAGAAGTTTGTAGGCTATTTTTTGGATTATAATGCACAAAAAATTGAAACTAATTGTTTGAATTTAAACATATCTTCCCATCCAACCTCCCTCCAAAATAATTGGAAACTTAAATAAGGAAAAACAACCATATGCTGCAGAAATTTCAGTGCACAGTCATAAAATTGAAGTAAAAACTATTTACAAAATTAAAAAAATACCATGTTTTAAAGCTTATGAGATACTGTTAAATCTGTTTTGAGGGACGAACTCCATATTTGAAGAAAATGGCAATTCTACTTAACAATTATAGAATGGAATACAATGTAGCAAATAAAAACAATGAATGAGAGCTCTATATACAAACATAGAAAAGTCTTTAATACATATTTTAAATGGCAAAGACAATAAGATTTATAGTAATATGTTTCACATGATGGCTGTTATGTTAAAATACAATAAAATCTTATGCATGTCTAGAATTTTTAAAAATGGTGATTTGGAAAGATACACACTAAATTGGAAAGAGTGCTTATCTCTAGGGAGATGAAGGAGGGAAAACAGCTGTCAAATGGGACTTTTGCTCTTTGAGAATATTTACAATTAGAGTAAGTTTACATCATACCACAAGGCATACACAAAAATTCTCATAGCAGCTTTGTTCATAAGAGTCAAAGCCTAAAAATAACTCAAATGTCCAGTAACAGTAGAATGGGTGGATGCATTGTGGTACATACACACAATGGAATACAGGTAGCAAAGACCATAATGAATGCAACAATATCGATTAATCTCTCAGACATAATTTTGAATAAAATAAAATACAAGTCAGGGCACCATGGCTCACGCCTGTAATTCCAACACTTTGGGAGGCCAAGGTGGGCGGATCACGAGGTCAAGAGATTGAGACCATCCTGTTCAACATGGTGAAATCCTGTCTCTACTAAAATTATAGAAAAATTAGCTGGGTATGGTGGCGCATGCCTGGAGTCCCAGCTACTTGGGAGGCTGAGGTGGGAGAATTGCTTGAATCTGGGAGATGGAGGTTGCAGTGAGCCTGGGCAACAGAGTGAGACTCAGTCTCAAAAAAAAATTCAAAAAGGTATTTACAGTGTAATTTTATTTACAGAAACTTTAAAGACATATATGAAACGGATGAATGATGCTGTAAGTCAGCATAGTGGTTATCTTTGGAAATCTGAAAGATACTCCAAATCATAGACCAATTGGGTGAAAGCACAGGGGAGCCCTCTGGAGTGCTGAAAAGTTCGACTTGATTTGTGTGGTAGTTACGTGCATACACATGTAAGAATTCATTGAGTCATGCACTTAAGATTTGTGTATTCTGTAAGTTATATCTGCATGAAAAGAATACACTCATATTACTGAATAAACTGAATAAATAACAAGAAAACTAAAACAAAATAATTAAAGGTAAAATGAAAAAGTTTCTCATGAAAAACAAAATCTATAAATATGTGCTTTTCACAGAATTTTGTGTGGCTCTAGATCCACTAAGTTAAAAAGGTCTATAAAAATTGGTTTGAATGACCATATACCCCTATTCTACCGTACAGAAACACAATAGAAAGGACCTCCCTAAAATCAAAGGGCAGGATTACTGTGATGAAAATCTATCTAAAGATAGCTACAGTATCAAAAATTATAAAAATGATGTGTAACAAATAATATTACAGAGGCACAAACTGAGATAATCAAATAATAGAGTGACAGAAATGTAAAATACGCATGTATAAGATAACTAAAAGTATATGTAGTATAGGAACAAATACACTATTAAGATTAAGGCACTGAGTAAAAGAATAGACTAAATTGAAATAGAATCAAATAAAATTTTTAAAAATAAAAATACAGGGTTTGAAATTATACCCTCAACTGACATAATGAAGAACATATTTGATAAAATTCCCATGCATAAGTTAGGAAGAATCAGTATCATAGTACTGGCAATTTTCCACAAATTAATTCATAGGTTAAATATGATTTCAATGAAGATCCCAATCCCAACAGGGTTTTTAATTTGTTTCTTTTATTGAACTTGACAAACTGACCCTCAAATTTATATGAAAGTAAAGATTCAAAAATAATAAAGTTCAATTTTAAGAAAGATAATTCCTGGAATCAACCTTACCAGGTTGATTATAGAAATTTAGTAATTATTAAATATTTAGTACTTTTAAAATGTAGTAATTAAAATAATGTGGTTTTGTCTCACAGATAGACATATTAGATAAATGTAACCAATAAATGATCTCAAAATAGATCCACATGTATAAAGACGAACTGGTGTTTGACAGAAGCGGCGTTTATGTCAATAAAAAATGAGCTACTCAATTTATGAAGCTGGGACAATTGCTTAACCATGAGGAAAAGTAAAAGTAAATTCTGACTTCACTGTAAAAGTATAAATTCTAAGTCCTTAAGACCCAAGCAGGGAAGCAAACTTGAAATGATTTAGAAGCAATGTAGAAGAATACCTTTATGGCTTTGGGGGAGGAAACATTTCTTAAATAGGACATAAAATATGCAAACGATAAAGAAAATGATGGATGTACTTGACTTCAAAATTTTGAAAAAAATAGACAAATTACCATAAGTTAAATGAAATATAATTTACAAATTGGAGGAATTTTTGGCAACTTGTAATCAATAAAGGATAAAAATCCAGAATATAAAAGAGCCCCTTATGAATCAATAACAAAATAAAAGGTCATCAATAGAAAAATGGGCAAAGGACATGAATAGGTAATTTACATGTAAGAGGAAACCCAAGTGACCAATTAACATATGAAATGCTCAATTTCATCAGTAATCAATAATAGAGAACAAAAAGCTGTCATTTCACACGGATTACAGTAGCAAAATTACTTAGTTTGATCATACCAAGTGTTGGTCACAACGTGGAGAATCAAGAATTCTTCTGTACAAAATTTATGCAACCACTTTTGAGAGCAAAGTGGCAATATGTAGTAATGTTGAACATGCACATATACTTGTACTTTCACTTTGAAATGTATTTTGTAGAGAAACTATTGTATATGTCCTGAGTAGGTATAAGGACATTCTCTAAAACACTTGCTTTCTAATGTCTAAGAAGCAGAAACACACACTTTATTAGTGGTAGAATAGAGAAGTTGTGGTTCGTATAGACATTGAAATACTGTAAAACAATTAAATAATATATCAAATCTCAAAAATATGACATTGAGTGGAATAAGGAAGTTGCAGTAGATTACTGTATTGGTTTTATCAAAAACTTGATGACTTAAAATAACACATATTTATTATATCACAGTTTCTGTAGGTCAGAAATCTTGGCATGGCTTAAATGGACTCTGTGCTTCAGCATCTTACCAAGCTACATTCCAGGTGACAGTCAGGGTTGTGGTCTCATCAGAGGCACCACTGGGGAAGGAATTACTTCAAATATCCCTCAGTCTGTTGGGATAATTATGTTCTTATGGCTGCACAACTGAAAGCTCTAGTTTCTTTCAAGAAATCTTCTGCAGCTCCTAGAGACCACTCAAAATTCCTTGCCACATGAAATTTTCTAATATGACTACTTCCTTCATGGCATATTGCTTCTTCAAAATCAGTAAGGGAGAAAGAGACTTTAGCAAGATTATGATACATGCTTAACATAATCACAAGAACAAATCACATACATGGCATTTGCCTCATTGCATGGATCAGAAGAAAATTAGAGGTCCTGTTCACACTCAAGGGGAAAGGATTACACAAATGTATAAATACCAGAAAGTCTTGATCATGGAAATCACTTTAAAGTCTGTCCCTCACAATTACATGTATCATTTATATAAATGTGTCAAAACATAAAAATAAAACCAGTAACTTATTTGAATTTCTAGGATATTATGCTGAATGGAAAAAAAGTCAAAATGTGTGTAATGTATTATTCCATATAGAAAACATTCCTATGATGATAACATTATAGAAATACAGAACAGATTAATGGTTTCCAGGGATCAGGTACAAGGGGAGGCCAAAGGAGGGGGACAGAGGTGAGCGTGAGTATCAAAAGAACAACAAGAAGTATACAGAACTTTTCTGTATCTTGACTGTATCAATGTCAATAACCTGGTTGTGAAAATTGTGCGATGATTTTGCAAGATGTTAACATTAAAATTCTGGGGAAAACTGGGTAAAGATTACCACAGTTTCTCTGTATTGTTTCTTAAAACTGCATGTGATCTACAATTATATATAAAAAGTTTAACCAAAAACAAAAAAGAAAGTAAAAAAAAAATTTACAAACTGAAACCCAATAAACAGAGTACAAATTCTGAATGGTAAACAGAAAGCCGTAAGACAATAATAGATGGAGGAAAAAACTGGCAAAGACCAGATTGACATAAGGAAGCTAATTTTCAAGGAGATAATTAAAATCATCATTGGAGGGAGTAGAGGGTAGAATTTCTCTGCAGAAAATCAAGGCGGTACTTGAAGGGCAAGGTTGAGAGACTTTCAAAATATAGAAGAAAGGAAAAAAGATTGAATGACTTAATGAGTACACAACGGTCATTAGTCTTCTGTTTATATTACCTTACATAGAAAACTTGTGAATACAAGTGCAAGTATTGCATCATATGTATTATGTGATATATATGTATATACATATATGCATATTAGATGTATATTCTCCGACTACCTTTCAAAGATGACATCAATACTACTCTGTAAGGTAATATACAAAGTTATTAAAATATTTTTTTGAATTACTACTATTAGTGATTTTAATTTTCCATTTTATATTTTAGATATGTAATTTTCTATGAGTATAAATTCCAGATACAAAATAATAAATGATTAAAATTAGTGTAATTTTGTGAATATTGCACATCTGCAATTAGGTAAAATATATATATAACCAAAAAAAACTGGAAGGAAGTATTGTATACCAAATGTAACAGTGATTCTGCCTGGGGGATTGGGTTTTAGTTGTTTTTATTTTCTCCACGTAGTACTGTGTAGTTTCCAGATTTTATACAGTGATCAGATGTTCATTTTATAATCATACAAATAAACTTAAAATTAGTATATAAAATTTTATAGGTAATATATAATAACAAATACATAAAAATATACACTGAAGATTGATGGGAAGGAATACAACAGAAGTTCAGAATATTAGAGACAACTTTCTAAGTTCTTTTAGGTTTCATATATTTTCAAAACTTGCATCAAGAGCGTGTATTATTTCGGTAATGGAAATACCTCTAAAGAAAGTGGAAGTTGGCCGGGCGCGGTGGCTCAAGCCTGTAATCCCAGCGCTTTGGGAGGCCGAGACGGGCGGATCACGAGGTCAGAAGATCGAGACCATCCTGGCTAACATGGTGAAACCCCGTCTCTACTAAAAAATACAAAAAACTAGCCGGGTGAGGTGGCGGGCGCCTGTAGTCCCAGCTACTCGGGAGGCTGAGGCAGGAGAATGGCGTAAACCCGGGAGGCGGAGCTTGCAGTGAGCTGAGATCCGGCCACTGCACTCCAGCCCGGGCGACAGAGCGAGACTCCGTCTCAAAAAAAAAAAAAAAAAAAAAAAAAAAAAAAAGAAAGTGGAAGTTATTCATTAACTGATTTGAGTGTGGAAAAAGATTTTCTAAACATAAAACAATAAAAAAAAAAAATCACGAAAAGAAGGAGATATCCAAATAGCCAATTACAGGTTGGTGCAAAAGTAATTGAGGTTTTGCCGATGAAAGTGGTGGTAAAAACCACAATTACTTTTGCACCAACCTAATAAAACATGGAAACACATTTCACCTCCCTAAATGCAACTTCCAAAATTAACTTTTTTTGGACATGCATATTCATTTTCTTCTTTTCTATTATATTTAAGTCAAATTTTAGATGATTAAATATTACATCCTCATGATGGAATATTATGCATTTGTTAAAGATCTTATTTCAGAAAATGTGTAGCAAAATGGGAAAATACAATATTTGGAAAAAAGATAAATTATTGTATTTGCAATTTATTTTGAACTTATCTAAATATATATTTTTATGAATGAAGAAAATGAACTAAAATATTCACCATAGTTATATTTTAGGGTTGAGATTTCAGGAGACTTTAATGTTCTCTCTCAATGCCTGTATTTTCCAAATATCGAAAATCAAACCATAAAATAATTAGATGAAATAATAGATATAATAAAACTATATCAACATCCAACATAGAAGTTTAAAAGATTCTTTTCTTCGCACTGCAATTTCACTAACGCAGAGCTCTTTAGAACATCTTATAAGATTCACTCATTCAACAACTACTTATTGAATGCCTACCATCTGTCAAGGACTATAATACGTGTCTGGAATAATGCAGAGAAATCCTCTATGTTATGAACAAATTGAAGATCTTTCCCCCAGGCAGCTTACCTTCAGAGATGGAATTTGGAAAACCATCTACTTCAAGCCCCGCTTGTGCATAGTTACCGAAGACCCAGCCTAGGCCAAGCACTAGGCTAGTACAGGTAATCAAAGGGAGCAAGACTGACAGAGTCCTCATCCTCACTGAACTTGAGTGCAAAAGAATGTTCCTGAAAGCATGGTTCAATATGCCAGGAAGACTGTCCTCACGGTTATAGTGTGAAGTTCAGGAACCTGCATTTCAACTGTTCTTCAGATGATTTGGATGCACAATGCAGTTTGAGAATCACTGTGCTAGTAGAGCTTCAATGTCGAAAAGATGGATAGTGCACTGCCCAGAAATTTTCAGAGAGTGCATTAGTTTGCTAAGGCTGCTCTAACAAAATACCACAGATTGGGTGGCTTCAATAATTTACTTCCTCATAGTTCTAGAGGCAGGATTGGTTTCCTTCGAGGCTTCTCTCATTGGTTTGCAGATGGCGGCTCCTTCGCTGCCTCTTCTCATGGTCAGCCCTCTGTGCATGCTCACTCCTACTACCTGTTTTTCTTCTTATAAACACATCAGTCATATTGGACTAGGGCTCCAACCTAAGTTTCTCATTTTAGCGTAATCACTTCTTTAAAGACCTTATCTTCATATATGGTAACATTTCGATACTGGGGGATCAGGACTTCAGCATATGAATTTTAGGGGGGACACAATTCAGTCCATACACCATTCTATTCTTTAATAATCTTTAGGGACCTCTCACATTCTCGTCCACTGTCTGTTTGCATACCTCCAGCGATGAGGAATGCACTACTCGACTGTCTGTCAGCGGAGAGAATCTAAATGTCTCTGAGTAGAAGACCACAAGGCTCAGATATTTCCAGCAGTACGTGGTTGAACTCTTCAGCCCTTTCTCTTCCCTAACATGCCTGTGACATTTTTCATTCTTAAAAGGGATTTATTACCTTCAATATTATTATTATTTTGTATTTTAACTGACCAAACAGAAAACTTTCTGGGCCCTTTGTGGAGGAATTACAAAGGCAGTTTTCTTAAACCAAAGCAACTCAAAAGAATCGGCTCACTCCTTTCTCTGGCAGCCAGATTTTCGCTCCTAGGTCACAAGTCACTTCTAATTGTGGGCATGATGCTCGAGTTCCCCTTGGGCCTAAATTTCATCCGAGTAAATCCTCTCCTTCGGCAGCTGCAGGATTGTGTCAGGGAGAGTGATCTTCAGGCACACACTTCTGCAGAAGAGAGCAGCTGAGCCTGGCGTGAACCCCCGGAGTCAATCATCTCCCATTGACCTGTTATCGACTCTGACATGGCCTCGCTCAGTCAGACGTTAATAAACAGAGACCAATGGGTGCAAGAGAAGGAGCTGGGGTCCTGGAGATGGGGTTTTATTCTCACTTTTAACAAATGGCAAGAAAGAGAGAAAGTACTGGGACAGCTGGGGTAATGAAAAATACCCTGAGTAGAATTCTCTCTGGTTGTATCTAGTTTGGCCAAATGGTTTTTGGGAGTCTGGTGATAGATGAATTGTTTCCCTAGAAAGCCTCAGAGGTAATTTGCACACCCTGAGAAAGGTTTTAAATATCCTCAGGGAACCTCAGAGTCCTTTCTAGTGTGCAGCCCTCTGATAGTTATGTGAACCAGAAGCTCCTTTTCACCTCAGCATTTTGTTATGTAAAATTTCTAATACAGCAAAATTGAGAGGAATTTACAGTAAACACTTGTATACTCATCACCTGGATTCTACCAGTAACATTTTACTATACCTGCTTTATCTTGTATCAATGTATCTCTCTGTCCAGCCATCAATCCATTTTATTTTTTGGATGCATTTCAAGGCAAATTGAAGACATCATTACATTACCTCTGCATACTACTGCATGTAGACAGAGTTCAGTATTTGTTTACATTTTTTTTCCTCTTAAGGGGTAAAGTTTGCTTACAATGAAACACATGAATCTCAAGTGTGTGTTTATTGACTTTTGATGAATGTATGCACTTATCCAACCTAAATTACTATCGATACAGAACAATGTCATCACCCAGAAAGTTATCTCATGCCCCTTCCCAGTAAATTCCCAGCACCTTCCATTTCCCAGAAAAACTTTGTTTTTAAGTTTTTCTACCCCAAGTAAGTTTTGTATGTTTAGATGTTCACAAAACCATGAGTCATATATTATGTACTCTTGCATGTCTTCTGTTGCTCAGCACAGCATTTTTGAAGTTTATCCATGTTGTGCATACTACATCAGTAGTTTGTTCCTTTTTATTGCTAGATAGAATTCCATTGGGTTAATACACCAGTTTGTTTATCCATTTTTCTATTGTGGATAAGTTGGCTTTTTTAAGCTGTAGCAAATATGAATAAAGTGACTATGACTATTCTTACACAAGTATAAGAGCCAACTTTTTGCCTTTCCATAAGTACAACATAATATTTTCAACCATATCATCCATCCATCCATCCATCCATCCATCCATCCATCCATCCATCCTTCCTCCCTCTCTTCCATCCATTCAAACACCCATTGTATATTCACTGTATACCAGGCACTGTTCTACCACTGGGAATACAAAACCAGAAAATACAGCCCTGTCCTTCAAAGAATCTAGTGGAAGAACTCTACAGATAAACAGACAATTACAGAATCATGGAATTAGAACTAAAATGGAGACTTGCAGAGAAAGAAGCAGCTAACCAGGTAGGGGAGAGTTAGACAAGACTTCCAGGTAGGTCAAGACTGAGTGAGAGAAACAAACTGCAGGATTCCCAGTAACATTACATGGAAATTTTAATAATGAGTGTCATGATGCTTTGTCTTCAATAAAAGTCTTAGCCCTCACCATAGAACTCATTTCAATGGAGGTGATTTCACAAGGGGCCTTAGTGAGTTAATTTGCTCCTTGAAATCAACTCTCCTAGAGCTTATAGTCTTTATTTGCATTCTTCCTGCAGGTTTGTCTCAAGTTTTCATCTCACTTGACTTGCGACTTTCAGAGGAAAGATGGTAGTTTACATTAGAAGGTTATTTTGTTCTCAAGTTTATAGAGTTTTCCGAAAAGCCCTGTGGAGCTGACTCATAGAATTAGCCAGATTTCTTAAGTGCAACAATTCCAGAATGTACTAATTCTGAGATATAGATTTCTTTTTAGTCACTGGTAGGGTTACCAAATAAAATACAGGGCACCAAGTTAAATTTAAATTTCAAAAACAATTTTTTAGTATAATTGTGTCCCAAATATTGCATGGGGCATAAGTGTGTTCCAAATATTGAATGTGATATATTTATACTGAAAAGTGATTAATTAGTTGTTTTGCTGAAATTCAAATTTAACTGGGCATCCTGCATTTTTTATTTGCTATATCTGACAAGTCTAGTCATTGGGGAAAGAAGCTTTCTGCCCAAGTGAATTCTACCCATGATAAAAGCCAATCCCATAAAATATCAAAAACTAGTCATGGAGAAAATTTTTAATTGTACTATACGCCGCCAAGTCTTTTAAATAGATTATACAGGCGTAACATAAACATTTCTTGATCACCGGAAGTCATTAGTATGAATGTCAATTATTGCAATGTGTGATGTCCTCAAAGGTACTTGGGGTGTTATGACCTATCTGTATGCCACCAGTCATTTGTGATTTTAGAATTTTGAATCTGACTTTTTAAAATTGTGTTTTTAAATTATAAGGCTATCAGTTAAATCTGCTCATGGCAATCAATATTTATTTTCCCAAAGTCTAGAAACACTAAACTTTTCTCTTGCCTAAACTGATGTCAGTAAAAAAAATGAGATCTGAATATTGCTAAAAATATTTATAAACAAAGTTTATAAGCTAGCATGGAAAAAATACTGAGTTTGTGATAATTATTTAGCATTTTAGAGATTTTTTTAAACAAATTTCTAGTCTTTTATTTTCTCAAGCATTCATTCACTCACTCATTCAAATGATAAATATTATTATCTAACAGATGTTTATGTAGACCTCTACAGCTTCAGAATTTAATAAAATAATACTTATAATTAGTCATTAGAAACACATATCTTTAAAGATATGTCTTTAAAGGGCTTTAAAGGGTTAGAGGGTGATTAAAGTCTGAAGGTTAGGCCAGGCACAGTGGCTCACACCTGTAATCCCACCACTTTGGGAGGTGGAGGCAGGAGGATTACCTGAGGTCGGAAGTTCGAGACCAGCCTGACCAACATGTAGAAACCCCGTCTCTACTAAAAATACAAAATTAGCTGGGCGTGGTGGCACATGCCTGTAATCCCAGCTACTCGGGAGGCTGAGGCAGGAGAATTGCTTGAACCAGGGAAGCGGAGGTTGTGGTGAGCCGAGATCACGCTATTGCACTCCAGCCTGGGCAACAAGAGAGAAACTCCGTCTCAAAAAAAAAACCAAAACAAAATCCTGAAGGTTTCCATCTGAATATTATATATCCTCCAAGCAGCATATTCATTCCATTTTCATAATTGCATAAATAGATCAGTGGATTTCCACCTGGCTTCATGTAATCATGCTAAGCAGTGTTATTTAAATGGTGAAAGCACAGTTCTCTCTCACCTAGACCTTTCTTGAGTACGCTCTCAGGATACACGTTAGATCTTAACTTCTTTTGCACATTTAAGTTTGATCTTCTTTCAACCAATCAGAGAAAGAAAAACAATTATTTTAGTTGCATATTTCAAGACAAGGACTCAGCTTGTAGCTGAGTTGACCCTAATCCTCAGCAGTTCACAGTCTCTTTCTGGGAATCTTTGTACTAAGAGTCTAAGTCCTCGTGACATTTTCCAGGGCACACAGAAGTCACTGCTGGCAGATATTCATAGAAGTTGGGGTTAACATTCCTGCATCAAAATTCTTGAAAACGGATCTAGTAGATTACCCAAAGGACATATCCTGCTATCAACATCTGCCAAAATCCATTACCTGTAAAGATGCTGCTTTCTGTAAAGGAAATGTCCTCAGCATTTCAGTGATAATGCAGATCCACACATGAATCAGGGAAGACCCAGAATTACACCACAGGATTGTGCGTAATGATCAGTCTAGCTCCATCATACTGGACCATTGCTCACTCCTGACCTGGATTCCTGACTTGAGACAATCATTTACCTGCCATGCTTTTTCTGGGCAATGAGTTATCCATCTTTTTTTGACATAAAAGCTCTGCTAGCACAGTGGTTCTCAAATTGCAATGTACATCTAAGTCACCTGGAGAGCTGTTGAAAATGTAGGTTCTTGGGCCTCACACTATAATGATGAAGCCAGACTCTCTGGCATATTGAGCCATTTTTCTAGAAACACTCTTCTCTATCTAAGTTGTCTGAGGTTGGGAACTGCATCAGTCTTGCTCCCTCTAATTCCCTGTATTAGCCTAGTGCTTGCTTGGCTCGGGGTAGGCCCTCAATAAATATTTGGTCAACGAAGAAATCAAGAAAGACTAAAAAGTGATAGCTGGCAGAGTAGCCCCAGTGAGTAGTTTAAGAAGAATTTTAAGTGAAGGCATTCTTACTAACATGAGGGATCAGTTGAAGACAGTTTTTCTGAAGCTTCATTTTTGTCTTTTGAATTTTTAATAAATATCACTGCTTCTGTTAAATCATAAAAGTACTATGCCAGGATGTATAATATGGTTTCATTGTAATACCTTATCCTCTGTCACCCTTCCTTCCTTCCTTCCTTCCATTTTAAATATAAAGAATGTTCTAGAAAAATGTTTGCTCAGTGCTCAATTTTTGAGTAGTAAGATTTTGGGTAATTTTTTCTACTTGTCAATATCACATAATTTTTGTAATAAGTTTACAATCAAAAGAAATTGAAGTCAATAATTATTTAAACTTAAAAAAATAAACCATGCTTTTTGACAGACTGGAAGTTAGAATCAGTCAACACATTTGATCTCGCAGCCTACAAAGGTGACTAAGAAGACAGGGTGTAGACATGAAATCTAGTTGTGATGGCCTGCATCTTCTTTTAAAGAGTTCTCTGTGAAGGCCTCCAATCTACATTTTAGACCATGCCTCTATAGGACTCAAAAGCTCCCTTCTCTGAACCCAACATTTAGGATTTGCTTGCAAATTACCTGTGCTCTTGACTCATGGACTGTGTATTTCAAGCCTTCCAGGTGCACACTAAGGGAGCAGTCTGCATGAGGCTCAGGCTGGTGGTGAAAGCTCCAGCATTGAAGAGTAAACCCTGGATTCACTTGAAGATCTTTAGGTCTCTGACATTGGGGTCTCTCTGGACATAAAAATAGAAATGGAAAGACCAACTCATGTTTTTAAATAGGTCAAATCATCCTTTGTAGAAACTTCTCTGGGGACTTTTCCCTTTTGCAGGGAATGGAGACCAAGTGTGTACTGTTTAGGGAAGAACTAGTCCCAGTGGAATAGTCCAGGTTATACCCCAGCTGACCCCAAGATCAACTTTCCAACTTTACTCTTTGCAACCCTCTTCCACAAATATCTTAGTCTGCCATTAGTTTTCCTGTCTGATTTCCAAATATATTTTTCTTGAAAGGCTCTGTTCTTCCTGGTGCTCCCAATGAGGAAAAGGCCACCGTGTACTTTCAAAGCTAGATCCCCATTCCTTTCCCATGAAATGCCTTTCTCTTGCTCCTTGGTAAATCCTATTGTGGTATAACCAATACTATAATCAAACACACTTCCCTACCCCTTTGGAAATACAGAAAAATTACATTTCCTAGCTTCCTTTACCATTTAGTGGAGCCACATGACTATTTCTGGCTAGTGTGATGTGCATAGCAATGACGTAAGGCAATTATTGGTTGACTCTTAAAACCTCTTGAGAGATCTATATTCTGTGTCATTCTTCATTGTGAAAATGAAGACAATCCATTGAAGATCCAGAAGAAGAATTCTGAGGTCCTAAGGAATAGTAGAACCCCTAAATTGACGTGGATGAGGATATTAAATCACTGCGTGAACAAGAGCTACTCAGTAGAGCTGTCTCACTATGAACATCTGAATTAGACTTTACATAAGCAGGAAATAAACTTTGATTGTGTTTATCCTTTTAGATACAGATAATTTATATTCCTATAGAATAATATAGCCTGCCTTAATGTTAACATTTGCTCATACTTCAACCTCTACTTAAGGCAGTCCTGTCTCTGTCTAGCTCTCCTGAGTACCACAGATGAGGTTAACCCAAATTAATGTCTCCCTTGGGAATGTCCTTATTACAATATATCATAAACATTCTCCCACATCCCTTTCTCTCTCACCAGACTGGAAGCAGTACAAGAGCAGGGCGATCTTTGTAAACTTAGGGCTGGTCACTGCATCTGAAACATTTCAGTCCTATAAAAGGGTGGAATCTGTACTAGAAGAAAGATTTGCTTCACCAAAATATATGTTCTTGTATATTGCTTCTCAGATAGAGATAGAGGGGAAAGAAGCCTAGGTCCAGTGGATCTGAAGAGTAGGTTCAATTCTCAACAGCCTCCTTTGGGCAGTAAGAAGGCTTGATATCCTCAAGGAAGTATTTGTATTTTTTTCCTCTTACAATCTCCTGTGAGTATGACTATAGAAAATTGGTCAAAGATGACCAAAGATGACCAAAGGTGAGTACAGATCCTTTGAAGGCATGGCTTGGCTTTCCGGAGCTGCCGTCCTTCCTGGATACCACACTGGGGAAGTGACAGTGATCTCCATCTCTGCCCCCAAGACCAGGCATTAAGCAGTTATGACAGAGAATCCCTGCGCAGGTATTTTTTGTTCAAGAACAAAATGCCTTTCTGAGCAAACCAGAAAAGAAGAAAGTCCAACACCCAGCTGCAGAGCTGGAAGGAAGCACACAGCAGTGGCCCAGGAGGATCTGTTTCATCATGCTGCCTTTTCTGGGAAATGTATTGCATGCTTTGCATGGTTTTCTTGGGGTGGAGGGCTTTAATGTACAAATGTGTGCACACAGCAGTTTCTGAGATGTGGCTTTTCTCACTTTTTACTGTAACTCAAGGAAAGTCAATGCATTTAGAAACTAGAGTGGTTTTCTTCAGATGTTCAAGTTACATTTTTACTTCCCCAGTTCAGCTCTCAATCTCCTCATCTAATTGGTCATGAGCTTGTGAAAACAAAAAATGAGAAGGATTATCCTGAATCATTTACCTAGAACTTGGACTGAGTGTAAAACAGTTGAAGATCAGTTTAACTTCTAAGAAACCAGCGAGTGGTGGAAGTATCATAATATTGCTCCATACAACTATGAGGTTGACAAAATGCAAAGACTGGCTTCACGATCCATGAAGACCACAAACACAGTGAATATTTGCAGTAAGTTCCATACAATGAGTCCCTGAAATACACTATACATACTTATGTAATCTCTTATATTCTGTTTTAGGAGAAGGGTGAAAAGAGTCACAGTTTATAAAGTATGCTGTATGCTGGTTACTATTTATTCCTTAACAACTATTTAATAAGTGCTTACCATAAACTGGCAACTATAATATATGAAGTTGAGTAAGACTTGATTCTTGACCATAAGGAAATCAAATGATCCAAACTGAAACTTGGAAAAAAATTATTTTGCACTGAAGGTGGCAAGAGAAGATGACTTGAGGGTAGAAGAGGGGATGAGGAGTGTTCTGGCTAAGAAATAGGATTTGGCAAAAGGTTTAAGTAGGGTCTAAGAATCCCAGGGCACTAAGAAATGAAGAAAGCTTGAGACATTCTCCAGCTGCTGTGTTTTATGCAGCATGTTCTGCAGAATGCCAGTCAGGAGTGTGCTCTGTGTACAAGCGCTCTGTGGTCAAATGTGTTTGGGAAACCTTGTATATCATATCATGGAAATTTATAAAAAAGACTTGCATGACACAATAAGGACTCTAAGAAGTTTTGTAGGAAACAAAATGAATTACATCTCCTCTCCACCTACCAGAACCCAGGGCATCTCAGACTTATCCTACAATATATTATTTTGTCACTTAATATTTATTCATAGTTATGAATTTGGTATTTTTCTCATCTTATTTTATAAAACAAAGAAATAGTTTAACATAGAACTTTACACCATCTAAAAAAGGCTTTCAGTAATCAAATATGCATTTCATAATGACAATTATTATTAATTATGTACATATTTACTTGAGGCTATAAATCATTCACAATGAACTCATTATGACTAACTCTCAAATATATTATGTTGTGTTATGTTATACTATAAGATATACCATAGGTACCATATCAACTCATATGATCATATCATGTGTAATGGGGTGAAAATATTCATTAACAGCTTGCACCAGCATTCTGTTTAGGAAATAAAAAGATATGGAGAAGTTTCTGGGGGAGAAGATCACACCTAAATATATAGGTCATCAGGCACCAAAGCAATTTAACAAAGGAACAGATCAGTAATTTGGTTTGGAAAGAGAGAGAATGAAGAACTGTGCAGTCTTATGCTGGTACTTGCAAGCTAAATGTTCACTAACAGGGTTTGAGAGAAGTGACTCAACAGCATGGAGATGGAAGGAGACATCAGTGTCTGGGGTACACTGTGAAGGGGCTGCAAAGAGCCAAGTAATGATCATAGGTTGCATTCTGCTGTCTAGAATGGAGGCGGTGGCAGTCCTATTTTACTCTAGGCTAGCTTGTTCATCCCTCTTCTGGACTTATGCTTCAGAGGCTTGGTCATCAGCAGTTTCCAGAGTGACTGTAGAGAAGTATACATCTGACCATGTGAGTTCCTCCTTTAAAACCATTCAATGGCTTCCCATTGCATGAAGAATAAATTGTACTCTCTTCCTCTGAGCTTATAAGACCCCTCATGCCCTTCTCTTCTTCATTTCTTTCCCATGTGCCATGCTCTCTGCCTGAAATATTCTCCCTCTCCTACTTTTCCTCCTGGTCCAGTTGACTTCTACTAATCTTTTGTACCTCAGTCAGATGTCACTGTTCCAGTTAAGTGTTTCTTGATCAAGTTGTGCTACCCATTCTCATTCCATCCTCTCTGTTCTCTTCCTGGTGTTTAATTCTCAACAGGAGAATCCACCCTGCACTGGCATATAGTATGAAAAATCCAGAAGGGAGCCCTTCACTCTGAAGGAGGAGGAGGCTGTTCATAGCAGCCATCGAGATGGCCTCTCTCCCACATTGAGGAGGGTCAACATGTTGAACAAAAACCAAGGATATTGTCAGTCTTTAGAGTTGATTAAAGGCTGATAAAATTCTCAAAGCCTTCAAACTGGGGTATATGTACCCTGAAGATTTATAAGTATTTTCTGAGAGACATATGAAAAACTTTGGTTTTGGATTATCAACTTCCATATGAACTTTTCTTAAATTTGGTCAAGATAAGAACACTAAAATTTCTCCTCATTATTCAATAATCTCCCATTTCTCATAAGAAACACAAAATACCATATCATTGAGAGTCTCACCACTGTGCATTGGACTATCACAAACAACTTCCAGGATACCAAAAGGATAATTCAAAACATTAAGAAAATATTTTTTATGTTTTTTTCCATAACTCAGTTGCAATAATGATTTGAATAACAATGTTTAAAAAAGAAGCTTCCATTTCTATGTAGCTATTCTGTGAACAAATTTTCTGGGCATTTAATGTGTATAAACACAAAAAAGAAATAGAATCAATACTGAATCCTCTTTCTTTCATGTAATTTGTCATAATCATCCCCACTAATAGAGGAATTTCCAATACAATTGATTTCTTTCTGCTTAATAAATATTTATCAAAATTTATAATGTATATATCTTGCCTTAATTCATGTCTTAATAATAATAATGACATATTCATATAGAAGAAATTCTTTTTAATACTTGAAGCATATAGTTCTAGGTATTACAAGCAAAATTTAAAAGTCAGTTTATTTGCATATTGTTGTAGCAGATAGGTATGATCAATTAAAGATTTTTTTTAAATTTTAATTTTAAGTTCAAGAGTACATGTGCAGGTTTGTTCTATTGGTAAACTTGTGTCATGAGGATTTGTTGTACAGATTATTTTATCACCCAGTTATTAAGCCTATACCCATTAGTTATTTTTCCTGATCCTCTTCACATGCATATGTATGCTCATTGCAGCATGATTCATAATAGCAAAGACATGGAATCAACCTAAATTCCCATCAATGATTGACTGGATAAAGAAATTGTGGTACATATGCACCATGAAATACTATGCAGCCATAAAAATGAACAATCAAAGATTTTCAAGCATCAAAATATATTACATGAGCTTAAAAGTCTGTGAGGGATGTAAAATATCTGACTGTTACAGGAGAGCATGTTCATTTTTTAAATGGGTGATGGTGGGTGTGAAATTACTATGCTTACTATTGATTACATTTTAAAGAGTGTTTGACAGTTTTGCTTAACAATTTCAATATTCGCCATATTAAAAATGATATCCTTTGCTAGGAGGCACCACATTTTAGAAGTTATTTTGGTGAATAAGCAAATGGAAAGTCTAAAGATTACTGCATTCAGCTGCTTCTCCTAGAAAACTGAGCATTCAACCCAGCTCTGCTTCTTGGCAAAGGGTGTCACCTAGCACATGTGGAATGTGTGACACCCCAGGAGGGTGGCATATCCTACTCCCAATGCCATACTTATCAGTTGCTTCAGATCATGAACACTCTCACACTGGAGAATCTTCCTTTAAGATTAGGGCCCTTCAGGATCTTTCCTTAGGAAGGATTTCTCTGCCCAGCCCTGGCCAGATTCAGTGAAATTCTCCTGATAAGCATTCTCAGAGCCCTCACACTATTTCCTCAGATCACTTATTCTGTTTCATAATTATGCATTAAAAAGGCCATGACCAAAGTCCAGACCTGCCACTGGGATGTAAGCTCTCTGAGGACAAGGCCTTGCCTATCTTTGTTTATACTTTTTTCTTTAGCATCTAGCACAGGGTTTAGAGCTTCAAAGAAGCTCAGTAACTATTTGTTGAATGAATAGATAAACTAAATAAAAAGTTCTGCATTAAAACGCCAAGTACCACAAGAATAACAACACTTTCAGGTTATTTTTATGTATCTACATATTTTTCATTTATTGTTTGTTTGCTTATTGTCAAGATTAATCTGAAAGATTAACTGTGCACTTATCATGTGCTGTGTATTGACTGTGTAACTTGAACATGCAGGCAGGAAAGGGTTAAAAATTTACTCAGTGGCACTGGGAGCATTAATGGCGTTAATTTTTGGATGTCACTATAGCTACAGTGGAGCTGTCTTGCTGTAGAACCAAGGGAACACCCCTGGGAAGGTGCTGGGTTGTTGGTGACCCTGTGTGAGGGATTCTTCTATGGACGCCAACCCAGGAAAGTGTTCTCCTGAATCTAGGAGGGGTTCAGTTGACACTTTCCAGGCTGGCAGACATTGGGATTGAGAGAAAAGGCCTGGAACTGCTCCAAATTGTGCAAGTACAAATACAAAGAAGTAATAAAGATGAACTGAGAGATAGAAGCTTCTGCAGCAGCAGCAGCAGCAGCAGCAGCAGCAGCAGCAGCAGCAAATATCTATGCATCTTGGGTGGTGCTCACTGTATCTTTTCATAGGGAAGTTGACTAAACAAGAGGGTTCTTTGGAGCACTGATATGCAGCAAGTCAGCTTGGAGCTCTCCATACAGAGAAAACTAATGTAAAACAAAACTATTTCAAAAAGAACATGAAGTGAAGTGCTGGTGGCCAGAAGAAAGACATCTGAGCACGATTCAGTGAAATAGGTGCTTGAACCCTGACTCTGCAATTTCTAGCTGCGTAACTTTGACAAATGACTTAACTTCTCTGAGTCTCAGCTTCCTCATTAGTAAAACGGGATTTTGCAATACTCCCCAAATGAGAGAATAGATATGAAAGTGATGGCTTCATAAGAGGTTTTCTGGTAAATATTTGTCAAAACTTTAGAAAGACAGAGATTTCAAGAATGAGATTAAAGCCTGGTATCTGGACACCATGATCAGAGATTAGAGAGTTGACTAGCTAAGATGGTCTTTGGATCCTACCATGCCATGGATGTGTGTGTAAACATCTTTAAGTTTCTGGTTATAGAACAAGAATTTTCAATCTTGGTACTATTGACATATTGGGCTGGAACACTCTTTGTAGTGGGTGATAAAGTGGGATGTATTGCAAGATATTTAGCAACATTCCTGGCCTCTACCTATTGGATTCCAGTAGCTCTCCCACCCCAAGTTGTGACAATTTAAAATGTTTCCAGACTTTGACAATGTCTCCTGGGGGACAAAATTGTCTCTGGCCGAGAACCACAAGTCTAAGAGATAGACTCACATATAAGAGACTCTAGTGTGTGTGTGTGTGTGTGTGTGTGTGTGTGCATGCATGAATTCGTGTGTGTGTGAAGAAATGTCTTTTTCATTAGAAGCTGATCACTCATAAGTCAAGTGAAGAACAAAGCACAGATGGTTAAACTACTTTAATTCTCTCCCATAGTTCTCTCCCAGCCCATCCACCATGTGTGTGCATTTTAACACACACTTTTACAAAACTTCCCACAAACACCTTGGGGAGAGCGTTGTCTAGAGACCCATGAATTCCATGCTAGGTTGTTAGCTTTATCTAGCATTTCCCAATGATGCTTATATTTATTCATTCATTCATTCATTCATTCATTCATTCATTCATTTCATAAATTAAACATACGTATGGGGCTTCCACTATGTGTTAGACACTATGTTAAGATTGGGGACAAGACAGATAAGGACACGGAGCTTGCATTCTAGTGGGAGGGGACAGAGAATAAGTAACTAACACATGCATTCGGTAAGACCTAGGAAATAACATGGGCGATGGAATAGGAAAGTAACTGGGGATGAGAAGAGCTGTATCAATTCAAGTGATCAGGGAAGGCTGGTGTGGCGAGGTGATGTTTAGGCTGAGATGCTCTGAGTGAGGTTCTTGGGGAGGATGATTGTGGCGCAAACTGAATCAGGCCGTTGAATATCCCAGGTTCAGAACTTGATACTATAGCTGTGTCTTGCTGCTGTGCTAAAGAACCGCTCCTGGCTGTGAATATGAGGCTACTGAGAGAAGTAGTTCTTAAATTCTTACTGAGGATCTGGTAAAAGTTTTGGACTCTCTCAACAGAAAAGGTATGTACCCACAGGCTTGTGAATACTTACAATTTCAGGGGTTAATGGCACTTTTAATGAAGCTTTTTTTCTTGAACATTGATTTAGAAACCCGACTACCAAGATTAGTCATAGTCTTCATGGCTTATGTGAATTCCTGGTGTGGATTTGTGGAATGGAGCTGGGGAAGAATGGGGGATTACTTGCTGTTTACTTCAGGTGGATTGAGAGTGTAGTAGGTTAGATAACTGTTCCCAATGCTTCACTCTCCCTAGTGTTAGTGTCTAGCCACTCCCTTGTTACGGCCTTGCAGTGGGCAGAATGTACCTTCTCACCTCTTGACACTGGCCTTGTGACTTTATTGGGCCATTCCTGGGCACTGTGTTTGTGTGGTTGGGCTTTCCCTCTGAATTTCTGCCACCACCTGAAAAGAACATACCCTAGGTGGCTGCTGCCCTTTCAGCCTGATCTCAGGATGAGGGTGGATCCATACCCCCTTTGTCCTGCAGCTTCAGGCAGAGCCACCCAAGGGAACCAATTCTAGATCAGATGAACACAGCCAGCCTGTAAATCTATGTACGTGAGAATAAAAGTGGAGTTGGAAGGCACTGAGTTTGGGGCTGGTGTGTTACATAGCATCTTCGTGGCAAGAACTGCCTAACACAGGTTTACATGTAACAACCATGCATATCACCTGAAACATACTGAGCATGTGTGGAGTTCTGAACTTAAATGGTGCCTATAATGGCCCAAGGGATCCCACATGAGCACAACTGTCTGATTAAGTCATCTTCATTTCGCAATGCTGGAATGTCTGCACTTTTTATATTCCTTGTAAAATTTCTACTGCACAAATTACAGGATGAAAAAAATAAAGTGGGAGAAGAAAGTGAGAGGGGTGAAAGAGAGATCAGTTTTGTCCTGTACTGCAGAAAGTTTGGAGAAGCTAAGTGCTAAGATTAAAACTTTGGCTACTGTGGAAAAGGGAAGAAAATACACAAAGAGGGAAACTGAACTAATATGTATTGAGTGCCACATACCATGCCAAATGCTTTACATACATTGCTTGACTGAATTCTGTTTAAAAACAAACAGATAAATAAACCAACAAATCCTTATAACACATCCTGATGTCATTTCACAGATAGAAAACCTGATGCTCAGAAGGTTTAAATAGATTTTTCTTGGTTACTCTGATGAGGAGCCTGGGCTTCAAATCTAGCTCTTGTCTACAAAAGTCATGCCCTGCCCACGAGTTGATATCATTTCCCTATGAGGATGGGCAGCTTAGCATTTTACTTGGGGCGGAGTACATGCAAAACTTCATGGGGCTAAGAAGGGACAGGGCAGTATAGATGTAAACTATCTTTAGAGTTGAAACCTTTGAAGGAGAAGAGAAAGAGTGGGTGGATGGTAGCTTGAGCAGATAGGCACTGGAATTCAGATTTAATTAACTGAGCATATCCAAACATATTGAATTGTCACAATACCTACCTTCAAATGTGGCATGGGGTTACTGATTACTTTCTTTTCTATTTTGATCTATACACCTGTCTTATCCCTCAGACTTGAAGACAAGGGTCATTAACTTTTCTTAAATAGGCAATATGTGCTCAGGGTGACAAATTCAGAGAGTATAATAAGCTGTAGTGAAAAATAAGTCTCCCTTCTCCTCCTGTCCCCTAGTCCCACATCTTGAGTTAACCACTATTATCAGGTAAGGGGGATTTTCAACTTTCCATGTAAGTTTGAGAACTTGGAAGCCTTGTTACTTTAGAGCATCCACTAGACCTCTCTAAGCCTCATTCGTGCATTGACTAAACACATACTTATTACATGTCTATCAGGGGCCAGGACTTAGTCTTCCTATCTGTATTGGTTTCCTGTTAAGATAACAAATTACAACACACGTAGTGGCTTAAAACAACAAAAATTCATTATTTTCCGGTTCTAGAGGTCACAAGTCTGAAATGAACTGACAGGGTTGGGTTCTCTCTGAGGTTGTAGGGGAGAACGTTTCATTGCATTTTCTGACTTCTGGAAGCCACCTGCTTTCCTTGATTCCTGCCCACCTCCTTCATCTTCAAAGCCAGCAGCAAAGCGTCTTCAAATTGATCTCCATTTGATCCAGACTATCTTGCCTTCCTCTTTCCCTTATTAGGACACTTCTGATTAGACTGGGCCAACCCGGATAATCCAGGGTAATATCCCCATCTCAAGGTTCTTAATTTAACAACATCTTCATGATATCTTCCACCATATAACGTAAATATGTATTCACAGATTCCAGGAATTAGGATGTGGACATCTTTGGGAGGCCATTACTCAGTGCACCACACCATCTAAAATTGAAATAATTTATATATCCAAGTTTTATTTTAAATGATATCTCCTAAATAAGTCACAATCCATCCAGTTATCTCTATTCCACTGACAACACATAGATGTGCCTTTCATTATCGTTGTCTCAGGTCACTGCAAAGCCTTCTCAACAGGCTCCCCAGACACCTGGATCACCCCTCCCATCAATTCTTTACACTGCAGCCAGGTGAGCCTTTGTAAACATCCATTTTTTTCTCCACACCATTCCCTTCTAAAAATATCTCAATGACACCCCATAGGGCTCAGTCTGATGTAATACGTACTTTGCTTAGTTAATGAGACTTTTCTTCATGGAGCAATTGCTACCTTGTAGTCACCCTGAACTTCTTCACATTCCTCAGATTCAGGACCTACTAGGCCTTTGCACATGCTTTTACTCATCTTCCACATCTCAGCTTAGGTGTTACTCTCTTGGAGAAGGCATCCCTGCTTCCCAACAGCTAGGCTAGGTTAGATGCCTGCCTCTGTGACCCAGCAACAATTCTGCATCCCCTATTATCACCCGCATTGTGCTGAATAGATGTTCTTGCCCACCTGTGGTGTTTAATAAATACTCGCTGCCTGAGTAACTGCATGAATAAATGAATGAGCCACACTGTCACTGTACAAACAGGCTCTATCTGGTCTCCACCCACCTTGACATATATTATCAACCCTGATTCTCTGAAAGCAAGGTCTATTTGGGAAGACAGTCACTGTTATAGAGTGCTGTGGGTATCAGCTTCTCATAAAAAAAGTCAATATACAGGTATCTGGCATGTATTATTTTGGGGGGGAGATTGTATCCCAGGGTCTTTTAACTGGACTTTTAGATTTGAAGCCCTGCCATCCTCTCTAGACAGATCAATTGGGCAGAGCTGGAAATCATCACTAGCTAGAAATACAAGAGTTCAACAAGAAGCGTTTGCCACTGCAGACTTTTCTACAGATATGCTGTGTACTCACAAGGTTTTAACGGTCCAGCATTCAGAGACTGGTATTGTCTGCACCAACATGCATTATATCTTCCTTAACTTTCCACTTCCATAGACTATTCCTGGTCATCCTGAAAGCAAGGTACAAGGTTCCATGAGATAAAATTTTCCAGAGAAGGGAAGAGAGTGAAACTGGGGAGTCTGGCAGGAGAACCCCTTCTTCCTGCTCCCGGACATTCCAGGGAAGGCAGTGAACCACACATGAGCTTATTTTGCTGGAAACAGCAGACCCAGCACAACGTGGTGGCATCTCTCTGGTTGTGGGGCAGGGGGGGAGGGGGGGGCGGGGGTTGCAGCTTACAAGATTCCACTATTCTAATGCCAAACTGGCAGCCAAGATGGCAAGGCTGGCTTTACTTCCAGAAGAAATCTCTGCTTGACACAGGAGGTGGATTACAGGAAGGATGTGGATGTTTGACAGTTCATATCAGGAATTCCTCAGCAGGAGAGAGCAGACAAGGTTATTTATCAGCAGAACTTGCCAAATAAATAGGGCACATTTGATACAGGCTGGTAGCTCACTCCAGCTCTAGGGAAAGCTATTTCCTTCCTCTTCTTATCCTAACTTCTTTGGATCTGCCTGTTTATTAAACTGTCTCACTGGCTGTCATAGCTGAGTAGGAAAAGTGACCAGACACTTCCTTTCACAGGCACAAGCTCATGTCTCTAGTTCCTGAGAGAGACCGTCTTCCAAGATAGAGGCAGTCCACAGTAGATACTCCATTCTACTGAATCTTGTCCCCAGTCTACATGATCTGGCCATATATGGACAGGGAACCCAAAAGTCTGTTATTTCCAGAGAAAAGCAAAGTGGACTTAACTTGCTTTTTGTCTGGGTGTGGGTCTTTGTGACTAAATCCTAGCTGAATCAGCAGAACTCTCAGAGCCTAGGGGTCTCACAGTTAATGAACCTAACAGTCACAGGGTGTATTTGTTAAGCTCTTGGAGTCCCTGTGTATCAGAGCTCCTTGGAGGTAAGTCTTAAGAATTTACATGATGCAGGGATTAGAGGCAGGGTGGAAGTTTATTGTGAGCACATTTACCCTAGCATTTAACATTACAATGGAATATCTGGATGAATTGGTTTGACTTCAGATAGCTCTAGATGAAAATCTTTCTTCTCCTATTTACTAAGCGTTTGACCTTGGGCAAATCAATTCTCCTCTTAGTTTTAGCTCTCTCAGTGGCAAAAGGATAGTGACAGTATCTCCTTATTTGGGCTGCTGTGTGAGTATAAATTGAGTTTGTTTAGTAAAGTGCCTGACGCATGGGAAGTGCTCCATAAATGGCACTTGGCCCTAATGGTGTGGTTTTGGGTAGCTACGTTTTTGTGTGGAGAAAGGATCTCCCATTTTCTCCTGGCCAAACACTCAATTTTACTCTAGGAGTGAATGGGTTCCTGGAGTCTACTGGAGTATGTCCCTGTGAGATAAGTTTGAAATAATTGACTAAAAAACTGAAGTCTAAATCATGGAAGGAAAGCAGGAGGTGAGAGACAGATCTGGGGTTGTATCTTGCTTCTAACTATGGGATTTTGGGCAAAGCTTCCTATCCTTCTCAACCTCCTTTATTTTAACAATAAAAATAATATGTATCTTGAAAATTTGTTAGGGATATCAGGTAAAGCATCTACAAATTAAATTATATTAAATTATTTAGGGTAACATTTTTTCATTTTTATTTTGTTCTGGGTTTATTCAGGCATTATTGACAAATAAAAATTGTGTATATTTACAGTGTATGATGTGATGTTTTGATAGATGGATATATACATTGTTAAATGGTTAAAGTTAATTAACATATCCATCATTTCACATGCTTATTTTTTTGTGGTGTGAACATTTAAAATTTACTCTCTTAGCAATTCTCAAGTATGTAATAGATTGTTATCAACTAAAACCACCATGTTGTACAACAGATCTCCAGAATGTATTTATCCTCACTAAAACTTTATACCCTTTAATAATCATCTCCCTATTTCTGCTCCCTTTGACCTGTTACCAGCCTCTGAAACCACTATACTACTGTCTCTGGTTCTTTGAGTGTGACTTTTTTAGATTTCACATATAAGTGAGATAATAATGTATTTGCCTTTTTCAACATTTTTTTTTAGTTTTAATTCTTTGTGAGTATATAGTAGGTGTATATATTTATAGGGTACATGAAATATTTTCACACAGGCATGCAATATATAATAATCACATCAGGGTAAATGGGGCACTCATCATCTCAGGTATTTATCCTTTGTGATTCAAACAGTCCAGTTATACTCATTTAGTTATTTTTAAATGTACAATTTAATTATTTTTTACTATGGCCATTCTGTTGTGCTAACAAATACTAGGTCTTATTAATTCTTTCTATTTTGTGTACCCATTAACCATCTCCAATTACTCCTCAACCCCACTACCCACTACCTTCCAGTTGCTGATAACCATCCTACTACCTTCTGTCTCTGTGAGTTCAATTGTTTTAATTTTTAGCTCCCACAATAAGTGAGAATATACAATGTTTGTCTTTCTGGGCTTGGCTTTTTTCATTTAATATAATGAAAGTTGTTCCATTCATGTTGTTGCAAATGACAGGATCTAATTCTTTTTTGTGGTCAAATAGTGCTCCATTGTGTGTATGTACCACACTTTCTTTATTCATTTATCTGTTGATAGACAATTAGGTTGTTTCCAAATTATGACTATTGTGACTAGTGTTGCAACAAATATAGGTGTGCAGATATCTCTTTGATACACTGATTTCTTTTCTTTTGGGTATATACCCAGCAGTGGGATTGCTGAATAATACGGTAGCTCTATTTTAGTTTTTTGAGGACACTCCAAACCGTTCTCCGTAGTGGTTGTACTAATTTACATTCCCACCAGCAGTGGGGGCTCCCTTTTCTCCACATCCTTGCCAGCATTTGTTATTGCTTGTCCTCTGGATAAAAGTCATTTTAACTGGAGTGAGATGATATCTCATTGTAGTTTTGATCTTTTTCTCTGATGATTAATGATGTTGAGACCTGTTCATATACCTGTTTGGCATTTGTATGTCTTCTTTTGAGAAATAGCTACTCAAATCTTTTGTCCATGTTTTAATTACATGATTAATTTTTTTTTCTAGAGTTGTTTGAGCTCCTTATATATTCTGGTTATTAATCCCTTGTCATATGGGTAGTTTGCAAATATTTTCTCCCATTCTGTGGGTCATCTCTTCACTTTGTTGATTGCATCCTTTGCTGGGTAGAAACTTTTTAACTCAATATGATCCCATTTATCCATTTTTGCTTTGGTTGCCTGTGCCTGTGGGTTATTACTCAAGAAGTTTTCTTTGCCCACTCCGATACCCTGGAGTTTCCCCATGTTTTCTTTCAGTAGTTATCTGGGTGCTCTGGTGTTGGGTGCATACATATTTACAATTGATATATCATCTCACTGAATTGACCCCTTTATCATTATATAGTGACCTTATTTGTCTCTTCTTATAGTTTTCGTCTTGAAATCTATTTTGTCTGATATAAGTGTAACTACTTCTGCTCTTTTTTGGTTTCCATTAGCATGGAATATCCTTTTCTATCCCTTTATTTCAGTCTATGTGTGTCTTTATAGGTAAAGTGTGTTTTTTGTAGGCAACAGATCACTAGGTCTTGTTTCTTATCCATTCAGCAACTCCATGTCTTTTGATCGGAGAGTTTAGTCCATCTACATTCAATGTTATTATTGATAAGTAAAGACTTACTCCTGACATTTTATTATTTTGTTATTTGTTTTCTGATTGTTTTGTGGCCTTTTCTCTTTCTTTCTTTCTTTCTTTCCTTCCTTCCTTCCTTCCTTCTTTCTTTCTTTCTTTCTTTCTTTCTTTCTTTCTTTCTTTCTTTCTTTCTTTCTTTCTTTCTTTCTTTCTTTCTTTCTTTCTTTCTTTCTTTCTCTTTCTTTCTCTTTCTTTCTTTTCCTTTCCTTTCTCTCTCTCTTTCTTTCTTTCTTTTCTTTTTTCTTTCCTTTTCTTTTTTTTCTTTTCTTTCCTCTTCCTTTGAGTGAAGGTGACTTTCTCTGGTAGTTAGATTTAATTTCTTGCTTTTTATTTTTTCTGTATCTGTTTTTTTTTTTTTTGTATTTGAAATTGCCGTGAGGCTTCTTGCAAACACTATCTTAAAACCCATTTTTTAATCTGATAAAAACATTATACTGTTTGCATAAACAAATAAGCAAAAAGGAAACTAATAAAAACTATACACCTTAACTTTGTTCCCCCACTTTTAAACTTTTTGTTCTATTTCTATCTTATTGTAGTGTCTGTGTCCTGAAAAGTTGTTGTATTATAGTTATTATTTTTGATTTACTCATCTTTTAGTGTTTCTACTTAAGATGAGTTTAAACACCACAGTTACAGTGTTATAATATTCTGTGTTTTTTCTATGTACTTACATTACCAGTGAATTTTGTACTTTTGGAAAAATTCTTCCTTTTTTTTTTGAGATGGAGTCTCACTCTGTCACACAGGCTGGAGTATAGTGGTGCAATCTCGGCTCACTGCAAGCTCCACCTCCTGGGTTCATGCCATTCTCCTGCCTCAGACTCCCAAGTAGCTGGGACTACAGGCATCCACCACCACGCCCAGCTAATTTTTTGTATTTTTAGTAGAGACAGGGTTTCACTGTGTTAGCCAGCATGGTCTTGATCTCTTGACCTCATGATCTACCCTCCTCAGCCTCCCAAAGTGCTGGGATTACAGCTGTGAGCCACAGCGCCCAGCCCAGAAAAATTCTTGTTGCTCATTAATGTCCTTTTATTTCAGATTGAAGTACTCCCTTTAGCATTTCTTGTAGAACAGGTCTGGTGTTGGTTAAGTTCTTCAGCTTTTGTTTTTCTGAGAAAGTCTTTATTTTTCCTTCATGTTTGAAGAATGTTTTCACCAGATATATTATTCTAGGGTAAACATGTCTTCCTTCAGCACTTTAAATATGTCATGCCACTTTCTGCTGTTTCATAAGGTTTCTGCTGAATAGTCTGCTACCAGTTGCACTGGAGCTTCATTGTTATGTCATTTGTTTCTTTTCTCTTGCTGCTTTTAGGGTCCTTTCTTTATCCTTAACTTTTGAGAATTTGATTATTAAATGGCATCTGGTAGTCATCTTTGAGTTAAATCTGCTTGGTGTTCTATAACCTTCTTTTACTTGGATATTGATACCTTTCTCTAGAGAAATTCCCTGTTATTATCCCTTTGAATAAACTTTCTACCCTTATCTCTTTCTCTACTTCCTTTTAATAACTCTCAGATTTTACCTTTTGGGGCTATTTTCTGAATCTTGTAGGCTTGCTTCATTCTTTTTTATTTCTTTTTGTCTCTTCTGACTGTGCATTTTCAAATAGCCTGTCTTCAAGCTCACTAATTGTTTCTTCTGCTTTATCAATTCTGCTGTTGAAAGACTCTGATGTGTTCTTCAGCATGTCAATTGCAGTTTTCAACTCCAGAATTTCATCTTGATTCTTTTTAACTATTTCAATCTGCTTGTTAAATGTATCTGATAGAATTCTGAATTCCTTCTCTGTGTTATCCTGAATTCTTGGAATTTCCTCAAAACAGCTATTTTGAATTCTCTGTTTGAAAGGTCACATATCTCTGTTTCTCCAGGACTGGTCCCTGTTGTCTTATTTAGTTTGTTTGGTGAAGTCATGTTTTCCTGGATGATGCTGATGCTTGTAGATGTTTATCAGTATCTGGGCATTGAAGAGTTAGGTATTTATGATAGTCTTCACTATCTGGGCTTATTTGTAGCTTTCCTTCTTGGGGAAGCTTTCTAGATATTTGAAAGGACTTGAATGTTATGCTCTAAGCTGTATCTGCATTAGGGGGAACCCCAAGCCCAGTAACACTGTGGTATTTGCAGACTCATAGTGGTACTGCCTTGATTATCTTGGATAAGATCCAAAAGAATTCTCTGGATTATCAGGTAGAAAGTCTTCTTCTCTTCCCTTACGTTCTCCCATACAAACAGCGTCTCTTTCTCTCTGTGCTGAGCTACCTGGAACTGGAGTGGGGGTGACACACATACCTCTGTGGCCACCACCACTGTGGCTGGGCTAGGTCAGACTTAAAGCCAGCACAGCACCAGGTCTCACCCAAGTTCCACTGTAACCACTACCTGGCTACTGCCTATGTTCACTCAAGGCCCAAGGGCTGTACAATCAGCAAGTGGTGAAGACAGACAGGCTTGTATCCTTCCCTTCATGGCAGTGAGTTGCCCTTGCCCCTGAATCAGTCCATAGATGCCATCCAGGACTTGAGAAAAGTCTGGAGACTACAGAAAAAAGACCCTAGACATCTACCTGGTTTCTCTTGTACTGCTGCTGAGCTGGTACTTAAGCCACAAGATGCAGTCCCTCCCATTCTTCCCTTCCCTTTCTATAGACAGAGGAGCCTCACCTCATGGCCACCAGCACCCAGGTCCATGAGGAATACAGGCAGGCTTCCACTGATGTTTCCTTAAGGGCCAAGGTCTTTTCACTCAGCTTGTGGTGAACGTTGCTAGGCCTGCGACTCACCGTTCAGGGTGATGGGCTCCCCTCTGGCCCAGAGCAGGTCTAGAAATACCATCCAAGAGTCAATGCCTAGAACTGGGGACCCCAAGACACTGTCTGTTGCTCTACCCTGCTGTGACTGAGCTGGTACCTAACGTGCAAGACAGATGCCCCTTTACTTTTCTCAAGCAGATGGAATCTTTCTCCATAGCCACAACAGCTAGGGATGGGCTATGCTTCCCTCAAAGCATCTCAGAGTCTCACTTAAGGCCCATGTATTTGCCTTTTTTGTTCTTGGCTTATCTCACTTAGCATAATCTAATGTCCTTCAGGCTTAGCCATGTTTCCTCTGTTGTCTGAAATGACAAATGTTCTTTCTTTTTAAAGGCTGAATAGCATCTCATTGTGTGTGTGTGTGTGTGTGTGTGTGTGTGTGTGTGTGTGTGTGTGTGTATTACGATTTCTTTACCCATTCATCCATCAGTGGACACTTAATGTTGATTCCATGTCTTGGCTACTATGAATAATACTCAATAATACCCAGTAATACCCATGCCCCTGTGGCCACCACAACTGGGGCTGGGTTAGGTTAGACTGGAAGCCAACACAGCACCAGGTCTCACCCAAAGTCCACTGTAACCACTACTTGGTTACTGCCTATGTTCACTCAAGGCCATAGGGCTGTAAAATAAGCAGGTTGTTATGGATAATAGCCAAGATATGGAATGAATATGGGAATGCAGATATCTCCTCAACTTGCTGATTTTATTTCCTTTGCATTTATATCCAGAAGTGGGATTTCTAGGTCATATGATAATTCTTTTTTATTTTATTTTTTGAGAAACCTTTATACTATTTTCCATGCTGGTTATACTAATTTACATTCTCACTGAGTATAAAGGGTTCCTTTTTCTCCACATTCTTGTCACCATTTGTTATCTTCTGTCTCTTTGATAATAGCCATTATCAAATGAGTTTGAGGTGATATTTCATTTTGATTTAAATTTGCATTTCTCTAATGATTAATGATGTTGAATATTTTTTCATATACCTGCCAATTATTTGTCTTCTTTCGAGAAATGTCTGTTCAAGTCAGCTTAGAGCATTTCAGACAGAGAAAACTGATGTTGGATATGTATATATATATATACACACACACATATGTATATATGTATGTGTATATATGTAGATGTGTGTATATGTATACTTACAATTGTTATATCCTTTTGATAATTTGACCTTTTTATCAATTATCTTCTTTGTCTCTTGTGACAGCTTTTGACTAAAATCTATTTTGTCTGATATTAATATAGACACCTCTGCTCTCTGTTGGTGATTGTTTGTATGGAATATTTTATCTCCATCTCTTTACATTCAGACTATATGTTTCCTTAATGCTAAAGTGAGTCTCTTATAGGAAGAATATAGTTGAAATTTGCTTTTAAAAATCTATTTAGACATTACATATTTTTTTGATTGGAGAATTTAATCCGTTTACATTTAAAGTAATTACTGATAGGTAAGGACTTACTATGGTTATTTTTAAAATTGTTTTCTGACTGTTTTGTAGTTCTTTTGTTTCATGCCTCCTCTCTTGCTGCCCTCCTTTTAGAGTTGATAGATTTTTTTGTGTGGTATCCTTTGATTTCTTTCTCTTTATCTTTTGCGTATCTACTACAGGATTTTTTACGGTTAACACAAGGCTTACATAAAACATCATGTAGTTATAATAATCTGTTTTAAGCTGATAACATCTTAACTTTGACCACATACAAAACTTTATGCTTTATTCATCTCCCCACATTTTGTGTTACTGATATCACAATGTATCTCCTTTATATGGTGTGTACCCATTACCACATTATTTGATGACCACAATTTTTAATACTTTAATCTTTTAGCTTTTATGTTAGACTTAAAAAAATGATTTATGCATCACTCTTACAGTATTAGAGTAATCTAAACTCCACTGTATTCTTATTTTTACCGTGAGTTTTATATTTTCAAATGATTTCATGTTTCTAGTTACCACCCTTTTGTTTCACTTTGAAGAGCTTGCTTTAACATTTCTTGTAAGGCAGCTCTACTAATGATGAACTCTCATAGCTTTTGTTTGTCTGGAAACATCCTTATCTCTCTTCATTTCTGAAGACTTGCTGAGTATAGTATTCTTGGGTGACAGTTGTTTTCTTTCAGTACTTTGTATATATCATTCCACTCTCTCCTGGCCTACAAGATTTCTGCTGAGAAATCTGTTGGTGATTTTATTTTTTTTTAATTAATTAATTAATTAATTTATTTTTTAATTTTTTTGAGACGGAGTCTCGCTCTGTCGCCCGGGCTGGAGTGCAGTGGCCGGATCTCAGCTCACTGCAAGCTCCGCCTCCTGGGTTTATGCCATTCTCCTGCCTCAGCCTCCCGAGTAGCTGGGACTACAGGCGCCCGCCACCTCACCCGGCTAGTTTTCTGTATTTTTTTTTAGTAGAGACGGGGTTTCACCATGTTAGCCAGGATGGTCTTGATCTTCTGACCTCGTGATCCGCCCGTCTCGGCCTCCCAAAGCGCTGGGATTACAGGCTTGAGCCACCGCGCCCGGCCGATGGTGATTTTATTAAGACTCCCTTGTATGTGACAATTTTTCTTTCTTTTGTTGTTTCTCAATTTTTCTCTTTGCCTTTGACTTCTGAGAATTTGATTATGTTTCAGTGAAGATCTCTTTATATTTAATTTATTTAGGGTTTTTGGGCTTCAAGATTCTAGATATTTATTTCCCTCTTCAGTTTGGGAAATTTCCTTTTTATATATATATATAAAATAAGCTCTCTTCCCCTCTCTCTTTCTGTGCTCTTTGTGAGAATTCTATAAAGTGTATATTGGTTCACTTGATGGTGTTTCATAATTTTTGTAGGCTTTATTTATTCTTTTTCATTTTTATTTCTTTTTGTTTATCTGACTAGGTAATTTTAAATGACCTGTTTTAATCTCACTGATTTTTTTTCCTGCTGCTTGATGGAGTTTGCTGTTGAAGCTGTCTATGGAATTTTCCTGTTAAGGTACTGTATGCTTCAGCACCAGAATTTTTGTTTGGTTCACTTTTATGGTTTCTATCTGTTGAACTTCAAATTTTGTTGAGGTAGTGCTTTTATGATTATGTTTAGTTGTCTGTGTTTTCTTGTAGCTCACTGAACTTCAAGACAATTATTTTGAATTCTGTGTCAAGCAGTCATATATCTCCTTTTCTTTAGGGTTAATTACTAGTGCTTTATCTTGTTCATTTGGTGGTGTCATGTTTCACAGATAATTTTTTACTCTTCTGGCCATGTGCTTATGATTGTACATTCAAAGAAGTAGGCACCTATTCCAGGTTTTACAGATTGGCTTTGGCAGGGAAAACCCTCCAGTCTGAGTTGAGTTCTGAGATTCTGAGTTGACCATTTTGTAAGTCCCAGTGGTGGGTTTGCTGCTAGAGTCCTAGGGCAGGCTGGCCTGGTGTCTGGGTCAGAATGTGGGCAGATCTGGTACCTGGGTCAACAGAGACCTGCTTAAACCTGAGTCTATGGGGGTTGGGCCTGGATCCTGGGTCCATAAGAGCCAGTCTGGTGCTGATATGGGCCTTGAGCCTGAGTCATCTGGTGCTAATATGGGCCTATTCCAACAAGCCTTTTGTTGGAATAGGCTTGCCACCTGGGTTCATGGAGATAGTCCTGGAACTTGAGTCTTTCAGGGCTAACTTGGTACTGTGGTGGGCCTAGAAAGTGAGTCTGCAGGGGTGAACCTGGTTTCTGGGTCTACAGTTGCTGGTCTAGTGCCTGGGGCCACTGGGGCCAGCCTGGAGTCTGGGGCTACAGGGGCTGACCTGGAGTCTGGGGTTATGGCAGCTGACCTAGAGCCTGGGGTGGCTGAACCAGCCAGGTGTCTGAGGCTTCATGGGCCAGCCTGGAACTGACATCTGCAGGTGTTGCTCTGGCATTGAGGAGGTCCTGGAAGGTGGGTCCTTGGGTGTCATTATGGGGCCTGGATCCTGGGGCCATGGGGCTGGCCTGACAGTAGGGTAGGCCTGGAGGTATGATCCATGGGTGCTGACTTAGAGTCTGGGGCTGTGGAGGCTGGCCTAGTGCTGAATTTCATTGAAGCAGGCCTGATGCTGGGGTTTGTGGCAAAGCCAGGTGCTTATTTCACTTTCCCTCCTACATGTGGAGGTTATCTCTCCATGTTGTGCTGTCCAGGCTTAAGGGAGGGGTGACTCAGATAATGTGAAGGTATCCTTCCTACCCTCTTCAATGTGTCATTTCTTATTTCTGTGCTACTTCCAGTTGCTGTTATCTCTCACCTGAGTTTCCTTACCTGTTATGAAATTATTTTTGTGCAAGGATAAATTGTTCAAATTGATGTTCCTCCAAGGGGATGAGTGCTGGAAAGTCCTATTCTGTCATCTTGCTGATGTCACTCTCCCTGTATATTTTAGTTTCTTCATTTTTTGAATCACTTCTTGTTCCAAATAATATGTCTGTCTGCTCATAGATTATACATGATTAATAATATTTAAAGAAAGCAATTAATTTGATGGTGTTAAAATTTTATTTATTGAAGAAGTATATTTTGGCCATGGAAACTTTGAGGAACATTTGCTGGTGTTTGGGGGGAAAGAGATTATTCATTCATTCATAGTGCAATGCATGGCATATAAAACATACTTATTAAAGAGTGCCTTTTAAGCTATTATTAATGTTGTTAATATAGTAACATATTAATAGTAATAATCACACTGGGCTAGTATATGAAGAATGTGAGCTGTAAGAAAGTCATCACTGGGTTCATGTTGTAGCAGTTAGAAACCGTCTCTGACTAAGGTACTAAATTTCTCCAGATCTGAATTGTGTCATCTATAGGAAAAGAAGATTAAACCTATCTTGCCAGTGTGAATGAGAATTAAAATGATACGCCATGGTTCAAAGGCATGCAGTAGGCATTCAACATATATGTATATTAAACACATATTTTTCTACTTTTCTTAAAATCCCATTAATTTTTTTAGTTAAGTCTTTTTGATTTCGCCATACAGAAAAATTCATCTGCAAGGAGGGACAATTTTAGCTTTGCTTTGTTAATAAACATTTTTTTCCTTATCCTATTGTGATTACTAGAACTTGTAGAACAATAATAAACTATAATGATGTCAGTCTACTTTTTCTACTGTTTTGTCTCACTGGGAATGATTTTATTATATTTTAATAAGGTATGATTTTGTTGTCAAACTCTAGTAGCATTATCATAGTCAACATTTTTTCCTATGTTTACTTTAATAAGGTTTGTTTATCTTTTTGTTTCCTAATCAGGAATGTATATTGACTCTCATTATCTGTTTTTTTCATCAGTTTCCAAAATAGTCTTCTTTTTTTTTTTTTTTTGGTCTTTCTTTTTCTTTTTTTTCCCTATTAAGCTGAATAATTGAGACTGCTAATGCATAACCATCCTTTAATTACTGGTGGCAACTGTACCTGTTGTATTTATTAATAATAAACATAAAATGTTATTCTCCTTATCGTCTAGCCACTGGTCTTATAGAAGTCCATCTGTCTTCTCTCTCTGATGTCTGCATCTCATGTTCTTTTGCACAGTGCTTTTCGGGGGAGGGAGAAAATGGCAAGGATGCCCACTTGCAAGTGCACATGGAGGGTGACTGCCACAGGACTAGCTGGGCATTTGGAGAGATAAACCCACAAGTTCCTGGTCCCTGTTGTTGGGAGATTTGGAGGACTCTGGGAGTCTGTTCTCTTATGCCATTCTGTCCCCTGCAAATTGCTGCTGCAGCAGCCTCTGACCAGCTGCCAGGCACCTGACTTCGTGTCCCTCTGACCACAGAGGACCAAAGCCATGTCTGCCCAAGACTGTTTCCATAGAAATGCAAATACATAGCAAGAGCTTCCTCTTTGGACCACCTTATTCTTCTCTTCCCTTTTTGTTTCTAAATGTTTTATGACAGTAGCTTGGATTTCACAACAGGGAGATGTGTCACACAGTCATGCAGTTCCCTATAAATAGATAGTTTTTCTATTCTCTCTATTATTTTTTGAAAATGCAAAAAATAATGACAGATAAACTTCTGGGTCTTTATAAAGAGGTAATGTGCATTTCTGCAGGGGTAAGGAGGAAAAATAGGAGCTAAACCTAGTGAGGTCTATGCCGATGGGTCTGGCTTCAGGTTGGTCATATAGAAGGGAAGCTCTTATGGAAGGAGATGGCCTCAGTCTTGCATCAGACTCCAGAGGCAATTAAGAGCCCAGTCTTCTGACTCTTAGTATCAGGTATAAGATTTTTGTCCTTTGGAAGAGAGGCACACCTGTTTCTACACTCTAACTTGCCTCCACCAGTTTCAAAGATGGTCAGTTCAAAATAGTTATAATCTTCAGGGAGAGGGGAAAACCTACTTTTAAGCTTCAAAATGTGTTGATTTTGAGTTGAATTGTTCATATTCAACTTTCTGGAAGACCAAGGTTGGGCAGGGTAGGATATAAGCAATGAAAAACTAAAGACAGGAAGTGTGTTTTGGGTTTGACTGTCCAGAAACAGATTCTGAGATGAGGATTCATTTGCAGGTAACTTATGAAAGGAAAGCTGGTAAGGAAGGTGAAAATCAGACTGTGAAGAGTTGGAAGCCAAGCAAGGGCATGATCTCAGGCACAGACCTGTGGAAGCTGACTTTAGCCTGATCCCACAGGGAAACTGGAGTGTAAGTTAAACCTCAGAAGTGTTCTGACCTGAAGTAAGGGAGTTGAGTTTCCATAAAAATTCGCTGAATCTCAATAGTTAAATGTTTCCAGCAGAACATAATTTCCTAGGAACTTCTGGATTTTTGTAAATGTGGTCAGAGTAGCACAAGGCTCAAGTAGCACAAAGGTGGTCCCCTAAAAAAATAATAGGCTCCAAGAGACACACAAAAAATAAGAAAGGGATCTGCATGAAGCTGAGTGGGCTACTAAAATGGTCCCTCCATGAAGGGATTAGTCCTGCAATGGACTCAGGTTAAGTCAGATTCCAAAGTCTCATTCAGGTCCATGAAATCAGTACTTTGCAGGGTGGAGCCGACTACGAAATCAGTATTTCTTAGGGTTGAATCCCCAAAACCTGCACGTTTGTTCAGCTCTGGGTGATTCTAATGCCTTCTAATGGTGGAGGACCACCGTTCTAAGTGTTGCAATGGGCTGAGGATTAGATCACTGGAAACAGAAAGCTGGGGGCAAAGGTGATCAGAAGGATAGCTCTTGAAGTAGGAAGAGACAGTAGTATGTGAGGCTGCAAATAATGCAGGCTGTGCAGCCAAAACCTCTTCCATTCCTATCCTGGCCCTGTGATTCTGTGATGTGGAGAACTCCACCTGACTTCTTAGAGGCTTAGTTTCTGTATTGATATGAATCATAGGGTCATATACTTAATTCTTAGGTCATACACTTAATTCATGAAGCTCTGAAGAGTTCACTTGTTCACTTATACATTTGACAGATATTTATTGAGCACCTATGTATTTCACCAGCAATTTTCTTGGGTCCTGAGGTCATAGGGATGAGGATGAATAAGGCAGATAGGATTCCTGCCTACTTGGAGCTCAGGGGCTAGGCTGTCACATGCTCTGTGAAATAAAATTCCCACTTTCTTCTCAGACTCTCTTAATGTTCTCTCTCCATCTCCACCTGTGGCCTTTCCACATTCCTGATTTCCCCCGGGTCTGTAGGGCATAAGGACACAGACAAAATGGTCAGAGATGTTACACTAAGTTTTTTGAAAAGAGCTGCTATAGAAAACCTACTGCTATAAAAAATAGAATAATGTAAGACAGAGAGAATTGTCTCAGAATGAAGAAGGTGTTTGGAGAGTCTGATTACAGGCAAAAAGTTAAAGGTGCTAAGAAGTCTGGTATCTAAAAAAAAAAAAAAAAAAAATAGAAGTTACCCAGGTTTGTCAAAAGATATTTTATATTACAGTGGAAAAGACCTTGAAATAAAAGTAATTCATTCATTCTTAATTTTTGATTTTTAACCCAGTTGTCAACCTCCCTGTCCCTTGGGATTGGGATAAGATGGTCTCAAATATCCATTTCTGTGACCTTTCTCCAGGATCTCCCTGAGTTTTCATAATTTTTCCTACTCATGGCCTCCTGATCTCTAATATGCAATCTTTGTTTTGAGCCACACTGATTTAGATGTCAGATATAGCTTCTTCACATCTTTCTAGCAAACAAAATCAACTGACGTACAAACCAAAACAACCACAAGGAAAACACAGCCATGTGCTTCAATCAAACTCAGAATGGAGGAAGGGTTTCCATCACAGGAACAAGCTAATCTAAAGGGATAAAAAGATATCCATTTTCCAAATGATTGGCACACATTGCATAGCTTCACTAGCTGTGGATCCACTGGGCTTTCTCTTCTTTCCTCCTTCTATACTTTTCCTTCTCCCTCTTTTTTCTCTAGTTTGTCTCTTTCCCTCCTCAGTGTTGTGGGAGGGAAATCAGTACATTTTTCTTTTATCCGTAGAAAGACAATACCCCTACCTTAAGGAGTGTCTGGACCTAAGAGGGACTTATCATGGTTTTCTCATGCAAAGAGAACCCTTCCCTCAGGGGAATTTTGACTTCAACTGGTTGGATAATGCAGTTGTTTCCATCTCATTATGATCCTTTGAATACAGTCGACACTAATGGATCCCCTTGTTATGGTTTACATTCCCACCCCTAAAGACTACTTTGGAATTTGCTTGATCTCTTGGGACAGGTTTTCTTGTTATCAAATGCAACCTTTCCCAATTCTGGGGCATTTCTGGAACATAAAGACACATGTGCATGGGTATTTTGCATACCCTCAAGAACCAAATGAGTAAGCAAATTGCTCCTCAATTTTTTTAATGTGGGCCACTTACTAGGATTCATTTCTATGAGGATGATAGCCTAGCTCCTAGCATAACCTCCTCTCCATAAGTTTACTTGATTCTTCACCCATTTCTTAACAAAATGAATTGCTCCATTTTCAGGGCTTCCAGAATTTTAGATACTTCTCCAGAGTAACATGTTCTGCCTGGCTTGTTGTTTACTTTGGGTGGAGAGTTTCTCGAGATACTCCATTTTGTCTTCTTTTCTTTTTTTGTTATTCTAGGAAACCAGGATGAATGACAAGGTAATTTTAGCCTCTCTTCCTGCTGAAAGGACAACCAAGTCCACACTCTTGGAGGTGCAAGCTCCCCATTATTCTGGGGAAAACTGGAAATGGAGGGTTATTGAGACTAGTTTGATAGAAAGTAACTCCTTTTGGAACCAAGTTCCAGGAGTTGTGACTTTTTGTAGCTGCAGAGCTGAAAGATGGTATGACCTCTGTTGGGAGTAGCGGGTGCCTACCTGCTTAGTGGACAGCTGCTAGTTTAGCCTGTTCAGTATCTACTGCCCCTGCTTCTGGGAACAGAATTTCTCCCCTAATTCTATGGAGAACCACCTCTCCCCTATTTTAAGTCAATGAATTTTTTCCAGGGGTTGACTCTACAGTCACTTTCAAGGCTAGGTATGTGACCATGTGGCCAATCAGAGTGTATTTCATACTTCTTGTCTCAGTTCAGGGATCGGTGTGGGACTGAAGCCTGATTAATGAGGCTCAGTTTCTCACACTGAGAAAATTCTACTCATCTTTTAAGACCAGGAACTTTAGCTGCTCCCCACTTTCTGCTCTCTCAGAGCTACCCCATCACAGAACCCATCATGTGGGATTGTGGCTCTCCTTTTTTATCTGCCTTCCTCCGGGGCTGTGAAGTGTAGGGGCAAAGACTCTTTTCAACTCATTGCCAGCACATAATGGGGAAATTGGCTCATGGTAGGTACTCAGTCAATCTTTATCAAATGCGGAGGGTGTTGAGGGAGGAGGGTTCAATCTTGGCAGCTGGGAAGGTCAGGTTGAGTAAGGACAGGGCTGAGGGCTCTGGATTTTGGCAAGATCATGCTTCAGATCTGATCTCCAAAGAGCCTTATTAAGAAAACAGCAAAACTGAGAATTGCAGTGATGTCTCCAGCAGACCTCCCAGTCCCCATTAATGACTCCTATAATAGCTTTTCATTGCCTCCTCGTTCCTTAAGAAAGTCTCACATTGTCATCCAGGCCTGTTAAACGTTCTGTGGGTCCATTATCAAAATAGCATTTTCAGCTTCACTGAACACATGTAGGAAATGTTGTCGTGTTTAAAGAAAAAAAAAAAAAAAAACACAACTCTGAGAATAAGCACAGATTGTATTGGAGTAATTATCTCCTTTCCAACAGCCTTTTGGAAAAAGAGGATATTTCTAATTTTTGGAAAGCCAAGCAGTACATCTAAAAGAGTAAGTTGTCACTGATTAGATTAGTAACTCAACAATTGAAACCTGACATCAAATTAATTTCTCCCCCTCCACCTCCCACCCGCCTCTCTGCCAACCCTTTCTTCCTCATAATAAAGACAAATTGCACACAGATTTCTGATGGATGCCTGGTGTGAGGGTCATTTTCTGACTGCGTTTCTGTGGGAGTACAAAGCAGGTCTGTAAATTTAAGTGGAGAATGGCTCCCACACTTATGATGGTGACACTGGGCTTCAGACCAGAATCACTCTGGGTCAAAGGCTTGGCTCAGAGTCACGCATGTGCTGCCTGCAGAGAGGGGAGCTCAGGGACTGAACATGCACAGCAGAAGAATCAAGGTCTTAGGTTGTCATCAGCCGTTTTATGACCACTGTCTCCAGCTCTCAAAGTGATGCCTTAACAGTGTCTCTGCAGTCCAGAGGAGCTGAAGTGCAGGCCCAGCTCTGCCATTTAGCAGCAGCACAGCCTCCGTATTGTGCTTTTCAAGCCTGAATGTCCTCACCTGTTAGCACCTGAATGGCAACTCCAGCCTCATAGGTTAGTAGGAAAGAGCAAAGTCACTGATGGATGTGAACATGTGTGGTGGATGATCAGGAAGGGCCACCTTCTTTTCAGGCCAATATTTGCCCTTCTCCCTATCCTTCCATTTCATCTGAAGTGGAAGACCCTGTCTGGATGGCTCCAGATCTCCAGGTCACAGAGAAAGCTGGGACACATCACAGAATGAAAAGCAGATTCCTGTTAAGTACACAGAGGAGGGCATGAGCAGCTCATCTTTGTGGAGCCCAGGAAGGCTCCTTGGATAAAGTGGCAAGTAAGCTGCACCAGGGAGGAAGGGCAAACATTTCCTAGATGATAAAGGAGGAGAGGGCTCCTGGGCAGAGAGCTCAAGTGGCCTTTCAAGAGCACTTAAGGAGAAGACAGTTGCCCTCAGTCCCCAAGGTGGATCATGCTTATGGGTTAGTCATTCTCAGACTTCATGGATCTCAAGGACTTGTGAATCGTCCAGTGAGTTTGTTGAAAATGTAGCTTCCTGAATCATTAGGAATACAAATCGAAACTACAATGAGATATCACCTCACACCTGTTCGAGTGGCCTTTATCAAAAACAGAAGAGGTAACAAGTTTTAACAAGCATGTGGAGAAAAGACAGTCCTTGTATACTGTTGCTGGGAATGTAGATTGGTAGAGCTGTCATGGAAAACAATATGGAGGTTCCTAAAAGAATCATATAACCCAGCAATCCATCTTGTAGGTATACACCCAAATAAAATACATAAAATCAGCACCTTGTAAAGATATCTGTGCCCCCGTGTTCCCTGAAGCATTATTCACAATAGCTAAGATAGGGAAATAGCGTAAGTGCCCATTAATGGATGAATGTATAAAAACACTGTGAATATATATAAAAATATATATACCCCAAATACACAGAAATATTATTCAGCCATTAAAAAGGAAATTGTGCCATTTGCAACAACATGGATGAAACTAGAGGACATTGTGCTTAAGTGAAATAAGCCAGATAAAGAAAGAAAAATATTACATAATCTTACTTATATGTGGAATCTTAAAACAGCAACATCAACAACAACAATAAAACACTCAAATAGAAACAGAGAGCAGACCAGTGGCTGCTAAGGGCTGGGGGTGGTGTGGAATGTGGAGATGGTGGTCACAGAGTAGAGTTTAATTATGCAGGCTAAGTAAGTCTAGAGAGATAATGTATAGCATAAGGACATTATAGTTAATATGATATTACAGACTGGACATTTCCTGGGAGAGTAGATTTTAGGTTTTTAAAAAATAGCTGTGCAGGATGATGGATATGGTGAGTCACTGGACTATAGAAACCATTTCACTCTGTATATGTATATCAAATATTATGTTGTACACCTTAAATATATATCATCAGAAAGCATCCTGGAGCAGGGCCCAGGAATCTTTGTTTCCACCAGCTCCTGGGTGACACTGTACAGGTGATCAGAGGAAGAAAAGAGACACAGGGATACAGGTATGGGAGTGAGTACAGGGAAAGGGCTCAAACATTGTCCTCTCCCAGGTAGGGAAGCAGAGTCTGGGGTCTTAGGGTCTTACTAGACCATGGGCCCTGCATTAGCAGACGCGAGGAGCAAATGAGAACACCAGGGTGATTATTACAACTTTGTTAGGAGTCACGATGGGCTGGATAGAAGGGGCAGGTTCAGTTACAAGGGTTTCATTTAAAAGACACATGCTGGAGAGAATAGGGAAGGTCGGAGTGGGAGGTACAAGGAGCAATCACCAGGAGAAACTTCTCTCTTGAAACCTCCATCCAGGGTGGACTGGAGCTGGTGAGGCTGAAGGCAGGGAGGCCAGAGAGGGACTGTGACACTAGCCCAGGTAAAAGACACTGAACCCTGAGCTAGGGCACAGGGCAAAGGCAAGGGGAGAAAGAATCAGACGGGAAATGTTTTGAAGATGGAGAGGACAGCACTTAGTGATGGCGTTGGAGGCCCTGAGGGAGGCCTACCCCGGAACTCAGCTTCTCTTCAGTGTAGCCTGGGAGGTCTTTGGTGGGATGAGATGGACACTAAAGTCACAGCTTGGGATATAGAAGAAAAAGTCTTCTAGAGAGGAGAATGAGCCTGCTCTCTCACTTGTAGCCAAGGTTGAGAAGTGAATCCTCAGACTCTGAACACTGCAGCCCCCTGCAGCTCTCCAGGAGGCTGGGGCTCAGGTTTACAGCCTCATTCCCACAATAGAGCTACTCCAGCACAGACCCAACTTTTCCTTCAAAGGCCAACATACAGGCAAAGCACAATTCTGTTGCTTCTTGACCATATGACCTAGAACTAGTTGCTACCTATCTCTGAGGAACAGTTTTCCCATCTGTTAGGTGGTTATTACATTGGACTATGGATTAGGTGGCTGTTTCATGAGGCTGCTGGAGTGAAAGCATTGTCTGTGCAAGTGAAAGTGGGAATCATTACAGTTTTTCCAGGGCAAGTTTCTCTAGGTCCTGGGAAGCTAGAGCCTCTTTAATTCACAGGGGTGGGCTCTTCTATTGACCAGCAAGGTGATGATACTGCCTGTAGATGGGAAATATACTAATTGGGAGAATCCACTGCAAATTTCTGGTAATTTACAGCATGAGCAATGTTGAAGAAGCTTAAAAGCTGAAAGAGCAGTGTTCTGTGTGTGTGTGTGCACTGTTGTGTGGTGTGTGGTGTGTGTGAAGTCACAGTGAATAATAATTGGCTACTTTGGAGTGTTTTCCACCCTGGATGACAACCAAGGAGGTGGGGGCAGCCAGTCAATATCAGAGACGGCCCACAAACTTCTGCCACTGTCTCAGAGCGAGCACAAGCCCACATCCAGCCCTGCCAAGTCCCCTCATCAGCTGGCAATGATTGCGAGTAACACCAAAGGGGTGAGCACTGTCAGAGACCAGGGAGAAGGGGAAATGTGAGCCAGACAGGGCTGCAGAGACTGCAGGGGCCTGGGCAGCCTCAGAAGCCTTATTAAGGATTTGGGTGTTTATTCCAAGCACAGTGGGAATTCATCGAAGTATTTTCAGCAAGGGGGTTATACAATTAGTTCTGTGTTTCATAAAGTTCACACAGGCTGCTGTGTGGAGAATGGCTTCAACCAGGTAATCCATGTTAAGGTCTTTGCTCTGGCCTGGGCTATAATAAGTGCTCAGGAAACATTATTCAGTTGCTATTATTAATCTGACAGCTGCCAAGTGCCTGGTGCGAATGAATGGTAGTTCAGCAAATGGACCTTGGGCACTTCCCTTCTCCAGCAAAGCACTGGGGTGGTTCCAGGCTCAATGTGCCAAGCTCAGCTGAACCTGGCAGGCTTCCATGTGTAGCTGCGAACACTCAAAAGTGGGGCCCAGCCAGGCCTGTGATAGGAGCAAGTAGAAGCTTCCAGTGTGGAGTTCCAATGATTGTTCCTGAGCAGCGAGGATAGTAGTGTTGGCAGAAAGCCCCAGCAAGGAGAACTGTGCCCCATGGAGGGTGGAGGGGGATTCTTGCTTCTTGGATTTGTCCTAGGATCCCCAGTTCACAGCCCACCTGGCAATCGGGGCCACTTGACTGCCTATGCTGCTGAGTTCTCAGGGGGATCTTCTGGGTTCTCAGACCTGAAGAAGGAGAGACAGGGATACTACACAGGGACAAACTAGGCACTCCCAAGGCAGGAGCTCAGCCAGGAATATAGGCCTCTTGAGTTGATTAGAAACTCCAGAGGGGAAATGGATGTGATCCTGCATCCTGTCATCTCTGGAGTCTCTCTGATCTTCCTTCAGGAATATGAATACCAGGCAGCCTGTAACTGCGGCAGCCACCTAGTAGACTTTTTCCTACCCAAGGGCACTGCAGCAGGGGCCAGTAGGCCAGAATTCCAGCAGCAGTGCTGCAGGCCCCTTGCTATTCTCCTTTCTCTCCTCAATGCTGATGGATCCCATGTCTTATCCCTATAAAAGTTCTCTGTCCAACATGGCAGTCACCCACGTGCCTATGAGCACTTGAAATATGGCTTAACTTGAAACATGCTGTACGTATGAAGCACACTCTGAATTTCAAAGACACAGCACAAAATAATGTTAATTACATCACTATTTGATTCTTGCATTGCTCGATATTTGGAATACAATGGGTTAAATAAAATATATTATTAAACTTGATGTGACCTGTTTATATTTACAATTTTTTAAATGTGTCCACTAGGAAATTTAAACGTGCATGTTTAGCTGGCATTATATTTCTATTGGATAGAGTTTATCTAGCTTTAATTAGGCGAAAATGGTTCAATAGTACAAAGAAAAACATGATACTTTTAATTTCCTCTGAGGTATGAATAGATGAGAAGGACACAATAAATCCCAGTGACTGTAAGACGGTCACAGGAATATACAGAGCCTTGAGCAGATAGAGTGGAAATAAGTACCAGCCTTGGTGTCGGAGCATCATGGGTTCATAACCCAGCCCTGTTACTTCTTCTTGTGTGATTATAGACATGTCAGTTAGCCTCTCTGTGTCAGGGTAGGCCCCTTTGAGCAAAATGAAGGTAGGAATATACACCTCATAGAGTTGTCAGGAGATTAAATGAAAGAACATGCGTAAGTGTCCTAGATGGAGCTCTTGACACTCAAAGAGAAGGCATCAATATTCTTTAGTTTTTCCCAACAATATGTGAGAAGACCATCCCATCTGAAATTTCAGAACTGGGAGGTTTCTTCTGAAAACAAGGCTGATGGTCCTTCCAGTTCTTTAAATTCGTTCATTCATGGATTCATTCATTCAATAACTATTCTTTGAGATGGTTAGAGAGGAAAATGAGGTGGGCGAGGTCCCTGCCATCACGGATAAGGATCACTCTTATAACCCGGGGTGGTGTTTGTGTGTTTGAAGGGGCTGGAGGTGGCGGATGTGCTTTCCTGGCAAATGCCAGGAGATTTTTGTCCCTTTCTGGCAGATCTCTCAGCCCCTTTTTGAGCTCAACCAGGCTCTTCCATCCACAATGGAAGCAGCCGAACCCCTCCCTGACCCGCTCACTGAGAACCAGTCCTCTTGTCCAGGTCTGTGATGCTCAGTGTTGTAATTTCCACAAAGCCAGGCTGAAGGCAGCCCGTTAGCGAGAGCTGCCTCCCCATCACACCTCATTCTGTCTCCAGCTCTTGAAACCCACTTAATGCTGTGCTGGGCACTCCCCTAGGATTTCTGTCAATTCATGCTGATCCCCAAGGGATGAGGGCCTCTTGTCTGGCGGTTCGCCATTCTGAGCTTCAGGGGAACACAAAGACAAGAGAAAGCAGATGAGGAGGTTCTGTTAAAACACACAGGGTGTCTTGGCTTGGGGATTCTTTGAGCACAGACAGAAGTGTGACTGGGTGTGAATGTTTGAGTGGGGGCCACAAAGCCCACCCTCATCCTCATGATACTTCCTGTTGAATATGCTGCATGTACTATCTCCCTGAATTCCTTTAAAGCCCTTTTGGGTAGATCCCATATCATCCGTATGTCTCCTGTCACACTCAAAATCTCACATACAAACAGTGGTAGAGGTTTGTTTTAAACTTAAGTCTGTGTTAGTCAAGAACCCTGTACCATAACTCTTATACCCTATACCCTACACGTAGGGGCAGAAGTTTGCTAAGAATATTCTCTTTCATTATCTGACTATTTCATTTGTCAAAGACACAGGCTCACAAGCTGAAATGAAAGTTCAGGGGATAATATCTGAGTCCTTTTGTGCCCACTCAACCCACATCACTGTGGGTGAATTTCTTTCTTCTCTGCTCTTTGTTCATACTGGATGGATTGATCCACAGGGTGAGTCTCTCAGGTACAGGATATGTACACAACAGAGCTATTTGTGTTGCTTTCCAGCTTCAAACTATATAGGAAGAAGGAATGCCTTATAGAGTTCATTCTTGTTTAGTGTAGTTGTTGGGAGAATTAAATTTAAAAATATTTGGAGTTGGCTTATACCAGTGCACCAATTAATAACACAATCACTTTCAAAGAGATGATGTATGCGAAATGTTCTCACAGAATGCCCAGTTACAGAAGGTGCTCAGTAAATTCACAGGAAGGATAGGCTGTTATCAGCTAGTGTCACCTTAGCAAGAAGGAGATCTGTAGTTCTTAATCTTGAGTGTATAGTAGAGTCAATGAGGGGCCTAGCGGAAATGTAGACTCTTTTTTTACTCCTTCCTTCCCATTCTGATTCAGAGAATCATGGGTGGGGCATTGGCCACTGCATTTTTAATAAGCCGTCTAAGAGATTCTGATATGGATGTTCCCTTTGGGTTATTCTTTGAAATTCCCTGGGCTGGGTTGGTGGATTATATGGCAGTTAGACCAGAGATTAGGAGACACAGGCTAAGTACCTTATACTGGGGTAGGTAAACAGTGTGAGGAGCATAATCCTGGATCATGGGATGGAAGCATAGAGGGTATTCCAAGAAATGGAGTGTGGGTAAAGGGAAGGTTGGTCTCAGGAGTGGAAAGAAGGCACTTCAAGGGGGAATTGGTGGTAGCAGAATGCACACGCCTCTGAGATTTCATGTTTTTCTACCTGGGCGTCCCTGTGCCATGCATATACGATCTCACTGCTCTACTGAAATAAATTTTAAGGGTCAGTTCAGCTGTGACCTCTGCTAGCAATCCTGCTATGAGCCCCTAAGGTACTTTAGTTACTCCACATTTTCAGCACAAGATGATCTCTTTCATTTCTGTATCCTCAATGACCAAAACGGCGCTGGCATATAGAAGGACCTTAATCAGTGGTGGTGATTAAATGGCTTATCACTTTTCCAGAATAGCTGCCAGAAGCTTTGAGGAGTTAAGCTTTACCAAAATGATTTCTTGATTGATTGATTTTTGGGTGCAAAGTTGCTTAGGGAATTCCACTCTTATTATGATTCCTTGATTTTGTAGATTTGGAATTGGGGGTCAACACATGGGCTCTGGGGCAAGGGCTGAAGTGCTCCCATCCAAGGGGAAATTTTGTGATCATGGGCCAACAGGGAAAGCAGAGAAAGAAAGAATGGGAAAACTAGCCAGTGAGAAGAAACGAAAAAGGACGAAAGAAAAAGATAGGAAGAAAGATCGAAGGGGAATGGGAGAGTGGGGAGGAGAGAGAAGGTGTTGATACCATTTTTCTTTATTCTGTGTCTAAAGCTTTATTTTCATAACATAATGAGAGCAGCCACTGCTCATAAAAATAAGTGGATTAAGACCCAGAATGTTAGTTTATTTTTCTGATGCTGGACCTTCCATTAAGGGCCAGAATCAGAATTTGAATCCAACTCTTTTGACTCCATGACTGGTTCTCTGTCCCCCACACCATGGAAAGCAAAGTGAGTAGCATATTTTGTTAGTTGCGAATTTCTCATGTAGCCACGTCATTCATCACCAGTCAATCACAACATCTTTGTTTGTTTGTTTATTTTTGCCATTGAAGCTAAGTAGGACCTTGGACTCCTTCTCAACACCATGATCCTGGAACATACACATTCCCATGAGATTTAGCATTTAAGATCAGACCTGCTTGTTACTCTGTCCAAGACTGGCCTGTTCCAGGGCTCTAGGGAATTTACTTTCAGTGGTTATTTCAATTGAAAACCCTGGGACTCTGACTGTACTTACTAGGGGATTAAAGAAAAAACAACAACTATAGTGTTGAACAGTGTCTGATTCTCTAAATCCTGTTATGAGGAAAAAGGAGGTAAGCTATGTTGGTAGGGGGACGGTCAATGATAATAATAAAACATAAATAATAGTACTCTCTATTATTTATTGAATGCTTACTATGAGCCAAAGACTTAAGTAGGTTCAAACATGAATTCATTTGTACCTTATAATAACTTTATGAGATTTACAGATGAAGACAGTGAATATAGAGAGGGTCACCTTGCCCCAGGTCATACACCTGGAAAAGATAGTGCCAGAATTCCAAGCCAGGTTCCAGAGCTGAGGTCTTCAGCAGAAAACCATGCTATGTACAGGTTTTGAAGGAATTAGCATTTTTAGCTACCTCAGACATGCTTAAGGCAGTTCCTGGTGGTCATTTCCCCTCCACCTCCACCCATAACAGGTCAGGGATTTATGGGATGGTTTGGAGGTCCCAATCCGGGCAACCGATGGCTTATTCAGAAGTTAGTCACTATTTCGTTTCAGCCCTGGCCACTCCCTGCCCTGCTGTCATGGGTAAGAAGCCTCATAACTGGGCTCTGTGGAGATGAAGTTGGCACATGCAGGAAATGAGTTGGCAGTGGATCTCCGGGGACCCCAGGATGGGTGATTTTAGGTTTCTGCAATCCCTTCCTTCTGATTCCACTGTAGGGTGAAGGGAAAATGAATTGGCATTGAGTGTCTCCCTCCAGGGCCCCTGCAGGGCAGTTTCTTCTTAGGTGGAGTCTCACATCAGCTCTGTGGAGTGGTCTGGACAATATCCTCAGCCTTAATGTGAGCAAGTTGAGGTGTAAGGAGACAGCAAAGATGCAAACTTATTTTTGTTTGACTCATATTGAGTCTCTAAAAGGATAACGTGGGCCTTAGCCTCAGTGACGAAAAACCAATGGGGAATCAATCAACAGAGACTATGAAGGCCAATGTGTTTCATGAAATAATTTTGGAGCTCGGGGCCAATTTTGGAGGGAACTTTCTGGGACCTCTGTTTCTTTACTTTTCCTGTTGACTTGTAGCAAGGGTTAAATGCCATTGCATGTACATAAAACTTTGCATAAAACCTCTCTTCCACTTTCTGCCATAATCAGTTCTATTATGAAATCACAAAATCTTTATTTGTCTAGTAATATAGTTTTTCACAAAGATATATGTGGGGCAGAAACTTGGTTGGCATGGCTGCCAATATAGGAGAACACAAATATATTTATAAGCCCTTATGTTTTGTTCATGAAGAAGGTAGCTTTCTATAATACAATGAAGGCTTGAGAGTTAATTTTTACTTGTCTTGGATGATTTCCTACATTGCCTAAAATAGAGCAGGTCTTCTGGCTGGAGCACACATGATTCTGGATAAGCAATTATCCTCTTTCCACAGGGCTCATATAGACCCTTGATACCCAAGCTGTGGTAAGGGAACCAACATCAGCATCATCATGTAGGACCCTGTTAGAAATGTAGACTCTCAAATCCCATCCAGAACCTACTGAATCAGACTCTGCATTTTAACAAGATCCCCAGGTGATCTGATGCACATTATAGTTTGGAACATGTTGGGGCAGACAACTTTTTCTGAATCCTTAGTGTCGAGTGAATGTTTTTTCTTTAAAATTAGAAGATAGGCCTATCAGGAAACCACCTGCCAGTACAACATTACAGAGATTAGGGACTGATCACACTGATTGACAAAGGTTTGAGGGGCAGAGGAACCTCCAACTTCCATTGCTGTGACTTTCAATCTATTTTTATTTGCTATATTAGAAACGTGGTCAGATGTTTCTTGGGCAGAAGGGGGCCTTCTCTAAGATGGAAGAAAAATATCTTCACTCCAGGAATGTAGATTAGTCAGTTATTATCATCATCATCATCACTATTGGCACAGCAGTTCCTAACTTTGATGAAGGGGAATCAGTTTGGGCTCAGATTTTGAGTATTAAGTAGTGCCTTCCATGTGACTGAAAGGCCACAGAAGGAAAAGAAGATAATTGGCCTCTGATATGGGTGGAAGGCAGGCAGACTGGAGAAGAAGGGGAATCTAGAGGGCAGAGTCCAAATGACAGACCCAGAGTAGACAAGAGGTAGAGAGGGAGGTGTTTGTCTGGGGAGGTGCTGGGGGAGAAGGCTGACACGGAGACCTCTGGGGAAGAGGGTGTTTTTGGTGGCAAACAGTGGTATTGGGTTAGATTTCCAGTCTTCTGCGCTCTGGTTTGCATTATGAGTGGACACTTAGATCACCTACTCCCAGGGCCTTCACTCAAGAGAGAGTATGGCTACCTTCTCCAGGTGCCCTCTCTAGCCAGCGGGAACAATGCCAAATCCGTGCTGTGGGTTCTTCCTTCCACAGGACCACAACTTACAGCTCTACTGAGGGTAAAACTTTGTGCTCCCAAAAGATATGTTGAAATCTTAACCTATGGCATGTGTGAAAATGACTTAATTAGGAAATTGGGTCTTTGTAGATGTATTCAAGTTCAGAGGACATCATACTGGACTAGAACGAACCCTAACCCTATGACTGGTATCCTTACAAGAAGAGATGATTTAGACACAGAGATCTGCAGGGAGAAGAACATATTATGATGGAGACAGAGTTTGGAGTGATGTGGCTGCAAACTAAGGAGTACCAAGGATTGCTGCCACTATTAGAGACTAGGGAAAGAATGGGTACAAAAATATAGTTAGAATAAATAAGATCTACTATCTGATAGCACAACAGGGTGGCTATAGACACTAATAAGTTAATTATACATTGTAAAGTAAGTAAAAGAGTATAATCGAATTGTTTGTAACATAAAGTTTAAATGTTTGGGGTGATGGATACTCCATTTCTCATGATGTGATTATTACGCATTGCATGCCTGTGCCAAAACATCTCATACACCCTGTAAATATATAGACCTACTCAATACCCACAAAAATTAGACATAAAAAAAAAAAAAAAGAAACTAGAAAAAGACAAGGAAGGATCTTTCTTGAGAACCTTGAGTGAAAGCATGGTCCTGCCCACACCTTAATTTTGGACTTCAAGGGACCTCTGAATACCTAGCAAATGGTGGCAAATGCCCGCATGTCTATATTGTGGGAGGGGTGTTAAATGGAGGACCCTCCAGTGCTCAGAGCCATTACCCCGATAGGATAGCTACACGGTTGGTTGGTGGTGATATGGGACCCTGACCACAAAGCAGATTTTTTTTTTTTTAATTGAGATAACGTCTTGCTCTGTCGCCCAGGCTGGAGTGCAGTGGTGCAATCTTGGCTCACTGCAATCTCCACCTCCCGGGTTCAAGCGATTCTCCTGCCTCAGCCTCCTGAGTAGCTGGGCCTACAGGTACATGCCACCATGCCTGGCTAATTTTTTTGTATTTTAGTAGAGACGGGGTTTCACCGTGTTGGTCAAGATGGTCTCAATCTCCTGGCCTTATGATCTGCCTGCCTCAGCCTTCCAAAATGCTAGGATTACAGGCGTGAGTCACCATGCATGGCCCAAAGTAGATGTTTAATTTAACCAATTCTTGTGTTTGATCTCTCCAACCTCATTATTTCATTTATCTAATCTTGCACATATCTCACAAAGCTCATTGTGATTAGTTGTTATTTTAAAAGCTCAGCCTCTAACTTTCTCTAAGGCTTTGGTCATCTCTGTAACTGGTCAGAGGAAGGACCTTCTGGGGGCAAAAGTTAGTTTTTGATTTTCCAGCAATTTCCCCTATTCATGATTTTGCAATTGCAGAATGCAGCTTGCTGTACATTTGCCTAAGCCACTTCATCCTTTTTCTCTTAGGCTCTGTAAGCTACCCAGCACCCTCCACACATGAGTCACACACAGCAGTGGCCCTTAGGGTTGAGGTGCCTTCTGCAGCTCCCACACCCTCGCTGTCAGTCCTCCCTTTCCTCCCTGGAGCTGTGCTTCATTTGCTGCTGGGCAAAACTCAGTCTTGCTGCAAATTCGGCGCCTGCCTGTGTGTGTGTAATTGGGTTGGATTTACATTAAGAGGGTTCCCTGTGGTGAAAACCACACTGCTATTTCCAATCTGAAGCTGCATAAAACATTCAATTTTCTAAGTATCCGTCAGCTGTTAGCACTGTGGAAAACGTAGTCTGCCTGGATGGATGGGAGGCTCCCACTCAGTCCTGTAAACCCTCCGATTATTTGTGCTAACAGAGGGGATAATATTATATGGTTGTGGATAATGAAGCGTTATTCATCTGAGCATCCACTCATTCATTCAAGGAACACATTTGAGAATCCGGTGTGTGCCAGGCACTGTTCTGATGTCTAATCAGATCACATCTTTCCTCAGTTAAAAGCCCTTCAAACTGACTTCTTGTTGCATAATCTAAACCAGGGGCCAGCAAACTTGTTTTTGTAAAGGGCCAGATAGAACATAGTTTAGGTTTTGTGGGCCATGAGGTGTCTGTGGCAACTATTCAGCTCTGCCATGGTACCTTGAAAGCAGCCACAGACAATGTATCTACGAATGGGTGTGGCCGTGTTCTAATAAAACACTGTTTACAAAAACAGACACTATTTATAAAAACAGAGAGCCACTGTTTGCTGGCACCTAATCTAAACACCTGATTTTGTCCTGCTGAGCTCTGTGACCTACCCCTTGTCTCATTCCTTGTGTTTACCAGACGTGGCTCTTCCTGCCATTGGCTTCCCTCTGATACAGTGACTTCTTTTCAGCTCAGAAACCCACCAAGCTCTTCCCTGCCTCAGGATCTTTGTGTGTGCCCTTCCCTCTGCCTGAAGAAATTCTCTTCTCCTGACTTTCAGGAAAGATGGTTCATCTTCATTCCTCATGTCATCCATTTGTCTTATGCAGTGGTCTTGATGAATGGAGCCTCTTTTGAAAGCTGGTCCTGCCTAAAGTGACTTCCTCCAGTTTCTCTCATCTCAGCCTGTTGGTTTCTGTCCTTGTAAGGACACGTTACAGACGTTAATTATCTTATAATTTACTCACATTTCAGCTTTGTTTTTTGTCTCCCACAAAGGAAGGTTTTAGGTCCTCAGGGAGTAGCTTCTTTTTTTTTTTGTCCCATTCTCTCTCCTCAGTTGTATACCTTGGCACTGTATTTAGTGTGCAAGGGTCTCTCAATTTATTTAAAAAGCAAATATTTAAAACTTTTATTAAAATGTGATTTAATCAGTAACAGACAGCCCCCAACTTCAGGGAGCTTGCAGTCAGGTAAGGTGGTCAGACAGACAAAAAATTACAACAATGTGAAGAGGTGGCTCATGTCTGTAATCCCAGCACTTTGGGAGGCCGAGGCAGGCAAATCACTTGAGGTCAGGAGTTCAAGACTAGCCTGGCCAACATGGTGAAACTCTGTCTCTACTTAAAAAAAAAAAAATGGCCTGGCATGGTGCTGTGCATCCGTAATCCCAGTTACTTGGGGGGGCTGAGGCAGGAGAATCACTTGAACTCAGGAGGCAGAGGTTGCAGTGAGCCGAGATTGCACCACTGCACCCCAGCCTGGGTGACAGAGTGAGACTCTATCTCAAAAAAAAAGAAAAAAAAATTGAGGAGGATTACGACAGCTGCCTGCCATAGAGAGAAGAAAAAATAGTGAGCAAGAAGGCAGCCAGAGATGAGTAGCCTTACCACAGATGAAGGATAAAGTGAGGGTTCACAGGGACAGAGACAGAGAACTGTGAGGCAAGGCAGGTAGGCAAACAGTTGCAAGTTGTGCAGACAAATAAGAAGGGAGAAGATAACTAATACTTGGAGTGAACCTGATCCTAGGTGTCAAGTACTCTTTTAGGCAATTTGCATACAACATAAATAGCCTGATTGTTCCTATTGTACAGATGTAGAAACTGAGAATCCAAGACGGTAAGTGACCAGGCCGAGGACACACAGCTATTAAGTCAGGATTCACACTTAAGTCTTCTTTGGTCTATTTCATGTTATCCGAGATGAGGGGGTAAGGAACAAAATATTTATTAGCTTGCAGTTTCCTTTTCTTCAGGAAGATGTTTCCTTCTCTCCAAAGTCTGCCCTAGATTTAATTATCTTCCTTTTCATGTTTCTAATAAGCTGTTGAAACCCCTGGGGTTGCTATTTGCCTCTTCCGGATACCCCTTTCTTGGGCCCGGAAAGGCAGACTGCCTGTTAACGCTGAACGAGAGAAAGGAAAGAGTCCTTGAATGAGCATCTCATCAGTTGGATACCTGTGATTCCATTTCGTCTTCACACTGCCATGTCCAGACAAAATCTGCTGCCTCATTTTACAGAGAAGTTCACTATGGCTCCATAGTATTAATTGCCCGCTGTCATCCGGCTACCAAGAGCTGAACTTCAGATCCCCTGCCCTGTGACTCCCACCAAGCTGCCCGGCCTCACAGAAGACGCTCCACTCGGTGCCCTGAAGGCTGGCCCAGTTTCTAGCTGAGTGGGATGCAGGGCTCAGAGAGGGTGACAAGGGAGCTGGCTTCAGCTGGCCCTTCTGAGTGGTGCAGCTCCCTCCTAAGCTGAGACTCTGAGAGGGAAAATGAGAGAGCACCTGTCTAAGCAGGGACATCAAATTGCCTGAGGAGAAGCTATTAGATATATGAGGAAATTCTTAGTCAATTCTACCGGAAAAAAAAAAGTGCTTAGCGTTTTTTCTTCCCCCAACTGAGTGTTCATATAAACCTTATAGGCAATGGAGACGAGAGGACGCTGCCTCTGAAAGCCAGCCCATCTCCTTCTCCCTAGGGGGATTGGGAATGATTTGATTCTGCCAGCTAACGTTGTTCGAGGCCGACTTCATCTCCCCCAGCACTCATCAGATCTGCTAATAGGCCCTTCAGAGCTCATAAAGAGATGACCAAATCTGGGGCTGGGGGAACTCCAGCTCATTTATCTTTCGCAGGCCGATCAGATCTGATTTTGTACACTGACGGCTCGATGCTCAAGTGTGGTCTGGCCCGCTTCTCAGACACCTCCTCAGCGTGGCTGGGCTTGAGGACCCGCAGGAGGGGCTAAGGTCATCTGACCTGCAAGGGTCCCACTGCCCTGATGTGGCAGACAGATACTTACCTGCCAGCCATATCGATCTGTGGATGAGAAAATAAAAGCATTTAGGCTTGCAAGGGAAAGACGAAGCCGACAAATGGGAATGTCAGTTACCACTTTGGGTACTTCACATACTGCAGAAGCTGTGAGTGCAGGCATGTGTACATACACACGATCCCTTTGCCCCTTGTAGTGCCTCTGTCAATTATTTAGCAAACACATGCATGGAAAAGAATGTAAAGCAAACATGAAGTCACAGATGCACATGGATACCACCCCCTTCCACCACAGAAACACTTACCAAACCTGTTTTTGCATCTTTTAAAGAACTGATGACATTCTGATACCTTATAGACATATTGCTTTTAGTTAAAAGTTGGGCTCATCTTTTTCATCAATATCTTTTGTTCATCTAATTAGAAGAGACAGTTTGTACAACAATTAACTAGGAGATTTTCATCAAAAAGATTTAACTCATATGTTTTTCAATTACATGAAGTGAAGGTGATGATAGTAATAATCAGCAGAATCTGAGTGATTATGGTGTACTAGATGCACAGTAATTATTTATTCCTCAAAAAAACACTGTAGGGCAGACACTATTCCTGGCACCATTTCACAGATAGAGAAACTGAGGCTTAGAGAGTGTGCGAGTTGGCTATGGCTGTGTAACAAACAATCACACAACTTAATAGCATAAAACATCCATTTTAGAAAGCTCATGGATTTGGAGAATCAGGAACTTGGGAAGGGCACAGAAGGACAGTTTTCCCCTGGTATGATGTCTGGTGCCTTGGCTGGAATTGCATGAATGGCTGGGATAACCTGAACAGTTGGGTTGGAAACTATTTGTAAGACACTTCTTTACTCCTGTGCTTGATGTCTGGACTGGCATGGCTGAAGGACTAGCTCACCTGGTGCTGCTGCTGAAGCATATACCCACGACCACTCCAGCATGCTGGTCTCAGGCTAGTCACACTTCTTACAGGCCCAGGACTCCAAGTGTCATAGTTTAGCTCTGTGTCCCCACCCAAATCTCATCTCAAATTGTAATCTCCACATGTCAAGGGAAAGATCCAGTGGGAGGTGATTGGATCATGGGGGTGGTCTTCCCCATGCTGTTATACTGTGGAAGTTCTCATGAGATCTGATGGTATTATAAGGCAGTTTTCCCTGTTCTCCCTCCATCTCTTTCATGCCATCTTGTGAAAAAAAGCACCAGCTTCCGCTTTGCCTTCCGTCATGATTATAAGTTTCCTGAGGCCTCCCCAGCCATGCAAAACTGCGATTCAATTAAACCTCTTTTATTTATAAAGTACCCAGTCTCAGGTATTTCTTTATAGAAGTATGAAAATGGACTAATACATCAGGTGTGAGTGTTCCCAGAAAACCAGGCAGACGTTGCATGGCCTTTTGTAATTGAGCCTTGGAAGAAGTCACATAGTGTCCCATCTACTGAATTTTATCGGTTCAAGCAGTTACAAGTCCACTTAGACTTGAGGGAAGGGAATATAATCTCCACCTCTGAACAAGAGAGGAGGAAATTATTTGGAATTATGTTTTAAAACCGCATCAGAAGGGTTTAACTAACTTGCCACCATTTCAGAGCTAGAAAGAGACAGCACAGATTTGCAGCAAGATAATCTGACACCAGAGCCTACTCTCTTAGTGACTATGTGATACTTCAAGCAACACCTTGCTGGACATGTAGTGGATGCTAACTAAATTCGTGTGAGTCAAGTATGATCCCAGTTTAATGTATGTTGTTAGTCTGTAGGCAGACAAAGAAATGGACAAGGAACATTCTTTAGGGAGTGGCTGAGAGAGTGTTGAGAATCTGGAAGCTGGCTGTGAGAGGAAAGTGTCAGGGGTTTTTGCTTTCAGGAGGGTTTTTTATTACCAGAATTAAAGCTGAGATACCTTTAGATCATAGAGGAATTGAAGAGTTTTCTTTGTACCTAAGTCTTTTCCTTTACTCGGTGAAAATGCTTTTGCTCTTATAGCTGAAAATGCTCAGAGTGACCAGAGCCAGCCGGTTGCCTCAAAGAGTTTTGTGGCTCTGTTTTCACTAACATTAGGGAAATCCAGGAGACCTGAGACTGGGGTTTGCCTAGAACTTATGTGGTTCTGTAGTGGCTGTATCTGCAAGTACTCAACATGGAAGCAGCCTTAGGGATGGCCAAGGGAGTGAAGAATGTACTCCCAGGACGTCTGGGCTGGAATTAGTTTGTGGATTTGGCAACAAACCTGCAAAATTGAAAGGTCTTTGGTGGGGGTAATCCCCTGAAACTCTCTTTATGGGAGATACATTTTACAGAAAGTAACTTCTGAGGATGCAAAATGGGTAACAGGCAAAAGATCTACAGACAGATTTATGGGTGTTGCTTGTGCCCAGTTGAGGTTCTTAATCCAATTTTTGGACAAAGTGCCCTGGCTTTGCCTTTGATTGGCATCTGGAACAATGGAGCAATCACTGGCCAGACCTGTTCTGGGCAGGTCAGGGAGGCTTCTCACCCCACCTGAAGAGACAGGCTCATTCCCTAGTCTTGCAGTCTGCTTTGCTGGAGGCTGGGGTGTTGTGCCAGAAAGAAACACTTTGGTGGTGCCCCTCCGTAGTTTCTGGGCTCACAGCACAAGGAGGCAGCTTGGCTAGTGACCCATGCAGGCAGGACTGCAATTTGCTGGCAGGCCTAGGCTGATTATTCCCTGTGATGGGCAGCATGTTCCTTTTGTTAGTGTTTGGGTGGCGTAGAGCGAGGTCTTTCCCGCTGAGATGAGATCAGGTTTCTCCCATAATAGTAATAGCTCAGTCATTGAATACTGAAGGTTTACAAAGAGCCTGGAACTATGCTGAGAATTTTGTCTTGGGGTGTGTTCTCTATGAAATAGATCCTAAGGCCAAGATTATGGCTCAAATAGTTTATTGGGGATGTCTAACGCAGATGTGGAAGTGGGGAAATTATACAAGGAAATGAAAGGAGCAATAATGAGTGTGGTATCAAGCCAGCTATCATAGTAATGATTAAAACTAATTTCTCTGAGGAAGCTGTGGAATACTGTGCAATACACATGCTTTGGAATTATCCCACCTGAAGTGTGAGGGAGTTGTACCATGGTCACTGATCGGACCCTGCTCCTAGTGATGTAACCCCTTTGCACTTTTGGTTTTCTGTGTGTTTGCATGTGCACACATGCACACACACACACACACACAGAGGGAGAGAGAGAGGGGAAGAGAGAGAGAGAGAGAGAGGGAGAGAGAGAGAGAGAGAGAGAGAGAGGCAGTGAGATTTTCTGCAATTATGGCTCAAAATTTTAAAACAGACAAACAAACAAACATACATTCAGGCATATTGATGTAGGTTATGTGAGCTGGAAATTGGCTGAAGCTTTTTAAAATTTCAAGGGGCTAAGTGGAAGATCAACTGCATCATCTCACTTAATCTTTATAGCAACCCTAGGAGGAAGAGACTATTTGGTACCCACTTAATAGATAAGGAAACTGAGATTCAGAAAGGAGAAGTCACTTTGGTTGAAGTTGCACCTAAGCAGAATTGCTGAGGTTTGAATTAATAGGATGACCCATGGGTTAAGAGACCATGATTTTAACTAGTAAGCTATACTACCTCCCTAAATACAAAGTTATAATAGTTAACAGAACTGGCCCTCAAATTCCCCCTGTCAGACCTGAGCAGACCTGACTAGAGTACGAATCACAGGTCAAAGATAATTTGATTCCAGGGGACAGAGTCTGGATTAAGGAACCCTCCTAAAAAGTATCTCAAGAGGGAGAACCAAAGATAAGAGCATACTAGGCTAGGGATATATAAGGGAGCCTGGGATCCAGTATAAGAAACCTTCAGCTTTACAAGTAGGGGCAGGAATGGGAGACAGATAAGATTGGAAGTTTGAGCCAGACATTGACAGGAATGGGGAAAAAGAAGGTAAGAAATGAACAGCAGCAATGCTTGTGAGTTTTGCTGAAGTTACTGGAGGTGTGATGGTTTGTCAGCCTAGCTAGAGGAAGAGGACAAGGTGACCTTCTGTCCCACCCATCCCTGAGCCATTTGTTGTGAACTTTGGTTGAATATCAGATCATCGTCACCTCTCACCTCCATCCCAACCCTTCTCTTGCTCATCTAAAACCACTCTCAGGTTTCCTTGATCCAAATTTTCCTTTTAGCCCCTTAGTGTGTTATATTCAGTCTGAAAATCCTCCTCCCCTCCCCTGCATCCCTTACTACAGTCCAAGATACAGACGTTGCCTCAAATTAAACTTAGGCACACCAAGCCCTTGAGAACAGGGTGGTTTGGACTGCAGGCCACACCCTCTAACAAGAAGCCATTAATTGTCCTCAGCATGCCCTTCTTAACTCTTTCTAACTCATATCCCCATTGACCACCACTGCCATCCCAGCATATCTGACAGCCTAGCACACCTGGGTGGTGGCATTAGTTCTATACAGAAAGATGGAGCCTGAAGACTGCTTACAGGCCTTCTTTTTTATTTTTTCATTCATCCATTTGTGCATTCCATTCATTCATTCATCCATTCATTCATTCATCTATTACCCTATTTATCCAACCATTCAACCTACTGTGTGGCAGGTATTGTATCATGGTCTGGACATATGACTGTGAAGAAGAAAAGTTATTATCTAGTAGGGAATACAGATAAAAAAGTAAACAATTATAAAATACATTCTAAAAAACCTGTTGTGATAAATGAATAGGCTTTTATAATTAGAAAAATTAAATGTGATAAGGATGAGAAACTACCAATATAGGATGGTCAGTAAAGATCTATCTGGCTGAGTGTGGTGGCTCACTCCTGTAATCCCAGCACTTTGGGAGGCCGAGGCGGGTGGATCATGAGGTCAGGAGTTCAAGACCAGCCTGGTCAAGATGGTATAACCCTGTCTCTACTAAAAATAAAAAAAATTAGCTGGGCGTGGTGGCCTGTGCCTGTAATCCCAGCTACTCTGGAGTCTGAGGCAGAGAATTGCTTGAATCTGGGAGGCAGAGGTTGCAGTGAACCTGGGCAGGCGACAGAACGAGAATCTGTCAATAAAAAAAAAAAAACCTATTCATGGAGGAGATATCCTTGAGACTTACCTAAGTGATGGCAAGGAGCTAATCATGTGAAGAAAGGAGAAGAACATTCCAGAAGGCAGAACTCCATGGACGTGGGCCTGGAGGTAAGAAATAGCTGGGCAAGGTCAGGAGCAGAAGTAAGTCCAGCCTAGCTGGATTCTAGTGAGCAAAAGGGAAGGTGGCATCACCTGAGGTTGTAAAAGTGCAAAGGAAATTGGTCATGTAGGGTTTTAGGGTTCTTGGATACTGAAAAACTTGGATTATATTGAAGGCAACATGAAAAACCGCTGGAGAATTTTCAGTGTGGTGGTGACATAATGTTTATTTTAAAAAGCATCATTCAAGATGCTCTGTGAAAATAGGATGCAGCAAGGAAAGGGTGAACAAAAGAGACTATTTGAAGTCTTTGGCATTTGTTCTGGTGAGAGATGACGGGGAGGCTTGGTGGCCAGGGGCTTGGTGATGGAGATGCAGACACATGACAAATTTAAGATGTGTTTTGGAAGGAGGAGTAGCAGGATTTTCTGAAAGACTGCCTAGGAAAATGATCTATCCTTTGCCAAGAACTGAGAGTCTGGCTTGTTCAGTTCCCAGGCTTCAGAACAATAAGTTGGAAACATGTTGATTCAATGTGATCTGGCAAATAAACAGAAAACAACTAGGAAAACCTTCAAACTTAAATCATACACAAACTCTCCAGTAAACAAAGGACCCTTTCCCTGAAAAATGCACATGTCTACTTAGAAAAATTTTGGCATACAATTTCAAGTGACTCCTGGATTCCAAAACACTTTCCATGGACATCCCCTACTCTACTCACAGCAGACAAGGAGGGTCCTATATGTCTGAATCCAAGATTAAAGAATCCATGAACTAGAGATGTATACTGATTCTCCTTATCCTGGAAATCTACAACTTCAAGAGTGGACAATGGCCAGCGGTCTTTCAGGCAGGTTTATACATAATCAATTTCTAGTTGATGTTCTCCAGGGACAGGTATTCCATACATATCCTTCAGGGGTCCCTGCAGTGTTCTGCCATAGTTAAAATGCAGTCAGGTCCTATTTTCATTGATTCAGTCTCCTGAGAAAGGGATGGGTCAGTCAAACTGAAGCCTTGGGAATATGCATACGTGGTTATTAGGCTCTTAGTATTCTGGGTCATTCTTTTCTAACTTTGAGTTTTCAGTTTTGCTAGTAGAACCTTGCTTGAGCAATACATTTAAGAAAGAACCTGAAAGAGTTTGGATGCCAGAAATTCTCTCTATTATTAACTTGAATGAACACACACACTACTACAAAACAGTATATTCAAAAACAATCAGTAAATCTTTTATTTTTCACCAATAGATTCATTTTTTCCTGTGCATAAATTCTATCATGTCTATTTCCCACATATCTTTCAAATAGAGAAAGCAAAACCACACATTCCAATACCTGTGAGATGTATTTACCTTATGCTTAAACCACCAGAACTTCCTACCCTTTCCAAGATTTGCGAAGACTTTATAATGAATCCATGCTTTACATATACTGTTTCCCTCTTCCTAGAATGCCCTTCCCACTATGTCTTCTCGGGAAACTTATATTTGTTTTTAAGGTCCATCTGTGAAGTCGCCTCTTGCAGCCTTCCTGACTCCACAGACAGAGGCACTCTTTTTTTTTCTCTCTCTACTCCAGTATCCTCTTGTCCATCCTGCTATCATACTACTAGTCATATTTTGGTTTTAATTATTTGTTTCCATGTCTGTTTCTCACTCTGGTTTGTTACGGGCAAGGGTGGTAATTTGTTTATCTTTCAATTGCAGAATCCAGCCAAAATTTTGCACACAGTCTAAGCCCAATAAATGTATACCAAACGCATGGAACAATTCTTATAAGAGGCTCTGTGATGTGGATGCAGAAGGTATATGATGTCCTGGCCCTGGCATACCAGACCCTTACTAATAATTCCAGCATCATGTTGCTTTTATGAAAATAAGTTCTGACTTGCGAAGCTGAGTCCACTCTCACTGTCTACTCCCCAGTAACTGTTCTCCCAGGCCACCTCTATATTCAAGACTGAGACTGTCCCTTGTAGACCTTTGGTCCCAAGACCTAACCTCATCTTTGTTCCTTCCTTTCCATAGCACAGAAATGAAAGATCTTTTGTTTCAATTCTTTGTCTTCATAATTAGATACATTTGCTGAGTACTTACTTTTCATCAGGCACTGTACTAATTACCTAAATTAACTTATTTTTGCAAGAGCTCTATTCATTTATTTCCTCATATATTTATGTATTTCATAAATATTAATTGAGCATCTATTATATGTAACCACTGTGATGTAACTGAACAGATGGACAAGGCCCTGCCTTCTTAGAGCTTCAAGTCTGCATGGTGGAGGGAAAATGATATGGGACCAATGAATTAACAAGATAATTCCAGATGGTGACAAATATTGTAAGTAAAGCAAAGACAGTGGCGTGACAGAGATGAAAGTAAGTGGTATGCCCAGGACCTGAGGCAGGGGAAGAGGGAGCTGGAGGATGGTGCAGCCTGGATGGCTGGATGCACCTCACTTTCACTTATACTTCGGTAGCCCAGAATTAGTCACATGATCAAATCTAATGTTAAACAGGCCAGAAAAATACATTTTTTGGGTGACCCAGATGAAGGATATGGAAAAGGATTTGGGAGACACTATATGAAGTATCATTTCTGACATTCGAGTTGAGGCTGTAGAGAGGAGAGGGAAGGGTCGTCAAGATAGAAAGAATCCCACACGGGAAGGCTATGAGCTGGGGAAAAACAGCTTGGCCCATTTGGTGACTAAAAGGGTGTTATTATGTCTGGCACATAATAAGCAAGGAACAGCACACTGTAAGATGTATTAGGGGAGGCTGGAAAGAGACAGGCCATTTAGGATTTGATTCTGAAAGCGGTGAGAAGCCACCAAAAGGTTTTAAGCTAGGGAGTGTCAAGATCATTTTTAAAAGCTCGCCCTAACTGTAGGGTGGATAAGTCTTTAAGGGGACAACTTGGGGGAGAGAGCCCAATTATTCGGTTGTTACAGAATGCTTCGAATAGGTGGTAGGGTCAGAGATTTTATTCTCTTTTAAGAAATCACTAAGGTAACGAAATGGATGCTTCGAGCTGGAATCTGCTGAAATCTGTCAGGGCTTGGAAGGATGGAGAAGGCACAGGAAATGTGGAACATGCCGAGACTCCAGAGTCAGTGTCTTTATTTCCTGTCTGGGAAGTGACCTCATGTGATCTACTTGAAACAATTTGGACTTTGCAGAAGGGTTTTGAATTCTAATTAAAATGGCACATACTTTTAAGTCAAATAGAAATGGATCTAAATCAAGACACTACTTACAAGTGGTATGAGTTGGGGAAAGATGTCTCCCCCAGTTTCAGTTCCTCATTTGTAAAATACCTCGTTTGTGTCCATCAGCTTGGCTGTGGTAACAAACACCCCCAAGATCTCATTGACTCATGACTTGCATTTGTCACTCAGCTGCAGGTTGACTGCTATGCCTCTGCTCTATGTGATTTCTTCTCCCGAGACCCAGGCTATGAGCTGAGAAACTTGCAAGCCTCTGAGAGTTTCTCTTAAGACATGGCAAGCAGCACATCTGTTCTCATGCTATGGGCCCAAGCAAGTCACATGGCGCATCTGATCATTAGGGTAGGAAAGTATATTCTGCCTACAGAGCAACACCACAAGTCATACAACATTGGGCAGGAGTGTGTAATAGTTTTACAGGGAAGACAGTGAATAGTTAGGAACAAAAGTATAATGCAATCTGCCACATCAAGCTTACTGAGTTACCATAGGAATTAAGTGGACGATACATACAAAGCACTTAGTGACACAATAAACACTGTATGCATAAATTTTTATTAACTAGTTCAATTCATGAATATATATATATATATATGTATATTTGCCAACACAGGATTAAAATGTGTCACTCTTTGCCTTTTACTCTCCTCTCTCCTCTCAACAACCACCTTCCATACACACCTATGTGCATAAACAGTGGTGAACTTGTACAAAATGCATAGCTTTTAGTGGCACATAGATCTCAGTTTGAAACTCAGTTATGCTGCTTACTCGGTGTGACTGTCTGAGATCACTGTCCTCTCTCAGCCTCAGTCCCCTCATTTGTAAAATGGGAGAAAGCCCACATCATTGGATTGATGTGAACATTAAAACTCAGAACATTTGACCTCTCTTTCCTCTATAGATTTTCCCCAGTCTCTGGCAAGTTCTTAGAATTAAAGTATATACCAAATATGCCAATTTGAGGCAAGTAGAGGATGTCTTCATGCCAGGTACTTAGAAAATGTAAACTTTGAGGATTTCTGCAGTAATTAGTAATGATTGTCACTCTCTTTACTAAAAGAAGCTGTGAGGCTCTTCCCTACCTGAAATGTATAGGATGTCTTCAGGGTTCCTGAATATTCCACACTATTCCTTGCTTCCATGCCATTGTTCATTCTGGCCCCCTACCTGAAATGCCTTTTGTCCCAAATGAAATTCTTTTGGTGGACATTCTAAGAGCTTCTCACCATCCCCACCTGACCATAATAATTTGCTAAGTGACTACTCTTGACTCAGTGGTTTTACATTCAGCTTACCCGCCCACACCTGGTATGTTAGTGGACTAGGGTGCTAATTCTTGGGGATTACTTGGGTCAAACCCCAGTCTTCCTGCTTAGCCTGAGAAACCCAGTTGGGACTTTCCCTGGGTAACCCAGTACTGAAGCAAGTAGGGGCCAGTTTGTATGAATAAGGTGCTAAACAATGCACAGGTCATCCTGAGATACCCAAAAAACTATCTGGTGTCAGGTCAAAAAGTGGCACAGTTAACATTGGTATTTTAGAATGATGTCTCTGATGGCTGTAGGAGAGTATACTGGAAAACAGCAAGGCTAGGGAACAGAACAATTGTTCAGACAAGAGATGGTGCCCCAAGAAACATTCCTGGGAAATATTTACCGCATTCCCTCGCTGTATTTCTTTGTGTTTGCTAACTGTTGGGTTCGGACAGTGCCAGGGTCTTCAGTAGAGTGATTCTCCTCCAGTGCAGTGCTACTTATGAGAACAAGCCTTTGTAAGACCTCACAAGAATTTAATATCCAAGTGCACTGTCATTCTTCTCTTGTGACTCATTTCAATTTTATTTTATAAACGTATCAGTAGGGCAACAGACTGGAATGAAAACAAACAAATGACTGTAACATGAAAGCCGCCCTCCATCAGAGAGTCCAGGAAGCACCGCTGCAGAGCTGCATGGGGAAGAGCCTTCATTTTCTCTTTGCTGGGGCAGGATGATTTAAACTATTTTCCTGGATTTTGATGAAATTAAACTACATTCCAGGTACTTCTAGATTTTTACTCTGAGGCTCTTTTCTGGGCCACAATACTGGATTTTCCTCTGATTACCAAACTGTCAACTTTTTATTGGGATGGTGAGGGGATATTTAAATGTTTGATCCCACGTTCGCACATACATCTTTTCTCTCTCTCTTTTACTTAAATTAATATACTATTTTTAATAGAGCAGTTTTAAGTTTACAGAAAATTTGAGTGGAAAATAGAGACCACTCTCATATTCCCCCTTTCCCTGTGACACATAGTACCCCATTATCAACATCTTCATTAGAAGGGTACTTTCTTTCCAATTAATGAACCCATATATATATATATATATAAATATATATATAATATACATAAAATATATATATAGACTTGTGTATGTGTGTGTGTATATATATGTATATAATTTTTGGAGACACAGTCTTGCTCTGTCACCCAGGCTGGAGTGCAGTGGTCCAATCTTGGCTCACTGAAACTTCTACCTTCTGGGTTAAAGCAATTCTTCTGCCTCAGCCTCCTGAGTAGCTGGGATTACAGATGTGCACCACCATGCCTGGTTACTTTTTGTATTTTTACCAGAGACAAGGTTTCACCATGTTGGCCAGACTGGTCTCAAACTTCTGACTTCAATGATCCACCCACCTCGGCCTCCTGAAGTGCTGGGATCACAGGCATGAACCACTGCACCTGGCCTGATGAGTCAATATTAATATATCATTATTAATTCAAGCCCATACTTTATGTTAGGGCTTACTCTGTGTTGTACATTCTAGGATTTTGAACAATGTATAATGACATGTACCCTGCATTACAGTATCACACAGAAGAGTTTCACTGTTCTAAAAATCCTCTGAGCTTCACCCACTCAGCCTTCCCTCCCTGTCCCTGAACCCCTGGCAACTACTGATGTTTTTACTCTCTCCATAGTTTTACCTTTTCCAGAATGTCCTAAAGTTAGAATCAGATACAAGGTAGCATTTTTGATGTCTCTTTCTTGTACCATTTTCCTTCATGTTTTCATGTCCTTTTCAGCTCACAACACACACACACATACAGACACACACTTACACATGCACACACACACACGCACACATACACATGCACACTGTCCTTCCAAAACTGAATCGAAAAATTGAGAAAAACCCACACCTAACTTGGCTCACAAAATTGTTAAGTTTGAGAGGGCATTTGGGGGGTCATTTTCTCTCTCTCCCTGCCTTCCTCTCAGGAAGTAAACACTGACATTTTACCCAACTCACAAGGGCCTGGCATCTCCTCCTGGCTTGGTCTGTTCACTTCTTGTTTCCCTAAAAGCAAGGGCCTCTTTGCCTGTGCTGTGCCTGAGCGGTAATTACCTTGTGTCTGTTCTGCTGCCTTCAAATTATTTTTCCCACCTTCAGAGCAATTGCCTCCTACTTCTTATCTCTACTGTGATCTTCTACAGGGCACAAGGGACCTGTCTCTCGACTCTCATATTTTTGCTTCTGATGTTAAAAAGTCCCCTTGAACTTGCATTTTACAGACACCAGCAAAGCCCAAGTGTCTTCACATAACCTGACACTTCCCGGGGGCAGGGTGTTTGCAATTATAGCCTGAGCTGGCTGCGGGATCAGAGCGTTGCCCAGGCCCGGCGAGGCCTGGCCTGCAGAGCACCTTTGATGAGCGATGGGGTTATTATTATGAATGCTATGCGAGAATGCTGGTAAAGTCCCGTGGCAGGAGGGCTTTTCTCCCTTCATTTTGCCTTAGTGTAGACAGACAGACATATACATACATATATGCATATACTGGGAGGCAGGCTGGCTAGGGAGAGAAGGAAATGAAGTTAGAGGAAATTCTCACACATTTTGGAACGATCTTTCTGCCATGCCTCTGTCTTCCCAGAGTCTCCTCTTTCTCACTGACAGGCCATCCTCTCTTAAGGGCCATGAGTATAGTTTACTACCAAATTGAAGAGCCAACCTCTTTTTCCAGCTTTTATATTCCAACACCTTTTCTTCCCTTTTATCTTTTTTGTTGAGGCTTAGGATTTCTTTCTTTGGAGGCATTTTCTGCCACTTTTGTCTCTTGCAGAGAAAATAAAAAATACCTAAGTAGAAGGATAGCGATCCTAGCTATTTGCATATAGGGTGCTTCTCTAGGGAAACATTTTTTTCCCACTCTTCCGTTGTGTGTCTCTGTTCTGTGCTACAGAGTGTTGATCACTGTTCATTTATGCCTCTTTGGTAAATCGATGTCCCTGTGGGTGGGCCCAGCCTTCCCTGAAAGAGGGAGGCACACCCAGTGTTAAATGTCTGGGGAGGAGGCCATACTCAGCCAGAGCATGTGATCTTAAAAGCTTTGGCAAGGAGCCTCCTAGTCCTTCCACTTTGGCTTCAGACTTTGAGGAGACTTGATGCCTTTGGAGGAGAGAGCAGCATTTCAGGGCTTCAAGATGGCCTCCCTGATGGGAAGGTGTGATGGGAACTGGGAAGGGGCTCCCAGGCTATGTGTAATGAGCTGAAGATGGGAAGCCACCCTCATCTTGTTAAGTGGCATGGCTGCTTGTTTCTTGCCTATTCATTCCCTTCAATTAACCTAACCCCTTTAGAAAAGCCTTCTGGAACCTTTGAAATTTCTCTTTAAAACACTACGGAATCCAGGGAAGGACTTTGCCTCATCATTTCAGGAGAGCAGTAAAGAGGCTGGAATACCTCCCAAGATCAGCTGGAGCAGCGGAGAATGTTCTGGATTTCATTTGCAAACACGACTCAAATTTAAAATCATCATCATATGCCTGTCATTATGTTCTAAATCTCAAAACATCCTTATGAAGTGGCACTGCTCTTGCTCCCATTTTACAGATGAGGGAGCAACATTTGAGACTGTGTATGTCAACTACCCATCCTCATTTTACGTCCTCTACTTTCTGATATCCTTGAAAGATTTGCATTGCATATTAAAAAGGAAGTGGAATGTTTTTGTTACATTTTTACAATGCGCAAAGCACCTTTGTGTACTTGGTCTTCTATCTAGATGGTTAAATTCCATGGATAAAGCAAGACAGAGGCTTTTCTGTTTTTGTTGGTTTTTAAATTTTTAAGAGCTGGGCACTGCAATCTGGGTTGTATGATTTATTGGAAACCATGTGTCAATAGACGGAGGGGATGGAATTCAAAATTATTGCAAGTCCAGGACTTAATCCTCTAGCACTTGATTTTGGCTTCATTCAGAATCTGTTCATGCATGGAAATGCCAAAGATTGGGAACATAATCCCGATAGTCTCAGCAGCGTGCTGGGAATAGGAAGGACTCCCAAGTCCCAGTGGACCATAGACCTGCGAGGTCAGACTTTCCATGTGTTTGCTTAGTTCACTGGAAGTGGCCAGGGAGATTGCTACTAATGTGTCCAATATCTCAGTGTATCAATTAATATGCTCTGTGAAAAAGTCAAGAAGTTGTGGGGAATTGAAATAATCATGTGGATACCTTGGTTCTACACCTGTGGTTTTGCCAACTCACAGGACATGGAGGAAATATTTGATGTTTTTTCTGCTTCAAAGATTCCAATGATTTCTCTTTCTCTGCTTCAGCCACCACAGGTTACTGACAGACCAAAATATCCTGAGAACCCCCAAATGCTAGAAGGAGAGAAGGTGTTTGTAAATCTGAGGACCTTGACTACTTTTATAAGAAGGAATTACCTGCTAAGTATGGTCTCAGAAAGAAATTCTCTTGAAGGTTAGCTGAGAACAAGTGGAGGAAGCAAGCCATAGCCTTTTTGAAATTGTGATAATATTCCAAGACAAATGTTTCCCAGGGTCTGGGATTTTACCTTCTATCTGTCCTACAATCAGGGTGTAAGATGGAGGAATGCACTTCCCGTCTCCGAGCCACAGTTTCTCGTTCATAGAATGGGGAGTTTGGATTTCTGAGATCCCCCATCTCATGCTTTGAATGGGATCAGACTGGGAATTCAAAAGCCTCCACTCACTGGGAAAGGGAGGCAGCCAGGATGGGACAGGGCTTGTATTAAATAATGAGAAAGAAGCATGGTGACTATGACTTGAGTCAGTCCAGAAATAAAATATAAGGGGTTCTGATCTAAGGCAGAAGAGGACAGCAGAAATTCTCCTAGGAGTGGCAGTCAAGCCAGGTCAGGCTTGGGTCAGGCTGCCTGGTTCGGAGAATGGCATCAGTGTGTGCAGAGACGTTCTTAAGGCCAGACAGGTGTCAGGGCCCAAGCCAAGTGGACTGGAGGTCAGAATAGGACTTCAGTTCTAAAAAAGGTGCCTGGCTGAGTGCAAGGCAGGCCTGAGTCAAAGCCCAGACCTCACAATCATGACTGGAGTGGCCGCAGACAGACCCATAGTGGGTGCAGGGGATCCCAAGTTTATGACAGCAAGAGTCATTCCAGGCTTACCTACGTTTTCAGGGCAAATACAGGACTGAGTCTAGGCTGGAGGCTTAGAGAAGTTGAAACAGACACCTTTAGAACTGAAGTGTGATGTTTTCATTAATCTGAATTCAAACCATAGCCAATATATATGGTGTGCTTTCTCTGTGCCACTCTAAGTGTCTCACTGTGTGAACTCCCTGGCAGTCTAGTAGTATTAGAGCTTTTGCTTATTAATCACTATGGTAGCAGGTCATTAAAAAAATAATTAATTACTGTGTTACCAATATCAAAATATGGTAATATTCGCCTCTTCAGCTGTGACCACCACCATAGGAGAGTCTAGGCAAAAATACAGAGATCACAAGGGGCAAGTGGAACCTTGTGCAGGCTAAAGACTCTTAGGAAATATAGGCCCTTGAAATGTTCCCATCTGTGTGGATTGCATTGTCAGCCCTTCTTTCTTTGGCAGGGTTAAGGGCATTTGACCTGTTAATACACCTACTGCTTTTCCAGCAAGCCCTACATCTTTCTAGTAAGGAGTCAATGCCCCTAAGCTGGAGGCCACGGGAGGCGACTCCAGGCACCGTTTTTCAACTTCTCCTAAAAATGTCTCTTTGGTTCCTTCAGGCTTTGTCTTGGGTGACTATGGAGAACCTGACGCGGGAAGTTAAAAGGTAACAAGAAGTCTTTTAAAAAGTTTGAATTACATTGAACATATCTCTGAAATGTAAGAATGGGGAAGCCCTCTTTCTTACCATTTCCATCCTTCCTGACCATGCCCCCTGGGAATCAGAAGCCCCAGGCACAGCTTAGCTTTCTAACCCTGGTGTTTTGCCCTCCATGATCTCTCCGAATTTCTCTCCCTTTCCTCCCTTTACACTAAAAATGCCCTAGATCTAGCCTTCCTCATTTCGTTAATAATTAAGCTGGCTGATTTACCTCCCTGCCTCCTGGTTGCCCTCTTCAATCTGTCCTTGTCTCTGTCAGCAGCAGCATCGTCCTGATCATAACCACAGAGATCTCCTACCACGGAAAGACAGGTATTCAGAATCCACATCACATGTCCAGATGCCCTATGATGTGCCCTGAAACAACCTCCGCTGTCTTAGCTTTCACTCACATTTTCCATAATTTCCGGGCCCAGCAGGCCTGATCTTGTTCTTGACTTCCCTAACTTAGTCTCCTCCATCTGTCAGAAATAGCCTTTCTCTATCTCCACCTGAGATTAATGTATTCTGGAGAGTCTATCTCTCTTTTCGGTGTCCACATCAAGGGCCAGCTCCTATAGGAAGCTTTTCTATACTTCCAACCTCCAACCTCATTCCTCATGATTAGGAAAGATCACTTTCTCATTAGAAACCCAAACCTCAGCATCACATAGTATGCCCATTTAACAAACCTGTACATGTACGCCCTGAACCTGAAAAAATAAAATAAAATAAAACAAAAAAAGAAAAGGAAAATCTACACTGATGAGAATAAAAAGGATCAAACCCAACTTTACGTTCCTGACTCTAACTTTCTACCTTTATTTTAGTGCCTCTCAGAATTATCTGTGTTTGTGTCCACATTAACCATTGGCTGGGATCATCATATCTGCCCTGGCACACAGGAAGCTTATCTTAGTATCTCAGTGTGGTATATATGTATACACACACTGTACACATGAACACATATCTATGTGATGTTTCCAAACACAGATATGTGCTCATATCCAAAGACAGTTGTCATTGAAAGTATACACAAGAAACTCTGACAAACTTCTGGAACATGGGGATAGGAGGGTGGGCTGAAAGAGAGCATTTAGTAGGTTTACATTTCTTTATGTATTCTTGACTCAAAATCAGTATATCGTAATTTAATAACTTACAATTTATTAAAATGAAAAATAAAATAATTCATGTTAATTATAGAATACACACATCTGTAAAGAAGAATGAATCAAACAGGAATAATGTCCAGAGACTCACAATCTACATACATTCTATTTATGTGATTAGATTCATGTCGTGTGATTCTTATGCTTCCTTTTTGCCAGTTAGCATTGTATGGAGAGTACTTCTCCATTCTCTATCATTGGGTGTGTAAATTGTTAACCACTTTGGAATACTGCAAATAATCATATAATGAATATACATATACTTAAATCTTTGTGTGCATTTGTTATTATTTACTAGGTTAGATTCTTAGAACTAGAACCAATGGCTTGAAGGGAATATTATCATTTAAGGTTTTAATCCATGTTGCCGAAATGTTTTACCAATTATTCTAACCAACATTGTAAGAAAGTATCCATCTCACAATACCCACATCAGAACCAGGTATTACAATTTTTAAAACCTCCCAAACATCTTATTTCTTTTTTTCTTTTTTTTTTTTTTTTTTTTTGAGACAGAGTCTCACTCCGTCTCCCAGGCTGGAGTACAGTGGCAGTAACTGCAACCTCTGCCCCCCAGGTTCAAGTGATTCTCCTGCCTCAGCCTCCCAAGTAGCTGGGACTACAGGCACCTGCCACCATGCCCCACTAATTTTTTGTGTTTTAACTAGAGACAGAGTTTCACCACATTGGTCAGGGTGGTCTTGAACTCCTGACCTCAAGTGATGCGCTCACTTCTGCCTCCCAAAATGCTGGGATTACAGGCTTGAGCCACCGTGCCCAGCCCTAACATTTTCTTTATGGATTCTCCCTTTGCTTTTATAATGAGAACACCTCTACCCTGAGAGATGAATCAGATGCATTATTGTTTCTTGTCAATTCTTTTACTACTTATTCTTTAATATTTGAATTTTTGATCAATTTAAATCAATTTACGTAAATTTTATGAGGTAAGGGAGAAGATATTTGCCTTGCTATAATTCCCATATATTTAACCAATCATCCATGTCATATTTATTTAATAATCCTTCCCCACACTTTAAATAATTTGTAGTCTTATTTTTGTTCTGTGTTTGATTTACTATAGCTATATAGTATGATTTGACATCTGATAGGGTAGATTTCACCTTTTTAATCATTTATTTTATATTCTTGGGTCATTCTCATGCATTTATTTTGACTAAATGAATCATAAACAGGCTGTCAAGTTTTCAACACAGATCCAAGTGGAATTAAAGGTTTTTTTCTTACTATTTGGGAACTTCATTCCTTTCTTCCTTTTTGTTTTCTTCCTCCTCCCCTCCCTCCTTCTCCTCCTTCTCATTCTATTCTTCTTTCTCTTTTTCATTCTCTTCTTCTCCTTCCTTCCCTTCCTTTCCTTCTCAACTTCATCTTCTTCGTTTCTCCATCATTATCATTTTCTGTTTATTGATTACATTTAAATAATAACTATTTCATAGAGAAAATTAAAAATAGACATAGTGATCAAATGTTGACATGTTGTTTTTTGTGTATGTTTCAAATATTTTTAAATTGACATCTAAAAGTTTATAGAAACAGGCACATTTTTCCGCCGAAATTTCCCTCTGCTCTCAAAAGTAAGCAACATTATAAAATGCTGCACTGTCAGCAAACCACCATGGCACACGTATACCTATGTAACAAACCTGCACGTTCTGCACATGTATCCCAGAACTTAAAGTATAATAATAATAATAATAATAATGCTGCACTGTCTTGTTGTGTGTTGTTTTGTGCATTTTTAACCTCTAATTTCACAGCATACTTATTTGTCCATAGCAATATATATAGTGTTTTGTATATTTAAAACTTCTGTACAAAATGTGTCAGGCTGAACACGTCCTTTTGCAATTTCATTTATTTTGGTCAACAATATGTGACTTTTCTTTATCACGGTATGTTGGCTATAATAACCTTATCCTTGGTTATTTAGAACATTTCTTCTATTTTAATGCTAACTTCAATTGACTCAAATTTTGTTGATGTCTTGTGCAACCAAAAGCCTAAATGAGATGAGTCTTCAGTGTGTGTGTGTGTGTGTGTGTGTGTGTTTTTAATGCTTTCTTGATTAGTCTGACATGCGCACCCAATCGGAAAACACTAGTGCAGAAGAGGGAGAGCCTAATATCAGCATTACTTAGGTATTAGAAGAATTTGGATATTATCATATAAACCTGGCATGATAGTTAGGACAGAACCTGTTCTGCCGGGAGAAGGCCCCTGCTCAGGGCTTCTCTTTCCCTACATGGGAATCCCTGAAGGAGAGTCTTGCCTGTGATCTTCATTTAGAAGGCTAGTGCTGGCCACTGCTTGGTTCTCATCAACCCATCCTTGAGGCTAGTACAACACCTGTTTGAGCAGAATTCTGGTCACAGTCTTACTCTGAATTTGGTATCCTTATAGCACAACCCTTAAATTCCCTAATTATACCTCACCTAGATTTTCTCACATTGTATTTCCACAGATATCCCCAATCTCATCTTAAATCTGAATTGAATCTGTCATATTATAGCCTGGCTCTTCTCTCACCAACTATTTGGGGGTAATGTAGTGATTCATTTTGTTTCCACATATTATTTTAAGTCCTTACTACCTCCTTCCTCCATCTAGGTTCAGTTTTTCCCCTGCTTTTAACACCTTGGTCCAGGCAGTTACACTATTAAACTGAACTAGGATGGCAAAATCATTTTTTCACATATGCTAACCATGAATGATTGGTGGTGATGTTATGGAAAAATATGTTGAGAATAATTTTGAGGAAAGATCTGGATTCAGATAGAAAGAACTATCTGCCATTGGTAAGTAAAGTAAAGTGATGTTGCATACTTTTATTCCTGTTGTCACTTATTTTATCCCATCCATGATGAGAATTGATGTTCATAAAACCTTTGACTATGCACATACAATGAGAGTATTAAGCAAAAACCACGTAACAAAAATTAAAAATAAAACACTTTTGTAATCAAGGTCAGAGAGAATATTCTTTTACTTTTTCCATTACATTATTCATGTATGCCTAATGGTGTGCAGTATTACTTTCCATGTTTAAAAAAGAAATCATACAATAGAGTGCATAGAGAGGTGGAGAAATGGAGAATAATTCTCAAAGTTATTTGATCTGGCAGATTATCTTCCAAAGATGAGTGCAACTGTATTTTCCATATCACAAGCTCTTCTGGAATATTAAACTCTGCCCCCATCAAGAGATGGTGCCTGTGTCTGTTCTCCTTGAATTTGGGTGGGTCTTCCCGACTGCTTCAACCAAGAGAGTCCAGTAGAAATGATACTATATGATTTCTGAGGCTAAATCATAAGAATGCCATGCATTTTAATTTTGTTCTTTGAGGGTTGCTGGCTCCTAGAACCCAGCCAACATATTGTGATGAAGCCTACACAACTGTGCAGAGGCTCACATGGGGGGGACTCAATGCCCACTGATCTATAGCCTTGGCTGAGCTCTGAACCAACAGTTATGATCAACTTCCAGCCATATAAGTGAACCATCTTGAAAGAGGCTTCACCAGCACTAAGTTGAGCCGCTTGATTACGTTACCAAAGATCACCTCTTTCCTATCATCTTCCTTCTGAGACTTGTTTAGAGTGAGTTTGGAAGCTGTGTTTTGCTCAACCTGAAGACTGAATATAAGAAAATATTGCTCAAGTTCTGGATGATGCAGCTGCTGAAGTAATCTGTCGTGCACTTTCCTTCAGGAATCCTTACCTATTTGTTCAGGTGTTCCGCAAGCCTTCTTATCTTGGAATTCAATAATACTTATTGTGTGGTTGCTTATTGTTCCATAGACACCCTGAAGCTTTGAAGCTTTGTCTCATGCTTTCAAGTAATGTTCTCATGTTTACCTGCTGACATTCCTTCAAAGGTAGAGGCTGCATCTCTCCAAGTGTGGAATAAAACAATCAGATGTCACTAAGATATTGTGTAACAATTCATATTAAAAACATGATATTGTCAGTCAAGAAGAAGAGATTAAAACAAACACTTTGAGAGTTCGTGAGTAGAAGGATACAGCCTTGCATTTATGATAATATGGTGCATTTTACCTACCTTGCAGCAGAAAGAGATATCTAATTCCATACACAGCAATGTAACTGCTTAAAGTGCTCCTAAAATTCAGACAAAATAAATTATAAATAGTATCAAGATCAAAGAAGCTAAGAGTCCCTATGTTTGACGTAGGCACACCAAAGTTTGATGTGTATGCTCATTTCTCAACACTGCAAGTCTATGGAGAAACCATCAGAAAGCACACTGAAAATAGAATGGGCTTCTGTTCAAAACAGAAAGCTCCTGCCTGTTTTACTGAAGTCTACCAGATTTTCTGTCAGAAATTTTGTATAGTTCAGAGGCACAAATGCTCTTTTAGGTCCTTCGAAGCACTGGGTTTAATATTGGAATTTAATCTTGGCTCCAATCTCCAATTCCTTACATGGTCATTCAAGCAATCTTGGGGACCAAGTCTTCCAATAGCATAGTGATATTCATGCTTGAAGTGGGAGGAATAGATATCCTCCTCATTAACAAGGGACCAGAGATCATGTTTCATAGGCAAAATACTCATGTATGCAAAAATGTAACTTTTCCATTAATTCTTTTAGTACTGGAATTAACTTAGCTCATTAGCTTCCACTTCTACCTAGTAGCAGGGAATGTAATTTTGCTAATTCAGGTGACCCATTATTTCTATTTTCAAGTTTAGTTTATTTTAGGTAAATTTTTAAATTCATAATGTTTTTCTGACCTTCTTTCTTCTCTTCCAAAAGAGGTTATTCTAACTTCCTAATGGGTTTACTTTTGTAGTGGTTGTTGTTATATATATTTGTAATACATATTTTTCTATTTATATATAAATATATATATGTATAATACATTATAAATATATTATTATACATTAATATATATTTATAATACTTTATATATTTATAATACATTAAAATATATTATACAATATATTATGTAAAATACATATTATTTTTACAAAAATCAACTTTATTGGTATATAACTCACAAAAAATAAAATTCATTATATTAAAGTGTATATTTCGTCAGTTTCTAAACAAATAGCCTGCCAGAATTTTGATTGGGATGGTGTTGAATGTAGACCAATTGTGGGAGAATTGCCATTAACAGTATTGCGTCTACCAATCCATGGACATGGTATATCTCTCAATTTATTTAGACCTTTAATTTCTCTCAGCACTGCATTGCAGTTTTATGTTTAGAGGTCTTGTACGTATTTTGTTAAATTTGTCCTAAGAGTTTTATATTTTGAGATGATAGCATAAATGGTATAGTATTTTTAATTTTATTTTTCAATTGTTTCTTTGTGAGGTATAGATTTAAATTGATTTCTGAATGTTGAACTTGTATTTTGCAATCTTTTAAAATTCACTTGTTAGTTCTAATAACTTTTTTTTAAGTTTCTTTAGGACACTGTATTTACAAGATCATATTGTCTCCAAATAAGGGCAGCTTTAATTTTTTGTAACCTGTATGACTTTTATTAGACTTAAGTAACAATATTAAATAGAAGTGGTGAGAACTGACATCTTTCCTTATTCCAGAACTTACAGAATAATAATTCAGTCTTTCATTATTGATTATGGTATTATTTGCAGCTATTTCATAGGTAATCTGTATAATATTGTGACAATTTCCTCAATTTTCTTCTATTTCTAGTTTTATGAGATTTTTAAATCATAAAAAGTGTTAAATTTTGTCACACATATGAATATGTGTTTATACTGAAACATGACTAGATGTTTTATTCTTTATTCTGATTATACAGTAAATTTTCAAATGTTAAGCCAGTCATGAAACTCTGAAATCTATTTTTTATAATGTACTACCTTTTTTATATCTAGATGATTATAATTTACTAAGGATTAAGGATTTTTGTGCTTTTTTTCATAAAGAATATCAGTCTGAAGTATGCTTTTCTTATAATATTTTGTCTGGTTTTGGGTAGGGGTAAAAGAGGCCTTATGAAATGATTTGAGAAATCTTCCTCCATACTCTCATTTTTTAAAATTTATTTTATAAATATTTATTGGAATTCACCAATGAAGTCCTCTTGGCTTGGAGTTTTCTTTATGTGGATGTTTCTAATTAAGGATTTATTTTAAAACTTGATATGGGACTATCCAAATTTTCTATTTCTTCTTGAGTCAATATTGATAATCTGTATCTTTCAAAGAATTTATTCATTTGAGCTAAGTTGTCAAATTTATTAGCATACATTTATTATATTTCCTTATTTATTACTCTTTAAAATTTCTGTAGATTTGTAGTGATGTCCCCATTTACATTCAATTATTGGAATTGTTTCTTCTTTTTTAAAAATGCCATTAGTCTATTTAAGAGTTTATATAAATTTTATTTATATTTCTACAGAAACAGCTTCAGTTTCATTTATTTTTCTGTTTCGTTTGTCTAATTTTTATTCCATTGGCTTCCTCTCTTATTACTTCTTACTTCTATTCCCTTCAGGTTTAACTTGCTCTTTTTTATAGATTATTTAAATGAAAGCTCAGGTCACTCATTTTATATGATTTTTGTTTTCTAACATAAGCACTTAATATACATTTCCAACTACGTGCTGATTTATCTCCTTTCCACAATTGTTTTAATATTTTTGATGTCATTATATTATATAGACATTATATTTTAAATTTTCTTCTTTTCAAAATATTTTATAATATTTCTTGTGATTTATTCTTTCACTCACAGTCTATATAGATGTGTGTTGTTCAGTTTGCAAATTTTGGAGATGCTTTCACATAGAATATTTGTATTCTTGGTTATAATTTGATTTACTTTTTTTCAGAGAAGATACTCCGAATAATTTTAGATATTTTCGATTTATTGATACTTCTTTTATAACCCACAATATGATATAACACTGTATAGTCTTCCCTGTGCACCTGAAAAGAACACATATTCTCTTGTTGAGTGAACTATTCTAAACATTTCACTTAGTTCAAGTTGGTTTTTAATGTTATCAAAGTCATCTATACCTTTGCTACCGGTTCTAATAATTACCTGCTGCCTTGTCCTGATATACTGAGTGAGGAATGTTGAAATCTTTACCTGTAATTATGAATTTGTCTCACTGCCTTTTCAGTTCTATCAACTTTGGTTTCAGGCATTGTTGAAGCTCTGTCATTAGGTGTGTGTACAGATTGAGAATGTTATGTCTTCTGGATATACTTTCCAGTTTTTCATTATAAAATGCTTCATATTATTTCTGATAATATTGCTTATCCTGATGTCTACATCATATACTATTAATACAGACATTCTAGCCTGTGTCTAGTGTTTGTTTACACGGTATTTAATTTTGTATCCTTTAACTTTTAACACCATTATGACTTTATATTTAAAGAGGGCTTTCTACAGTTGGCCTATATTTGGGTATTGGCTTTTTATCCTCTCTGACAGTCTGTCTTTTAACTGGAGTGTCAAGATTAGTAACATTTAATGTAGCTATTGATAAAGTAAGTTTAAATCTACAATCTTGCTATTTATTTTCTTCTGCATCCTTTTTTTGTCAATTATTGTTTTAGTATTCTATTATTTCCACTATTGGCTTGTTAGTTAGCCCTTGCTTTAGTTTTTAGTATTGTTCTAGGGAATATAACACACACCTTTAACTAACTTCAGCCTACCTTTAAATGATATCATCTCACTTCATGAATAATGTAAGAATCTTATATACGTTATATGCTTTCATTTATCCCCTTCCATCTTTTGTTGCCATTCAATTTTATTCATGCCTATGTTATAAATAGCATTATTCTTGCTTCAAGCATTTGTCTTTTGAATAAACAAAAAATGAGAAAAAGTGTTTTATATATACTCACTTATATATACCATTTCTAATGTTTCTCATGCCTATTACGTAGAGCTAAGTTCTCAGCTGGCATCATTTTCCTTCTGCTGGAAGAACAGCCTTTAATATTTCTTATAGTGCAAGTCTGCTGGTGATGAATTATTTCAGTATTATTTATCGGAAACATAATTTAACCCTGATTTTTGAATTTTACACTTTTCTCTGTGGAAGGGAACTTGAAGAATTTTGTCAGGGGAGTTTATAAATGCCATGCTTATATTTGCATTCCAGGAATATCCTTTTGACAGTCTAATATCCTTTGGACAGTCCCAATTGTTTGGCTTGGGAAAAGTCTAAAAGCAACAGGAACAGTCAGGAGGCTGTTAAAATAATCCAGGGAAGATATACTAAGGTTTCAAATGAGTCAATGGTGGTAGGGGTGGTGATAAGAAGCCTGGTTTGGAAGATAGTTGTGTCATCTGAACTTCGGTATCAAATATAAATGGAGCTGATGACTCCCTGCACTTTGGTTATGGCTCTTAAGTAAGGAGAGGCTCTGTTTACTGAGGTGATAATTTGTAGTATGAGGAATTTGTTTGTGAGATCAGTGGTGCTCATCTTCATGACGGTGCAGGCCCTAGGACTGGGGGACTGTCCCAGATGCCATGCCTGGCATGCAAGTTCTCCCCTGAGATGAACCTCTTATGTGTTTGGGGCCCAGGTATATGTTCAGCTCTTGGTTCACTGCACACCAGAGAAATAGAGACTGATTTTGTCTAAGTCACTGAGCATGGACTCTGGCTTTAGACGCTAGGTGCATGATATTGAGGGTCTCCCACTTCCAGGACTTTGGCTCAGATTCTCTTCTCCTTGTGACCTGCACTGGGCAGTTATGGATAATGTACTTAGGCTAAAATAACTTCAGGTCAGCACCTCTGCACACAGTCCTTGGCCTGTGGCCTCTCTCATTGCATCAGCCTCACCAGGCTCTTGTTCTCTCTGTTTCTGCTGTCCCACTGGTTCCAGCAAGTCGTACAGCTGCGTTCACCCCAAGTTATGACATTATTTAGACTTTTCCTTTCAACTCGGAATATGAAACAAGGATAAATCATTCAACCTCCATCGCCCATTTAACCCCTGTGTAAACTGTCTGAGGAATATAATGATAATTACCTTTTTCAGGGACAGAGTTGGGGGGAGAGTCAATTAAGGCTTGCACTGTGCTTTGAGATCTTTCAATGAAAGGCTCGGGGTTATTACTGTTAACAAGATACCAGAGGGATATTTGCCAGCAGTGACTCCCTTTGAGCTAGCATGTCTGTCATTAGTAATTTGGGGGCTTGGCACAGAGTCATGGGAATGTTTTAATGGCTTCTGTTCAACCCCAGAAATAGATTATGAAGTTGCAAAAAGAAATGCTTGTTTTCTCTGCTCTCCTCTGTTTCTGTACACGTGGTAACTCTCAGGGGAGATCTCAGGTTCTTTTGTTAAGGGCCAAAGAAGTGAGAAACAGGATCTTATGCTGCCTTAATAAATTCTGACAGAAGATAGTGGTCAGGCCTGTTCCAGAGACTGATTTAGAGAGGGGCTATACCACCCGATAGTAACTCTGGCCTAAACTGTAGTTCTGGAACTGCCTGGGGAGCTTGCTAATCCACTGAAGTTTGGGAGTGATAAGTAATATTATTAAGTTGCGAGTGATAGGTATATTAATATTATTTCCTAAATAAATATTTAGAAAATGTTTGTTAATTTAAACAAGTGATTTTATTCCTAAACCAATTCCCAGATGCTTTTCAGAGCTGTCTCTGTGAGTCAAGAAAACAGTGTTTTCTGCCTGGGATGTGTGGACTCGTTTCCAGGACCTGGGGAAGGAATGTATGTGTCCAACCAACTTGTGTCTGGCCTTTCATTGGCAGAGTCCATGCTATAGCTTAATTTTCAACCAATTGACAAACCGTTCTTTTAAAAGCTCTCATCACTCTCTCTTCCTCAGTTTTTTTCTTTATTTTTTACTCCATTCTTTGCTTTATATTTAATCAATTCTTTTCTCTACTCATCAAAGCAAGATGATAGACTGCAAAAAGCAGCAGATATGTGGAAATGAGAAGTAACTTTGACTCTTACTGATGGTGACCTTGGGCAAGTCATTTAACCCCTACAACATTTACTTTACCCTCTGAAAAATGTGGTGATAACCCAGGGTCCCAGCAGGATGGCCAGGAGACGACATGGACACAGTTGTTTCAGGTGTTGCAGATGCAGAGTCATGTAAACTTGTGAAGCTACTGAATGTAAACAATAGGGTACAGTGGAGACTCTGGCCAACTGGAGCATTCTTGCCCCATCCACAGGGAGCAGCTATTATTCTGTTATAGCAAATGTTTACCAGACTTTCTTTCTTTTTTTCTTTTTTAAAATTATACTTTAAGCTCTGGGGTACATGTGCAAAACGTGCAGGTTTGTTACAAAGGTATACACATGCCATGGTGGTTTGCTGCACCCATCAACCTGACATCTACTTTAGGTATTTCTCCTAATGCTATCCCTCCCCTAGCCCCCCACCCCTCGACAGGCCCTGGTAAGTGATGTTCCCCTCCCTGCGTCCATGTGTTCTCCTTGATCAACTCCCACTTTTGAGTGAGAACATGTGGTGTTTGGTTTTCTGTTCTTGTGTTGGTTTGCTGAGAATGTTGGTTTCCAGTGTCATCCATGTTCCTGTAAAGGACATGAACTCATCCTTTTTATGGCTGCATAGTATTCCATGGTGTATATGTGCCACATTTTCTTTTTCCAGTCTATCATTGGTGGGCGTTTGGGTTGGTTCCAAGTCTTTGCTATTGTGAACAGTGTCACAATAAACCTACGTTCTTGCCCCATTCACAGGGACCAGCTATTATTCTATTTTAGCAAATGTTTACCAGACTTTCTTTCTTTTTTCTTCTTTTTACTATACTTTAAGTTCTGGGGTACATGTGCAGAATATGCAGGTTTTTTACATAGATACACATGTGCCATGGTGGTTTGCTGCACCCATCAACCCGTCATCTACTTTCTCTCTTTTTTCAAAGCAAATAGGGCACGTAGAAATGTACATAGTGTGCTCTGATTTTTAAGTGTTGGAACAAATTTACTTGCTTTTGCAGAAAGATGTGGAACAATTACAACATGGTTGTAGGCTGGGTTTGACTAACAAACAGCCAATGCGATATTTGTAATTTATTTTATCCTTTATCAATTTCTGCCTTCTTCCTCTTCTTCTTTATCCTCTAATACTTTTTCTTTTTCTATCTGTTTTTCCCACTGACAACAGTGTTTTCTTTATATTATCCTAAAGTAATACTGGATTCTTTGCTTGGGATATATTCACACAAACCACAATTTCCTCATTCTTCCAACAGGCCCACTCAAATTCACATCTCTTTTCTTATGAAAGACAATGCAAAGACACCACCAAGCCCACTGAGTTTTGAAATAGTTAAGTCAATACTTCCATTCCCAAGGCAAAACTGGAAATAATATATCTTCTTAGTTTTACTTAAAAAAACAAAATAAAAAAATTAAAAAGACCCAACTTGGCTGTTGACAAGATCACCAGGAATGCTAGCTCATCAGTCACTTGGGGCTATCTGCGGTTGAGTTCACCAACCCTTGGCCACATAAATGGTGTCAATCCTGAGCCCGGTGAGAAGTTGGCCTGAAGGAGGCATGGCCATGTGGCTCCATTGCCTTTCCAGAAAAATATGCTAAAGAAGCCCCAGCCACTGATTGTGCAGTAGTAAATTGTATGTAAAAGATATACTCATCACCAAAAATGAGCGTGGTTCTTCCCAGTTGCAGTGGCTTGCCTCCTTTCAACTCTTTTCTTGGGAGAAATGTGACTACTTTATTTAAAACAAGAAGAGAGCACTTTGGAAACAGTGTAATAATACTTTGTGTGCATGCCCGCATTTTCTATTCTCTTTCCACTGACGGAAATAACTAATCATCAAGGGCACTCTTCCCATTGAGTCTAGATGTAGCCACAAAATCCTTCATATACATGGCAGCCATGATCAGTCATTTGGGGTAGGCATGTGTGTTAAGATCTAGTATGCCCAACAGTGAAAACAACTCAAATATCCATTAAATAGTAAATGGGTAAACAAAATGTGATATATCCATGTTATAAAAAACCATTTGCCAATAAAAAGAAATGGAGTGTGGATACACATAACAATGTGGATGAACCTTAAAATATTATGCTAAGAGAAAAAGAAACAGACACATATATATTGTATGTGTCTACATATGAAAATATCCAGAAAAGGCAAATCTATAGAGACAAAAAGTAGATTGCAGTTTTCTGGGGATAGGGGTGGGAACAGGGGCTGTTAACAAATGGGCTCATGGTGTGTTTTCTGGGATGATGGAAAGATTCTAAAATTAGATGGTGGAGATGATTGTACAATTTTATAAATTTACAAAGAGTCATTTAACTGTACACTTAAAACAAGTGAATTCAACATTATGTAAATTGTACATTGAAGTCAATAAATCTGGTTACAAAACACACGGAGTAGGCTTCCCTGTTTGTCAAGACATTTGACTACCTGGAGTCAGGGAGCCACCGAGCACAAGTTACTCCAGGATCTTCCACTGACTTACTATGTAATATTAAGAAATAACTTCCTTTCTCTGTCTGCGTTTTCTTCATTTGTAAGTTGATGTGTTTGAGCTGATGCTCTTTCAGGAACTTTTAAACTCCATCAGTACCTAAGAAGAAGCAAAGCAAGAATTGTTACTGCAATATTTCACCGCAAAATAAAAACAACCCAAATATCCATCCTACCAGGCTGTCAACTTTTGGGGAGGAGCAGAGATTAGGGATTCATCCCTTGCCAATGTCTGGCTCACAGCTCTACGCAGAGAGTTAAATAGTGCCGTCTGTTGGTATAAGGAGATTAGAAATATGAATATTTATGAGACTTCATATATAATATCAAAGGTATTTTCTAAGAAGTGAATATCAGCATGATGTATGACAGTGTGACATTCCCGCTCTGTTCAATGTGTCTTTTAGTCTTCCCAGAGAGTATGAAACATTGGGAAGAAAACATCACCCTCTATAATCTAGTCTAGTTGCATAAGTAGTTACAGTGAAAAAAAGAGGGGTGTGTGTGTACGTATGTGTGTTCCCTTGCTTTGGGTATGTTGTATTGGGTGAAGACGGGCTTTGGAGTGAAACAAACCTAAATTTTCTCCCAGGTTCTGATACTAAATCCCTGTGGGATCATCACTTAACCTCTCTGACCCATCTGTGACATGGGGGTAATCTAATTTACCTCCTAAGGTATTTCGAAGTCTTAGGAGACCTTCTATGTTAAACAGGTAGAGTGGTTCTAGAAACAAAGTAAGTGTCTCCTAAATGTTTGTTTCTGTTTCTGACCTTTCTGCTCTTTCTCTTCCCCTCCACCACTTTCAAGGTCTGTTTGGAGATGGCTGGATCTAGAGAGTAGGGACTCGAAATAAAAGTTGCCCACTTCTCTTGATAATTAGATACACAAATGCAGTCAACCAACGGCATGTTCCTTTGGAAGGGGACCTGGCTATGTCAAGTGACTGTTCACTGGCTCTGGAAATGATCCTGTCTTACCACTCTGCCCTTCTCCACTTTTCTCTTGGGCCTTAAGGTTTTCTAAATTAGAGTTATGACTCTTTGGTAAGACACTGGGTCCATGATAATGAATATTCCTTGGCACTGAGGTTATGGCAGGGCCTCCGATGAGAATTATTTCTAAGCTAGATGTCCCAGGAGCCCACCCCATCCCTTTTCAAATTTCATCAATGCATCCAAGTTTCTGTTTCTGTTTTGGAGCAAACCTGTGGCTGTGCTGTCTGTCATGCGTCCTTTTAAGACATAGCCAGGAAACTTCACAAAGCTGAGTGCCATCAGATTTTGCAGGGTCACACACATTGATGGGCAAAACCAATTTTAGCAAGATTTTGCATATCTTTGAATGTCTTATTGTGGTCACAGAGATGCAGATATGTGATAAATATTCTTTAGGGGAAGGGAGAGAAAAAGATGAACATTTGTGGGACCTATTTTATGTTTGGCATTCAAGATGTTTATTCTATTCACTTATTTAAGATGAATGAATAATTTTGACTGCATTTTTGTATAACAAAAATATCAGATTCTTTGTCAAAACAAATTAAAAAATGCAAAAGTGCACAGGGCAAAAAGTAAACATATTCCTACACCCACACCTCCTTCTCCACTTACCCTTCCTTCTTGAAATTTTAATTTCAAGTGGAAGTACCACTTTTAGTAAACTAGTATGGATTCTTCCCTTGACACTTTTTCAGGCACTTTGCCATAAATACAAATTGTTCTGCAATCCCTTCACTCTATTTATATACCCTTCTTGCCTCTCTACATGAATACAGATAGAGTTCCCTCACTCCTTTTAATGACTATCTCACATTCGATTTCATGAAAGAACTCACATTTGTTTAGCTATGCTCCCTCCATGGTTATACGGATTGTTTCTTATTGGTAGTACATGTAACCTACACGTCTATTTGCATAAACTTGCAAGTAATTTTGTAAAATAGATTCTTCAAAAGGATTTATTGAACAAAGTGTCCACCAGGCAGGGGACTGGATGCTGTAAATACAGTAGGGACAAGATGTAATTGCCTCCTGCCTCCATAGAGTTTGCAATCTAGTCTGCCATTGTATTCCAAATGTCTACTTCATCTTTCCCCCACCTTTACCCTGCTTATTAATGTAATAATAATTAGTCCTGGTTTATAGATAAGAAGCCTTTGGCTCAAAGAAGTATATGAACACAAGCAAGTTCACCCAGACTATTAATTGCATAGTTGGGAAACATTTCCACATCTGACTCCAGAGCTTCTCTGCTGCCCATTACCTGGTCAATGACTAGTATTTGGTCAGTTGCAACCTCTCCTAAGATGTGTCAAATTTACCTATCTGCTATTGGATTTAAAGCTTCAGAGATCCAGGTGAATTAGAAGCAAAGAGATGAGTTCCTGCTCTTTGTAAAACCATGACACAATAGCTCATGAGGAGGAGCAGAGAGATGCCTGTCCCCTATTATTCACGGAAGGGTCTGTCCTATGGTCAGGCATATCAGGTTTTGAATTTCAGTTCAGCCACTTTGTATCTGAATAGGCTTGGCCAAGTCATTTCTTCTCCATTAATTCAGGCTTCCTCATCTGTAAGGTGAAAAATATCAATATCCACCTTCCCAGTGGTTGTGAGGTTTCAATGAGCTCATGTGCATAAAATATTTTGCATAGATCCCACAACAGAGTGGGAGCTTGATAAATGTGAGCTATTGTTACTGCTTTCATTTTAATGTTTTTTTATTGTGCTAAATCTGATTGCCCTCTGGAGTCCCTGCCTATTCTGCCAACTCTGAGTCAAGCACCTGCCTTCTCCCCACCTTTACTGTCCTCAGGAGCCCTTGGGAAATTCTGGGTATGGCCTCAGCTCCCACCAGAGGAGAATGTGAACATGATATGTCCCCAATATAGTCCAGGATGCAAGGAGGCTACTAATTAGAAATGGAAAGGTGGGCACCGTTAACGGTTTTCCGAGGAGTCATTTACACTCAGTTTGGGAACTGGGTGTGATTTCTTCTTAGAATAACTCCCTGAAGATTTGTGACCTGTTCTGATCCTGTCATCTCATTTCCAGAGTCTCTTCTGTCCTCTGAAGGCCCAGCTTTGGAACTCAGCTCTTTGGCCCCACTCTCGCTGCCAGGCTCCACAAGCACAGATGCTACTTGTCAGGCTTGCGCCAAGTTGCCCGGCCGGGACACTCACCACCGGGCCAGGCCATCCCTCTACCAAGCTGGGCTCTCAGCCATGGCTGGAGAGGTGCCAGGGGGAAGGAGGCAGGGCCTGCGTGAAGCTGGTGGTGTGGGTAATCGCGTTTGGGAGCCTGAGATGGCCTGCAGCTACAAGGGCAAGATTAGTGACATCAGCCCTTCCCAGGCAGCAGGTTCAGACAGGAGGAGAGGGAGGCCGCCGGCGCCCGGGTCAGAGGGGACATTGGCAGCCAGGAGGGTGGGCCCTCCCAGGCCTGGGCTCCTTGGGGCCTGCCTGCTCTGGCGTGGATGTTGGGGAAACCTGTTGGGTAAGCTCTTGTGTGTTTCCCTGTAAGGCTAGGTCTTACAGTCAAAGCAGAAAAGTGGGGTGAGGGGAGGGAGCTCTTTAATGGCTCTGACATGTACTTGAGAAGCTGCCAAAGGGTGGTTTATGTTTCTTAAACAGAGATGTGTTATGATAGTGAGGCTGCTTCTGTGGTGGTGATAGCTGAGCCCTGCCCGAGGCTGGGGCTCCCTGACATGCTCCTTTGCCAAGACAGGAGGTGGCATGGTGAAAGGAGTGGATTGCCAGATTTGGGGGGCAGCAGAGGTAGCTGCCCCGGTACACAGAGTATATGACCTTGGGGTAGTCAGATCATCTACCTGAACTCCAGTTTCTCATCAGCTAAATGAGAATAATGGTTTGTCCCTCACAGATCTCCATAGCTGCAATTTCCTTAGCTGCATACGTACACTGCACTATTCTAGGCATTTTGCAAATATCTCACTTACTCCTATAATGACTGCATGATGCAGGTGCTATTATGAGCCTCGTTTTACACATAAAGCACAGAGATATCAAAAGATTTGACCGAGATCTCATAGCAAAGCTGGCAGAGCTGGGATTGGACTCTGGGCAGATGTCTCTAACCTTAACCACTGTGCTATGCTTCCCAGAACTAGCCTAGGACCCTGGTCCTCCCCTTCCAAGCACTTCAGTCATTGTGGAATAGCACACTGGTTGATTTGATGTGATTTTGGGGTAAGTGTCCATTCCCTTAACTGGATTCTGAGCTCTTCACTTTGGTTTTTGCTCATCTCTGTATCCCCAGCACCTAGCTCTGGACTTAGTAAGGACTTCCCTGCACTACCTGTGTGAAAGGCTGCCAGGAGGATCAAGATAAAGAACTCGAGATATTTGGTGACTCCCTATGAAATCACCCAGCACTGCTCTGAGCTTACAATAGGTGGTAGGGAAATGCTTATATCCAGGGTAGATATGCTGTGGGGCTGGGTTTGCCTCAGTGACTTTGTTTGGGGGGCATGATCAGTCATGAATGCAGTTACTCCCAACTGGCAAACTTTGGAGCAATCTATTTGACTCACCAAGAAGAAGAAAATGGGCAGCGACCATGTTGTTCAGGAAGGCAAGCACTGCGGTCACGTGCCTCATAGATCTCCCCTTGTGCAGTTGATCTTTCAGACAGCATCTCCTCAAAGCAACTACCATCGAACCTCAAAAGGCGGTCCAGCCCATCTTTCTGTCTCAGGGAGAAGAATTTCTCATTTTGTTCAGCAATCTAACCCATCCTCATCTTCAGCTTTAGGCCTAAAGCAGAAAATCTCTGAAGTGCCAAGGGGTTAAATGCCTTCAAGAGAAAGAAGAGAAACTCCTTTTAGGTTGCACATTCTTTCCTCTCTCTGCAGCCTGTGTGTTTGCAGAGCCTGATGGGATAAGAGAAGGCAAGTGCCAGCCTCAAACTGTGTGCACTGTGGGTGTGCGAAGATGCACCCAGCATTCCTCCCCTAACGCTGATGAATCCCATACTTGTGGAAAATCTGATGTTTTCCCAAAATGTCTGCTAAATTATCCACAGTATTTCCGCCTTCCATTATGCTCATCCTGAGTTTCCTAGCTCATGCTCCTGAACACATTGAATCCTACCTTTGGGCAAGACTAGGTTTGTTGTGGATTTGGCTGGTATGATACAAAGACACTACTCGCCTGTCAGACAGACAGGCACACAGACAAGCTGAAATGAAAGCATAGGTCTAATTGATCTCTGTGTTGGAATGGGTAATTTGTTTAGATAGCATCAAAAAAGAAATATCTACTAGAATATTACTACATTTTGATGTATTCAATTCTTGTCAGCAAAGAGAACATTTTAGAAACGCGCTTGAAACAACAGTGTGCAGAAGTAGCATCAGGTAATGAACAAATGACTTTGGTTTATTTGCCCAAAGTGGAACACAGTCAATTAGAAAGCCTCTGCAAATTTATGGGGAGCCTATTATATACCACACCCTGTTTGGGGACTAGACAGGTCCTTCATTTAGACTCATTTGCCCCTACACTCAGTTCTGTACCTGGAATGATAATAAAGCGAGAAAAAGAACATGTCAGTGTGAGCAATTATTTTATTTTTTCTTAGTGAATGCTCTAGTTACCTGCTTGCAAAGTTCACTGGGGCCGGGACTGGCTATTTAAGATAGAAAGTTACCTTACTTTGGGAGCAAGAGAGTTCCTGGCACTTTTGACTGAGGTCTTTATTTTTCAAGGAGGTGTCCTCATTTGCTAAAGACAATTTCTTGGCTCAAGCAGACCAATTTAACAGTCATCTGCATTCCTTGACAGGACTATTGCTCCTGAATATTGCCACACCTGGGGTGTGTGCTGGGGCCCTAGATTTGAAGCATGAATATCTTTATCCGTTCAGGGTGAGGTGGTGGCAGCTTGTGCTACACTCCCTACAGGTGGCTTGGCTCTGAATCAAGCCCCTTTGATTCACATGGGAAGTCTTCTTTAAAAATTACTGATAGGCGAGGTGCGGAGGCTCAAGCCTGTAATCCCAGCACTTTGGGAGGCCGAGACGGGTGGATCACGAGGTCAGGAGATGGAGGCCGTCCTGGCTAACACGGTGAAACCCCGTCTCTACTAAAAAAATACAAAAAACTAGCCGGGCGTGGTGGCAGGTGCCTGTAGTCCCAGCTACTCGGGAGGCTGAGGCAGGAGAATGGCGTAAACCCGGGACGCGGAGCTTGCAGTGAGCTGAGATCCCGCCACTGTACTCCATCCAGCCTGGGCGACAGAGCGAGATTCCGTCTCAAAAAAAAAAAAAAAAAAAATTACTGATAGCTGCTTCAAAGTATGTATCTTATTGATGGGGGAATCATGGGTCTCAGAGAAGATCTGGGGCTAACCTGATATCGTGAGTCTGCTATTTTGTCCTTAAAAATGGTATGTAAATCTGTGTGATTGAATGTCTAACTTCTTAAGACTTTTCATACACGTGTTATTCCAAAGTTAAACATATTTTGTCAGGTTATGTTGACTTAAGAAATAGCGTCATCAAAAAAGGAAAATGAGAGTCAACTGTTTTAGAAATGTTAGAAATCTTGCATTGTGGAGGAATCCAACATACACATGCTGCCTTGTCGCTCTGTCTTATCCCTCACTGGCTATAGAGTATAGATATTTATACACATGTGCATACACACACATTTCCTCTTCTTTTTGGTCTCCTTGGACAGCCTTCATTTTTTTCTTTCTTGCCAAGTGACTCTGAGTATATTCAACTCTTTTGGACCTATTGACTCACATCTGTCTAGTCCAAGTTATTTAATGGAAGCTCTTGTGTTTTAACTTTTGGGCACCCAACACTCAGGATTCTAGTTTCCAGGAGGTGGCCTCGCCCAAGACATTCGGGCATCTGTCCTTGCCTGCCCTGACCTAGTTCTTCTCTCCACTTGGGCTATCACTTTAGCTCTTAACTTTAAGCTGTAAGTTCTGCTTAACAAGTCCTCAGCTGCACACAGGAGTCACTAGAGGTTGCTCCTCCTTCCTTCATTCCGGTCAATGTCAAGGCCCAGTAAGGTGTGCAGTGCATGCCAACGATTGTTGAAGGGAGGTGCATCCTCACTAGCAAAAGGTCTGGGCTCGGCGGTGACTCATGCCCACACCTGCCAAGGGCATTACAGGGAAAGCCTTATCTAGAGAGCCTGAATCTTCAGGCCACATTACCAAGCAGGTTCTAAGAAGGAAGTAGAAGGAGGGATGTGACCATAAGGAAAAGTAGATGGGGGTGGGTTCAGATCCTTGAGCCCTGATCCTCGAACAAGTCACCTGGAGGGATGTTTTATGCCAAATGCCATTTTAGTCAGGAACTTTGGGTTTCAGGTTGATTTTAAAAGCCGTCTATTATAAAAGCCTCATGCCTTGCTCCCTCACTTCTTCAAGGTTCTTTTTCAAAAGTCATTTATGTGGAAGGCATTCCTTGACCACTTCATTCAAAATTTCAAACCCCTTTCTTCCCCCAGTGTTTTATTTCCCCTATTTCTTGCTTTATGTTTTGTCTCCTTAGCATTTACCAGGAACCTATAATATGTGTTACCTTTTTAGCTTGTTTCTTGACTGCTGTGTAGAAGATCTAGGAAGTCAGGAAAGGTATGTAGCTTTGTTACTGTGTGTCCCAGTTAATGGAAAGAGTGTGCTTGGGTAGCATATGTAGTAATATTATTTAATATTCACAATAATAACCATTATGTTGATTAACCCTAACCATTTGCTAACAGTGTGCTGGATGCTTCACCAGATTGGCTCATTTAATTATTTCATCAACTTAATGTAAGAAACTAGTATTCCCTTTTTACAGAAGTGAAAACTAAGGTATAGATATCAAATAACTTGCTCTGAATTCCATAGTTAGTAAGTGGTAAAAGTGCATTTAAACCCAGGAAGCCTGACTCCAGATCCTGTGTTCAACCACAATATTCTAGTGTCCCATGATGGTATAAACTAGGGATTTGCATATCTTTTCTATACAGGGCAAGATATTAAATGTTTTAGGCTTTAAGGTCATATGGTCTCTGTGGCAACTACTGAACTCTGCTGCTGTGGCAATCAGCATTTATTGACAATATGTACATTAACGGTGTGGCCATGTTCCAATAAAGCTTTGTTTATGAAAAACAAGCCATGGGTTGGATTCAGCCTATAGGCAGTAGTTTGCTGGCACTTAGCATAAACCAAAGAGGACATGGAAGTTTCAGATTTAATAAACATTCATTGGAACACTTATGTTTCAGGTACTTCAATTAATTTATTTTATTGATTCTTTCAAAAGCTTTAAGGTAGGAAAGGAATTCCCAGTTTACAAATGAGAAAACCGAAGCTCAGTGGAGTTAACTTTCCTGGAGACGTACAGCTAGTAAATGGCAAAGGAGAACTGAACATAACTCATCGCAACTCAAGTTCCTTTGTCGTTTTTCTTTGTAGGTTTTCCAAGTAGACTGAAGCCCCATAAATAATCAAGTCTCCAGAAGCTATACTGCTACTTTTTTCTTTTTCAGGGAAGTGTGAATGTGTCATAACTTGGCCATGACAAGCTGCAAGGCATGCTGGGACCTCAGGGACAGGAGGCATCTGGTAGAGGAAGAGGCACTGAGATAAATATGGAGGAAACTTGCCCAGATGGAAAACTGGCCACTGATAGAGGGAGGGGTTCCAGTTGTCCAGATGGATGTGGAGAATTCCGGGAGGTTCCAGCTTAGTCTCATCCCTGTAGTGGGGCATTGTGGGAGTGGTATTGTGAGCAGAGAGATCAGGAATCTCTAAGCTGTGATAACAATGGGGTATCATTCTAATTTGGAAATGGTTAGAGGCCCCTGGGAGGAGGCAGCTGGAAGGGGCTGGCTGTCATTGGAGTGGGCTGGTTCTCAGAAATAAGTTTTAGCCTCTGGAAGCATCTGGAGTGAGAAAAAGAAATCCAAAATGGAACACACACTCATATAACCCAGGTAGACACTTGTCTCAGCCTTTACACCTCAGATTAAGGGCATCGCTTTACAGAGGCCTTGGCTGAACACTGCAGTAGACATCCCTTGCTCTTCTTTGTTCCTGGGCTGTATTTTTCTTTACCCAGATACACACCCACTTCCATACCTTTCCACTTGCCACTCTCTTTTCTGGGATTGCTCTTTTCCCAGATATCCTCATGCCTTGCTCCCTCACTTCTTCAGGGTTCTTTTTCAAAAGTTATTTATGTGGGAGGCATTCCTTGACCACTTCATTCAAAATTTCAAACCCCTTTCCTCCCCCAGTGTTTTATTTCCCCTATTTCTTGCTTTATGTTTTGTCTCCTTAGCATTTACCAGGAACCTATAATATGTGTTACCCTTTTAGCTTGTTTCTTGACTGCTGTGTAGAAGATGTAGGAAGTCAGGAAAGGTATGTAGCTTTGTTACTGTATGTATAGTATTTAGAAGAGTGGCTAGGACATTGCTGGCACTCAGTAAATATCTGTTGAATTAATGAATTAACTTATCACAAGTTGCAATTACATATTTAATCGTGTATTATCTTTATCTCCCACTAGGCTGTAAGCTCTGTGAAAATGAAGACCATGCTTGTGTTTTTATTGCTACATCCTCAATGCCTAGATTATCTGAGGTGCTAAAAAAAGCAAAAAAAAAAAAAAAAAAAAACAACAACAACAACAAAAATACAAAAAAATACTTGAATGAAAGAATGAGTGAGAATTAGGAGGATTCTCCTAACTGGCAGAAGAAGCCTAAGAGCTAGGATATATCTCATCATCCTAGCTCTTATCAAGGAATTTATTTCTCCCACTAACATTATAATTCTTTTTTTTTCTTTTTTTCTTTTTTTTTTTCAGACGGAGTCTCACTCTGTTGCCCAGGCTGGAGTGATGGAGTGCAGTGGCATGATCTTGGCTCACTGCAACCTACCCTTCCCGGGTTGAAGCAATTCTTCCTGCCTCAGCCTCCCTAGTAGCTGGGATGACAGGTGCCTGCTACCACGCCTGGCTAATTTTTGTATTTTTTAGTAGAGACGGGGTTTTGCCATGTTGGCCAGGTTGTTCTTGAACTCCTGACCTCAAGTGATCTGCCTGCCTCGGCCTCCCAAAGTGCTGGGATTACAGGTGTGAGCCACCATGCCTGGTGTGATCTTATAATTCTTTAAAGGATATATGTTGTGTCTTATTCATGTCTGACGTCAAGATCCTTAACAGCAATTGGCACTTAGTAGGTGATAGTTAATTATCTGCCAAGTGGATAAAGGCATGCTGCAGCAGTAAAAGCAAGGCCTAGGAGTGCAAAATTCATCTGAGAGCTCACTGTCTGGTGAGGCTCAGACTGCTTTGTTTAGGATGGACACAGAGTAAAGTCTTCGTGGCAATGGAGAGTGTTTGTCAGAGTGACTTAGATGTGCTTAGCCATGGGGCAACCTTATGTTGAGGAAATATGTTGTGTCTTATTTATGTCTGACCTCAAGATCCTTAACAGCAATTGGCACTTGGGAGGTGATAGTTAATTATCTGCCAAATGGATGAATCTGAGGAGATTCCCTGCTTTCGTCAAAACTGGCACAGAGGACAGGCTAGCTAGTGTTGAATCCACAGGGGCAAAACTCAGACCTGCAGCTGAAAGTAATCAGGGAAGGCTAGGTACTGATAGTGGAGCAGGGATAGAATGCACAATCAAGCCTGGTGTGGTGGCTCATGCCTGTAATCCCAGCACTTCGGGAGGCCAAGGCGGACAGATTACTTGGAGGTCAGGAGTTTGAGACCAATCTGGCCAACATGGCGAAAACGCATCTCTAACAAAAAATACAAAAACTGAGCCAGGCATGGTGGCACATGCCTGTAGTCCCAGCTACTTGGGAGGCTGAGGTGGGACAATGATTTGAATCAGCAGGCAGAGGTTGCAGTGAGCTGAGATCATGCCACTGCACTTCAGCCTGGGTGACAGAGTGAGACCCTGTCTTTAAAAAAAAGAAAAGAAAAGAATGTACAATTTAGAAGATTAATTTGATGTAAAAAAGACAAAGATCAGAAGCTACAAAACCACTTGGGGGTTATTGCACAAGTTCAGAAATAAGCATTATGACCTTGATTTAATAGGAGTAATAGAGATGGAAGAAAAGTGGGAGCATATGAGAGGCAATTAGAAGGAATAAGTTACATGATGTAATTGTTAAGTGGATATCTGAAACAAAAGAGAAATAATATGCTTATGTTTGGAGAAAAAATAATAATTACTGGGCAAACACTGCATTCGGCCTTTTCTATTCATTTTCTCACATTATCTCCAAAACAACTTTGTGAATACATGCCATGGCCCCTATTTAGAGATGAGAAAACAGACTCAGAGAGGCTAAGTGACTGGCACCGAAGGCTGGAGGTGGCATTCAGGTGCAGTTACTTCTACTTTCAAAATCTAACCTATTTATACAAAGTGACTCAAGAACTATAGGTGCTGTCTAGATCTGGGAACCAGAAATGAGCATTCAGTGGCTGTGATATTGGATGGACTATGTTAAACAAATATCTGGCTTCTTTAAAAAAAAAAAAAAAAAAAAAAGGAGAGAAACAAAAAACAAGGCAGAGTGCTGAGTCACTCACCCCAAGCAGCCTGAGGGAGGTAATTATAAACAGCTGGAGCAGACATCATGGGGCTCCACTAGAATAACCAGAGGAGAAGCTGGAAGGGACTGGCTCCGGAAAGGAGAAGGAGAACTAAAGCAGGGAAGTTACTGCAGAGGACAGAGCATGACCAGACACAACCGGACAGAGCCAAACAGAGCAGAAGCCTGCTGTTATGAAAGAAAAAATAAAAAAATAAAAAAAAGAAATCAAATTCTAAAAATACAAGAGTTCTTTGAGCTGTTATCTCTCCGTAAACAGTAAAGTAATAGACACATGGCCCTGAAACCCTGAAGCCTTGGCTCTCCATTACATGAAAATAAGTTTGAGTTGAGGCAATAAAAGTGGTAGAGAGGCCAATGAGAAATCTACAGGTAGAGGGAAAAGCTGGATGATGAAGTGCCCCGTCTGGACTTAGAGGTTATTTGTTCTTAGGCTTCTCTCCTGTAGGTACTGGTGGCTCGTTTTTCTCGAAAGGCTAAGTAACTAATGTCTTTTATTGACGAATGGCCACTTGCCTTTTGATATACAACCACTGAGTTAATTTTCCTTTCCAGAATTTGCGGCAGCTCTGAATTGTGGTATTTACTAAGCCACCCCCATTGGTGACCCTGGGATCATCTGGGTAGCTTGTGAGACCCAGGCCCAGCCAGCGGAGGTCTTACATAGCCCTGGCCCCGAAGCCTCAGCTAATGATAGAATATCATTCTATTGACCCCTAAATGGGAAGTCAAGAGGGGAAGTGGATTGGGAACATGGGGTGAGGCATGCTCATTTCCTGCACCAAGCCACTATCACTGGCACCTCCTCTACTCCATGGACTTAGCTATAGACCCAAGGACAAGTTGGATTTCAGGCATTAGCTTCATGTGAGAAGGAGATAATGTAAGTGTCCTGCAGTCTTTTTGACTTAGGTGCATAGAGGTGGGTGAACAATTGGATGTGAAAATGTTAATTTGCAAAAAAATGTTCCAAATGCGCAAGCAGGGCCCATTTGCAAATGGCAATGATATAGGGCAAGAAAAGCTGAGTACCAAGGAGCATGGAAAGAATCATCCCTTGGTTTTTGGTGAGAATGTAAAAATGTATAAGCATGATGTTAAGCATCAGAGACAGTTTGAGTATAGATAAGGATTCGACAGACTTGGATCAGAGCAGCAATTCTTCAGTTCAAAGCTGTGTGAGATCAGGTAACATTTGAAACCTTTCTGACCCTCATCTATTGATGGGGCTGAAACTATGTAAGATGAGTATGAAACTGGATTAATGCTCATAAAGTATCTAATACAGTACCTGGTACAGAGTAAATTATCAATGACTATCAGTTTCCTTTCTCTTTCTTTTAAGGTGCAATATGAATAAATGAAGATACCATTGAATGCAAAGCCTCTGCTTAGACTGGGTTGAAAAATTCCATATTTGTAACAATGTAGATCAACAAAAATTCTTACATGCCAGTCACAATAATGGCAAAACCAAAGCATAAGGACATAGCTCATTCAAGACCATGAAACTTAGATGGAACTCAAATTCAGTTTCCCAAAAGCTGCTTTGAAGGTTGGCCCTGAATTTTTCCTTCTCTAGCTCATCTTAAGGTCTGTGTTTTTAATTAAAACCAAAATACTTCCACTCAGTGAACATACCTCATATCTCAGCAATCATTAGGAGCACAATGGGTCCTCCCCTTGCCTTAATAAGGTCAAAAGAGAAACAATAATAGCAGCTGCTGTCCTCCCCACCTCCCTTGGCTCTGCAGCTTGGCATCTCCTTCTCTCTGGAGAGTTCATGAGTCAGAATCCATTTCTGGGGACCCTAGCCTAGGAAGCTGCGCTCAGTTTGCCTGTGTGTGCAGAGTACCCAGCCCTCTCAGGAACTCTTTTTTTTTTTTTTTTTTACTTTGAGATGGAGTCTCACTCTGTCACCCAGGCTGGAGTGCAGTGGCCTGATCTCTGCTTACTGCAACTGCCGCCTCCCAGGTTCAAGTGATTCTCATGCCTCAGCCTCCCGAGTGGCTGGGAGTACAGGCGCACACCACTACACCCAGCTAATTTTTGTATTTTTAGTAGAGACGGGCTTTCACCATGTTGACCAGGATGATCTCGATCTCCTGAACTCGTGATCTGCCTGCCTCAGCCTCCCAAAGTGCTGGGATTACAGGCATGAGCCACCATGCCCGGCCTTAGCCCTCTCAGGAACTCTTAATGATGAGGCACTTGCTCTCAGGCTGAGCCCTGAGACTAGTTCTTGGACTGAGACTGCCTTTGGTCCTTCAACTGCTGTCCTCCCAGCATCAGGTGATCACTCTTGCCCAGGGTGTGTTAAGGGTAATGGAATGAATGAATTCACACTCATAGCCCTGGTAGTTGAGCAGATGCCTTTTGAGTTTACTCTGTGAGGAAGGCAAGGACCCTCTGCAAAGACTGGTGGAGAGGGAGGGACCCCTTCCTCCCCATTTCGTTTCACCGTTTTTTATCACACAGCAACACAGAATAAGATCCCTGTATTACTTGGGTTCTGGTTTCCTTTCTACTGCTTAGTAATTGACAAAGTCAATTGTCTATCTGCAAAAGGGCACTGTGTAGTGAGCTTATCTTTTTCTATTGGAAGTTCTGACATTTGATGACCCTGGAACAGGACTCAGGGGGACACAGAACCCACTCGGGATCAAACAAACCTGGATGAAAAATTCCAACTCCTACACTCACCAGTTCTTGGACCTTGGAAAATTTTGAGTCTCCATTTCATCAAAAGATATTGCATGATGGATATAAATGCTTAACATATGCTGCTGGTATACAGTACATTCTCAGAAAAAGGTCAGCTTAAAAAAATCTCCCACATATCATCTCAATGCATACATATACAAAAGAATATATATGCCCTTCCCTACATTGCTAGCAAGAATAGTCTCTTAAAGCTCCACTTCAGAGCCATTTTCTGTTGTTTCAGAACAAACACAGCATATTGTAAATTTTCTGTATTCCCTCTGAGGCAGCTCCAAACAGAAGACAGGGCTGCAGGGAGCCAAAGAGCTGGGAAAATGCACAGCATTTCTGGTTCGGAGGCCTGTTAAGCAATAGGAAAACACCCTTTGGGGATAATTGCTGACAAAAAGCCCTTCCTGTTCCAAACCGGAGGCATAGAATGGAGCAGAGCAGGAGGCAAGTCAGCAGTGGTTTCATTTGGGACCAGCTTGCTCATCTGATGAGGCGAAGACCCAGCGCTGGGCTCTCCTCCCACCCCTTTACATTCTGTAGGGGAGCCATCAGAATGGGAGGTCGCCATGTTGGCCAAAGGCTTGTCCCGGGGGGCTTGGAGAGTGACAAAAGTGGCACAGAGTCCTTCTTCAGGGTGGTCTCTGACGGGGACAGAGAATCCAGGAAAAATTTTGTTGATAGAACAGTAAAACAGAAACACATTTTTGGGAATGACACTTCCAATTTGGGGTCCAACCTCCTAGAGAATATTGAAGCCTTGGTATAAAGAAAATGCTCAGTCCTTCACTTTGGGGTTCAGAGTGCATGGGTTTCCTCCCCGTTACTGCTTTTTTTCTTTCCTTGAACACAAAAGAAAGTTAAGCGCTGCACTGCAGGATGGACCAAGAGAGAGAACGATCCATTTATTAAGAGCAGAGGAGACGGTTTCCAGAGGATCTGCAGGAAAATGCCCTTTGCCGGCAGGCCCGTGGCGCCCAGGCTGGGCTAAGCTGATTAAAGCTCCATTCACAATTGCAATAACCCAGAAGATACGCTGGGGCAACTGATGGGCCTCGAGATTAGCCACTAAACAGATAGCTCTCTCTGGGGTTGTGGCTGCTGTATTTTTGGAAACGGGGCACTTTCCTTCCTTCCTTCCTTCCTTCCTTCCTTCCTTCCTTCCTTCCTTCCTTCCTTCCTTCCTTCCTTCCTTCCTTCCTCCCTCCCTCCCTCCCTCCCTCCCTCCCTCTCTCCCTCCCTCTCTCTCTCTCTTGCTTTCTTGCTTTCTTTCTTGCTTTTTCTTTCTTTTTTTCTCTTTCTTTTGAAAAAACCACAACATTTCTATTTTCTCATAGCTCTGTGTGCGAACCTCATTAATTTCCCAAAGTCTCGGCAGAAGAACAATTGTTCTAATTCCATCTGGCAAGGTTCTAAAGGCTGAACATTTCTCATATAATATAAAATATATGGAAAATGAAGAGACACACTTATATATGACCCCTGTAATGGATGGCCCAGTATACATAATAGGCTACACCCCATATGCAAACACGCACATATGTGTATATAAATATTTTTTTCCATGCCTTTCTGCCCTTATCCTGGAATTTTTAGCAATTTGGCCTGTCTCTGCTTATTAATGATGTTTCCAGAGCAGAGCTCATTGGTGCACTTTCAGCAATGGGCTGATTAATAGGTGGGCACGGGGGAGCTCTTTGGAGGCTAGGGCATTGCTGGCTTGTTGACCTTGATGCTCGGGGGGATAGTCTTGCTTCAAACTATGGAATCTCAGTTAGCATCATAAATTGTGGAGCCACTGGTTTTATTGCCCTTCTGCCTCCTGCTGGGAATGTTGTTTCTCTTTAATAATGGGCTGAGCAGCAGCAATGAGCACTTCTCTTCCTCCTCCTCCCTCCAGGACTTGCCCTGTGCATGCTTGCTTTCTTCTCCCCCACCTCCGTTCTCTACCTCTCAGCCCTGATCACTAAAGCAGACACATGACACACACGTGTGCGTGCATACACACACACACTGTACACACAAGCACCAGCTACACACACTTGCATCCATGCAGCCCTCATATGCATACCCAAGCATGCACATGCACACACAGACATACATGCACATGTACTCACAGGATCACATGCATATATGTGCAATAAACACACCCATGTAAATATGGAGATCTATCATTCTCCTGTCTTTTAACTTCAGGACTTAGTAAGGACACCTCCCACCCCTTTTCTTGGGCTAAATTAGGCAGGGATTTTCAAAAGGCATTTTTCTAAACATCAAAGAAAAACAGAAAGTAACCAATCTGAGAAAATATGAAGAGGACAAAAATAGTCTTGTTTTCAAAATAGAGAATTCTAGAATATTAGTTGAAACAGAGAAGGGTTGGCCTGCCTTCTAAATACTGTTCTCAGAAGAGCAAAGATAACTCTCCTTGCTTCCTCATTTCCCCACCCCGTGCTCTCTAGGAGCCATCCCACTCCTTGGGCCTCAGGGACAAATCTCCACATGCAAGCTTGTTCTAGAGATGTATCCAAGGGAAGGTTCACTTTCCTGTCTACCTTCAGCTCCTCCCACTTCTAGATCATCCTACTCCCACACCTAGTGAGCTCCTGCTCATGTTTCGGATCTCTGTTCAGATGTTACTTTTTTAGGGAAGCTCTCTGGGGCCTCCCTGTCTATCAAACCCTTCTCTTGACAACCGAAAGTACTATGTTTCTTGTCCCTTTCACAGTAACCATCACAGTTGTAAATACGTGTTTATTTGTGGGAGCATTTGGTTAATGTCTGTCTCCATAGCTGGAATGTAAACTCCCTCAGTGCTGGGACCCCACATCTGATTGCATTCAGCCCTGCATCTCCAGTATCAATCCCATTACCAGGAATGTAGTTTACACTAAATAAATATTTGCTGATTGAATAAGCAACTCTTCTGTATTGGATTACACACATAGGAGAGGTGACTTCCCAAATCTATTCTAGTTCAAACGTCTAGTATGAAAATCTGTTTCCATATTGTAGTAGGTGCCATGGGTGCCCTGATCAGCTCGCCTTTGCTGGACTGGTGCATCCATGTCTCAGCAGTGTTAGATGTTCTTGACTCACAGCTGGACCCTTCAGAGAATTACTCGCGATCAGGAGCTGTGCCACCCAGAATGGCCCGAGAAGCTGCATTCTCTCCAGAAGTCTGTCAGTAGCCAATGGCCAACTAACACAGGGGCAGAAAATTTTGGCACCCTTGCCTCAAGGTGGGAACTCTGTGGTTCCATGCAGGCTCCAGAGCTGGCTGTGGAATGAGGCTGAGACTAGACTTCAGCTGTACCCTCACCTTTGCCCAGCTTCTTCCTTTGCCCTATACTGCTTCCCTCACTGTCTTACAAGTTTTATTTGGGAGCACGCCCTCAATAACTCAATTACATATGAATCTCAGCTTAGGAAACGCTTCTAGGAGATCTAAACTAAGACACATTCAATATTCATAACCAAAAGGATACTACTTTTTTTTTTTTTTTTAGATGGAGATTCTCTCTGTTGCCCAGGTTGGAGTGCAGTGGTGCCATCTCAGCTCACTGCAACCTCTGCCTCCTGGGTTCCAGTGATTCTCTTGCCTCAGCCTCCCGAGTAGCTGGGATTACAGGCATGTACCACTACGCTCAGCTAATTTTTATATTTTTAGTAGAGATGGGGTTTCTCTATATTGGCCAGGCTGGTCTCAAACTCCTGACCTCAAGTGATCCACCTGCCCCGGCCTCCCAAAGTGCTGGGATTACAGGTGTGAGCCACCACGCTTGGCCGATACTGATAAATTGATTCTCTGGAAGAAAATGAAAACAACAATAAACAACAATTCTGACTTGTAGCATTTACTAATTTTCTTGGTGTAAATAACTCCTACTGTAGCCATTTTCAAGATGCCAGTGTGATATTGCTGAACACAAAGTTGACATGCATGCAATTGGCTCATGGGAGTCTGTAAGAGCTATGTTTAAAATATCATAACTCATGACAGACAAAAATTAAAAGTTGTACACATAATATTAATATTATGATTAGTACCATTTTGATGGTAACTATGTACTAGGCATTTTGATAAATACTTTATATTTACCTCTGTCCTAATCTCCAGGAAGCTTATACTATTATTACTGCCATTTTATAGAGGTAGAGACTATGGGTCCTGGAGGTACATGATTTACCTAAGGTCACACTGCTAGTAAATGGTGGTGCCGAGATTTAGCCCTGACTCCAGATGCTTAATGCATGACCAACTTTAGTGTCACCTACTAAAAGGCAGTAACTGCTCTTTTCATGAGTATAGAATTTTACATTTGGAATAGTGACATTTTTTCTGTACAGTAATTTTTGTTCCTTAGCATATTTGATTATTTCAATAGAAACTATGCAGGGCAAACATGAACATTTTAAAGATGAGGACCTTGAGACTCAGTGATTTGTTCAAAGGTTCTAAGGCTCAGAACTAGAGTTGCACACCTGGGCTTCTCACGGTCCAGTGTCTTTCCAGCAGAACTTAGTCTTTCCTCCTCAGAGCCTCAACTCTCAATGACAGCTTCATTAACCTCTGGATGTAAAATTTAGCCGATCCTTATCCAGAGAAGGCCAACATTCAAGGTATTGAATGAAATATCATTCATCAATTCTTCAGCAGATGGGGCACCTACTGTGTGCCAACCTAGGTTAAGTATAATTTCAAGTAAGGAAGGTATGCCCAGGACTCCTAAGGAACTGGAGGTTAAATCAATTCAGTTTAGTTTGGCACATTTTCAAGTACTTGCCGCACCTACCAGGGAGTTTCTGAGACTTTGCTTTGGAGTCACAGATGCAAAGCACTAATGCAGGACTTGGTACATGACTGGAAAGCGATAGATCTAACAAGGCCCCTTCTCCTTTCTTGGTCCAAAACTGTTAACAGATCTTGCTGGAAAATGCCAGTGCATTTATGTTCTGATGAAATGGTGCACATAGGACATCCATGCCTGGAGGTTTTTCATTCACCCCTCAACGCCATCTTGTGGGCAATGAAAACTTTGCCAGGGTTTGGGAAAGCCTGCCCAGTCATTGTATGATTTGACTTAAAAATCAGAATTGGATAATCTATATAGCTCTAGAAGAAAATCTAGAGATCATCTCAATGTGCAAAATTTGGATTTAGGAATTCAGAATAATGGAGTCTACTGCTGGCACCATCAATGATATTGATGTGTGACAAGGTGCCTGACTGTGGTTTCAGTTCTCAGCAGAGGCTGTGGAATCAGGCAGATCTAGGATTGACTTTTGGCTTTGTGACTGTGTTCTTGGCCAAGTCACTTGGCCTCTTCCATCAGGTTTCCACATTTGAGAAATGGAGATAAAAGTCATGCTTATTTTACTGCTTCTTGAGAACATATAATGAGATGATTTGTGATTAGTCCTTTACTTCACATTTCAAATGTGTTCATCCACAGTAGATGTTACTGATATTATTATGGCCATTATAATTGCTTTCAATACAGACTAATTTTTTTTTGCCTCTTTGCCTCTTAGAATTGCTATCTTGATGGTTATAGACTTGAAACTCTAAATCAAATACTAGGAGTTATTAACTGATGTACTTTTTTCCCTTTCTGTTGGAGAAAACCTCAGGACAAGAATCACCTCTTTCCAGTGCTGGAACAGTGGATGAATTAGGTGGTTGTTAAGTAGAATAGAGAGCAGCTTACTGGGTATTTTGCACCTGTAAGTCAATAGGCATTGAGCAGGAGGGTCTGATGATTTCCCTGAAACACACACCTATTGGATATTTTTTTGTATATAAAGACATAAGGCGATGATTAAGGAATAGATTAACATTTATCACCATTTGATAGTCTGTTGAAGCTACCTGTCCTTTCTTCTGGGGGCCAGAAAGAACTATATAGGCTTTAACATGCTATTTTACTTATAATTTCTGGTTAAATTGAGCCATAGACTTCATTATTAAAAACTAAATTCAGCTGGCAGCATTTATCCAATATCTGCAGTGTGCCTAGCCTTGTGCAGCGGTAGAATCAGACCAAGCTCATGCTCTCAAAACATGGGTGCTGTGCTAAAGTGGCAAATCCAGAACTTGATAGACTGCAAACCAGAATTGATCAGGGCCACCAAGAAGGGGCCTTTTGAAGAGTTATGGGCTGACCATCAAGGGACACAGTGCTCTCACTGCTATTCCGTGGGTATTCTGAGCCGAGTTATCATCTCATGGCCAGCCTCAATTTCATATTGGTTGTGAGTCTGAAACATACTGATAACCATGAGCTCAACCTTTCTTCCCACTTCAGCATGCTCTGGATTTATCAGAGAGGCAGGGGGATATGATAGCTGGATTTTACAGAAATTCTTTAATGAGCCAAGCACCCTGGCCGACACATATAATGTTACAGTGTAGTGGGCATTATTATAGTTACTCTACTGATGAAAAAAATGAGGGCTCAGAGAGTTTGAAAATTTACTCAGTTACACAGGAGGATGGCAGTGTGTCTGACTCCAAATTCCCAGTTTTTTTCAGTTACACAGGCTGATGACTGGTAATGTAGGAAAAAACATCTCATTGTGGATACAGGTTGAAGAAGATCAGTCAATGCCTCTGTCCTCAGATAACTCATAGCCAAGTAAGGAGGTACTTAACCTTTTAGGGGGAAGGGCAGGGTGTGGGGATGTTGTGTAACTTTGAGACGCTCCCTCGAAAAATGCTGAAAATCTTGCACACTGCTTCAGAGGAATATTTGTACACCCTCCCTGTCCCATCCCAATCCCCAGCAGAGACTCTGAGCTCAAAACACCCTGGAAGCAGACTGTTAGTAATTCCAAGGTGCCCTGTCCTATGGAGGAAATGCTGCTAAGTCTTCCATTGGAAACTGCATGGACAGAAATAAGTACTGGTAGTGGAAATCTCCCCTTTCACGCTGGCTGCTGCTGCGGAGCTTGGAAGGAAGATGTAAACGATAGCAATTATACTTAAGGATTTAGGCTGTTTAGTCAGACGCAGGGCTGACTTCTGAAAGACTCTGGAACAGAACAGCCACTGCTAATGCTATGGATCCGTTTTGTGTAATCAACGTGAATCTCCGTGGGCTTTCTTGGGTGAGCTGGAGATGAGGTGTAATTCCCTTTGCAGAATAGATCTCTATGGAAAGTGTGCCAGAGAGTGAAAACCCACATACTGTATCACAGTTCCTTATTTGTTTTCAGCCTAAATTGGAAAGGTATTTCTTGGGGTTGGCAGAGTTGCTGAGATAATTTTTTTGTTTAAATTAAGAGTTAAGTATGATCAGGACTTCTAGGGTGTCGGTATGTTCTATTTCTGTATCTGGGTGCTGAGTACACTTAAGAATGAATATTATATCTTTTCTATATGAAGATTGTCTTTGTGCATATACATAAACTTTATGTATATATTTCTATATATTCTATTTAACAGGTATATGAAAATATTTTTTAGAAAGAATGAGGCAAGTTATAAAAGAACTGACCTTTTAAGTGAACAAATAATATAGTCATCTATGTAATTTAAAGTGCTCAGTTACAATCAGCCAAATGTCTGCCATATTAGTTTAAAAGTCCTGTGAAACAGGACTGAGACACCTCAACACATTGAACTGGGAGTTCCAGAAAGATCCTCCAGCTCCCTTCCAGGGCTTCTTTGGGTGCCTTGAATGACTGGTCCCTGCTCCTCTCTGAGGCCCTGCCTCCTCACTTGTGGCTCCTTCCAGCTGAGACCTGGCTGCTACTAGATACAAGATTAGATTCATCAGTCCTAACCTGAGCAACCTCACAGGCCCACCAGGTTGTGGAATGAGAAAGGAGTCTGCTGCCAGGTCCTTGGTGTCCTTTGCATCAGGGCATTGGTGTGCAGCCTGAAACTGCTCCCCTTCCCCATCTCCTGCCTTTTTTTCTGGGCTCCATTCATTCACAAGTGCTTAGGCCTCTGTTTACTGAGTCGCACTCCAGTGTCCTCTTGGAGCCCGCCTCTGCCCACCTCTGGACCATCCCTGTCCAGGAAGGGACTGGTTTTAGCTCCTCCAACCCCCTAGTCTGCTTGCCTGGATTCCAAATCCCACCTTCTTTGCATACACCCCGGACTTTAAACATGAGATGTCAACTGGACACCCAATGCAGTGGCTTTTGTTCCCGGCATGCTCAGTGTCAGGCACTTGCTTTAATCTCCCCTAGACTCCCACTCCAGTCCTCCTTCCGCACAGCCTCTGCAGCCCCATTTTCATTGTGTTCCTTTCTTCCCTCCCCGCCAGCTCCTGCTGTTTGGCGTCTGAGTTATGACATCCTGTGTCCCAATGCTTTAGGGAAGCTGTTGACTTCAGAAATGGGAAGGTCTGACTGAAAGGCAGGAGGAGGGGAACCAGAGTCAGAGCCGAGGCCCTAAGTTAGCAGCAGCGGTCTGTGAAGCTGCAAGAGAAGGCATTTGTGCTGGATCACTGAATGGAAGACAGGCAGCACCCATGGGGAAGGGAGCGTAGCCCATGGCATGGCCCAGGCAATCCCTGGAAACTCAGTCTAGTTGCTCTGTCTTTTGCGGGTAGGAGGAGAGGATGGGATGTAATGACACACAGGGATGTGTTTATCTGCCTTTGTCTCTCCATCACTGTGAAAATGCCCCAATATCTGTTTTAATTCCCTACTCATTTCGTTATTTATTCACTTCCAAAAAGATTTAAGGAAGTTAATGTTCCATATGTCATGGGTTATGTGGATCCAAAATGCCCCTCTAAGATCCGGGATAGAGCAGAATTTCTGAGAGTGTATTTCAGAAGACACAATTCTCCAAGGCCAGGGTCAGGGAGAGAATAGCGAGTGTGTTGCAGGATGTCAATAAATCTGCAAGACCTCGGACACATGCTTTTGCCTCTCTGAACCCATTTCCTCCTCATCTGTAAATGGAGATAATGATCGGACCTTGCCTGACTCTCAGTGGTGAGGCCTAGACAAGATGTGAGCGAGCTCTTTGTAAACTATAAAGTGAGGAGTTATTAGGAGCCAAATGTGCACAAATTTCAGGAAATGAGATTCTGCTGGACAGCAAGAGCCTCGTGATATAGGAAGTGTCTCAAAGTCCGGCTTTTTAAATTGCTATAAAATCACGTATGTAACAAAACCTGTGTGACTCTCTTGGCTGCTGGGATAAGTGTCTTTGCTTTCCTAGGCTGCATCCACATCACCCTGATTATTCTGCCCTTCTCTCTGTATTTTTTGTAGAATCTTGGATCTCTTATATTTTCAACTTTTTTCCCCTCAGTATCATCATTGGATCCTTTATTTGCATTTTAAAATGGTAGCGTTATCAAGAGTTCCATTTTTAAGCTAGAATTGCATCTCACTTCACTTGTTCAATCTGAGTGACTTCATCTTCCACCATCCAACTCCTGATAACCTCCAAATCTATAATAAATCCAATTACCCCACTCTAAATTTCAAACCTGAGTATCTTCTTGTCAACTCCTCCTCTTACCCTCATATGCCCCTAACTGACCTAATAAATTTTCCCACCAAGTTTCTTTTCCCCCAGTCTTCTGTATCTGAATATATCTGTATTTCATCTGCCCAGTCCAGAAAGACTGACTATAAGTACCCTTGAGGTCAGTGGCCACATTTGTCTTTCTCATTATGGAATCCCCAGTGCCTTGTACATGATAGGGACTTAGCACAATATTATTTTTAATGTGTAAAAAATATGTTATCTCCTCTCTCATTTCCCACTAAATATGAATAAAATAACAAAATTATATAAATTAGATAGATACATGCATAGGTGTATAGATAGAGCTTGGCTTAGTGCTTAACATTTAGCCACTTGAGTGTTTGTTGGATGTAAGATGCTGCGTCAAGCCCTTTACATGTGGTCATGTGTTGCTTAACAATGGGGATATGTTCTGAGAAATGCATCATTAGGTGACTGTATCATTGTGTGAACGTCATGGAGTGTACTTACACAAACCTAGATGGCAGAGCTTACTATACGCCAGGCCGTATGGCATTACCTATTGCTCCTAGCCTACAAATCTCTACAGCATCTTTGTCTCCTGAATAGTGTAGGCAATTGTCACACAATGGTACATATTCATGTATCTAAGTACATCTAAACGTAGAAAAGGTACAGTAAAAATATCGTATAAAAGATAAAATATGGTACACCTGCATGAAGCACTCACCATAGAAGGAGCTTACTGGACTGGAAGTTGCACTGAGTGAGGGGGTGGTGAGTGAATGTGGAAGACGAGGACATGGCTGTGTACGAGTATACACTTTATATAAACACTGAACACTTAGGCTACACTGAATTCATAAAATCATATTTTTTATTCAATAATAAATTAACCTTAGCTTTCTGTAACTTTTATAAACTTTTTGTAATTTTGTAATTTTTTGACTCTTTTGTAAGAACACTTAGTTTAAAACACAAACAGATTGTACAGCTGTACAAAAATACTTTATTTAGATCTTTATGAGATTTTTTCTATTAACTTAAAGTTTTCATTAAAAACTAAGATACAGGCCGGGCGTGGTGGCTAATGCCTGTAATCCCAGCACTTTGGGAGGCTGAAGTGGGCGGATCACGAAGTCAGGAGTTCGAGGCCAGCCTGATCAACATCATGAAACCCCATCTCTACCAAAAATACAAAAAGTAGCCAGGCGTGATGGCGCCTGCCTGTAATCCCAGCTACTCAGGAGGCTGAGGCAGGAGAATTCCTTGAACTCAGGAGGCAGAGGTTGCAGTGAGCCAAGATGGTGCCACTGCACTCCAGCCTGGGCAACAGAGCGAGCCTCCATCTCAAGTTAAACAAACAAACAAACAAACACCCACAAACACCCACATTAGCCTAGGCCTACACTGTTTTGAGATCATCAACACTACTGTCTTCCTGTCCAGGGGCAGTAATAGCTTCATTATAATCTTATGGGACCACTGTCATATATGCAGTCTGTTGTTGACTGAAACATCATTAGGTGGCCCATGACTGCATTTATATAATGTATTTTGCACACACACACACAAACACACACACACAGACACATACACATCTCTATATGTATATGTATTCATATATGGTGTATATTGTAGGGGAGACAAAACTTTGTTGTCTCTGTTGTCTTAGGGTCTCTGGCTAGGCCTGAGAATTAATTTGGCATAAGACAGATTAACAGAATAAAAGCATACCAATTTTTAAATATAAATTTTATATGACACGGGAGACCTCATTAGGAAATGAAGACCCAAAGACCTGGCAAAACCTAAATACTTTTGTACTAGGTTGAACACAAAAGAGCAATGCTGGGAAGGCTAAAGGAAGATAAGAGTTATTTTAACAAAGATCTGTTTGTACAGAATTCTCTTGGTCTCAATTTCCCGTCCTCCATGATAAGAATGTTTCCTTTCTCCTGGTATAGCGGGGACAGTTCTCAAATTGGAATTTCATCTTTTTCTTTTCTTTTCTTTTGAGACGGAGTTTCACTCTTGTTGCCCAGGCTGGAGTGCAATGGTGTGATCTTGGCTCACTGCAACCTCTGCCTCCTGGGTTCAAGCGATTCTCCTGCTTCAGCCTCCTAAATAGCTGAGATTACAGGCATGCGCCACCATTCCTGGCTAATTTTGTATTTTTAGTAGAGACGGGGTTTCTCTGTGTTGGCCAGGCTGGTTTCGAACTCCCGGCCTCAGGTGATCCACTCGCCTTGGCCTCCCAAAGTACTGGGATTACAGGCATGAGCCACCGTGCCTGGCCTTCATCTCTCTCTTTTAAGATAAAGAAGGACGATCAGAGTGTCCTTCCTGGGTCTGCAGTTTTTCAAGTGCCTTTAACTCAGAATAGTCAATATGCCAGGGCAACATATTTTGGGGTGACATGTTCTGAATTCCTTCAGTGTGTGTGTGTGTGTGTGTGATATATTTATGTATATATGTATGTGTATAACTTTCATTATCCTGAGATGTACAAGTTGCCTGTTTTACAGATGAATAATTTTGCTCCAACTCATTCAGGTAACACATGGTGAAAGAACATTTGCCTTTTAGTTCTAAGTGAAACGTAAATACGAATTTATTTAATCCTTATAACACTTTTTCATGTCAGAAACTATCTTTCCTACGTGGCAGGCAGGGAAACTGAGGTGGAGTGAGATTAGATGCCTTACTAAAGGCAGCAGCTGGTAAGCCAGAGAACAGGATTCCAGTCCCAAGTCTGTGCTATGCTGGTTCCCAAATGCTAAAATCTGCATCATAACTACTGTGCTGTAACACCTTCATATCCACCCAAACACAAGGATTCCTGGTCTCACTTCTTGAGTATCTCATTTGTCCTTCTCTCCTCTATGTAGAGCAGAGCACAAACAGCACAAATCAGTGAGATGTTCTGAATAAGTCAATAAATGAGTAGAAAATGTAAATGAATAAATGAATGTCCACGTTTGCTTCAATTCTTTTGGTGGAACTACTTTCTCCACATTTTTTTTTCTAAAAGGTATGTTTTTTTTTTTCTGCCTCATGCTTTATGTAGTTTAGCATTGCTTTCTAAGGATCGTGATCATTATTCCTTCAAGTTCTTTCATCCATTATCATTTTTCCTTTAAACAGCTGATTGAAAGGGGTTTGTTTCCTTCGTACAGGTCATTTTTGTCTAGTAGTGAGGCCATGTGTTTTATCCCATGGGAATGCATCTTCATTTTTATAATGGAAGTCAATGGGAGTTAATAAAGGGAATGGAGAAAGCAAATCTCTGCCAACTGCTTAAGTGTGTATTCTTTTCATCCCGAGAATCCCACCTGTCTTCACAGTGTACCGCTTGGGGAATTCTACCAGCAGCTGGGTGGGCATTACACGAGACGGCGGCTTTGTGAACATTTGATCGAAGGTGTCATGCTCACAGGAAACATGGGGTGCTTAGAGTATTTGTCACAGATCCCAGTTAAGCAAGGAGGCCACTGGTCATCCTGAAATGAAGACCCTCAGTGTTTCTCAAACTCACCACAAAACATTTGTGAGGCTTGACTCACTTCCTCTGTTTTTCTGCCCAAACTAATTCACAGCCACTGTCATGCTGTGGGGCCAATGGATTGAACGGCTGTTCATGAACTTCCATGATGCCTAGTTTTTGCTAGGTAAGAAGCACTGCGGCACCACAGGTGTGAGTCTATGCTGTAGCCATATTCCCTGGAGTTTTAGTTCTAACACTGAGCAAACTGAAGAAGTTACTTAGCCTCCCCATGCTCCCATATCTTCACCTGTAAAAAGTGAGTAGTAATAAGGTTGTTGGGAGAATAAGTAAGATAAGGCTATGAAAGCACTGAGCTAAGTCCTGACAAAGGGTAGGTGCTCTGTGGGTATTTCCGGTGAAGATGACGATGATGGTGATGATGGTGATGATGATGGTGATGATGCTGTGGTTGTGCAAGATGCAGAGATAACTTATACACATGAAGACACTCACACCCAGCAGCCAGGTAGAGAGCTAGACACGCCATCACAGAGTTGATTGTGAGAAAGGTATAAATTTCAGGTATAGCAGTTTAGCTGGCAGAAAGCACTCTTGGCTAAGGTTATCAGGAAAGATTTTCTACAAGTGTTAGTATCTAAGCTGGGTCCCTCCAATATGTAGGCTTTGGAGATGCGAGAATGGACTGGAGGGCCAGTGTTGGTGAAACAAAATCAAATCTGGCAATAACTCCTTCCGAAAAGCTGAGATATTTTCAAGTTGTCTTTACTGCATGTTCTGCCATGAAAAATTGTGACGAGAATTTTACATTTACATAGCACATTTATTTTTAGAGGCTCCAGTGATATTATTAAAAGCTAAAACCTTCTATTTTAATGCTGGTCATTCTTAAAAAATATATGTTCTATCCCCTTTCTTCCAATGAGCTCTCTAACTCATATCAGACTTAGTGCGATGTTTGGACTAACTGTGAAATCTGAAATTATTTGAATATTAAAAATTAAAAAAAGCTTTAAGACATATTTCTAAAGTAAAGTTTGTTGAAAAAATCTTGGCAACAAAGGAATACCAATTATATTCAGAAGTGCCAGGGAGTTGGATGGAACAACAACCCAGGAAACAAATGTTGAGATAAAAGGCATGTTAAATATGCTATCAGGGTACCCATGGAATATTTTCCACTTTGGAGGCAAACAACTAAGGATCCTATAAAACACAGGTCAAAGGGTGGTAGACAGTGTTTCTCTGAGCACTTTGCAAGACACAGCAAAATACACTTCCCAGTGTCCAATAATGGTTTTATGAGCCCTGGATCGTCAGTTCGTAGCAGCCTGGTGCTGTGTGCTGTAACATGTTGATCATGCCACATTATTGCATATGACACGCTTTGTAAGAAAGCTTTATCAAAATCGTGCTTTACCATCAGCAAGATGAAAAATCTGCTGGCATTGGAACAAGAATCCTAGGAGTTTTAACACCACTAACTGTGCAGAAGTGCTTAGTCCTAGCAGCCTTGAGAAGGGGGAAACATAGTGGCTAATTTGTCTAAAGTAACCTCTCCTCTCCAACATCCCCTCCTGCTATCCATTTCTGCTGTATCTCATCACCTTGCTTAGCTTATTAATTGCCTTTTTCTTCCTGAAACTATGTAGTTAAGAGGTTGATTGTTTAATATCTCTCTTCTCCATGTACTGTAGCTTTTGATATGCTCAACACCTAGTAGAATGTTTGATCCATAACAGATTCTTAATAAAAATTGAATGAATGAATAGATAAATAAATGAGTAAATACAACATTTGTTTTCCTGGTTCCGGTCTCATTAATTCTCACTGTCTACTGCAATAGTATTATTTGTGATGACCTCTAACTTATTTTTAAATTTGTAACAACTTTGTAATTGATGTATATTCAGAAAGGTATGCATATCAGAAATGCACTTATTCTAGCTCAATACGTTTTTACAAACTGAGCACATGCATGCAACCAGTTTTCAAATTAAGAAATACAACATTATCAGCTTCCCAGAAGCCTCTTGCTGCCCTCTTCCAGACAAACACTGGGGCCTGTCCAAGGGTAATCATCATTTAACAGCAACTTTCAGTCTTGCCTGCTTTTGTACCTTGTATTCACAGATTCATTCAGCATGTGACCTTTGCAGTTTGTCTTCCTTCACTTAATACTGTGTTACAAGACTTACCCATATTGTTGTTCATACGTATACAGTGCTCAGGTTATATGTAACATACAAAAATGTATTTATCCACCATCTACTCTCTGTTTGGGCAGTATCCACTTTGAAGTTATTATGAATAGTGCTGCTGTGTAGTCTTGTACGTGACTTTGTGTACATACACGTACACAGAGTTGTTGGGCATGTAACTGGAAATAAAATTATTAAGTCATAAGGTCTGCAAATGTTTAGCTTAATAAATATTGCTAAAAAGTTTTGCAAAGTGGTTATACCAATTGACAATTCCTTAAGTTATAATGTATGACTTTTTTTTTTTTAGCTATTCTACATCCTTGCAAACATCATTTCTATCATTTTTATTTAATTGCAGTAATTTTTTTAGCTGCTCTTTCCTCCTATAGTCTCACACCCCTATTACATACAATAGCTTCTCTTGCCAGTCTTCAAAGGGACTGGATAAAGTCAACATCTGGTATCAACTCTTTAGCAACTCACTAAGACTAAGCAGGGTTGCAAATGTACATCCATCAGGGGCATGTCGGAAAGGAGTCAGTGCTGGATACATTCATATACCTTGGTGGGTTTCTGTGGCTAAATAGGTAGTACGGATCCTATACTCAATGAAAACTTGAAAAGCACAGACCTGACTAGATCAGGACTGCCTGGTGGCCACATGTTTAAAACCCTGAATGTCTGGGAAAATGTCCAAACTCCTTAACCCAATTTTTAAAGTCTCTTCTGCCCCTTGCATTTTATTTCCATTTGACTTCTTGCAGCCATTTTTTTTTTTTCACATACCCTGTACTTTTGCCAGAGTTGCCTTTACCACCTTTCCTAAATAGGTCATACACGTTCACACCTTCATGCTTTTTAACATTCTGTTCTCATGGTCTGGGGTACGCTTTCTCTCTTTCATCTGCTGGGTACATTCAGATCCCTGGTTAGATGACCCAGCAGAGGATTTCTAATCCTTATAGCAAGAGTGAATCCCATCCAGGTCTATTTCCCATAAAGATTTGTTTTTTACTCTATTATCTACTTATGACTTTGTTTTGAAATCATTTGGTTACTGACCTGACTTCCAAGTTAGAACTTGAACACTACTAGGATTTAAATGACTAGGACTGAGTTGAAATCATGAGTGTATTCAAGGGTCTAGGACAAGGCCTGGGACACTGTAGATGGTAGATAAATGTTTGCTGCATGAATAAATGAATGAATGAATGAATGAATGAATGAATGAATGAGTGAATGTGGTCCTGGACCTCAGATACATGACAATTATGCTAGGAAAATGTCATTCATTATGTCAGATGGCATCAAATATCGAAAATATATAGAATATAAAATGCCGCCTGGCAGAAATGTGAAAGAGAGCATGTTAGTTAGACAGGGTTGAATTAAGAAGAGAATGTAGGAAAGAATGCTGGAATAGGACTTTCTAAACTGGGAGCACTAATAATAATAACACTATTTCCAGGTCTTGCTACAGTGCTTGGATGTATTATGCAATTCTTCAAGAAATAATCTCAACTTTACAGAAGGTGAAATTGAGCACAGAGAAGTTAAACAAATTTTCTCATGAATTCAATGCTGCAGAAACAAGATTTGAATCCAAAACGTCTGGTTTGTCTCAAAGGCTGAACCATTTTGTGTAATTGACTACAAATTAACCATGTTTTCCCCAATAATCCAGCACCAGGAAGGAAGAAAGTATTAACCCCATTTTCTAGATGAAGAGGTCAACATTCAGGAACTGAAGGAACTGGGATTCTCCAAATCTAGCACTCTTTCCACTGTTCCAGAAGGTAGATGGATGTTGAGGGGAGGGGAGAGGCAACTCCCTAAATAAATCCCATCATCGTTTCTTTGTTCACAGCACTGAGGCCAGAGCAGAAACATAAATTAAGAGTCCTGGGCTTGGGGCTGGGTTTCTCTCTTGAGTCTCACCTCCCCCGCAGGGTTCCTCAGCATTTCCCAGGGCCTGACCACGGCAGGCATTGTGCCAAGCAGATCCAAAGGTTTAGTCTACATGATGCCCTTGGGAATCCTTCTCTGGAGAAGACATTTCAAAACAAATCCAAGCTATCTTGTTGGAGGCTACCCTGGGAGAGACAAAGGTCAAGAAATGAAGGTTCCCATCTGTCTGGGCACCTATTTAGGGCCTCGCCACGTCACCCTCACACACATACACACACTTGAGGAGTTATGACTTACAACCATTCTTATTAGAAGAAAAACATGACTTGGAGTTGAGGAATTTTCCATTGTCTGAAGCTTATTTGAGTAGCAACTCAGATGGTTCTAACAAGAAAATCTAGCTTGGTGACAAGCAGATGCTCAGTTTTGGTTTTCACCACAGGAAGAGTTTTCTTGGATTATTAATGGGGTTTAGCATATTTCCTCACCTTTACTTAATTGCTTTAGTTCCTATTTAGTGAATAGTCCTCCGCTCATGTTCTTTGCTCTTTTATCTATAAGGATGTTATGTTTTTCTTACTGATTTATCTATGTTATTAACCAAACAAATGCAAAACTATTCCATCTGCAATATTACTTCAAGAATACTTTCATGGTACGTAACATTCTACATTTAAAAGTTTACATATTTAGGATACATAGAAATATTTAATCTGTTCAGTTACCTTTATAGCTTTCCAATTTCTTGTGGCTTACCTCAAGGTTTTAACCAATTAGTAAATCTATGTTATACAAGTTTTTAGTTTTGCTTTTCATATTGACATCTTAATCCATCTAAAACGTATTTTGGTGTATGGTATGAGAGGACTGAAATTGTTTATTTTAACTGTTAAGTCACCTTAGTAATGTTTATGGAATAATTCTTCACTTCCCAATGATCTGCAGTGCTTTGTTAGATATTAAACCTTAGTACATACGGAGAGGAATTTTCTTTGTTTTACCACCTAGTCCTCCTCCTTATCAGTTATTCTTTTCAAATATTCTTTTGTATTGTGTATTAATCAATTCTTACACTGCTATGAAGAAATACCAGAGACTGGGTAACTTATAAAGGAAAGAGATTTAAATGATTCACAGTTCCACAGGACTGGGGAGGCCTCAGGAAACTTACAATCAAGGCAGAAGGGAAAGTAAACATATCCTTCTTCACATGGCAGCAGGAAGAAGTGCAGAGCAAAGGGCCTGGGGGAAGTCCCTTATAAAACCATCAGGTATCATGAGAACTCACTCACTATCACAAGAACAGTATGGGGGAAACCATCCCCATGATTCAATCATCTCTACCTTGTCCCATCCTTGACACATGGGGATTATTACAATTCAAGATGAGATTTTGGGTGGAAATGCAGAGCCAAACCATATCGTACTGTGACTTATTCATCCTTACACACAGACCTTAGAATATTTCTCAAGACAAAAATGCTTCTGTGTTATATTTGGAATTATATAGTGAATGAATAATAATTTCATTCTTCCTTACCTTTATGTACACCTCTTCTTTCTTTTTTATGTATTTCACCCTTTATCACAACTTCTACAACAACGTTAGCAATAATAGTGGGCATTGTTCTTTTGTTGCTGATTTTTAGCAGATACACCTCTAGTGTTATGCATGAAATATGATCATGGATATAACTTGGAAAAAATAAATTCTTCTATTTTGAAGATATATCTTTTCTGATTATAAGAAAGAATATATGTTTATAAGAAAAATATTAAAAAATTTAAAAATGTAAAATAAACTATTTTTATCATTGTCACAACTACCCAATTTGTTATGTGTGATAAAAATACCCTTTATCATAGTTAAAAGTATCATTCCACTTCTATACTGTAATATTTTGATTACTTGTATTGGTATTTTAACAAATAGCTTTTTACTTTTTACATATTAAAAATAAAAACACCAATAATTCAAGAAGATGGCTAAAACAAATATTCAGAAGTGGAACTTAAAGATGTAAAAAATTGCCAACTTTACTAGTGATTAAAAATGTAAGAATTAACTTACATATTTTTAAAAATCTAACAATACATATTTAAATGTGGTACAGCTGTTTGCTGATGAGAATGTGATGAGATGGACATTCACATATGCTTCTGTGGAAATGTAAGTTGACTTTATAATTATGAAGAGCAATTTAAAAATATATAGTAGGATTATTAAATATGGTTGAAACTTTAAATCAAAAAATCTACTATGGGTCTTTATTTTAAAGAATTTATTCAAGATATACATTATCTGTAATAAAGAAAAAAATAAAAATGTAAATACTTAACAATAGAACAATACTTAAATAAGTATTCTGTTGTGGAATATTATGCACCCAATAAAATCATGTGAAAGAGAATTTTTAATGTTATAAAACATAACTTAAGACAAATAAAAAAGAAACGTAGTTAAATTGACTTAACGCATGTTCTTAGTTGTTTAAAAAATATGTAAAGACATTACCCCTCCCAAGTAAATACAGGTTATAGAATATTTTTTGAAATATCAATAGAAGATTTTACTTTTGGTTTTGGATTGTTGGTTATCTTTATTTATTTGTTTTTGTATTTTCTTTGTATGTGCTATTATCAGTTTTTGCCTCTTAGCTTCACATTCACCCTTCATCGCCCTGCTTGAGACAAGAGTACTTTTCCTTTGCCCGCGGACACAGGGATACACTTTGTCAGTAGAGGGCGCAGGAGAGACACTGGACTAGGAAGAGGGATTCATCTGGTTCCAGCATTCTGTCTTGGTCCCCTGGCTGGAGGGAGGCAGGCAGCAGAACACCCAGTGGCACTCACCTCCAGGGGGTTTCAGCAACACTACCACCCAGGGCATGACGTTTTCCTACGGGCGGCTTCCTGCAGCACCTCAGAGGTGCACACCTCAGGGAACTTCTCCCTCATCCAGTGGGCCAAAGCAGCACTGCCACCATCCAGATGTGGATGTCAACTCTGGGAAGGGAGTGTCTTCCTTATTTCTTCCTTCCTTGGGTTCTCTGTCTCAGTCCTAGAGCGGGTAGCTCCTTCCTCTTCTACCATTCCTTTGTTCTTTGGAATTATCTTCCCTTTTTGTAGGTAATTCCATGTTATAGTGCATAATTCTTTGTATTCAACATTTCCTGTTCAAATTGCTGTGTGGTTTTTGTCTCCTGTTTGGACCCTAACTTAAAAATTTCATTTTTCCCCACATTTTCCATAATTCCCATCATAATCAGAAAATAAACTCAAGCTTATTTCTCTTTATTAAGATGATCTATAATTTACAGATAGATAGTGGTAGCTAGCCAACTATCTAGCTAGATTGATTTGGTAAAGGGAAAATAAGCATGAATTTATTTTCTGGTTATGATGGGACTTGTACAAAAAGTGGAAAATATATAGGGACATATGTGTATGTGGAAAATATTATCCACATATCTGTATACAGAGATCTGTGAATGATGTGTATGTTTCTTCCAATATAGAACTCTTTGTGTATGATAAAACATTCTTTTTATGATAATAAATATAATTATTTTCATAAGCTATTCCGTACTTGTACCCAATCTTACTATAGGGTACTCACGTATATAATGATAAATGTTAGTTTTCTTTTAGGTGACTCAGGTTTTGCCATGAGGATTTTACTGAATTTTTGTGTGGTTTTCTATCAGTTTACATGTCCTGTGAAAGCGAATATGTTGTGGAGCTTATCATATGGAAGCTTTAAAGCAGTCACCAGTAAAATCATTTGGGTTTCAAGATATTTAGGGAAGTATTTTTTCTTAGGTTATTGGCACCACTCTGCATTAAACTGATGATGCCCCACAATGGACTCAAGTTATGACCAGTTGTTAAGAAGACTCAGCTCACACTCTGACTGATACTCAGTGAAAGGTAGTATCAATCCAACCTTCTTCTTTTTTAAAAATCAATATGGGCTCTCTTCCTCTCTCCTGACTATGTTTGAGTCAGTTCAGATCAATAATGTCTTTATTTAAATTTAAATTTAAAAATTTTGTGGGTCCACGGTAGGTATATATATGTATGGAATACATGAGATGTGTGGAAACAGGCATGCAATGTGAAATAAGCACATTCAAGTCATGGAGAATAGGGTGTCCATCTTCTCAAGCATTTATTCTTTGAGTTACAAACAATCCAATTATATTCTTTGAGTTTTTTTGATATAACTGTGATGGAGCCATGAAAAATGCTGAGTCATACAAAGCCTGAACGTCCCCTCAAGAAGTTTGTAGTCCAACTGAAGACAAAGAAGTACGTTCAGCAAGAGGCAAACACGATGGTTGATGCTTTCTATCTAGTTTCTCATTTAACTCTCAGTCATGAGAAGTGTGGATTATTGTTTTCTCTTTGCAGAAAAAAGGGTGCAGTCTCAAAGGCAAAGGAAATTGCCCATGGTCATTCAAGTAGCAGATGGCAAAGATGAGCTGTAAAGACATGTATATTGACTCCAAATCACTTATTCTTTCCCCCAAATATCATGTTTCATAAACATATAATTATCAAGCAAATCACTTGTTCAGGTTACTGATTAAGGGCTTAGGAAGCCACAGGAATGCAGGGAGAGCTGGGGAGTTCATGGAGGAGGCAAGGTAGTGGTTCTCCTTTGCCTTCTCAGAACATTACCTCCTGGCTCCACTAATTTGACAACTCATCATGTGCTGCTTTCTGAAACGACTTGCATTGGTATCTTGGGCAGTCATTTCTACCTTGCAATATTAATTAACTATTCCTATCTTGTCTTCCTTCCCCAGGAGGTTATCAGTACCCAAAGACTTGAGCACAAGTCTTTGGATTTTAAATCCAATGTCCCGTCCATCAAGGTAAATGCCATCCAAGGGTCAGAGTTTAGTGCTTGGATTTCTAGAAAATATTTGGATTCTTTTTATGTCCATCAATATTAGTATAATACCACCTTACATTTGTACTGCAATTCCTGTGAGAAAGATTGGCCTTAGCCTTGACTCTGCCACAAATTTACTATGTGATCTTAGACAAGTTACTTCTCTTTTAAGGGTATCAATTTCTGGATTTGTAAGTGATCAATTTGAAGTTCACGGTCTATAAGTCCCTTTCTAGTAGCAGCCTTGTAGTTTTCTGGTAAATTTCTTGATCTAGGGCCATGCAGAAGTAGAAAAATTGGGAGAATCTCACGCTTGTAGGTTACAAGGGTTGCACCGTCCATAGAGGATTTGAAAACAATAATAAAACTAACCGAAATCGCTCCCTTTTTTCAAAGTCTTGACAATGTAAGAAATAAAAACTTATCTCCATTAAGGCAAATAGCCTCCCTCCCCGATTTTGGTAGGTCATTGCCTTATTCACACTGCACACTGCTGTTACAGTAGACATTGCTATGCCATCTTATAAACAAAAGGGCTGAGGATACAAAGGAGATAAGTGTTAGAACTCACGTTGTCCAGACATTGCTAAGGGTTGGGCTTAAATTCCTATTTCTTAATCCAGGAGTCTCTCCTTCAAGTAATATCCTTTGTGAGCTGGTCATTCCTACTAATGACAGTGGACTTTGCCAGGACAGACAGGAAAATCTCCTGGCCTAGAAAACAGCATTTCCTGGCTCTATCAATAGAAAAGTCTAGTGGTACAGTCTGGTTTTATGATTTTTAAAGGCCACTTGAGAATAATCTCAGTGCAAACTCTCTCTGTTCCATCAGTTAGAAAATATCAAATACTTAACTAGGCTTTTAGAGACAAAAGATATGAGCTTAAAACCTGGCACATATACATCAACCAACCCTGGGCAACCTCTGTAAAATGGGGATAATATTACTTTGACCAAAGCATTGCTGGAAAGAGTGAATAGATAATTTTCATTAAATCGCTAGTTCAGTGTCTGGCTGACAATAACAAATGCTAGTTTTCTGTTTCTGATGCCACGGTTAAAATTAACAGCCAGCTCAGTCCAAGTATTAAAGTAAACAGAGGGTGAAGGATCCTTCTTGCCCCAGGGTTCAGAGAGTGGGAGAGTTACAGAGGGCCTTGGCCTCAACAGTTCTGTGCCTCCATAATTCAACCCACGTGGGTAACTTTGTGTGTGGATACATGCTGTGCTGAGGCTTGCAGAGCATTGAGCTGGGAGCAAGACTGGGAGGGCCAGCTACAATTTTAGCTCCAGCTTGGAATTTCCTGGTTTCGGGGGGTCTGGAGTCCGAACCTCCTCTGGTGCTGGTGCTGCTTTTACTGCCAGAACCAGGCAGTAGACACATTTTATTTCCACCCGACCGCCCAGGGTGAGGCAGGAGCCCTCCTCCTGGGCCCTCCAGCACTCAGTGCTGGCCTGGCCACCTGGGCAAGCTCCAGCAGCTCCTTCCTGTGCAAATGCATGTGGACTCAAACAATCATATTGCTCAGTCAGGCCTGGGTGGAGAATTGTTTGTCTCTGCCAGGGGAAGAGGAGGCAGGGCTCATACCTTCCCTAATAAAAGGTTAATTATCCTGTCCTGCATCTGAAATCTAGTTAAATAAATTGTGGCTTCCTTGAACCTTGATTTTTACCTGAATAGAAAAGGCCTATGGGTCCTGAATGACTTATGGTCTCAGGGTTACAAGAAATAGAATCCACACCAGGCTGATGGAAGCAAATAGAAAGATGTAGTTTATGAAGTATATAGTAGATATCTCACAGGAGTGGAAAGAAAAAAAAAGCTGAACTGCCAGGCTTTGAGAAAGACAAACCAGGACATCTTCAGGGATCTCAGTGGCAGGAACTCATGGAAAGTCTTAAAGATTGCCTCCAGAAATACTTCGTTCTGATGATTTATGAACTTTTTTACTTTGCTCAAGATTCACATTCCCCCAAAGAGGGAGTCCAATTGGCCAGAGTAAAGAAAAGAGCCCTTTATTGACAGCTCTGTCAACTTTGCATGTCCTGAAATTGACTTGATTGGTTCTTGTTCTGATGATCAAATTCATGGAACCAATTCATAGTAATTAAACTCATAAACAATAGATGTATAAACCAGAGAACATTGAATCAATTTTCAGAGTTGCCTCTACCTTTAGGGTGTAAAAGTTACTTCTGCTTATTATCAAGCATCTTCTCCACTTCTTTCATGGTGTTAACATGCAGGAAAGACTGAATCAGTTATTAAAAAGTTGTTCAATGAATGTAGGGATAGGTGATCTTGAGGGGTATTTTTACTCATTCTGGGGAATAATTCCGACTATCTTGCTTCTTTGTTCCATTTTTTTTCTAGTTCCATTCATATTATAGCTCACTGATAACCATCCCTTTGGCAGACATGACGTGATACCAGTTGATACCAGTCTGAATCCCTTGCCTTGAGGGGTCACCAAGGCTACCCCAATGGGACTCACCATGTATTACTTTCACTCTAAGATAGTGGTTCTGTCTTTCCCTGTAACTGGAAAATGTCTTCTTTAACACAGTTTTTCTTTCCACAGCTAATGTTGTGCATAGAGACATCTGTGTGGTTGTTGGAAGCCTTCAAGGAGGGTTGCAGAAACTATTTGTAGCAGATATTTTACTGAGAGAGAGTGGAGAACAATATGTCATTGCACAAAAAAGAAAGCGCATTATTGTTATAGGATTTCACTGAGTTGTCTTAGTAAATCACACCCCACACCCCATCCCATGTCAAATGAACATAAAAACAAAGTAAAAAGATCCCTTACCAGACCATTCTTCTTGAACACATATCAAATACAACAATTAAAAATGGGTGTTCTTCAAAAGGCATGAAAGATACTGTTCTGGGCCAGTATGTGCATTTTGAAATTCTACTTGGTTGTGTGAGCCAGTTGGATCCTTGCATACCACAGCCTGCAAAAATTTTGCTTATTCAGATTGAGATTGCTTCAAGAATTGCAAGACTATTAAAGACACATTGATAATATGTAAAAGAGACATTTACGCAGGTTGTTAAGTTAAACAGGAAACATAAGGCCTTGGGCTGTGTCTGGTTCTGCATTATGCCAGGAGAGTAGATATTTCCAAATATAGACAGATTGTGTGACACTTTAAATCATGTTGAATTAAATAACATACCCTCTTGTAAATCAGAGTTCAAACTTCCAGCAATTCCAAACATCTGGAATACTGCACAGGTAAATCATTTAGTAAATGGAGAGATAGACAGACAAATAGATGGATACAGATGGAAGCACATCAAGTGATAAAGTATCCACAAATCAGCAGTAGGACATTTACCTCTGGTGGGGTGGCATATCTGTACAGAATGAAGAAATGAAGTGTAGATGGGAAATCCAGTTATGAGAATGCCGTTAAGATAACTGTGTCCTAGGAACAAAAGTAATCTCTCTAGGGAGGTCTCAAGAGGTTAATCTAAGAAAGACTATGGTGGTTGCTGGGAGTTCTGGACACCCACTGTTCTTTGCCCTGCCTTCATGGTCTTGATAGTTTTCTGTTCTGTTGTCTGAGGCCCAAGGCAATGGATCACAATTACAGTCACAAGTTCAAGGAGGTATTTGTTGTGCTGTGACATAGAAGGATTGGGAACAGGCTAAGTCTTACTCATATGCTATGGCTGGAATATTTGTGCTCCTCCAAAACTCACGTTAAAACTTAATCCCCGGCCGGGCGCGGTGGCTCAAGCCTGTAATCCCAGCACTTTGGGAGGCCGAGATGGGTGGATCACGAGGTCAGGAGATCGAGACCATCCTGGCTAACACGGTGAAACCCCGTCTCTACTAAAAAATACAAAAAACTAGCCGGGCGAGGTGGCGGGCGGGCGCCTGTAGTCCCAGCTACTCGGGAGGCTGAGGCAGGAGAATGGTGGGAACCCGGGAGGCGGAGCTTGCAGTGAGCTGAGATCTGGCCACTGCACTCCAGTCCGGGCGACAGAGCGAGACTCCGCCTCAAAAAAAAAAAAAAAAAAAAAAAAAAAAAAAAACAACTTAATCCCCAATGCAACAATTTTAAAAGGTGGGATCTATAGGAGGTGATTAGGCCATGAGGTCTCTGTGCTCTTGAATGAATTAGTGCATCGTGAAGGGCTTGGGAAGTCAAGTCTGCTCCTTTTGTCCCTTTTGAGGACACAGAATTCATTCCCTCCAGGAGATGCAGAAACAAGGGTCCATCTTGGAAGCAGAGAGCAGTCCTCAGCAGACACTGAACCTCTGGGTACTTTGGTTGTGGAGTTCCCAGCCTCCAGAACTGTGAGAAAAAATTTATGTTGTTGATAAACTACCCAGTCTCAAGCATTTTGTTATAGCATCACAAAAAGATTTAGACACTCATATCTGGGGGACTTCAATGTGTTTCACAGTGTCTTACACTGAGGGAGACAAGCCAGCCCATATGGGTATGTAGCTGGGATGTGTAGTGGCAAATTTAGTCCTTCATCCTGTGGTAAAATTTACTATTCTAACGGCACATGTGAGGCCTGGTGCATATCTAAATGTGCCAGAGGAATCATTCAAAGATGAGAAAGCCAAGCTTCCTTAAGTGCAAAGAAAAATACTAAGTGATACAGATGCCCACAAAGGGATCCCTTTGGGAAAAGGGATAATAAGATGGTACTCTGATGAGAGCCCCATATATTTTTCTGGAGAGGATCTGCTGCTATTCAGTTATTAGAAATGTTACTCTTGACAAAAAAGGTGGCAGTAAGAATAGGGCTGCAGTAACATCCCTGGAAATTGTATAAATGATTGGTAAAGAAACAACTTCCTCATCTCCAAGTACAGGCCAGAGAATGCCCAGTGGGGCATCAACACAAGTCTGATGAAAGCACCGCAGCTAAATGGAATAATCAGAATAGTTCTGGAGAGTGAGTCAAGTGTACAGAAATGTAAAATTTGAAAACAAAGTAAAAGCGAAAAATGGGAGAAAATGAAAAATTGTTGGGACATTTGATGGAAAGTGGAATTTAGGGCAATGAATTGGTGGAGGAGAGTGAATCAGAAATATAGCCATGCAGAGCAAATGTGATAAAGGTCTGCTTTTATGGGGAGCTTAAAAGCAGGAGGTATAGAAGATAGGAGTCCGTATGTGAGCAACAGCTGCAACCAGGTGGGAAGATGAGCGTATGTTCAAGCCTTGGAGTGCTTGGTTCTGGTGAGTCCAAGGGTTCAGTCATCACGACTGGGTTGAAGGTTTGACTTTTCTGTGTGTGGATGACAGGGGTTACCATCTTAGCTCTCTTCTTTACCTCCACGTGGTCAATGAGTCCCAACATGGGCATATCTGTAAAGACCTCGCCAGACATAGGAAAATGACTCCTCTGGCCCCAGCGATGCATGTTTTGTGAGAGATAACCACACAGCTATCACTTCATCTAGGTGAGAAAGAGAAAGACTCGAAAGACTTTTCAAGATTACTGGCTTTCTTCAGAAAACAAGAGCTAAGATAGAGAGGGAAAATAAGTTTTATCTTCCATGGAAAAACATTTGGATTCATATGGAGGTGGAGGAATGAAGGGAAGGAGATTATTCTATGATTCATTAGTGTTGTCTGGTATGAATATGTAAATAAGGAGTTGCATATATCTCTTCTCCATGACATCGGTGTCCTCTGGTCATGTGGTCCTCAGGTCCCATTAAATCTGATAATCACTCTGAAGGGTTTTAATGCTTAAAAAATTATATAAAAGAAAGAAAAGTCCTGAATGCAACCTAAGGACCTACTAAGTACTGGTCACGGAAGAAAGTATGTTCAGTCATCTCTTTTGTAGAACAAGGGTAGATCTATTCATTTTTAGAAAAAAATCTTTTGGGTAAAATTGGAAATAGGGAATTGGGGGCTGAGAGTGACAAAGGAGGTAGACTAATAATTCTGTAGGAAATAATGGCTCAGCAATAAAGAAATGAGATAAAATATATCTATTGGCTATGAACCCTTATCCTATTTTAGGGGTAGCGAGCTGAGAATGGGGCAAGAAGGATGGGATCAGAAAGCAGCTCTAAAGTTCCCTTAGGATGGGAACCTAAGTGGTGTGTTTTAACGCAGTTTTGTGCTTGATTCTGGTGTGCTCAAATGTCAGATTATTGTGGATGGGGTAAGGTTCTGAATCTTATGTGTATGCATGGTGTGTTGGGGGGCAGTTCCCTTATGTCAGTGAGGCATGAAACCTGAACCCCAAGAGATATTCTTTGAGAAAATGTTCAGTGAAAATCCTAGTGTGTCCGGAATTGGTGGGTTCTTGGTCTCACTGACTTCAAGAATGAAGCAGCAGACCCTTGCAGTGAGTGTTACGGTTCTTAAAGATGGTGTGTCCGCAGTTTGTTCCTTCAGATGTGTCTGGAGCTTCTTCCTTCTGGTGGGTTCATGGTCTCGCTGTCAGGAATGAAGCTGCAGACCTTCGCGGTGAGTGTCACAACTCAAAAAAGCATCATGGACCCAAAGAGTGAGCAGCAGCAAGATTTATTGCACACAGCGAAAGAACAAAACTTCCACCGAGTGGAAGGAGACCCAAGCATGTTGCCACTGCTAGCTTGGGCAGCCTGTTTTTATTCCCTTATCTGACCCCACCCACATCCTGCTGATTGGTCCATTTTGCAGAGAGCTGATTGGTCTATTTTACAGAGAGCTGATTGGTACGTTTTGACAGAGTGCTGATTGGTGCATTTACAATCCTTGAGCTAGACACAGAGTGCTAGAGGGAAAAGTTCTCCAAGTCCTCACTAGGTTAGCTAGACGGGGAGTTAGCTAGATACAGAGTACCTACTGGTGTATTTACAAACCCTGAGCTAGACACAGAGTACTGATTGGTGTATTTACAAACCCTGAGCTAGACACAGAGTACTGATTGGTGTATTTACAAACCCTGAGCTAGACACAGAGTGCTGATTGGTGCACATACAATCCTCCAGTTAGATACAAAAGTTCTCTTATGTCCCCATCTGGCTCAGGAGCCCAGCTGGCTTCACGGAGTGGATCCTGCACTGGGGCTGCAGGCGGAGCTGCCTACCAGTCCTGAGCTGCACCTGCACTCCTGAGCCCTTGGACTGTTGATGGGACCAGGTGCCATGGAGCAGGGGATGGTGCCCGTCTGGGAGGCTCAGACTGCATGGGCACCCACCGCAGGGGGGGAGCTCAGTCATGGCGGGCTGCAGGTCCTGAGCCCTGCCCCACGGGGAGGCAGCTAAACCCAGGGAGATTTTGAGTACTGCTGGGGGACCCGGCACAACCTCTGCAGCTGCTGGCCAGGTGCTAAGCTCCTCACTGCCCTGGGCCGGCAGTGCCAGCCAGCTGCTTTGTGTGAAGGGCCCGCGGAGCCCACACCCACGCCTAGGGGAACTCGCAGTGGCCAGCAAGCCCTGCACGCAGCCCTGGTTCCTGCCGCACCTCTCCCTCCACACCTCCCGCAAGCAGAGGGCGGCAGCTCTGGCCTCAGCCAGCCCAGAGAGGGGCTCCCACAGTGCCCTGGCAGGCTGAAGGGCTCCTCAAGTGCCTCCAGAGTGGATGCTGAGGCCAAGGAGGCCCTGAGAGTGAGCACTGCTAGCACATTGTCACCTCTTAATCCCCCCTCTAAACAGGCCACCCCAACTGCTGTTGGGAATTTGGCCGATGACTGCTCTAGCTACTTCCTGCTGGATAGGGGTGATGAAGGGGCCCTGCAGTTGTAGCGTCCTCCAGAGGGGAGCTCTCTAGGCCAGTGAACATGCCAGCAGATCCATCCAGGGCTCCTTGGTAGAAGTTGTTAGTTGAGCTCATCTGAGGTTCCGTTGGTAAGACCATCTGTAGCTTGATGGCCTCGATCTAAAGGAAACAAATTTGATAAGAAGGTTAAAAATTCAGGGCCCGAAGGCAAGTAACAGCAAGATGGCTGCCACAGGACCTAGAAAAGGGAGAAGCCATGTTGCCCAACTCCAAAGGTTGGTATAAGAATTTGAAAGGCATTGTCTGATTTCAGAAACCTTTTCCTGTAAACACCAGGTGGCATCTCGTACTGTCCTTGACTGGTTAGTGTAAAAATAACACTCTTCCCCTGAGAAGGCACAGAGTCTTGCTTTCTCAGCAGTGAGGAGGTCCAGGCCTCAGCGGTTTTGCAGAGTCACTGCTGCTAAAGAGTCTATTTGGGATTGTAGGGTAAGGATAGATTTCGTTATTTCTTGCAAACTGTCTGAAAAATCCTTTGAGAGTGTGTGGTAGTCGGACAATGAAGTAGATAAACCAGCTATTCCAGTTCCTGTAGCAGGAGCCATTCCTAACCCTATAAGTAGGGCTATTAGTTGTATGGTTCTGTGCTGACGGACTCAAGCTTTGAGGGGTACTGATAAGGTCTGATTTCCTGGGGCAATGTTAATGTTGGGGCTTAGAAAGACTAAGGTGCAGGTGCCTGTCCAGTTAGTGGGGAGGCAGATATAGGTCGATGTTCCACATAAGAATAATACACCTTGGCTGGGTATACAGAACTTTACCCTGGCTTTTAAAGGAATAGGGTACGTTGTTTTTCTCTACTACTTCCATCTCTCTTTCTCTTCAGCTTCTCCTTTGTCTCTCTTTCTCTCTGACTCCCCTTCTGTCTTTTTCCTTCTTTGACTTTCTGTCTCTCTGTCTCTGCCAGCTGCTTATGCTGCTGTTCTCCCTTTTCCTTCCCCTTTTGATGGCTTTGGTAGTGTAAGACTAGGAAATTTTTATACATACCAACATATACATACCAAATAGGTTTAGCTGTTTGAATCTTAAATTCTGTATAGTGAAATATCCTTAGTTAACATTTCCACTCAAATTGTTTCACTGAGAAACTTTTTTCTTTCACATAAAACCATTGAGTGGGTGTTATGCAGGAAATCTTACCAGAAACTCTAATATAAGCAAATATCATGCCACCCTGCTAAGTAAAATAAAGTTGTCTTTTCGTACTATGCCTACCGACTCTATGTCTCTAGGACAGATTCTGGATAGAGGACATGAGCACTTACATTTTCCATCAGCAAAAGCCTACAATTATTTGTATTATTTATTAATCTAATTTTAGTGGAAATGCTTATTTTATGTGATAGGGAACTTCAGCTACTCAGAGTACTTGGTGCCTGGAGGATGGTGCTGGGGGTGTCTTACTAAGCAAACACATCTGTGTTGAGAAGAGTTTTTCACTGTCCATCACAAAGCTTGGTGTTTCATCCACACACTCAGAATCGAATCGCTCTTATGAAATTGATCTGCTCTTTTCCTTTCTGTTTTTCCAACTTCCTCAGCACCAGAGGCCAGCAAGGGGCAAAGTGAGGCACACGGAGCTGGAAGGAAGGGGGCTCTTCCCCACAGATGCTGACGTTAAGGAGCGCCCACCCCAGCCTTTTATTCCAGAGCCGTTTCTGTGGGTTAATGAAGACGTAAGCTCCCAGCCTCAGCCACACTATGTAAAAGAACTACTTATTGCCTGTTCCATCTCACTGACTTTTATGGTGATACTTAAACCAAAATGGTGAACGATTACACTTCATAGCCTGCAAATAAAAGCAGGATGTTAAAAAGTAGGGGCCGTAACCCCTGATAGGGCTGAAATGGCTTGTAATCTTGAGACGACTTTGTTCAGTTCCCCTGGGCCAGGGCCCAGAGCACTGTGTTAGACCCAGACAATGAATCCCCGGAGTCTCTTGGCCCAGCCCGTGAGCCTGTGTGAAGCAAGCATTCCTTAGTAACGGCATAGTGATGAGCATGAAGCAGCGTTCAACCAAAGATGGTTAGGGATGGGATAGGGCTGGGAAACAGAGAAGAAAACCATGGCACTTTTTTTACAAGGTAGTGTGTGTGGGTGGAATCCTGTTTTCCAGGCCTTTTTGGAAAGACCTCCTGCACAGGGTCCACTTTTCCTCTGTGTCAGTTGTGGCCCTGAGAATCTCTGCGTCTCTATTGGTAGGAGTGGAAGGGCTACTCAGAGCCACAGCAACAGACCCAGAATGTGCATCAGGGAAAGGGCAATCCATGCTGCATTAAATACTGTACTTTTCAATGATCCTATTCATTTAAACTGGGGTTGATGTTGCTTGCCTATTGGCGTGAAAATTATGTGAGCATATTGCAAAAATTCAAATAGCATTTGTCTTAGTTTTGGGTTCTCCCAAAAGCAGATACAGGGATAAGGGATCTGATGTAACAATTTATCTGGGAGGTTATCCCAGGGCACATGGTGAGGGAATGGGTAGTGAGGCAGAGAACATAAATAGCAAAGGATGGGTGCACAAGGACAGGGACACTTTTGGGGGCAAATGGTGCTGTATCCCATTGGGGCCCCTGAGAGACTGTGAAGAGGACATGCTGGGAAGAGGGCACACTGAGAGGTCAGAGAATGTATCCTAACTGCCGTCCCTCATTGGTTGAGGTTTGTTTCCAAGCACTGCTGATCTGCCCTAAGCCAGCACAGCAAGATAAATCTATCTATCTATCTATCTATCTATCTATCTATCTATCTATCTATCTATCTATCTATCAATCAAGAGGTAATAGAGGGTAGGGAGACACAGAGATCAAGTGAGTGAGGGAGAGAGAGAGAGAAAGAGACTAAAGCTATGCAGGACTTGAGGGCAGAAGCCACAGTCATACATATAAAGTCCTATACTGTATATTGGAACTGTAGACAAGGCTGTAGGGAATCTTAGGGGTGAGCTGAGGGAATATGGGCATGGAGGGGACAGCATCTGCTATGACACTAAATAATAAATTAAAAAGAAAAAGAATATGGAGTTCTGTCAAGAAATTCAAATCCAATTTTCCAGTGTTAACTACATGTAACAGTTTCTGATGTATCTCATTGTGGAAATTTTCTCTTTCTCTGTATATACATTAGTGTGTGTATATTTTGTCTGTGTGTATGTATCTATATATCTGTAACTTGGTTTTCAAAATATAAATAGGTACCTACCTCATTCTTTGTGATAGTTACAGTGTATTCCATAGAAAGAATACACCATAATTTATTATGTGTAACATTTTAATAAAGTAGGATAAAAATATACAAAATTAGTAAAAATTAAAAATTATAATTCATGAAATATGTAATAAATATAATTTAATATATTTATATTTGCAGATTTTTTTCTAGTACATAGCAGTTTAGAGCTCAGTCACTGCTATTAGCTAGTTTATTCTCATTCATTTGCTACTTATATGCTATGTAATCCAGGAAAAGTCACAAAATTCTCCAAGCCTTACTCTTCTTGTTTGCAGAATTCAATGACACAGATTACCTACCTAAAAGGTTTGTGGAAGGGATCAAATTCGATCATTTGTGAAAGGAGCTCAGCATGTCAGAAATGCTCAGTAAATGTGACCTGTTAGTATTCTGTTCCCCAAAGAGAAAACAACAAAAACCCTGTCAGGCTGTGCATCTTAAAGCAAACAGGAAAAGGAATCAGTCATCATAACCACATAAGCTATGCTTGAGTTTTAGGCCGGGCGCGGTGGCTCAAGCCTGTAATCCCAGCACTTTGGGAGGCCGAGACGGGCGGATCACGAGGTCAGGAGATCGAGACCATCCTGGCTAACACGGTGAAACCCCGTCTCTACTAAAAAATACAAAAAACTAGCTGGGCGAGGTGGCGGGCACCTGTAGTCCCAGCTACTCCGGAGGCTGAGGCAGGAGAATGGCGTAAACCCGGGAGGCGGAGCTTGCAGTGAGCTGAGATCCGGCCACTGCACTCCAGCCCGGGCTAGAGCGAGACTCCGTCTCAAAAAAAAAAAAAAAAAAAAAAAAAAAAGAAAGAAAGAAAAAAAAAAAAGCTATGCTTGAGTTTTAAAGAATACTTGACTGCATGTTCTTTACATTATCGAAACACTGATTATATGCTAGAACAGTAGCAGGTGCTATTAGATACGGAATTTAGGCAGTTCATACAGAAGTTGATAACTGTCTTCATTTCCTTCTTTCTGTGTACTGTTGATGCTCCTTGCAATGAGAATTTGAGTTTAATTCCCTTTCTCTTATATCTGGACTGGTCCTAGAGAGCTTGACCAATAGAACGGTGAAGGTAACTTTCTGGGGCTCCCAAGTCTATGTTATAAGAAACCTCATGCCTGGCGTGGTGGCTCACAGCTGTAATCCCAGCACTTTCGAAGGCCAAGTCAGGTAGATCATGAGGTCAGGAGATTGAAACCCTCCTGGCCAATATGGTGAAACCCCGTCTCTACTAAAAATACAAAAATTAGCTGGGCATGGTGGTGTGCGCCTTTAGTTCCAGCTACTTGGGAGGCTGAGGCAAGAGAATCGCTCGAACCCAGGAGACAGAGGTTACAGTGAGCCGAGATCACACAGCTGGGGACAGAGTGAGACTCTGTCAAAAGGAAGGAAGGAAGGAAGGAAGGAAGGAAGGAAGGAAGGAAGGAAGGAAGGAAGGAAGGAAGGAAGGAAGGAAGGAAGGAACCTCAGAGACCCATTTGCGTCCGTTCATTGGAACTCCCACTCTAGGGAAAAGCAGCCATCATGGGAGAAGTCTGAGTGTGCTGGACCGGCCATGCTTTAGGGGAGACAAGGTAGCCACAGGGAAAGGCTGCTGAGGGAGAGAGAGAGATGCCCCATGAATACCCAGACATTTCAGTCACTTTAGTCACCTCAGACAAGGCATCAGACAGTTAAGCCTTTCAGATAATTTCAGCCCCATTGATTGCAACTGCACCAGAGACCCAAAGCAAAAACTGCTAAGCTGAGGTCACACACCATGACTGTGTGAGAAAATGATAAAGTTCAGGCATGCTTTGTTACAAAGCAATAGATCAGTGGAATAGGCACACAGACCAAAACGCAAAAGAAGGCACCCAGGCTCTGCTTACCTCATCATCATCATTATTTTTCCCATTTCCTTTTATGCATCTCTTGTGCAACAGTTTCTATTGCAATCTAGAAAATATCTATCCTCAGTAATGTCAATTAGTGGTTTTATAAAGAATAGGAAAGTGTTTCCCCATATGTTAATGGAGAAATTTCAAGTTCCATGACAATGTTTTGTTTAGAGATTTTTATGCAGATTAAACAATGCTGTTTATATATTTTAAGGAATGTATATATGAATATTCTTGTAACTAATGCATTTGTTTTGTTTTCGGCAATAAAATCTTATAACAAAGGAAATATTTTTAAATATCCAATTTTGAAACACTCTCCATTTACATAGCAGATATTTGTTCCACATTTTTAAAATGTCACCTTAATCTTGAAGTGAGAGATTATATTTATTATTATTTACTATTATTAGCATCATTGCTACTATTACCATTTAATTATCTGCCAGATGACATTATACTGAAAGGCACTCCCATGGCAGAAAGTAATATTCAATAAACTTGGAATACTTGTCAATTTTTTTTTTTTTTTTGAGATGGAGTCTTGCACTGTCACCCAGGCTGGAGTGCAGTGGAGCAATCTTGGCTCACTGAAACCTTTGCCTCCCAGGTTCAAGCAATTCTCCTGCCTCAGCCTCTTGAGTAGCTAGGATTGCAGGTGCCCACCACCATGTCCAGCAAATTTTTTGTATTTTTAGTAGAGACGGGGTTTCACCACGTCACCCAGGCTGGTCTCAAACTCCTGACCTCATGATTCTCCTGCATCAGCCTCCCAAAGTGCTGGGATTACAGGCGTGAGCCACCCCACCAGGCCATATTTGTCATTTTATAAAAGAAAAATAGATAACTTCAAATCTGGCAGCTCTTTTAAATTCTTCTTTACATTAAACAATTTTAATGTCACTCTACGTCCTCATGAAGGTAAATATTCTCTTGTTTTTTAGAGATCTTCTCTTATAAAATTAAGCCTGTTGATGACAACATATAATTATTTTTGTGCGTTTATAGCTTCAAAGAATATTTTGGCTATAGACACGATAAGGCAATTTGAATTTTATGTCCAAAGCGATCTTTGTAATCTGACTTGGACATTTTTAAAAACTAAATTCCAGTCAATCAGCCACTCTATTGATAGATCCACTTCCAGTTATTTTATAAAATATTGCTTTCATAATGAAGTTATTTATTGCTAAAATATTTCTTCTCCATTACATGTACTCTTTAGTATAAAAGAAAAAAATATTCTGCAGTTCAGGTGACAAATGCCATAAGGAAAGAAATGTTAGAAACATCTGTACTTGCACCCAACTGGATAGCAAACCTCACACACCAAATACTTTCTTTTAACACTTGACTCATCAAATCTTTAGCAAGGTTTTTCTCTGCATCTTCTAACAGAATCTGCTGACAAAGGAATGTATTTTTATTTGTCGCCATATTGTTTTCAGTGTCTTATTTTAGCTGTTTTTCTCATGGTTGGAAGATTGAACAGTTCCCCAATGATTTTTTTTCTTTTCTGGCCTTTCTAATAAGCAATAAAACTCAAAATAAGCTTCTACACATTTAACAATAAGTTTAGTAAAATTTTATGAAGTAGTACTTCATTAGGTATTGCATGACTTTAAACATGGCTGAAAAAATATAGTCCTGTTTTCATGCTCTGGATCCTTAATTTTCAAATGTCTTAAAAATTGTGCCCAATTGTGCTAGCTTTATTGGCTATTTTGTAGGTGACAGATGAGAAGGGAGTAACACTGGGTTTAGTGAGGACAAGAGGAGGCAGATGCAATAATTCAAGCAGAACTTAGAAGATTAAAGGTGGGCAAGAGTTTTAGGGATAAAAAGGGAGGGATGGGTTTGAGAGAGGAACCTGAATAGTTCCTGATATTGTTATGTAAATTCGATTTGATAATAATCATAATTACTGTCATCCTACAAAAGACATTCTGAAATTATAAAAAATAAATAAGGAAAAGCAATGGAAATCTTCACTCACTTCGGGATTATAAAGAGCAAAACAAATAGGAAAAGGATATTAATTTTCTAACTGAGGTCTCTTTAGAGAATGACAGAGTGGGATAAGCTGCAAAATATATAGAAAAAGCTTTTAAAATTCTGTTTCCTAGCCTGGTGTGGTGACTCACGCCAGTAATCCCAGCACTTTGGGAGGCTGAGGCAGGCAGATCACTTGAAGTCAGGAGTTCAAGACCAGCCTCGCCAACAATACAAAAGAATTAGCTGGGCATGGTGGCAGTCACCTGTAATCCCAGCTACTCAGGAGGCTGAGGCAGGAGAATTGCTTGTACCGGGGAGGCGGAGGCTGCTGTGAGCCGAGCTCCAGCCTCAAAACAAAAAAAATCTGTTTCAAACAAACAAACAAACAAACAAATCTGTTTCCCTATAACCATCGTTTTCAGTATTTTCTATATCCTTGGCAGTTTCTCTTTCATGATTTTTCTCCTGTTTCTGAACTCCTCAAACAAGGAAATAATAATAATGCTCTTTTGTCCTGCAGGGTCCTCCTTGTGCTGTCTCATTGGTTCATTGTCCCGTCACCTCCCAATTTCTTTTCTTATATCAATGGATACCCCGCTGTCCTTAGAAGAATGTTCTCTTCCCCTGATCTCCAAAACAGGACTCAGGGAGGAGAGCGCCAGGGGTTGGGGGAGCTGTGAAGGGAGGCGACGACTCCAGAATTCTCTTGAAGGAGCAGGTGAAGAGGCTGAGAATACTTAGGTTTTATTTTCCTTTGCCTTATTGTAAACAACCTGCATACATAAAGGTCGTAACTTTGATTCTTATCACAGAAGGAGCCTGTGATTTCAGTCTTAGACAAGGTATGTAAAAAAACAGGGGTTGTGGAGGGCATTGGCCTTGGACGTGGGAGTGGAGCCAATGATTGTGTCTGAGAATTTCCATCATTTAGGCCTCTGGGGCTGAAAAAAGTGCTTGAGGAATGAATGTAACCAAAATACTTCTCCATATTCTCTCTCTTCTTACAAAAAAACGTGGAGGGATAGGATTATTATAGCCAGGGGAAGGAGGAGGCTCCTGGGAGATGTGGGTTGATACTGTGAGTTGTTTATCTTTCTTCTCCCACTCTGGGTCAACTCTTAGTGCCCAGAGATGAGATTCGTTCATCTTCATATTCTTGGTGTCCAGCAGTAGCAGTGCTTAAAAATAAAAGGTAGATTCTCCTTTACAAATTATTTTCACTTTCAAAATTATCCGTATGTTTTATAGATACAGAAATTTATAAAATTTTCTATATTTTCTATTGTTGCCTATAAATGAACTTGTGAATGGATATGAGAAGGAAGAGATATCTGAGTGATCTCTTCCAAGCAGAGAGGACTCTGTATGCCATCCACCCATGTTTGTTAAGTTTCCTACTCCTTCCTCATGTATCTTGGTTGCTTTGGCAAAATTCAGATTGCACAGGAACCTGGCTGCTCCATCCCATTCCATTGACTTATAGCCAGAAGGAACAGAGTCTCATTTCTTAACAGCCCCATTTCCCTTCGTGCATGCCCCTCCAACACATACTGACTCTGTTCCATCTACCCATTCATCCTCACTCTTTTTCTACCTAATGTACACTTTCATCTATTAGTTAGAGTTTTGCCGAGCTTCCTCCTTATTTCTGATCCATGTCCCCTCCCTTCCTTCCTCTCTATTTCTTTTCAGGTTAATTTATCTGATTATATGCAACACGCTGCAGCCATGTTAAGACACCAACTGAGTTTCCACTTGGAGGCTTGGAGGAAAGATTACCATTAAAACGTGACTTCCATCCACTCAGCTGAAATTACTATTGATTGCCAAAGAAAAATATTTGTGCTGTGAAGCTGGGAGCTATGATGTTGAACCATATTAACATAATGTTAGCATAGCTACGGGTGTTTAGTAGCATGCAATCAGATTTGAAATGAACGTTGATTATAGATGGAGATTAATGTTCACATATTCATAGGAACACAATGAGAAGAGCAATTTCCTTTCTACTACAGATCAATGGTTTCCCCATTCAATTATACAGCTGTAATAATTGCATTATGCTGAAATATTTCTTAATGGCTAATTTCTTTCCTTTTGTGTGTGTGTGTATGAGCTCTTTTGTCAGTGATAGCTTCTGCAGCCCGAGGACAGCATAAGATGTTTTAATCACTGGTGCCATTTTGCAAGCTTTGACCAAGCCAGTAATTTCCCCTCTTTCCCCCTTTTTTGCTAGTCTCTCTTATTATCACCCAGAATTGCTTCCTGGATGATTGAAACCTAGAGACTTGCCTCAAGTCTTTTCTTTCCTTGTTCAGAGAGTGAAGACAAAACTAGAAACCTACAGGACCATGATTTGCTCAATCTTTTTTTGCACATTAGCTGGAGATTCTTTGAAGGAGAAAGAGATGAAGATCCACAAACATTATGCATAGGATGCCCATCCCCCAAATGACTCTTACTGAATATAAATATATACATATACATAGATATTAATTTGGAGATCATTCACTGATTAAAAAGCAGACAAAACACCTAGTGTCTTCTCCAATACTCCAAGCAGACCTCTGAGGACTGATAAGATGTCAAAGTTTATATTGTGAAGATAGTATAAATGAATGTAAATTAAAAAAAATTTATAAATGTATAATATAAAGATATACATTCATACCAAATATAAATTCATAACATAAGTTTATAATATATACATTTATAAATATAAAGATTATAAAAAATGTTAAAAGAGACTGTAAGCTCTCCTTTGTTTCTAAAGACAATGATGTTCTCCTGCTTACCTGGCTGTGTCTCAGAGGAAGTCTGGCTAGCATTTTCTTCTTCAGATGAGCACTTTCTTATAGATGAATTATAATATTCCTGTCTCATGCCTTTCTCAGCTGTCTATGGGTGAAGACTGGGCTTTCTCGAATCTGATTTCTTTCATCCTTGTGCATCGAGCCTTGTTCATAACTTAGTTGAACAGTGAGTCACAATAGAAAGCAAGCCAAATGTGAAGGTCTTCCTCTAAACAGAGGTCCTAAGGGCACTGTTCACTGTGTGCCTTCTGGCAAGTCATTGACAATTCACAGCCTCAACCTTTCCAGCTGGAAAGTTAAAAACTGAGTTCTTAACTCACAAGGTCGTGGTGAAGAAGAAAGAAAAAGAACTTGAGCTAGAATGAGTGTAACAGAGTTGTTGGTGTCAGTGGCCGGCACCGCATCCCACAGGCCACCTACACACTCAGCTGCAGCTGTGGAGTCCAGTTCATGAGACTCATGCTGACAGCACCTATTTCATGCACTTGCTGCGTTTCTTTCTGCTTTTTGACTCAAAGTCTTTTTCAGATTCTCTGGAGTCTACTCAGCCCTCTTCAGACACATCCTGAATTAACACCCTTAGGGGCACATTCGCCTAGGGAGGGACTGAAGCCCGTGGTTAGTAACTGCCGTGGTCTCTCAGAGACCCTGCAGAGTTGAGACCTGAAACCATAGCAAGCACCCTTATGCTGTTGTTTCCTCCCTTCTTGCCTTGCTGTCCCAGCTCCTTCACTCCTGCCTCCAGAGATCACCCCCCACAAAAACTACCTACACTCAAGCTCTTTCTGAGTCTGTTTCCTGGAGAACCTAAACTAAGGGAGTAAGTTTGGAGATTTACCAAACTCTTCGGAAACAGTCTGACCTGGTTTAAATTCCATCCTGATTTCTCATCTGTCATGTGATCACAGGCAAGTGACTTCCCATCCTTGAGCCTCTTTTCTCATCTGTAAAATGGGAATCATAATAGGATAGCCCTCAAAGCATTATAAAAACTGAATGAGATCTTGCAGGCAAGCACTCAATCTTGTTTTCTATCATTAGTATTTTCAGTAAAAGTGTCAAGCACAACATAGACACTCAGTGAACCATAACTTCCTTTCTGTCTTTTATGCCTGAAACAAAATGTATCCGGGAGCAGCAAACACAATCAATATGTTCATTTTTCCACATATGCAATATTATTTTCTGCTGGCTTGCTACACACAAAGAAGCCATGTGTGGGATACAGTTTTCTTGGTCGAGGGTGTTACAAAGTCTTGGCTGTCAATTCTATTCTCTAGAGTCTTTTTCAATCATGTCCCTAGGGAAAGATAGAATTTTGTGCTTCCTGTGCTGTCACAATGGGGTACAAGCTGCACAAAAGTAAAACACTTCTCTTACCCAATTAAGGACAGTATATAAGAATAATATGTAGCTTACATATTTTAAAATCATCTATTGGCAGGGAAGACATGTGAATCTGGATAACTTGTCCAGAGCAGGAAAACTAGAATTGCGTCAGCCTGAGATGCAATATGTCATACTAGGTAGGAACCAGTGGCCCCTAGGACCGATATTTATTTTCTGTGGCCCCAACAAAAGACCCTATCATTTTTTTTTTTTTTTTAGTTTCTCATTTCATCACTCAAAAATGATGTCTTGGGTGCCTCTTATGTGCTAAACAATAAGCTCATTGCTGGAGATAGAATCTTGAGCCAATAGACTGAGTTTGTGGTTCTTAAGGTTCTCATGATCTTGAGAGGATCTACTAAACAATCACATGGACATTTAGGAAACTGCGATTCTGGTAATAAGAAGAAGAAATTCATTTAAGAGAAGGGAGAGATCCAGAAGACAGAGAGACCATGAAGGATTGATGCATAAACCTACACCTGGAAGAAGAACAGAAGCTAACTGAGGTGGGCGAGTAGCCTGGAAAGATGAAGAGATCTTTCCAGTTAGAAGGAAGGATGTATATCTCTTGTTATATTCTATTTCCTTGTCACCCTTTATTTTATCTTTATAGTACTGTTGGCCACCTTATAAATTATATGGTTGTTCTATTTTTTTTGCCTCTGCTTCCCCACTTCCATTAGAATTTAAAGTCCTTTAGGGCAGAGGCTTTGCCTCTGTTGATACCTCTCTAATTCCAATGTACGAATAAATGTGCAAAGCCCCTAGGTATTGAGGGAAATTGACACACAGCACACAAAGCTGTGCTTCCCTAAACCACACACCCTTTCTCATGGGACCTCTGCTCTTGGGTAGTTGGACATTAGATCCCTTTTCTCAGGTGTAATGCAGTCAATGTGTTCCTATGTTTAGCAGAGATGGCCTCTTTGGCATGGGCACAAATGTGTTATGATCAAGTGCTGCAGAAGGGTCATGATGATTAACCAGGATCCCATCTATCTCTAAGGGCCAACATATGGATCCCTTCCACTTTCCAGAGACTGATCTAGAAGTAGATCTGTGATCTGTTTTTGTAGATACAAGAAATAACTGATGGGGATTCTAGAAAGGTTTCCTTACCCTTAAGAACACATCAAAACAGACGGTCTTCTTTCTCTGAATGTATTTAAATCTAGATGTGAATTCTCAAACTGATTTAGCATTGAAGGGTATCATTTAAAGGCAAAGTTCATAATTGAAGATGGCAGAGCAGATAAATGGAAAGAATTTGGGTCTTTGTTGAGGATCAAACCTTTGAATTAACTAAACACAGGGTCTCCCTATCTCTGGATTATTTATTAAGCTCCTTTGGGTTTTCTTTTACCTGCAGCTGCAGGTGTCCTTAAAACTCACCTTATCTGCAAGTGACATCTGACACAAGCTGGTGTTTTATCTCTTCCCTCCGTCTCTCCCTGCCTGCCTGCCTCCCTCCTTCCCTTCCTTGCTTCTGCCTGCCTTCCTTTCTTCCTTCCTTCCTTCTTTCCTTCCTTCCTACTTTCCTTCCTTCCTTCCTTCCTTGCTTCTGCCTGCCTTCCTTTCTTCCTTCCTTCCTTCTTTCCTTCCTTCCTACTTTCCTTCCTTCCTTCCTTCCTCTCTCCCTCCCTCCCTTCCTCCCTGCCTCCCTCCCTCTGTGCTTCTCTCTCTCTTTATTATTTGGATCAGGGTGCAGCACTATACTTACATTAGTGCTATGGTTGGCTCCCCAAAATGCACACACTCTCATGTGGTTCCTGAAGCACTTACACACACATTTAGTCCAGCCCTAATCCTCATTAGGCTGAGACTCCAAAAAGTGTACATTTGTACTTCAGAGAACCTGTGTTCTAGGAGCTGCCAACCTCAGGATGGCTTTAGAGCTTAATCAAATGAGCTTGGAATCAGATGGTTTCAGCTTCTTCAAGTATGAGCAGCATGGCTGTGGGCGAGGCATGGAATCTCTCATACCCTCAGATTTTTATCTTGAAAATAGCAATATTGGCAATACCTAGCTCAAAGGGTTCACGTGACATGTGAATCAATGTAAAGCACTTAGCACAGAGTCAAACACCAAGCAAGGACTCTAATTAAGCTCTTCCAGAGGAACTCAAGCAGAAATGTTCTCATTTCACCTCCTGCCCCTTTCTCTTTGCTCTCTTTTCTAGCCTTGGGTCCCTTTGAATCAGCTCAAATGAGTCTACTAAGGTTGTAACTTATGCCCTCATTCTTCTTTATCAGCATCAAATGGAATCTATGTATGTGTAAATTAACAAATTGACTGTTTCCTCTCAATATCATCTAATAGCAAAATCTTTCCAATGGGCACCAGCTTTTGGTGAGTATGGATACAAAAAACAATATGTTCTATGTCAACTTTCAGACTAAAGCACAAGATTTCTTCAATTGCATAGTTACACACACACATATGCATATACATATACTATATTATTGTATATATCTGCACAAATACAAATACATGCATATACATAGTGTTTATATATGTGTATATATGTAGTGCTATATAATTGTGTGTGTGTGCGTGTGTGTGTGCATGTGTGTGTTCTTAGCCGTCCCTGTTAACAAGAATTGTTTAGATTTTATTCTTCATGAAACATCCATTAAACAATAGCTGGTATTCTGCAAGGGCATTGTCAGAAATTACGAAGGGAAAGGACTGAGAAGATAACAGAGGAGAAGCAACAAATGAACAGGGTAAATACTCTAGATTAGCAAAAATACATAATGATAAGTGCTACATTAAAAATCAAGAAATCAAAAAAGAGATCTCCACAATTTTCCAGACTTGCTTATTATCTGCAACGATTTCTTCAAGAAAAGGATGTCAACTGAATACAAACCAGCCTCAGCCCTTGCTTCCACCATCTGCATTGATGTCTTTGGCCATGGATAGTGATTTCTAGAAACAAACCTCCCAAAAACTAAAAAGTTAAGAGAAAGAATCACTTTTACTACAAACATTTTTAAAAATCAATAAATAAGTCAGTAGAGCAGAATATGTAATAACCTAACTTGGGAGTCGAACAGATCTGAGTTTGCTTCTAGGTCTTGCTGTTTCCTCACTTTTTGATCTTTGATAAGTTACTTAAATGTTCTGAGCCTCTGTCTCCATATCTGTAAAACAGGGATACTGCTAGTTCCTACGTATTACTACTCATCGTGAAAAGTCAATTATGTGGACAACTGTGGCAAACACTGCATAAGACCTAGTACTCTACCTGATCACCAAATGTGGTGCTCACTACTACTATTTCTGATTTACAAATGAGGAAACTGAGGCACAGAGAAGTCAAGTAAACTCCAATTTCTATACCTGGTGAAAGATGGACCCTGAATTTGAAACTAGGCAGTCTGGCTCCAAGTTTATCTGCTTCATCATTAGGCCGTGCGACTTCTGCAGTAAAGCATTCATGTAAGCGATGGGCTTTTGTTTTAATATAAAAGTTTGAAGATCCAATGCTTCTTATGCAAGTTAGCCAAACATTTCAGGAATGTCTTTGTCTGGCATTTTAGGCTTCTCACAATTCCACCCCAACCTCTCATCACTGTTCCTTCCCCAAATGCACAGATGTTGCCAAATGTGTCTTTCAAATACATATGGCCATTGTCTTTCTTAAGCCAGGAGAGAGGTACAGAGTTCAGCAGAACATAGTTGGTTCACTTAAACAATTGCACCTTCCAATTCTCTAAGTCAGGTTACTGCCTTATTAGCTCCTTTCCTTTCGATTTCATATGGGTCCTGCCTCTGCTTAGCTACATTCAACTTCCAGTGGCCTCTAAGTGGTTCCACACTGCTTACCTCATGCCAACTGGAGACAGAGCTATAGTGGAGACAGGCTTGGTCAGATGAGGCCATGCTCTACAGACAGTCTAGGTGCACAGATCATCAAGGTCAAGGCAGAGGTCAGAGGGGACAGTCCAAATACCAAATGCATACATTGCAAGCTGCCACACAATGGAGTCATGGCTGGTGAAGACCAGAAGCATGAGTCACCAAGACAGAGAAAAGCTGGAAGGCTAGTGGCACCGCCCATGGAGAAGACTCAGGGTGGCAGCAAGGTGTATGGAGTGGGCCCACCCATTCATGCTGCACACACTGGGTTTGCTCTATGCTGCACAACATCGCACCAAACATAGCTTACTGGTGAGGTAGACATGCTAGAAAACAGAAACATTTGGCTCTTTCCAGAGTGTTAGGATTTATGGCTGCAATGCCAACATGGGTAAGAAGAGGTAGGCATGAGATGAGTGAGGGCAGTGGAGGTGGACAAAGTGCTTAAGGTATAGAGTTAAGTGTCATAACAGATGCATATATGTAGGTAGCATAGAACAGTTATAACCTAACAGGCATCATTTCTTTTGCAAAATTCTTAGAGAAGTTAAGGCATGCGTAAAGCATCATTAGCAATATTAGGATATTTGGGGACATGGCCTTCACATTTTACTGGACTACTACATGCAGGAGAGGCCCCAAATTTGTATTTGATCAAATAATGAGAAGATGGAAAAAAATTCTTAATTGTAGCCATCTCTCAGTGAAACCTCTCATTTAATAAGAAAACTGAGTCCCAATTGCAGTTCTTATGCTATTCTAAGGTAAGTTTTGGAAAATCTTTTCTGTAAAAGACTAGATTGTAAATATTTTAGGTTTAGTGGACCATCTGGTCTCTGTTACAGCTACTCAACTCTGCCATTGTAGTGCAAAATCAGCCACAGATGGTATGTAAATGAATGAATATGGCTGTGTTCCAATAAAACTTTATTTATAAAAACAAGTGGTGGGATAGCTTTAGCCTGCAGACCATAGTGTGCCAAGCCTTTTCCTAAAGCCTAGCAATCTTTAAAAAAATCATCATCTTATACTATAACATTAATAATACAATGTATTATGAACACATTTTAATATATTACAGCTTATATATTACACACTATATTTTAACAATAGAGTAGAATAAGATACAATAAACCTCCCAACTACATAAGATTCCAGGAAATTATAGAAAACACTCTTTTTGGTCCATATATGGCAGGAAGTATCAGTCATTTGAGAGTTAAAACATTAATCCCAGGTTATTTAGAAGGTAGTTTTCTATAGATTTGCACAGAAGTATGGAATTTGACCTAAGGCTTGAATTTCTGAATGTGGAATCATGAGGCATGACCATCAACTCACAGGAAGCTAGGAGCAGTCAGCTTGACAACTTGAGGTTGGAGGTCATATCTGGAAAAGCACAGGTAAAATTCAGGGCCTTATTACAAACAAAGGGTAAACTACCTTTCCAACAATGTGTCTTCCCCTTACAGGCTGAGAAGAATTCATGGCTATTGCTTACAAAGGGTAGGAATCTCTAGTAATAGAAGTTCTTTAGGGCTAGTTTTGGTGAAGTATTACCTTGGTAAATAGGTGTGTTTCTTGATTCTGTATTTTATTTGTTTTCTCCACATTTAGCTATCCCTACTTTAATCTAGTTCCACATGTCATACACTAAACTGACATCACAATGACAGTAGCTTAGATATGAATATTTTGTAGCTGATTGTCTGTGCAGAACAGGGTCAAATACATTTATGCCAGAGAGTGCTCCGCAGCCAAGAGTGGTAAGAATATTGGAGAATGCTCTTCATGTCTTCCTGATCATTTAGCAGAGGCAAAAGGGATCCTTGTTTCTCCTCCTTATAGAGATGTCCTAGCAGACACATTGAGATAGGTGAATTTCGCATCAAGTTTTCTCAGCAGAAGAAGGCTCAGATTTAGGGTAAAAATTCTGTCTTTACCCTAAACAATAAAAATATTTTGGACTGAAAATGCAGGCTCCATACCCCACTATACAACTAACTGGTTGTGGGACACCTTAGATAGGAAGAAAGAGCCCCACACACCTTTTCTTAGTATTAAATGAGATAAGACATGCACAACACTTAATCTGGATCCTGAGATCTTATGGGTACTAAATATATGACAGTCAAAGAGAATTATATTATAACTTTCATTGATATTATTTTGTTTAAAAGTCTTGCTCTTTTCAGTTTCCTGATCTTTATATTTTAGTTTAAGACAGCTCCTTCAGATTTATCACCCACAGTCCTACTCTGAGATAAATTCTTATAGAATGAAACCCCGTCTCTACTAAAAAATACAAAAAACTAGCCGGGCAAGGTGGCGGGCGCCTGTAGTCCCAGCTACTCGGGAGGCTGAGGCAGGAGAATGGCGTAAACCCGGGAGGCAGAGCTTGTAGTGAGCTGAGATCTGGCCACTGTACTCCAGCCTGGGCGACAGAGCGAGACTCCGTCTCAAAAAAGAAAAAAAAAAGAATGATGTCTGTCTATGTTCTTTCTTTAAATCTGTGGTTCCCATCTGCCTTTTTTCCTTTTGGAGTCTTTATTGCACAGGCATCTCAATATCACAATTTTTTTTTTTTTTTTTTGCATCTGAGCATCCCAAGTTTCCTAGTACAGCTTGTCACGTGAACCTTCCCAATACGTTGATGTGCAGCCAACATTTTCAACTTCAAATTTTCAAACATAAGAATCAACATAAAACAAGCCCTTTATCTATACGTAAACCATGTATGTTGCATATACGAAGTGTTATGTGTGATTTGAGCGCTTTCCAAGGGTGCTGCTGTCTATGCGATTTAAATCAGAGGTTGAAACCCATCTTCAATTATAAGGTGAATTCATTATATTATTAAATGACTACTCTGCAACAGACCCCAAGCAACGAACTGTGGAGGATGCAAATCTATCATTCCCCGAAATGACCTCAAGAATTAATAACATGGCAGAAGTGAAAAACCTTTGCATTTCTTGAATTCTTTAGGTTTCCAGAGGCAGAGAGCTGCCTGCAGTTGTTTCAAGTCATGTGGAGTTGACTCTTTAAGGTAGGGTTTCCCAGTCTCACCACTGTTGACATTTGGGATGGGCAAATCTTTGTCATGGAGGTCCACTCTGTTCATTGTAGGTTCTTTAGCATCATCCTTGGTCTCTACCCACTGGATGCTATTAGGGTGCCTTCATCTCAGTTATGGTAGCCAAAACTGTCTCCACACATGGCCAGATAAACTCTGGGAACAAAATCACCCCTGGCTGAGAACCATTGCTCTAAGGTTACAAATGGGGATGTCTGAATCAGGCATCTTGGTGTGGCTGGGTCTCATAAACCCTAGGGAATAGTTAATGGCCAGGCCTCAGGAAGGGCAGGGACCATGGGTTCCTGTCTTACAAGGGCTTTGTGAAATCAGGTATTGCTGGCTCAGTAGCAGGAGACTCTTAATCCTCACTGCAGGACTTCCTCTAAAATCTGCTCATGTCAGTGTCTGCCTGGTTTTCACTCACCTCCTGGTTGGCTTTACCCCCCACTCTATCATTTCTCCTCATTCATGGCTTTGACTATCACATGCTTTTACTTTTACTTCTGCTCCTGATTCTCTGTTGGTCATCCAATTTGCCACTCAAAGAGGAATCCTATGGGACTGTCTCTTCCCATTTGGGTTTTTGCACCTAGTTCATCAGAGGTCCTGAACAAGCAGCAAGGCCTGGCTACCCTTGGGGCAAGTGTCTACTGCTGGTTTTATTGGGCAGGATGAGGTAGGGTAACATGACATAGCTCCCTGAAGTTTCTCTGTTTAGGTGGGGTTACTGGCATGGTTAGCACCATACTTAATGCCTCTTGCAGTCATGGACATTAATAAGGAAACAAGTAAATGAAAATAGGGAAATGCCATTACTGAGTGTAGTGTACTATGTGCTTTGTAAATACCATTAATTCTCCTAACAACCATATAAGGTAGATATGGCCATGCTGCACTGTACAGAGAAGGTATAAGGCCAAGAGCTGAGTGAGGTGCCTAAATCCACACACCTGGGAGGTGGGTCTGGGATCCACAGCTGGTGCTGTTTTAGCGTTAGGACTCTGTAGGTTTAGGATCCATGTTTCCACTGGCTCCAGTAAGTCAAGTCCCAAGAGGAAATCCAAATGTAATTTTAGATAGGTATCAGGAAAGTGGGGAAGGTGATGCTAAAAAAATTATTAAGATATGACTAAAGAAGAACAACAAATTGTCAGCTAATTTCTTTCCACTGCAATCCTTGTACCCTTCCACACTTCACCCCTCTGCCCAATCAGAATTACTTGCAGCCTCATCTTTATGTAGAAATCATTACTTATATGTCTATAGTACAGAATTTGTGTCACTCTATTACATTTAGGAGACATGCACTCCACCTTGTTATGAGATAGTAAAAAATTTTCAGGCATGTTTTCTATAACCTTACAGCTAATATATACAAAATACCTGACACATAGTAGGTGATCAATAAATGATACATGTCTCTCTCTGTCCATTTCTCAGTCTCCAGACCTTGGCAAACGGAATAATGATAGCTAACATTTAATGAATATTTATCATATGTTGTGCACTGGTTGAAGGGTCTTATATTTATTAACTTCCTGGGTCCTCATAACAGCCTCATATTAAATACCATTTTTGGGTCAATTTAGATGAGAGAACTGAGGGACAGAAAGGTTAAGCAACTTGCTCAGTATCATAGAACTAAGAAGTGGCAGTGTCAGGATTTGAACTTGGCCTGAATGGCTCTCAAGTTGGTCTTAATAGCCTGCCTACTACTTTCATCAATGGCAGAAAGCTCTATGGATTTGCAGAGAGCATATGCTCTTGCTGTCTTTTGAAATGTTCATTCTCAATTGTCCTAGCTCTCTCTCCTCTGCCTATTCAGCAGGATTGAGCCTGCTGCTGGGTCACCCATTCAGTTGAGCCATGCCACCCATCACACATATCTGGTTGTGCTGGGTGCAGCTCTCTAGGAGAAGGGCTGATGGGGCACTGGCCATTACATTGTGCAAACAGCTCCCCTGCAGCTTTGGGAGAAGCAGCAGCAATCACAGTTTCTCTTTCTCCATCTGGGCACTTGACATAAAGCCACCAAAATTCAGTTTGGAGGAAGTAACCACCTTCGAGTTCCTGAGAAGCAGAAAGTGGCTTATCCGCAGTAGCCAGGGAGCCAGAGGGCCTGGATGAAAGCTGTGGTTGGAGGAAGAACACCTTGAATGCTAAAGCAACCAGCCAGCCACAGAAATCCTTTGATCTTATCCTCCCCTGTGTCTGGATTCTCTCCTGGAAGATGCTTTTAGTCCTGTTGCATGAGGATTTGCTGAGGCCCTGCTTTGTAGACTGCTGCACTCTGTACTTACACCCTACCTCTGGCTCACAGCCCTCTCCAGGTAGGGGCCAGTCCCCTTGCTGGCCTCTTCCTGATCACTCTTAAGCTCTGCACCTGCCTTGCTGGACTGTGGTCCCTGTTCCCACTGACATTTCATTGTCCATAAACACCTTTTGCCATGACTCCCTCTGTTCCCCTGTGTGACTCCTTATGGCCATCTAGTCTCAATTGGGAAGTCACCCCTTCCTGAAAGCCCTCTGTCACTCTGTACCTGGCTTAGAGCCCTGGCTATGTCTTGAATATACTGAACCTTCCCAGTGGAGGAACCCAGGAATACATTTTCCACTTGTGGAATTGTAAATCCCAGGAGACTAAGCTACTAGAGGGCAGGGACTCTGTCCACCTTACCATGGCAGCCTCAGAGTTTGGCAGCATACCCTGGCCACAGTAAGTGCCTCTGAGTTAAATGAATAGAGGAAGGTTCTTAGAATGCAAATAGTCACTTGTATTTGGGTGTCTAGGACAGCAGCCACATGGCACCATGGGTGATCTCTTCTTAACATAAATACAGCCATGTCACACTCCTACGTAGACCCTGAATGGCATTTTCGGACACCTCAGCATGGCCCATCCATCAAGTAGGGATTGGACTTTGATCCCAGAAGCCCAACCTCATAGGGTTATTCCAAGCTCTAAACACCTATGAGAGTGCCTGGCATATCATAGGGACTCAATAAATGTTAGCTGTTATTGCTATTGCTATTGTTATTGTTACTGTTATTGTCATTATCATGCTGTACTGGTAAGTACTATATATCTTCCCCAAACATTCCTCCAAGGTAGGGGTGGTGTCTTGCCCTAGTAAACAACACAGTAGCATGATAAATGCTCACCAAAAATGAAAAATAAAATAGAAGGTAGGAAGTGAAGGCCAATGTGTGGTACACCTTTGAGCACTCAACTGAAGTCTCTGTTACGGACTCAATGGAAGCCATGTCCAGATGTTACAAGTTACTCATAGGAAGTTGGGAAGTTATGTATTAACTTTTACCCTTGTTTTAAAGCTGAGTATATTTTTCAAATATCTAAATGATGTTGGTGCTGTGTCTCCTGATTTAGTAATATGGTGTCTGGAGATCCACCACGCAGCGATAGGCTGTTTAGCTTGCATCTACTGCTTAAGAAGCCTCTACTGCTTTCTACTACTATCTACTACTGCTGTCTACTATGTTCATCAGTGGCAGAAAGCTGTATGGATTTGCAGAGAGCGTACACTCTTGCTCTCTTTTGAAATGTTCATTCTCAGTAGTCCTAACACTATCTCCTCTGCCTCTTCAGCAGGATTGAGCCTGATGCTGGGTCACCATTTAGCTGAGCCACGCCTCCCATCACATATACCTGGTTGTGCTGGGTGCTGCTTGTCCACATCCTGCAGGTCTCCTCTCAGCTGAGTACTGAGCTATCATGTTTAAGGGTCACACACAGGTCAGGTGGAGTGCAGGACTCCACAGTGGCCGTGATACTGCAGCCCACACTACTTCTCAGAGTAGAGACACCACTGCTAGCAAACCTTGGCTGGATTTCTGTGCAAATATATAGCTTCTGCATTCTAAGAGGCTCTTCCCTGTCCCAGTGCCATGCTAGTAAGCATTAAGTGAGTATTCTGTATTCACCAAGTACCACCCTAAGGCACTGTCCTTAAGGTTAGTCCACTTGTGTTTTGGCACCCACACTATGGTATAGCTGTTTTAGACCCATTGTATTGTGGATAAATTCAATTTAATATATTATATATTAAGAGTTTCTACTATGTTCCAGGGAGCATGCAAAACATTCACTTATGTTGGGATTAAAATACAATAATTAAGCAGGAACCAGTGAGGACCTACTCTAAACCAGGTATTCTTCTAGGTATAGGGATAAGTAGATGCAGATAAATCACTTGCCTTTAAGAGGCCATGCTCCAAGGAAATCACAGCCTTGCAAAGAAGGAAAGAGGCTGGTGGAGAGTGTATCAGTAAGACAATAACTCCATGGCTGCATTGACATTTTTAAAAAGTATATTAATCTGGATTTAGGCTTGTGTTGAATCTGCTCAAACCCTTAAAAAATCTGTTTTTACACTAACCTAGTTGTGGCTGCTGAAATTCCTCTGGAGGAACCAATGTCTCTAAAGCACCTTGCACAGTTCCTGGCTCATAACTCACATTTAATAAATACTACTTTTACTCTAGTCCTCTCTGGGCTTCCAGGGCTGTGTTACGGTTTTGGTTGATCCACAGGAATAGAGGGGGAAATGGCGGTGGAGCAGCGCCAAATTCTAAGCAAGGGCCTCTGAAATCAAAGAATCGTGTGATTTTGGCTTTGATAGCTTTGCCCTCTACTGAACTTTATCTCTTCCAGGCTGATATTTTCCAAAAACAGCAAACATGCCCCATTTTCAAGGAAGTGCTTACAAAAACTCTTCTCTCACTAATGACTTTCTCAGATGGGCAATGCTGTATTCTGTGGGCATGAAAGGCAAGAAAACTAAACAGTGAGTGGGCCCTATATCTGGTTCCTTACATTTTTGAATGTTTTGATTTCCACCATCTCAGCCATTGGGGAAATCCTATCCTTGGATTAGGAACCATGCTCATGGTGAATTTAGAGGAGGAAAATCTTTACCTTGAAGTTAAGGTAAGTGAAATCTTTGCAATGAGTTTCTTTTCTTTTTTGGGGGGAACAGGGGAAAGTGCTTGTGGGGACAATTTTCATCATGAATGATGGAGACAGCATTAGCTCAGCTTCTGACTCTCTTGGCTTTTGCAAAAGACTAAATTAAAAGAACTACCTTGAGCAGCTTTTGAAACAATGATAATCTAGAAGATCACAGTATTTCATAATTGGCAATTTTTTTTAAATACAAAAAATAAAACCAGAAACCACAATGTTTACAAATAATTCGCAAATGAGTTATTAGGTGAAATTTGTTTCAATTCAAGGCAGTAATTTAAATTCTAGGCAAATTTCCTCACACATTAAGATTTCATTAAATATTCAATTACAATATCTAGTTTTCTCCCACCACCCTACAGGTTTGATTAAGCCAGGGTTTTTCACCCTCAGCAGTAGTGTCATTTAGAGTTGGATGATGCTTTGTGGTGGGGGCCATCCTGTGCATTTATAGGATGTTTAACAGAGTCCCTGGCCTCTGCCCACTAGACACCAGTAGCAGCTCCCCTCACCCTAGTTGTGATAACCAAAAATGTCTCCAAATATTGTCAAATGTTCCAGGAGAATGGGTGGGTGGGCAAAGTTACCCAAGATTAAGGATCACTACGTGTTTGATTTAGCATCATTCAAAATGTTCACGTCAAAGCATTTTTTTCCCATTCTCTTAGGAGGCATAGATGAATAAAACCCTTATTTAGTTTACTGGAAAATGTATCACATGTTAATCAACTCGCAGTATTAAAATCCAAGTTATTACAGTCTCTACAAAGTGTCTCCAAATGAATTTATTATTTACTTTTTTGGGGAGCGTATTTTAAATAAACAGTTGCTAATTGAAGGAGGAGTTTGGTATCACAATGAGCAATTGCTCTGGACTGATGACAGCTGTTACGTGTTCCGTACCCATTGATTATTAGAAGCAGCCAGTTTATTGAGGCTTGAAAAGTAAAACTACTTCATGCCAAAGATGATGCTGTGGATTTGGTCTTGCTCCAGGTCTGTCCCTGTTCTTCATGTTCATGGATGACCTAATAATGGCAGCTAATTTTAGGGAAGGACTCATTCTGCACCAGGCACTGTGCTGAGAGCATTAACAGAATCATCTCATGGCATCCTGGATACAACTTTATGAGGTAACTGTTATTAATCCCCTTTTATAAGGATGGATCTATGTCTTAAAGGGTGACACCACTTGCCTAAGATCATTTAGGCAGTAAGTGGGTGAGCAGAGATTCAAATCCAGGTCCGGCTCTTACCTCCTCTCAATTAGTACACTTAATTACCAGTCACCCTTACAATACACACTAGTTGCCTTTCAGTGCAAGCAGATTAATTCAGTTCTACAGTACATGTTTATTGCATATGCTGAAATTTCCATCAGTGTGCTCTTAAAAAATGGCAATGCATTGAGTCCTGAGAAAAATGATCTTCCCAGTGTCATGGGTATTTTCTCTCTTTGCTCTGTCCAGGAGTAAAACTGTTACCTTGTCGCCCAATGGAGCCTTTGCTGTCAGACTAAACAATGACAGCTATTAATCACATGAAGAGCAGGACCAAGAAAAAAGTTCTTTTTCCTGTGAATTGAGTTTTAAGGATTTCATGGTTTGTATCACAGGGCTGCAAGGTTTTATGCTTCAGCTTAACAAGGCTGAGTTGCCTGGGTTTCGACAGCTTACAGAACTGCGGGTAAATAGCTAGGGATCTTGCGTCTTTAATCACTGGAACAGAAGCAGAGAGGGAGGGGAGAAGGCAGGAGACTGCGGGTGAATGTGTGAAACTGACGTAGATAGATGGAGTCCTGGGAGGCAGAACTGCACACTCTACACCTCAGATGGGCTCCTGTGGTTATACAGGCCCAGAGTTTATCAATCGGCCGAGCTGTGCATGGTCTGGTCTGGTCTTTATCAGAAGGAGCCCTGCAGATTAACCTCCCAGCTTCCTAATCAGGGTCATGTTAGTACCTCATTTATTACCTCTTAGGGCAGGCCAGGGTGTGGCTGTCAAAGAGCCTTGCAAGAAAAAGGGGTGAGGAAGATGGAATACTCTTTTCACCCCAGCCTGCAAAGCATTACTCTTCTTTTCATTCCAGGAAATAGTAATAATAATAATAATAAAATAAACTGGATACTTCTAAAATCTGCAATTGCAGTCCCATTGGGACTGTGTGAGTGGAGAAATATTCCACCCATTTAAATGTGGCAGAACCATTAAGGAGGTTGACAGAGTTTAGGGGCCTTCCTTAAGGCCTTGAGACTGGCCCAGACTCTCAATTTTCTCCATCTTATTATTAAAACAAGTCGTAATCATAATGCATCCCTCCGAGCTCCTTTCTCTTTCTCCCCCTCTCTGACAACCTGAATCTGGCACACTTCCCTTCCCCTTTAACCCTCACATGCTAAAAATAATATCCTCCTGGAACCAGCCAAAAAGTGTCAGTTGGAGGAGTTTAATTAGCAGGAGTGGGCAGGAGATAGTTCTAGCCTTCCCAATTTGCTACATTCTCTCCAGGGAGCCAGAGCCAAGCACAATTGGAAAATCCAGGTTCATGGGCACCGGAGATGGGAGTTTCTGACTTGCACGGAGAGTCGGCCTGGAAACCTATCTGTATTTCATCTCTGTAATACCAGGCAGGGGCACTGGGGAAGCAGCGACTTGTGCATCCACATGGAGGATGTAGGGTTTTAGAGCCTAGACCCCTGGACTACATTTTCAGGGCTTACTTCCTGCCCTTCTATTTGCTGGCCCTATGACCTTGGGTAAGTTACTTAACCTTTTCATGCCTTGACTTACTCATCTGTGAAATGGGGATAATCCTAGCACTTACCTCATACATTTGTTGTGAGAATAAACGAATAGCATCAAGCACTTAGAAACCTGTCTGACACAAAGCAAGTGTTCATTTTTGTTTGCTCATTTTAATTTTGATGAGTTTAGAACTACCCACCTGGCAAAACTTTAGTTGGGTCATCTTTTTATTGCTACCACTTAGATTAAAAGCGTGTGGTGAAAAGAAAAAGGTTTACATCACACAATAATTGAAATTCATGTAGAAAGTAGGATTTTGCCTAATTTGCCCAATTCTGTTAATTCTGTTAATTTTAAAATGGAATTCAGTGCATCTGCAGGACTTTGGATGATTAAACATGGAAGGCTCTTAGAAGTCCAGTCTCCAACTCAAGTCATTATTCTACATAGCAGCATCTCTGGCAGCAAGAACTGGATCGTCATGAGATAATTATGATGGTAATATTAAGTCCTTGTAGAGTACTTTATAATTTATATATTTTTAAACAATGTCCCTGGCCTAACCCTCAGGGACCTCCTCATGAGATGTACTAAGCCTTTATGACTGTATAAAGAGACTCAAAAAGGTCTCTTAGTGATTGTCAGAGGTGGGGTGATGGGAACAGACTGGATCTAGGGCTGGACTCCAAAGGGCGACAGGAGTCCAGCCCAGTCATCGTGTCCAGTCCATTTCAGGATAATGAACATCAGTTGGGTCTAACTTTGTTGTTCAAAGCATCCAGACGAATCATGAGTGACATATTTGAGTAGAGTCTAGGTTCATAGGTAAGATGGTGCTGGTATCTCACATCAATAAACGTGAGAATAAAGATGGCAGTTCATGTGCAATGAGGCTGAGGGTCTCATCCATATAAGGACTGCTTGGAAGAGCCAGACGAGAGTGAGAGTCCTGTCCAGAGAGAATAAATTCGAAGTCAGGCTCCAACTTCAGCTGGTTAGAAACACTGTGATAATTCATGTCAGTGGATACTTGTGGTACAGTCTAGGGATAATCTGTGGTCCCACGGGTGCAGGGACATCTGGGGCCCCATTTGAGAAACGTCAGCCCAAGTCTGAGCAGTAAGTGAGTCTAGAATTCACCTGTGAGTGGAGAATTTACTGGCAGGTCTTGTAGCAATAGAACTATAGTCTCATCAATATCACCACACCCTCCCAAAGCAGGAGGCAGAATAGTAACTGTAGGCTGCATTGCACACACTTAGATAAGAACATTATCTAGATACGTAGTACTAGTAAAGTAAACTGGGATTTAGAACTCTAGCTCCAAAATCCCATGTTGTTGTTTTTATTCATAACACTGGATGGTGCACAACAAGGATTTCATCCCATTTCTTTTTTTGTTGTTGTTGAAAATTCAGCTCTTTATTAAGTCTAGCCTTAATTTGAACCTAGACCTCTCTTTGTACAACTTCTTGGGTGAACTCATTTTTTTCTGCAGCTAAAACATTGAATCTTTATCCACTTACACACACACACCTTTATATCCTTTTCTCCATTTTTCTCCCTTAAGTTTTCTTCCTCTTTACCCCAAAACTTGGTGGCTTAAAAAACTCCATCTATTATTGCTCTTGAGTCTAGGGATTAGCGGGACAGTTTTGATTTTGTAGGCCAGTCTCCATTGGTTGATATCAGCTGACTTCGCTTGTGTGTCAGAGGTCAGCCAGAAGGTTGGTAGGAGGCTGACTAGTCTAGGATGGTCTTGGCTTGGGTGCCTCTCTGTGGCTGTGCATCCCCCAGTAGGGTATCCTTGGTCATAATCATTCAACAGTGACAGCAGAAGTTCACAGGATCTCCTCTGGCTTAGATGCCTAAATAGCATTCATGCCACTGTGTCATTATTGCTTCTGCTACATTCCGTTGAGGAAAGGACATCACAAGGGGGTTGGCAAGTACATCCTACCTCTTGATGGGAGGAGGTGCAAGGGGCATGGATCCATGAGAATACTGATTGCAGCTATCTTTTTCAAATAACCTATCGCTCCTTTCTTCCCTTCTCTTAATAATTCATAAATTATTCCAACAAAGTGAAAATATTGCATTAAACACTGGTGTTTAACTAGTGTTTAATCATTGCTAGAAAGAAAGTACGTGTACTGTGGGCCTTGTTCTCCTGCATTCTAGTTAGGGAAGAGAAAGGTGAATGAAATAATCCCACAAATAGATGTGAGTTTACAAGTATGCATAATGCTACCAAGAAGAGGGATAGAGTGTTAAGAGAATTTAGACTAGGGAAACTGACGTAGTCTTAGGAGCGGGGAAGCTCAGTGGAGAGTTCCCTTGAGAAGTGATACTGAGGTGAGACCTGAAAGAGTGGAAGACAGCTAGAAAAAGGGGGGAGTGGGGAGTTCTTTGCACAGGAACAGCATGAGCAAACACACAGGGTCAAGTTCTAGACGGCCAGTGTGGCTGAAGTACAGAAAGCCAGAAAGAATATGATTCTAGAAGAGGCTGGAGAGGTCAGCTGTGAACAAAGCTTGGAGGCCATGATGAGAGATTTGCCTATTATGTTAAGAACAATGGAAAATCATTGAATGGTTTTAAGTAGGATGGGGGGTGGGAAGGAGATGATGTAACCATCAAATATTATGCCTATATAGCCAGACAGAAATGGATGGAAAAGGAACAAATCTGAGATTGAACAGTTTTTGGAGAAAGAAGATATGTTTGTCAATTTATAAAATCTTATGGGCACCTAACAATGGACTGGAGATTGCATATTCTAGGAATGTGAATTGGTGACTAAGAAGAAATACTTTGAATGTCTCTCTCAACCTTACGTGATCATTTTGTGCTAAAAATACATGGTTACATTTGGTTTGCTAATGTTTTGTTAAAAAATTTGAAGTGAATGATTAAGAGCAGAGGATCCCAAGCAAGACTGTCTGGTTCACTTTTGGGTGTGCACACAGGGTACTGTCTGTGTGACCTAGGGTAGATTAGTCACAATGTTTCTGCCACGGTTTCCTCATCTGTAACATAAGGACAATCATGTTACCTAAATCATAGATTTATAATGAGGAACATGTAAATGTGCAAATCAGTTCTGAAAGTGTCTGGAGCTTAATCACTTTAAGTTATTATTACTCCTACTGTCATTATTTTAATATGATTTCTTGTGTTTTTCTTGCCCATTTTTCATTTTGAAGTTACCTGTCTTATAAACAGATTTCAGGAACTTTTTCCTCATTTTTTAACAAATTTGTTTCTATCACTAGAACAGATCATATAATCTATGGATTCACTATTATTTAAAGGAGACTCATCTCTAAAATCAACTGAAATTCATATTTCTTATAATTATATTTGAAAATTTAAGTTGTTCACTGTAATTTACACTTTTCTAGCCGTTATGTTATACAAAGTTCAAAGAAACAAGTTAATTTAACTTTAATATTTTATTTTACCCAGTATGTCTGAAATATTGCCATTTTGGCATTTTAATATGCAATCAATAAAAAAAAAGATAGTTTTACATTCTTTTTCTTATGAAGAAACTAAAATAAAATAAGTTGTTCATTTTATGTAACTTTTCAAGATTATTGAATCCAAGTTATTCGTAATATTCTCTTTAAGTTTCTGCCGTGAATGTATTTATCTTTTTGTTTCTTAACATGTTTATTAGTGTCTTAATTTTGTTTGTTTCATCAGTTTTGATTGACCTTTGTCTATTTTATTGATCAGAGATTTAGCCTTTAATTCTGTTCATCTTGTTTTATTTTTCTGTTTCATTAACTTCTCCGATTTTCATTATTCCAACTTTCTATTTTCTTTAGTTTTAATGTACTCTTATAATTCATTGCACTGAACATTTAGCTCATTACTTTTCCACCTATCTTTCTTTCTTTTCTTTTTTTTGTTTTTCTGAGATGTGTCTTGCTCTGTTGCCCAGGCTGGAATTCATTGGCATGATCTCAGGTCACAGCAACCTCTGCCTCCCAGGTTCAAGCCATTCTCCTGCCTCAGCCTCCTGAGTAGCTGGGACTACAGGCATGCGCCACCATGCCTGGCTAATTTTGTGTTTTTAGTGGAGATGGGGTTTACCATGTTGACCAGGCTGGTCTTGAACTCCTGACCTCAGATGATCTGTCCACTTCAGCCTCCCAAAGCATGGCCTATCTTTCTAATATTTGTCTTCAAAGCTCTTCACTTCCCTCCAACACTGCTCTAGCTACTTTTTATAGATTTCATTTGTGCTACCTTCATTGTCATTTAATCCAACTGTTTCACAATTTCCGTTCTGGTTTATTTTTTGATACTTTTATTTAAACCTATAAAAATTATGTGAATTGTTTCAGTTCTTGAACATTTATTTCTCATTTAATTACATTATTATCAGGGAAAGTGATTTATGGTACTGGTTATTTTGGTATTTGTTGTAAAATCTTTTATAAATGTCCCATATAGTTTTGAAAATACTTTTTATTCTCCATTTTCCACCTTATATGTTTTCTTTTCAGCTGCATCTACCCTCCTCTTTAATCCACTTATTCATTTTTTAATGTCTAGTGAACTATTTATTATTTATTTCTAGAAATTCTAGTTGGTTTCCTTTTGAATTCACCTATTATTTTTCCATAGGGTCTGTTATCTTAAAATCATATCCAGTGCTTTTATTCATCGTTGGTATTTGAATATTTCCATATTATTCCATTTCTTCTGTTCTTGGGTTGTTAATTTTTCTTTTTGTTGGGTCATTTGGCCCTTTGGATCTCATCAATCTTTTCCTTATTGCTGTCTTCTTTTTCATACCTTGTTCGTCTTCAGAAAGAATTAATTATTCTGTCAAAATTCTGTCTTGCCTTATAAAAAGGTTGCTACCACATGGTTTCATGATTGTTTATGATGAGAGAATTCTCATTGGAAACTCAGGGATTTCAATAATCCGCACCAGTTTTTGGTTAGTTTCTGAGTTTACTGGTAATGTAGTATTCAGCTAATTTAAATGTCTATCAGTGGTGTGGGTCTGGAGTTTTTCTTTTGTGCCAGTAACTTTTTCTTCCCTACATCCAAAACCTAAGGCCTAATACTCACTATTTTTCTGAGATGATGGACAGAGATTTTCTAGTCCATTTCCATTTTAGCTGCTTGTCCTTGAATGGGCTTTAAACTCTCAACACCCAGCTCTATGATCCATGCCTTCTCCAACACCTGAGAGCAGCAGTCATGGAATCAGTTTCAAATTATTGCTCTGGCATTGATTTCATTTTTCCTTTCTCACAAATGGAGATTTATCTTGTCTTACTTTGATTTATTTAATATTTGCCATTTTATCCAGAATTTCTATGTGCTTAAAGTACGAAGTGGGGCAAAGTTCATCAGTTCAGTTCTCATGTTGCTAAACGTTAGCTTCAGAAGTTTCTACAGCAGCATTTAATGGATTAATATAAAAGCGCATGGTCAACATCATTCTGAAGTAAATAAGGTATGACAAAGGTGTTAGACCCAGCTTGTACTAGCTTTCCAAGAGTGATCGTTAAAGTTTTAGGAATATTTCCAGCCAATAGTTAAACAGAGTCATTATCTAAAACTAAATTATAGAAATGTGTGATGAAATACATTATTTTTAAAAAACAGTTGTAATAAATGCTTGATTCATTGCTTCCTAATTATTTTACTACATTTTATGATTACACATGATTTTGCAGTTACTTATGTCTATTATGTCTGTATAGTGGAGATACTGCATAATGTTAGATGATAGTGTGCTCCCAAGCGTCTCTTTCTGTCTACTTTCAGTGGCACCATGTTGATAGCTTGAAATCAGCCATGATGAGATTATTTGCCTCAGGAAAACTGCCAATGCTAAAATCTGGTCTTTTTGTTCCTTCAGAGAGCTAGTTGTTAAACATTTACGGACACATTTCCAGACCAAAGAATATCACAATTAACATATAAAAGCAACATATATACATCTCAAATACAAAATAACTCTAAAAATAGAACATCCATTGGTCTCCTTTGGAAAAAATCAATGACAAAATCAAGGCAATCATGAGACAAATATGAATTGAAAACAAAGGATAGTGAATTCAAAATAAATACAAGGTGATTAGTAATGAATCAATTTAAACCTGAACTACAGCAAAATAATCATAGAAATTAGTGTTACGGCACACAATTTAATGCCATAAACTTTGGCATTATTCAAAGAATAATATATCTAACAAAAATAGAGGATTGGGGAAATGAGATGTCAAGAAGGTTAGTAGTGAGAGTTTTATCATCTTTTAAAGCAAAAAGTACATTGATATTGCTAAACGAAAATGTGGATTAAACATTACCACCTCACAGAAAATTTAGGGCAAACCTCATACTTAATGGTAACTTGCTAAAATCTTTCTATGATTCTAAGCTTGAGATATTGACAATGATGCCTGCTTTCCCACTTTTATTTAGCATCGATAATGTAGGCCTTACCTTGTGTGGCAATGTGAGATAAGAATTGAAAAGGAAGAATTAAAACTGTCATTATTTGTAGACAACATATATATTTATGTGCTGCTGGTTTCTTTAATTTCTAGGTCTTTTCAGTGGACAGAACAATCATACACTAATGTTAAATATATTATATATAATTATGAAATTAATTTTGGGTTTTATAAATGTCATAAACTTTTTTGAAGTTATGAGTTCATTTTGATTATTGTAATTCACCTTTCTAGGTTACTTCTATATGTCATTTATTTCACACAAGTAATCCTGGTTCTCAAGAAGTGAAGGAATGATAGAATTGGAATATTTCATAATTATCCCTTGGCTTTATATCACATGATACACACAATAGTCTCAGAATAACAATATCCATATTACTTCACCCATATGATAACTGCAATCATTATATAGTTTTTTGAGCTTATTCCCCCATTCTTTCCTCATTTCTGAAAATTGTGGTACTTTGTCTACATCGTCAATGCTTATAATGATTATATATTACACATTCTTCAACTATTCTTAAATTTTAGGTATAAATGGAATGATACATTTAATGCTTACCATCAATCCTTATTTTCATATCTTAAATAAAATAATTTTACTTTTCTGAAGATTGTTTTGTAGTAGATTTCTCAGCAAGAGTGCATGAAAACATTACCTGACTTCTTGAAAGTAAGGGAAGTTTGTCTGTTGCCTTTACATATGTGAGTTAGTTTGTTTAGATGGACACAAACTCTTTGGCTCATTTATTCCCCTTCAGTGTCTTAAATATGTTATTCTATATCTTTGTTTCTGGCATAAAACTTTGCCATTGATAAATCTGATAGAAGTCTAATAGTCTTGTTTTATAAGTCTTTTGTCTTTCTGCCTAGATGTAAGAATGATTGCTTATTTTTTTCAAGCCCAGTAATTTTACTAGAATTAGCTTTTTTAAAAATATATTTTTAATTTAGATTTAGGGGGTACATGTGCTTGTTTGTTACATTGGTATTACACACATAATGGTGGGGGTTGGGCTTCTGGTGTACCCATGGCCCAAATATGGGACATTGCACCCAATAGACAACTTTTCAACCCTCCCGGACTCCTCCCTTCTTCCCTTTCAAGTCAACAGTGATTTTTTTCCTATATTTATGTCCGCATGTGCCCTTTGTTTTGCTCCCACTTATATATGAGAACACATAATATTGATTTTCTGTTTTTATGTTGGTTCACTTAGCACAATGGCCTCCAGATCCATCCATGCTGCTGCAAAGGCATTATTTCATTTTATTTTTATAGCTGCATAGTATTCCATGGTGCATACCTATCACATTTTCTTCATCTAATCAACTGTTGGTGAATACTTGGGTCAGTTCTATGACCCTACTATTGTAAATAAGGCTGCAGTCAACATAGGAATACAGGTGTATTTTTTATATAATTTATTTTTCTCTGGGTAGAGACTCAGCAGCAGGATTGCTGGGACGAATGGTAGTTCTATTTTTAGTTCTTTGTGATATTTCCACACTGCTTTCCATAGAGGTTGAGCAAGTTTACATTCCTACTGATAGTAGATGAGTGTTCCCTTTTCTCCACACCCATAACAACATATGTTGTTTTCTGACTTTTTAATAAAAGCTATTCTGACTGGTGTAAGATGGTATCTCAGTGTGGCTTTAATTTGCATTTCTGTTATGATTAGTGATGTTGAACATTTTTTCATGTGTTTATTGGCCATTTGTGTTTCTTCTTTTCAGAAATGCTGTTTATGTCTCTTGTCCAGTTGTTAGTGGGGTTATTTTTTGTTGTTGAGTTGTTTTGAGTCCCTTATAGATTTGGGATGTTAATTCTTTGTTGTAATTATAATTTATTAATATAAATATTTTCTCCCATTCTGTAGATTGTTTGTTCTGTTAGTTACCTCTTTTGCTATGCAGAAGCTTTTTAGTTTGATTAAGTCCCATTTGATTAAGTCCCAAGTCTACCTTTGTTTCTGTTGCAATTACTTTTGGGGTCTTCCTCATAAATTTTTTGCCTAGGCCAATATCCAGAAGAGTTTTTCTTGGTTGTCTTCTAGGATTTTTATAGCTTCAGGTCTTATGTTTAGGTCTTTAATCCATCTTGAGTTAATTTTTGTATATGGTGAGAGATAGGGATCCAGTTTCATTCTTCTGCATATAGCTAGTGAATTTCCCAGGCATCATTTATTGAATAATGTGTCCTCTCCCCATTGTTTGTTTGTGTTGACTTTATTGAAGATCAGTTTGTTCTAGGTATGTGGGTTTATTTCTGAATTCTCTATTCTGCTTCATTGATCAATGTATCAATTTTTGTACCACCATCATGCTGTTTTAGTTACTATAGCCTTGCAGTATAATTTGAAATCAGGCAATGGGTTAAATTTTTTTCAGGTATGTGCTTTTTCTTTTCAATATGTAATTTAAATTTTATATTGTATAATTTAGTATAAAATAAACTGCACATTTTAACGTTTAGGAAACTTTTCCTCAATTATTTTTGGTCACATCTGTTGTTTCTTTGCTTCGTTTTTCCTTTTCAGAGACTGCTATTATACATCTATTGAATCTTCTTTGCTTATATTCAATATTTGCTACTTTTTCATAAATCATTTTATCTGTCTTTCAATTTCTTTTTTTAATTTTTAAAATTATTTTTCACTTCATATTTTTCTTGAGCCATTATCTGTTGTATTTGTTTGAAACTATATGCCTTCTACTTTAGTTTTCATTTTTGAAGTATTTTTTCTCTTATTTAGAATTCTTTCCCAAATTGTTACACTTCATTTCTGATATTTTTCCAATTGTTATATATGTTGGTCTTTCATTTTATGTGTCATGTTTTTAATATGCTTACCTCATTTAGGAATAGCATGTCTTTGTTGTAGTCATGTCCTTTTTTTGTTCCTTTTGTATATATGTTTTCTGCAGGGAGTTAGGTTGTCACTTAGGTTTTTTCTTGCTCACTTTTATGTGAAATTAGTTTTTTTTTTTTCTTGAACTTTTATGGGGAGTCATGGGTCATGATAGTTTCTCTAATTTCACAAAGCTCATTTCTGTTGTTATGCAGTATGTCAGCTTGATTTCTGTTATCCATCTCTCAGCCCTGTCCCTCTCCATCCTTTTATCTGGAGCTAGTGTTTTCTTTATCTCAATTGTCTCAGATCTGCTCAATAACTCTTCATCACTATAGGCATCTTTCCTCAAAGGGAGTTAGGACAGTTTTGAGAGTACACAGTGACCAGAATTCTTCATACTTCTGTACTTACTCATGATTGGAGTTAGTAAAACTCATTTTTTATAAAATGAGCATACTGTGCTTTCCAGTGAGTCCCTTGGGGCCATTTTTGGATTCTCCTCTTTTCTGGTTTGTCAGATTTCCTATGTCTCCAGCTGCTACTTCTCACACTGATGTTGATACCACTCAGTTTCTATAGCTCTCTGTGTTCCAGCCAATTCTTGTTTTGGTGAGTTTCATGGGGTTACCTAAACATCATTTTATTGTACAGTTGTGTGTCCCTTAACCACAGGGACATGTCCTGAGAAATGCATTATTCCCACAATATTTTCCACCCATGTCATTGTGCAAGTGTTGTAGAGTGTACTTACGCAAACCTAGCTGGTATAGCCTACTACACATTCTAGGCTATCTGGTAAAGCCTATTATTTTTAGGTTATAAACCTGTATAGCATGTTACTGTCCTGAACACTGTGGGCAGTTGTTGTAACACAATGGGAAGTATTTGCATATTGAAACATATTTTAACAGAGAAAATATACAGTAAAAATAAAATACTATAATCTTATGGGGCTATGGTCATATATATAGTTCATCATTGACCAAAATGTCCTTATTGGGTACATGACTGTATACATAATTACCAGGAGCTTAAGTTTTTGATATGTAGCTTCTGTGGGATTCAGGTGGATTCAAGAATTATGTCACCATTACCGCCAACTTCCCAACTTCCCAGACTCCACCAGAACATTGTTTTAATTAATATATATATATATATATATATATATATATATATACTTCTAGCAATTATAACAATAATTAAATAGTATTTATTTTCTAATATTTAATAACATCAGTAAAATTTGAAGGGACATTTAAAAAATGTTAACACCATACAATTTCATAGAAAACTTGGAAAGCCATTTTCAACATGATTTTAAAATATCTGTCTTTAAGAGGCACCACCATAATTGATAGTGGAACACTAAAATCACTCTCATGCAATCAGTAGCATTACAGCTATTTCTGTGTTGATATAGTAGTAGTAATATTAGTACATGTATTAATCTCACCTTTCATGAACACAGGAGTACAGGTCTAAGATTAAAAGATTAATTACAAGATTAATCTCAGAACCCCCCTAATAGTGGGCCAAGGGCTAAATTTATTGCTTTTCTTCTCTGGTTTGTCCCAGACTAAACAAGTCAGAAAAGAAAGGTAGAGATGTGCTGTTATTTTTATAGCTAACAGAAGTTACAAAATGCCAATACGTATGTTCTGCACATTATCCCCAAAATTCAATAAAAATATTAATTTGTGCCTGATGTGAAGCCTATTTGAATGTTCGGTTTGGTCTCGGTTCCACAGTTTCAGAAAATAGAGACATTTTTTAAGGATAGTTTTTTTTTTGTTTGTTTCAGAAGATAAAATAAATAAAAAGACCATGAGGCTCTAAAACACATTAGTAGAGTTGTATTTCAAATACTAAAATAATTTCAGATGAATCTTAAGGAAAGTTTTAATAAAAGGTTAAAATATAAAACTTCAAATCTTTCCAAGGAGTGACAAAAATATGTCATTTCCCTATGAGAACCAATGAAGAAAAACATTTCTTAATTAATATGGGCAAAAATATTTTGGTCCCGTTTTTCTTGTTTCCCCTCACAGGCAGGAGGTTTGGAATGTTGACGTGTCACTCTAACTGTGCTCTGATCCGGTGTCAGAATGTTTGGCTTTCAGGTTAGAGAGAGAGTTGCCATTTACTGAAACGTACATGGAGTACTTATTCCCACAATATTTTCCACCCATGTTTCCTTCTGCCAAAATGCCGTATCAGAAATAGTTGAAAGAATGGAAAGTGTTCAACCTGAGGAACAGAAAACACAAGGAAAGAAAAGGAGGGCAAGGGATCTGTATTCAATTAACTGAAAGGTTGTCATGGGGGAACAAAAACTTGTTTGACATTATTCCAGAAGGAACAACTACCACAAATAGACACAAGTTATAAAGACGTGAATTTCAGCTCAAAGACTGAGGAAGCCAGCCTCTCTGCTTCACAAGTCTTGCAAGCCCCACCCATGTTCCCAACCAGAATTCTTCCCAGAATCCTGTTTCTCTTCCAGGAGAGAACTGTCCCACAAATTCATATTATCCTTCCCCTGAAGTTTCTCTTCTAGCAATAGAGGTCTTGCCTGCATTAAAGAGATAAACCCACACGGAGTGGATGGTTTGACATCAAAGATAGTGTTGAATGCAGTGATGTCACTTTGACAACAGAATTATTACAATGAGATATGATTACATTGCACTTGGCCCTATGGTAAGTTAATGGCGTGAAAAATGAAAAAGGATAGATATTCTGTTTGAAAGCAAATGGAAGCCCCTTGGCACTAAGACTAAATCAGACTAAAAGCTATGGTTGTTGACCAATTATATATAACCACAAATAACTTGCCTTCAAGGGTGCCTTCACGATCAGAGTGGACATTACCACTGGGGAGACTAAAGGGGAGAGGAGACAGGAGGCAGATACTGTTTCAGTTTGTTCCATCCACACCTTTGAAAACATTCAATGCTTGCTTTGTCATTTAATCAGTTTGGCTCTAACTTGTTCTCAAATTTTTTTTTTTAAAAAAGTACCTACACTGTTAAGGTCTTCGGTGGATCCCTTTCCTGGGTCGAATGTTCTGACTCCCTACCCCTAGGCATGCTGAAGGGCAGATTCCTCTGACTGGCAGACTTTCCTTCAGCTGTCATGTCTATGTAGTCTGGGTTGTGGCCAAGGGAGGTGGAGAGCTGAAAGGTTCTTTTGGAATGGGGTCTCAGATACAAGGTCACTCCAACCCAAAGTGACATTGTTACTTGAAGGTAATGAGGATGCATGGAGCAATGCCTAGGCCTCTGTATTTACACTGATGGTGCAGGCACATCCTTAGGAAATCTGAGAGCTATAGCTGGCTCCAGTGCTAATAGAATGTGCCATTGGAGATCTGGGCTCTTTCTTTTCTTCGTTGGTCTTCTATGGATTCTCACCTTTGCTCCAGGGTGATAAACTTTAAAACACAGCCTCAACCTATCCCTACTACTGATCATTAACCTGTAAGGTCCAGATGAATATAAATCACCTTTTTTTTTTTCACCACTGCATATTCTGTCCTTAGTAAAGTACTTATTGTACAACATTTGTTTAGTTGATATTTGTTAAGAGAAGAAAGAAAGGCAGACTGAGAGAAGTAAAGAAAGGAAGAAGGAGGAAGAGTGGTATAGAGAGACCAGAGAAATTGCCCATCCACTGACTTAATAATCTTTAAGGCTGCCTCCTTATCACCCTATAAATTCCTCATATTCATTTGCATTGTGGAAGAGAACAATGTGGGAGGAGACAATAAGGATTAGAACTAAGACTAGTTAGCCTCACTTGATCAGTATTGCTGGAACAGGGGGATCTTATATAGTCAGGGGGAGGTATAGAGAGAGATAAAACAATCAAGTTTAATAGCTGAGATTTTCAGTTGAATCCAAGAGCTCAGATTAACTCCCAACATTCAGGAATTAGAAGACTGTCAAAGGCTTAATGCTAGGTAGGCAGGTTGAGCAGAAGAGAATCGAATACAGGCTGGAGTCAAACAGTCCTGAATTCAAAAGGGACTTCAGCACCTCTGATCTCCATACATTGCGAGCAACTCATTTTTAATATAAACCATAGTGTCCTCATTGTAAAACAAAGAATACCTACACCAAAAAGTATTGTATCATTTTTCTTTCATTCTTTGTTTGCTTTTCTCTTCTTCCCTTCCATTACCTTTTCCTGTCCGGAAACCACTACTGTTCAGCTTCCACTTCGATATTAGTTCGCTTATCAGACATCTCTGAATCTAAAAATGATCCTGTAAGTGTGTTTGTATTGAGTTCTTGTGAATATTAAAAGTTGACTTCTGCTGACAGTGGACTACAATGTGTGGGTCAACCTCTTATAGAGAACAACTACAACAGCTGAACAGGGCAGTTTTTAAAAAATGAAGCATAACAAGGCTAACATTCCAGAGAGGAAAGAAACTCAGAGAGGCGTAGCTCTTGGAACTACCAGAATAGGCAACTGAGAGGCTGAAAAACTGAGCAGATCTTTTAATAGCCTAATGGAACTCTGAGAACACAATTTGGAGTCCAGGGCCTGTCAAGGATGGGGACCCCTAATAATATCTCCCCATGGTCTGGTGTGGGATTGAGAAGGACTACCCTCTAACAGTAAGAATGAACCAGGAAAAAAAGAGTTGGTCCTTGTACAAATTAAAGTTTAGTTTCAAATGATCTCAATCCCTTGAATTAGATTAAGATTATCTGTGGTTGGTAGTCCTTCTAGCTGCCTATCAGAAGCAAACATAATTTTTCCTCGGAAAAAGAAAGCATTAATCCCAAGTATTTTTTTCTATAATTTTTCAGATATAATGAATGTTATTAAATTAAAAATAACTGGGCAACAAAAAGTCAACATTACCAAAAAAAAAAAAAAAAAAGAAAGAAAAAAAGAAAAAAGAAAGGAAAAAGAGAGAGAAACAACTGGAAATAGAAACAGTTACAGACAGCATCCAGTTAGTGGACATGGACTTTAAAATAACTTCTTTCCTCCTCTTCCTTCTTCCCCTCCTCCTCCTCTTGCTTCTCCTTGTGTCTGTTTAATTAAGGGTAGGTCCATCAGGTTTTAGTTGTAAAGTCACATTCTTAGTCTGTTTCACCTGAATCATTTGATGCAACTGAAAGCATTCCCAGGGAAGAAAGGTCCTATTTTCGATTTGATCCTTATATAAAGCCTAAGTTCTAGTTGGCCCTTATTATTGAAAAGTTTTCTCCTCTTCCTCCTCCTCCTCTTCCCCCTCCTCCTCCTCCTCCTCCCCCCCCTCCTCCTCCTCCTCTTCCTCCTCCGAGACAGAGTCTCACTGGGTCACCCAGGCTCGAGTGCAGTGGTGTAATCTCTCAGCTCACTGCAACCTCTGCCTCTCGAGTTCAGGTGATTATCTTGCCTCAGTTTTCCTAGTAGCTGGGATTACAGGCGTGCACCATCACACCCAGCTATTTTTGTATTTTTAGTAGAGATGGAGTTTCACCATGTTGACCAGGCTGGTCTCGAACTCCTGACGTCAAGTGATCCACCTGCCTCAGCCACCCAAAGTGCTGGGATTACAGACGTGAGCCACCGTGCCTGGCTAGTATCTTTTATTAAATATGAATAAGAAGCAGTTGTTTATTTCAATGCTACAAGTCCTTATACTTAAGGACTCTCTTTGAGGCTTTCATTCTTGTTTGCAATCCAGTAGGTCCTTTTCTGAGCCCATCTCTCTCTTGCAGCACTTTGTTAAATAAAGCCAGTGTTAACCAACACACTTGTTTTACATTCTATTTTCCAAATTCTTCTCTTTGAGCTAAAAGTTCATTAAATACATTTCTGAGTTGAAAGTTATTTCAGGGATAACGTTTTGCCAAATGTTTCACATTTGGATAACAGATCAATATCCCTCCAGTTTATATGACAACCTAATTTCTTGCTCCCTCCCACCTGGTGCCAGCTCTTTAGCTGATGCCATGTTTGGTGGTTGTTTTTCCTGTGAGTGTACCAGTTTCTGTATCAGTCAGACGGGGCCAGGTCATGCCGTAGTAATAAACAGCTCCACATCTCTGAAGTGTAAAATAAACACGTTTATTTTTTCCCTCTGCTGCAAGTCCATGAAGGTTTTTAGAGGGACTCTGCTCATTTTACTTACTTGGGTATCCAGCCTGATGCTCAAGTAAATATCTCTCACTAACAGAGAGAAGGAGATCTCTGGAGGGATTCCTACTGGCAATTACATGTGCACTTTTGTTCATAACACATTATGCAGAACTAGTCACATGGCCCCACTGTGCACAAAAGGGTCAGAAAATGGAAATTTACCATGTACCTAGAGGATGAGGAAATAGAAACATTTTGTGACAAGCGCTAATGACTACCACATAGACCTCCATGTATGTAGGAGCTTGGTATGTGAAAGAGGTGACAAAGCAAATCAACTGTGAAAAAATGGACATCCCATTCATGGCCCTGAGATGTTAGATTATTCGTATGGAAAAATACAAAGTCAGATGCCTAGTATTTATCTTACAAAAAATGAATTCTACAGAGTTTAAACATATAAAAGTAAAAAGAAGGCTTTTACCATTTTAGAAGAAAACATTTAAAAATTCTTTCCAAATTAGGAGAGGGAAGAAATTCTTAAAGGAAAAAATTTCCAAACCAACAAGGAAAAGGCTAATAAATATAATTAAAGTATAAAAAAATTGGCAAAAGAAAAGCCATCATAAACTGAAAAGTCATGCTATAGACTAGGAGTAGCTATTTGCAAGCCACATAACTGACAACAAAGTAGAAACTAGACTATATGATGAGTTTCAAGACATTAACAAAAAAAGAACAAAATTGAAATAAAAAATGTCACAGCAAATAAATATTCCTCAATAAAAGAAATAAATACATTGTCTGAAGATATTTTTTCCTTACATATGGAGTACTGTGCAGCAGTTCCAATGAACAAAGCAGTTATATAAACATGGATACATGATCAAACTCAGTGCATAGTAAAGACGTATTTCAAAAATGATAAATGCAGCAAGTCACCAGTTCTATAAAATTATAAAACATACAAACACATGTTTTTCTATAGGTGCATACATGTAGTATAACTATAAAAATATATAGACTTACTTCACAGTAATGTTTTCCTAAGGTCACAGATACGTTATCTTAATTGGTAATGTTTCATTTCATAAATGAGACAGATGGACAGATAGATTTCTAAAGCAAATGAAGTCAAACATTAATATCTGTTTAATATTGGTAGCAAGTACATAGGTGACTATGATATAATTTGCTGTACATTTGTCAATATTTGAATTCTTTAAAATTTAAATATAAAAATTAAAACAATAAAAGGACAGCATAGGTCCTTGTAGACATTTTCATGTCACTACACACAAATGTGTGTGTGTAGATTTATGTGGATACATACCCACACACACAAGGATCATATAAGATACCTTGCATTCTGCTGGAAGCAACAGACTTGAAGCTCATATAAGATGGCAGGAGATGGATAGTGAGAGCACGGGTTGCTGCAGCAGTCCCATGCTGCCATCAAGTCTCATGTTACCTACGCTCTTTTTATACTTTACTCTGCCAACCACTGTTGACAATGGTTTTAAGAGGGTTACTGCAGCTCTGGTCATCACATCATCATGAGAATATAGAATATATATCTCTCTTCAGCGAGAAAAATCTTTACAAGATGCCTTCACTAGAAAGCATCTTATAGATAGATATTGTACTTACATGTCATTGACCAGAACTGAGTCACATACCAGACTTGATCTCAGTCAAAGGGAAATCGAATTTTTGTATTTGATTTTGACAAATTATAGTTCTGTTAGCAAGAAAGAGAAGAGTGAGTGGTCAGTGATACCTAACCAAAAGATTATGCTTTAACAACAATAATAATACCAGATATTATTTACAGATTTACTCCTATATGCCAGGCAGTCCTCTAAGCATGCAACACTCAGAGTTATTTAATTCTCATAACACAATAAAAGATCGCTCTCCGTACTTAATGGAAGAGGAATTTCAGGCTCTGAGAGGCTAAAGTACCACAGGCAGAAAGTGGCAGAGTCAAGATTTGAATCCAAGTCATTGACCTGATTTATTAAGCATTAACTATGCACTATTAATTATTCCAGACACTGGGGTACATAATCTCTTTCCTCCAGCAGTCCAGAGTTCACTTAGCCAGAGAGAATAAAAAGCCGACAGCCCTTTGAAAAAGTAACCATATGCCCTTTCAAGCATAAGTTATAAGCTTCTCTTGGCCTTATGGGAGTATTTCCCAATGATTCCCATTGTCCTGACTTTGTCAAGGTAAATTTCCACTACATGAACTCCCAAATGCAAATACCTCCTAGGTATCTGTACCCTTCATTTGACAAGAAAGGGTTTTTGGTGTGGAGAGCTTTCCCAAGAAAAGGACATTCCTCTTTGTATTTACAGGTTCTGTCTGCCTCTTTGGAATTACTGATACAGTATTAGGTTGGCCTTAAAAATACAAATATGTATTTTTTTCTTATAGCATTGCATTGGGTCCAGATCATTGTAACGCCATAACCCTTTAAATTTTTTTTTTTTTTTAGTTATCATTATTTGAGGACTTACTTTGTTCCTAATATTTCATTATGCATTCTATAAATGCCATTTTATTTAACACAATCCTGGGAACTATGTGTCACGTGCCCACTTGTATGGATGTAAAAAGTTTTCAAAACTTTGGAAAAATTTTCAAAACTTTGGAAAAAGTTTTGTGGAGTCCAGTCTCGCTTGGTTATGAGCAGATTAATGAATTATCTCGATCAGAAATATAAGGAGGAGACAGGTCTAAAAGGATTGAAGTAGGCTAGTGAATCTGACTGTATACTCAGACCTAGTCACTGAAGACAAATTTCTCCACGAAGCTCTGGGATAAAGCTTTGCCATCTCTAGCTTGGAGAGTCCAGTGAAGAGCTCATGGGCTTTAAATCTGACATAACTGGTGCCTTTTTTAATGCCATGGTGGACAATGGGGCTCTAGTTTTCAGTGGGGCACCATTTCTTCTTTGTGGCTATTTATTCTGGTCCATTTTTAAATTTCTGCTACCCTCCACTGAGGACCCCGTTAGGCTGGGTTCATCCTTAGACAGAGAAAATGTGCAACAAATAGCTCTTCTCTTGATCCATGTGTTCTCCACCTCCTGGTTTATTTAACCGTGGCTACTCTCTTCATTAATAGCTGTTTACACTTCACAGAGATACTTGTTGGGCTTGGCAAAAACCGTCAGCTCTACTCATATTCGGTCTCTGACCTAAGGCAAATTTTCATATTTGACAATATTTTGCTTTGTAAGAGCAACTAGTGAAAAACAGTTAATTGAATAGTCTAGGTTGTTCCATTCAGAATAGATAAAAGCATGTGGGCACCCTGTTAGCTTATTGCTTCTTGAAGGATAGTAGCTTGCTGAAGAGGGTCAACACAGATACAGATAAATATAGAAGCAAAGTGGGAAAGCATGGGATTGTAGATTCTGCCGTGGCTCTCTTCATCCTCAAATAAATATTTTCATGCAAAAGAGGAAGACACCACCACTAAGTACAATGCCCTATCTCCAAGTTTCTTAGTTTTTGTTTTTGTTTTTTTTTTTTGTTTTTTTTGACAGAGACTCACTCTGTCACCCAGGCTAGAGTGCAGTGGTGCAATCTTGGCTCACTGCAACCTCCACCTCCTGGGTTCAAGTGATTCTCATACCTCAGCCTCCAGAGTAACTGGAATTACAGGTGTGCTACCAGGCCAGCTAATTTTCGTATTAGATGGGGTTTCGCCATGTTGGCCGGGCTGATCTCGAACTCCTGACCTTAAGGGATCTACCCCCCTAGGCCTCCCAAAGTGCCGGGATTACAGGCATGAACCATTGCGCTGGGCCTAGTTTCTCAGGCTTATAGACATATTATAGCTACCTCAGCTGCTTCCCTGACCCTGGGGAGGAATGGTCAAAACCAGACTTGGATTAACTTTGTCTTCATCGTGTTTAGCTACAAGTCCTAAAAGGAAGGCCAGCCCTTGCAAGGGCAGCATAAATAAACCTCAGCCTTCAATCAGACACCATGGTACAGTTATTTGCAAGTCTTGAAAGGGCCACTTAATAGGACCTTCGTGTCCTTTTGAGCTAGCTGCAGAGAAAGTGCTGCTAAACTGCTGGATTGGCAGAGCGAAGTTTATACAGATGGAAGAGTTAGCAGAGACCACAGAACAAATACCAGCAACCAACCCATTTCACACTTCTGAAAAAAGAGAGAAAGGAATGGCAGAAGCTGGCCAAAGCAAACAGGCTTTGGAAAGCTTGAAACTGTGGGCTGGAATTTTCAGTTGTTCCGAGTCTTTTCACACTCATTTTGGGGAACTTTCTCCACTCAGAAGAGCAGAAACTTTTTGCATTTACACTTCTTGGGTTTTGCCTCCTACAGAAAAAGGGAAGTTAGTTCCCAATAACACAACACGCTTTTCCAACATCATGAGCACAGCTTTTCTGGAGTCTGAGCCTTTTGTGGGGGATAGGGGAGGTGCTATTCTTTCCAGAATTTGTGTTGTTGGGGTTCCCTTAGCTTGTCTTTTTGTGTATGCACTGGCTCTTAGTCTTTTTTATTTTGTTTTTTTTCCCTTTTCTTCCAGGAAAGAAAGCTATTTTCTTTTATTTTCCCCAGAGTGTGCTGAGACATAAAACCTCCCCACAATCTGCTACCTCACACAAATACCCTTCAGTTTCCGCTGAAGCACTTGGGTGCTTATCAAAATGTATTCTAAAGTAAACACGAATGTTGTTACTGCCTTGGGGATGTGTGATGTTTCTAGCTCCAACCCCAGAAGGGCTGAGGACAATATTTGGAGACAAGAATTAAAGAGAGATTTAGCCTGAGTGGCTGTGAAATGGGCAGCTGCCATCTCTGGTGTGGTTGCATAGAATTTATGGATAGTGGTTGGGGGAAACTTTCCTGTGGGCTGGCCTCAGAAAAGCCAGTGGAACAGCTTCAGCTAGGATGCTTTGTTTGAGAAAGTAAGAAAACTCTGTGCACATGGGACAGACCATACTATAATCATCTTAGCTCTGCATCGACTGGAAAATGGCTGTCAGAGAGGCTTTTAACGGGTTAAGCAGGTTACCCAACTAGTTTACCAGAATGTGTAGATGTGTTTCTGCAAGGAAAAATTCTGCAACTGTGTTTAAAAACTGTTCCATCTGTTCCTACGTATTTAAAATACTTAGATGGGAAAAAAAGAGTAAATGCAAAGACAAGGATTAGACCCTTTACACAGCAGATGGTCTCAGTTCAATTTGGTAATAGTAGATGACCCACAGGCCAATAAACAAAAGGCCAATGGAAATTAGGTACCACCAAAGGAGAAAAAAAGAGCAGCCTGAGGAAAGCCTGGGGATATTTCCTGCTGAACTGCTTCCAGCTAGATGATACCTACCAACGCTGGTACACACAAACGTGTACACGGCTCTTTGTGTATGAGACATGCGGATGGACCAAGGCAAAGTCCATTAGAGAAAGTACTGACATATGGATGACTTTGAACACAAAGAAGGAAAACTTTTCCTTGGAGATGGCAGAGAAAAGAGATAATAAAAATCATCTAGGTGGCTGAAATCAGAGTGAAGGAGGAGTCCAAAGCAGTACATTTGAATGAATGCATGGCGTTCAAATGTTTGGAAACCCTTTGAGCAAGCAAACAAAATAACAATATATGCCAGGATTTTAACTGACCAGGATTTAGAGCAGAGGGGATGTATCCAGGTAGGATAGATGCGACATCCTACGTTAGACTTAAGAGTTAACTCCAATGAGGTAAGTCCCTATTGGTTTTCCCTTGTGAGAAAGTCTCCTGGTGAGGTACTTTCAGGTTCCATTGCCAGGTAAGGAATTGTAATGCCAATGTCAAATGGGGCAAATGAGCCTTGGCCTGTGTCACACTCTCCTGCCTACTAAGGGAAACAAGGCCTAGAAAACTTCTATCTGTAGTAAGAAATCTTAGAATGGCTGTTGTTTTATAATTGAGCAAGATCAGGAAAAGTAGGCATGATTCATAATTCTGTGCTTAGCTTTTCTTCAACGTGCGCTCTTGATCAAGTCAGCTAATTCTGATAAATCTCAGTTTCTTAATCTGAAAGCTAAAGTTGTTAGAGAATTCCATTAGAGCTATTCTGGAGCAGGACAACTTTGCAAAACACAGCTTCCTGTGGCATCTCCCCAAACGCAGCTGATGGTAAGTGACAATGTGCTAGAGGGACAGGTTGTGGTAAGGCAGCCAGAGTCTTGCCGGCCTGTCCTCACTCACCAATTGTGATGTCTTAGGCTACACAGAACAAAGTTTTAATGCCACTGAACTCGACCATTCTACAGCATTGCAGTGCTAATCTCTGATATCGGATTACCAGATTTCAACAAAAAGTGAAACCTTGTTAGTAAAATCTGAATTAGTCTTAGATCTTTTCCTCTTGGGGTAGCTCTCATCTCATTCTAATCTTTCCTAGCTCACAGATAAGGGAGCTAAGAGAGGGGGTCTATGGGCTACTGTCTCTCACTTTCCATCAGTTCTTCCAGCATGACCACCTGAAATCACCATGTTATATATTTACATTATATATAAATAAATAAATATATATATATACACACACATAAAATGCAGAATTTGGGATAGTATAATATAAACATAATATAAACACAAATATGAAATATTTACTTGTTTTTTCTTTCCTTTCTTCACTAGAATGCCAGTTCCATGAGAAGAGCCATTTTATCTATTTTGTTTACACCTAAATTGCCAGTCTCCAGAATAGTATCTGCACATAGTAGATGTTACATCAATGACTATGGGATGCATGGATGGATATTTGATTTTGGTTTCCAGAAAGCCTTTTACTGACCTTTCTTTTGCCATCTTACAATGTAAGATTCTACCTGGGATTCAAACCTGAATCTTCCCCACACAATTCTTAATTTCCTTCTCACATATTGAAATTCTACTTTTGGTCAGTATTGTTCAGGCCAGTGGCCATTCTCTATCATGCCTTATCTGACATTCCTAGGGGTATTTGCATAGCCAGATGAAGTCTGAGGCTCCTTAAAAGGGACTTGGCCTCCATCTATTAAGAGCATCCTGTGTGGTTTTTTTTTTTTTTTTTTTTTTTTTTTTTTTTTTTTGAGACAGAGTCTTACTCTGTCACCCAGGCTGGAGTGCAGTGGCACGATCTCGGCTAACTGCAACCCCTGCCTCTCGGGTTCAAGCGATTCTCATGTCTCAGCCTCCCGAGTAGCTGGGACTACAGGTGCGCACACCTGGCTAATTTTTTGTATTTTTAATAGAGACAGGGTTTCACCATGTTGACCAGGCTGGTCTCGAGCTCCTGACCTCAGGTGACCTGCCCGCCTCGGCCTCCCAAAGTGCTGAGATTACAGGCATGAGCCACTGCTCCCGGCCAGTGATTTTTATCTTTCATTTCTTTTTTAATATGGTGCACCACATTGATTGATTTGCATATGTGAAACCAACATTGAATCTCAGGGATAAATCCCACTTGGTTATGGTGTATAATTTTTTTTTATGTATTACTGAATTCAGTTTGCTAATATTTGAGGATATTCATCAGAGATATTGGCTGGTTCTTACCACTCACACACAATGGTAACTAACTGCTTGAGGAATGGATATGTTAATTTGTTTGACTGTATAAATACATTTATGCATCTCTTATATATGTAATTTGTATATCTTATAGATGTACATATGTATATCTTATATATGTAATTTGTTTCACTATTGTGTGCATATCAAAACATGATGTTGTATACTTTAAATATATACAATTTTTGTTTTAGAAAGGGCACGTGATCTGCTTTAGCATGAATCCCATCCAGGTGCTGAACACAGATCTGCCTCAAGATAGGTACCCAGATCTGTTAAGCCCTTCCTCTTTCCCTCCTACTCCCTGGGCTAGGCCAGCCACTTTCCTCCCTTCTGCTGTCAGTCGTCCTCTCACTGGGTGTCATGTTGACTAATGATTGATGCCACTCCCAATGATTTATGGCCTTTCATACAACACTCCATACATTTTGGGCATCTACTCTATAATCACTGTGTTAGGGGTTACATGTACAACAAATGGGTCAAATAGTCCCTCAGTCCAAGGAGCTTAGAGAGGGTTTCAAATTTTTATAATCATCGTCCACAGTAAATATGTGTAGACAATCCAGTATACCTGGACACACACATAGACATATTGTTTCAAAGGTATATGAAACTATACTTACCTGGGTGATGTTTTACATTCTATTCTGAAATGGTTTATTTTATTTCATTTCATTAAAAGATCTGGTTATGACCCACTAAATTGACCTCACTACCCTGTTATGATTTTCAATTAGTACAATTTTTATTAGGTGCAATTTGAAAACCTTTGCTCTAGAAAAGGAATTTTCTAGAGTCATTATAACAGAATAAGAAGCATGAACAAGGAAATGGAAGCCAGAAAAGAGATGTGACTCCTTCTAGAAAGATATCTTCTAGGGCTATGCTTCTAAAACTCTAACATGCACATGAAGCCCCCTGAGACTTATTTAAAATGAAGACTCTTATTCAGGAGCTGGGGAGTAATGCCTTAGATTCTGTTTCTTAACACACTTTCAAGAGATGCTCGTGCCGCTGGAGCATGGACCACATTTGGAAAAACAGGTTTAGGAAGTAATGTTAAAAGGATGATCAGGAATTATCCAGAGGATAGAGGGAGACAAGAAGGGCAACCTGGTAGAAAGAAGCACATTAGCAATGTTTCCATGGGTTGTATGAGGAATAGCAAGCATCCACACTGTCTTTAAATTACCTGTGTCTGTTACAGTGAAAGATAGGGTCTGTCTCTAGCAGTAAGGAGTTAACTAGGGCAGCAACAAACCACAGTTTTTACACAAGGGCAAATTGAGGAAAAGGGAAGCAAAATTTACAGGTCATCTTTTAAAAATAAATTATATTTTCATTTTTATTATGAAACACAATATTAGCAACTGCAATTAGAACTCTCATATTGCTCTTTCATGGGTAGGAGGTGGGTAGGGCTGGAGATGAGTAGAACCCTACACTCGCCAGCAGGTGCTGCACTGTCTGACCACAGTGCTGAGACTTGGAGAACATTTTATGTGAGATTAAACCTGGGTGGGCTTGGAGGGAGCTGTGGGTTGAGCAATTTGAGATTGGGGGTGGCAAATTTTGTGTCAAGATAAAAAAATAGCCTCCTATGCTGTGATTCCTAGGTACCAGGGAACTGATTTTAGAGAGGGGTGGTTCTGATTGAGTCACAAAGAATGAGGTGGGAACAGGGAAGTGGAAGCAAAATACTAAGGGAATGCTTGAATTTTCCTATTTACCCCCACCTGTACGAGAATTGAGGGCTGGACTCCTCATGCCCCCTTTTCCAATCAGTGGTTTTCTTTATCTTACCACCCCCTTCTCCCTGGTCCCTCAAAGAAACTCTTATAAGCTTGGTAAGCACCCGTTTAAATGCCACATTCCCAGTGTCAGCCTGGGTTTGTGACTCAGCCCTGTGGTGAGGACAGAAACTGAAGTCCCATCTGGCAGGGACAATGGGAGAACTGATTGAAGTTCATGGCTCCAGGCGGATTTCTCAATGCAACAACTTGAATATGTAGAGCCCAGTAACTTAGATGTTCCTGTGTTCTTTATTTAGTCCGTGCTCATTTACTCACTACTGTCACTGCAAAGGCCTTGCTTTAGGTGCAGTGAGTATGATGGTCCCTCCAACAAACCCAGTTCCAGCTACCAGTGAGCTTATGGTTTCATGCAACTGTGGCATATTTTGGGCTGAATCGTAACATAAAGTGCTCCAAATGTGGTGTGTATTTTACTTTTTACTCCTAACTGGATTGGGAAGTTCATTAAACAGAGCTTTCCTGTTCTCCCTTTGGTCATAAAGAATGATTGAAGAAGTCCAGCTTGTATAAAAAGAATTTGTCCTCATGCAGATGAAGAAAACATGTTTGTGATCCTAACCCAGATCCTGAGGCCTGGCCAGCATGTGCTCACACGGACACTGACTCCTGGCATATTTATCCATTGTTTGAGTTGGCTGGGCTACAATGAAGAGAGCCCAGCACTTGGAGTTTGAAATATTATTTTCTTCCTTAAAATGTGACTGGAACATACCACAACAGAGTTATCTCCTCGAATGTGGTCCCACTCTGTCATACAAATGAGTTCAAAAACCTGACAGTGCCAAACCCAGAGTTTTACACATCTAATTATTTTTTAAAGCCCAAACAAGTAGATTTTTAAAGCTATTTAGAGCTTACCTGCTTTGCATGACCCAAGAAAACTCATGCAATTGCTCACCTTGATAAAATGGGGCCTAGTATTTACAAGGCCCCCCAATCCACTATTGCCTTTTGGAGTTTTCTGTCCCAGAAGCTCACCGCTGGGCTGCTAAGCAACACAACTTAGACACGTAAGCCCCTCTCTGATATCCCCTCTTCAGGTAGCACCCTGTCCGTCCTTCTCTTCTGGGTGATGGCCCCTTCCCTATAAGCCTCTGATAGTCTTGTGCTATGAGACACTTCCCCTCTCATGTGATCCTGGGCAAGTGCCACCAAAAAAACTTGTATGTTACTGCCTCTCATGGTCATATCTTTTTCCCCATCAGCCCCCAGATCCCTTGATCCTCTTACAGACTCCTATCCCGGATCCACTGAGTCAAAATATTTGAGGAGGGGTGCCTGGAAAGGTGCAGTTTTTAAGAAATGCCCCAGGAGATATGTGTTTCTGTCTGTGTGTACATGCCCGTGTCCGCATGAGCACTAAAATTTGAGAACCATCGGTTAGAAGATTTGGCTTGCATCCTGCCTCTGGCACTTGTTATTTGACTTTTGGGAAATTCGCATTCACTCCCTGAACATCAATTTGTTTTGCCTGTGTAAGGTTAAGATGATGATGTGTATATCAGAGAGATCTGTAGAGGCAAAATGTGATGGGGTGTGTGAAGTGATTAGAGAATGGTCCACGCATAGGTGTGGTATCTTCATCTTTCTTCCTGTTCCTTCTTCCTACTGATGCTTTTTGGACCTAACTCCTGTCATCCTAAAATAATCTCTTTCTTACATGAATTTTTGATTCATCTGGGCCTTGTCAGTGTACCAATTCTCTTGTAAATTTATTTGACATACTTCTATGCCTACCTGACTTTAAATCTTTTAATTTTCCTGTTCCTTTGCTATTAGATCTCCTATGTAACTGCATTATCTAATGCTATAAAGTGTCCAAGAGCCAGAGTCAGATGACAAATGCTGCACGAGGTACATTTGTATTGTATTGTTATAGTCCTTATCACTAAATTCAGATGGGACCCAAATGCTATTTTTATATAAAATTTTGTTCAGTTCTATTCCAGTGTCTACTGGAAATTTCTGGTTTTGCTAAGTACACTTTTCTCCCTCCCTGGTTAGTATCATCTACTGAAGTATAATTATTTTTAGCAACTTTGCTGAGTTGTTTGCAGTTTCGTATGTAAGTCTTTGTTCTCTGGGGACATAATAAGTACATGGCCCAGTGTCCTAGTGAATGGGGGGAGAGAAGTGTGAAGTCAAGGTGTGATTCCCTAGTGATGGTTGCTAAACGAGACCATTTACCAAAGGTGCCTTTGTTTCACTGTAGAAATCTTTAACCCCTGATGCTTGGATCTTGTATCTTGTTTTTGTTTTTTGTTTGTTTGTTTGTTTTGTCTTTTTCTTAATATTGAACACTCTCATCCAAAGAAGATGTCTCTGCCTTTATTTAATCTCTACTCCTCACTCTTCTCCAAATTTTATTAAAAGAAACAGCAGGTACAAAATACACATCAAGAATAATTATTTTTCCTTCTAAGGTCAAGGCCAGAGACAGATGCAATGGAAACACAAAAATAAAATTACGTGTGAATTTGACTGTAACAAAATGTGACTAGAGTGGGGAAAATGATAATGTAACTCTGGTTTCATATGTTAACATTGGTAGTGAGCAACTGGGAGGTGACTCATATGAAAGTATGCTGGCAGAAGTCAGTTTGTGTAGTTCCAGGGATATGGGTAAATAAAAAGATGAGTTTGAACTGTAAAGTTGTTGAATGAGGACAGACAGATAAAAAGCACAAATATGGGAATCTCATTTAGAGAAACAAATTGGGTGGCCACTTGGAAAAATGACCAGTAAATAAAGACTTTTGAGATGGGTAGTTTTAGAAACTTCACCAGCAAAGAGAGAAACACTCCACATCAACTTTCTAATTGGAGACCAGAGGGACCAGTAGCTTCCTAAAGAGTTGCTTAACTTGTATGTCCAGAGTAAAGTCTCGGGAAACTAGAGAAGGAAAATTCTAACGTTTTAATGTCAAGAAGGACAAAAATAGAAACAAACATGTATACAGTAGTGCACTCCCGTGAACTCCTATGAATTTTTCTTTTCTTCTCTTTTCCTTTCTTTTCTTTTTTCTTTTCTTTTCTTCTTTGTTCCTTTCTTTTCTTTTTCTTTCTTTCTTTCTATTTTTTTTATTTTTTTATTTTGAGACAGAGTCTCCTTCTGTCCTCCAGGCTGGAGCACAGTGGCGTGATCTCTGCTCACTGCAACCTCCACATCCTGGGTTCAAGCAATTTTCCTGCCTCAGCCAGCTGAGTAGCTGGGGTTACAGGTGCCTGCTATCATGCCCAGCTAATTTTTGTATTTTTAGTAGAGGTGGGGTTTCGCCATGTTGAAGGGTGTGGTGGGCTCCCTGAGAAGAGGACATGGAGCAGAGACTCCAGGGAGGCCAGGAGGGCTAGAATATCGGAGAAGAAAGAGCTGTTAAGAGAACAAGCACTTCAGAGATCTAAAAAGGCATCCCTCAGGTGTTAAACTGAGTATGGATGAATGTGTGTGTGTGTATGTGTGTGTGTGTAAACTACCTGAGGTCAGGAAAAGAACAAAAGGGATTAGAAAGCTGATAGTGTTGATTATTCTTAGAAGCCTGACCAGAAACCTTAAGATTCATAAGGCACTTGGCAGAGTTCACAGAAATGTCTTGCCTCAGTGGTGGAGAGTAATTATCACTACAGTGAATACTGCTCTGGTCTCACATAATATATATTAAAAACCATACCCTCAAAGGTTAAATAATTTCCAAGTAACTTAAAGCACCCCAGAGCAAAGTTCAAGAACATTTATGAGAATACAAAAAATATCTAGCATTCAGCAACATAAAACACACAATGCCTGGCATACATTCAAAAATTATCAAGCATTCAAAGAGCAAGAACAAAATGAGAAAATAAACTTATTAGAAACCAACCCTGAACTGACAAAATGCTAGTATTAGCAGATAAATGGCAGCAAAACAGTTACTATAACTGTATTCCAGATGTTCAGAAATGTAAGAGGAGATATGGAAGATGTTAAAAAAGACCCAAATAGAACCTGTATAGATAGATAGAGGTTTTTTTTGTAAAACTTGAACTATTAAAAGATAATTGATTGTTTAAACAAAAATAAAAATACTGTATTTGGGGGCTTATTTTATATATATGTGTGTGTGTGTGTATATATGTATGTGAAATGTATTACAGCAATATTCTAAAGCACATGGGAAGAGAAATTTGATGTACTCTTATAAGACTCATATCATACATGCAGTGATATGATATCACTTGAAGGTAGACTGTGATACATTAAAAGAGGTATACCATAATCTCTAATGAAACCTCTAAATAGCAAAAAAAGAGTTGTAGCTAAAGGTAATCCAATAAAAGAAAGAAAATAAAACAATAAAAAGCATTCAATGCATTCTAAGAAAGTAGAAAAAGTAGACAAAAGAAAGAAAGAGGATATGAAACAACTATAAAACAATATGATAGTTTTGAACCTAGTCATATTAATAATCAAATTAAATTTAAATCATTTAAATATCCCAATTAAAAGGTAGTTTTCAGATTGGATAGACAAAAAGAACCCACTGTAATCTACTTACAAATAAATATACTTTAAATATAAAGACACAAATATTTAAAATAAAAAGGATGGAATGAGATATAACATGTTAACACTAATAAAAAGAAATCTGGAATGGCTGTATTTGTGTCAAAGTAGATTTCAGAACTAAGAATATTAACAGAAACAAAATTTTTATTTTATAACAATATAGTGGCCAAATTATCAAGAGAATCTGATTCTAAATGTTTATGCCCTTAAACATAACTTCAAAACACATGAAATAAAAACTAATCAAGGACATCAATGAGAAATTCATAAGTTGACAACGATAGCTGGGGATTATAATACTACTCTCTCACAAATTGATAGAATAAAATAGACAGGAAATTAGTATGTAGAAGATTTCAATAACACTATCAAGCCACTTGACCTCATAGATATTTATAGAGCACTCTACTCAACAGTAGCATAATACACATTCTTTTTAAGGGCATTCAGAATATGCAATAAGATATCCTATGCTAAAACAAGTCTCAATACATTTAAAGGATTTAGGTCATACAAAGTACGTTCTCAGAACACAATGAAAGTAGACTAAAATCAGTAGCAGAAGGATTTTTATAGAATCTCCAAATATTTGTAGATAAAATAACATACTTCTAAAAAAGCTGAAAGAAGAAATCAAAAGGAAATTAAAATGTGTTTCAAACTTAATGAAAATGAAAACACAACATATCACAATTTTTGGAATGCCACAATGGAAGTACCTCGGGGAAAGTAATAGAATTACATGCCTATATTAGAAAAGAGGAAAGGTCTCAAATCAATACTTCAGCTTCCAACCTAAGAAAATGGCAAATGAACATTTAAATGTAGAATAAACAGATGAATAAATAAATCAGTAAACAAATAAATATGATAGCAGAAATAAACAAAATAGAGCATAGAAAAACAATAGAAAAAAATCAGTAGAACCAAACTTTGATTCTTAGGTAAGATCAGTAAAATTTATAAAATTCTAGCCAGAGTAATCAGAAGAAAATATTGAAGACTTTCATTGCCAATGTAAAAAATAAGAAAGATGACATTGCTGAAGATTCTACTGATATTAGAAGGATGATAAATTGAAAAATTACAATACATGTACAAATTATTTGAAGAACACATATTATTAAAGTTATTCATAAATAATTAGATAACCCAAATTATCTCTATAGTTAGTAAAGTTGTTTAAATTGTAGTTAAAATCCTTACAAAGAAAACTCTAGACCACAATGGTATTACTGGTGAATTCTACCAAATATTTGAGAAAGAAACAATACCAATTTTACACGAGCTTTTTCATCATATTTAAAGGGAGAGAACATTTCCCAGCTTATTCTATGAAGCAGCATGACTCTGATACCTGAAAACTACAGACCAATATCCCTCATGAAGATACATTTAAAAATTCCAAACAGAAAGTCATTTGAAAAGAATAAGGAAAATTGTTTTTATTCACAATTATCATGATTATGTTGAAAATCCTATCTACAGAAAGTAACTTGAACTAATAAATTAGTTCAGCAAGGTTGTAGGAAACAAGAACAATGTCAGAATCAATTGTATTTCTATATACTAGAAGCAAACAATTATAAATAAATAAAATAAGTAAATAAAATAAAATAATATCAATAATCACCTTCAACATATAACACACATGGGGTAAATCTGACAAAAGATGTGAAAGACCTATACATACTGAATGAGCGACATACTGTGTTCATATGTCAGAAGTCTCAATACTGTTGAGATGTTGATTCTTCCCAAATTGAGCTATAGAATTTATGGAATCCTAATAAAATCCCAAGCAGGATCATTTTGTAAACGTTGACAAACTGATTCTAAAATTCATTCAGAGGTGCCAAGCACCTAAAATGTTCAAGACAACTCAGAAAAAGAATAAACTTGAAGCACTTGAAGCACTAATACCATACGCTTTTAAGATATATTATGAAGCTACAATAGCCAACACAGTGTAGCAGTGGTGTAAAGACAGACAAATAAATCAATAGCACTGCCTAGAGAGCCAGAAATAGACCATGCAAAGATTGACAACTTACTTTTGGAAAATATGCAAAAGCAATTCAGTGGAGATAAGATAGTATTTTCAGCAAGTGATGCTGCAACAATTGAGTGTTTATATACAAAAAATAAAATTTTATTTATACCTTATACCATATACAAAAAATCCTCAAAATTGATTATAGACCTAAATATGAAACCTGATATGGTTTGAATCTGTGTCCCCACCCAAATCTCATTTGAATGTAATCCCCCAGAGAAGGGGTCTGGTGGGAGGTGATTGGATCGTGTTGGTGGATTTCTCATGAATGGTTTAGTAACATCCCCTTGGTGCTGTTCTCATGATAGTAAGTGAGTTCTCATGAGATCTGGTTGTTAAAAGTGTGTAGCCCTTCTCTCTTGTCTCTCACTTGCTCCTCATCCTGCCATGTAAGATGTTTCTAAGGCTGCCACATATGTGCTGGTGATAATGTGGAAGGACTGGAACTTTCATACACTGCTGGAGGAAATAAAGAAGAGTATAACCATTTTGGAAAACACCACAGGGGTTCTTAACAAGTTAAATATACATCCATTACATGATTCTGCCATACCATTCCTATTTATCCAAGAAGAATGAAAGCATAAGTTCATACAAAGACTTGTATGCAAATGTTCATAGAAGCTTTATTTGTAGTAGTTTAAATATGAGAAAAAACAATATGTGCATCAAGAAATAAGTGGATAAACAAACTGGAATCCATAAAGTGGAATACTACTTACTAATAAAAAGAATGAGCCACTAATACATTCTATATAACAAGATAGGTGTCAAAATAAGTATGCATAGTGAAAGAAACTGGACAATGTAGGTGCTCTATGATTCTATTTATATAACATTCAGGGAAAAGTAAACTAATATATAGTTCTAGGACTCGACTGGTGTATTGGAGAGAGAACCAGAGGGAATGAATGTTTTCCCAAATACCAACCTGACAGCAGGCTGGCCACATGTCAGAATTACCTTTATAAATATATAGATTCCTAAGCCCTTCCTTCAGAGATTTGTACCCATTTGGTCTTGAATGAGTCCTCATAATCTGTTTAAATAATATGTGAAGGTTACTCTGATATCAACCAGGTTTGGGCAACTCTATCTAAGTTGCACTTGATTCTCTTCATTCCATTAGTATATGTCTTTCAGAGTCTGAAGTAGTTTAAACTTTAGCAAATGGAGATTTGAACAAATCCCTCTCCTAAGGTCATCCATTTAAAGGAGATGTCTACAGAAGACCTCAAGGATCTTGACTCTTAACTGGAAACACCTGACCCCTTGGTCCAGGAATGTGAATCTAATTTGAGTATTCCTAAGGTAACCCAAGTCACCAAGGTAGACCGACCAGGGAGTCCTACCTTTCTGAGAGTTTTCTTGCAGCTCTGCTCCGTATTTCATTTTTTTTTTTCCAAATAAATATACTGCCGTTCTTAATTCTTAACTTCTCATCATTGGTGGTTAGTCAACCTTCATTTTTACACAAATTATGGTTACAAAGTAATTGAATTTGGCTTGGAAAATTCAACTAGAAATAAATAATTCTATTTGTTATTGTTTGCAAATTGAAATCAACAAGATGGTCTGGTACCTCTTTTCTTTCTTGCCTCACTGTTTCTTGGCAGGTCTTCAACTTCCTTGAATGTGCTGTTTATTCCAGTGAACCTCAGTTACTCATGTTGCAGTTTCCAGGGAGAAAATGCAGCCCTTTCCCCCCAACTCCATATCTAGAGTTTTAAAATTAGCAAAATGCCATAGGTTCTTTGAGAGACTTTAGTCTTGCATTTGGGTAAAGGTGTGTCTTGAACACAAAGCTATGTGGGACTACATGATCAACACATTGTTTGGGGGGAGTTGAGAAGCAACATCACAACTTCATCCTGACTCCCCTCATTCTGCCTCCAAGCCCTGCTGGCTAAGGCAGTATCACCTTTCAGGCTGACGCAAGCCACCTGCCTAACTTACATTTCTCTCTGTTCATGTAGTATGTCTATCTTGTGTAAATTACTTTCTGGGGACATAAAAGATCCTGTTTTGAGGAGGAAAAACAACAGTAAAACGTCCTGCCTCTCCCACTGGTCACTAGTCTACATTCAGAATCATGCCAACAGGTAAGGTCACATCTGTGAAAACCTAAGTGAATGAATCAACGTGGTCCAGAGAACAAAATTCGCTCTGATAGGCCAGTAAGAGGTGGATGGTACTAAAGAAAAATACAAAATGACTATTTAGTGCAGTGCTAATGGTGCGCATTACAATCACAGCATGTGCTTCTTGTGTTCACTTTACTTGTTAATTACAATATCCCTGTCAACCTACAGCTTTGTCTGAAAAGACTAAGCTAGTTATTTCATCTGTCAACCCAAGCTGCAGAAAGTCACTCTTGGTCAGTGCTTGGAAAGGAGAGAGTTTGCACATGAAAAAAATCCAGATGTCACAGCTAACCGGTGTGGGCACAAGCACAATATTAGTTATCAGAAAGTGGTAAGGCACCAGAGGCCCTTACCTCTCAGGAGGGATAAAACTGTTTACCCATTCAGAAATATATGTACTCCACGTTTATAGAGTGCTCACTGCATGCCAGGGCCTGTGATACAATGGATAATAGGGTCTGGGATATGGAAAACTGAATCCCTGAATTTAATTAACGGTGGGGGATTCCCTTCAGGAAAGGGTTATGCTGCTCAATTGAGTCTCTGGCTGGTTTGTTTGTTTATTTGTTTTACAATATCAGGAAGATTTAGACAATCCGTAGTTGAGAAAATCGCATTCTGTCAGCAAAAATAAATAATTATAAAAAGTGTGCCTTTGTCATTTTAGCAGTAATAATAGTATCAATAATAGCTAATATTTATTGAACATGGATTATAAGTGGGAAATTATATTGATTGCTTTACTCTCTCAGGTAATCCTCAATACTCACCCTATGAGATGTTAAGTGCTATTGTTCTATCTGTTTTTCAGATGAAAAAATGGAAGTGGAGAGGAGTAGAGTGACCTGCCTAAGGTCACAGTGCTCGTAAGGGTGGATGCAGACTCAAGTTCAAATCTGCCTCATAGTAAAGTCTCAAGTCAGTTGGATGAAGGAGGAAAGGTTTCATTTCGTCCTTTTAAAGAATGTACTGTTCTGTTTGTGACAAAGGCCAGTACAATCAAGTAATGTCTGAACATGTGGGAATATCATATGGCTATAGTTTTATCTCTGGCTCCCAGGGAATCCCATGGGTTAATAATCTATTCCATTTTGTGGCACTTTGGAACATTTGAGGAGAAAGTCACTCTGCGAACATAAAACTAATCATTGTATATCTGAAAGCTCGCTGGAAAAAGTTAAGCATTTCAACAAACCCCCTTCACTTTAAGTGCATTCAGCATTTTCCTCCTCAGAAATGACTTGTAAGTTTGTGCTTTTAATTATTATCATTCTCCCCTGAAATTACAGGCAAAGCACTCAGTGATATTTGAAACATCAATTACTGGCCTGCAGCCCTCTGCTACTGTTTCTCTGCCTGCTGCCAGGGCTGCAAATCCATTTTTTGCATTTCTTTCAGATTTTCTGAACAAAATTATGGAAAATCGCTGTTGGCACATGGCATTTTTCCACAATGGTCAGAGTTATTGAATTGTACCGTTATGTGCTACTTTGAGAAGACATTCCAACTTAAAATGCCAGCTTCAAAACTATCAGGACGTTTTCTACAATCTGGGCTTTATAAATTTTCCACAGGAAAAGGCTGAGAAGTTTGCCCTGGCTTTGCCTGGATCTCCTGCCGAGCGTAACTACCCACTTGTGATGGTTCGTGTTGCTGATTTTTAGCTCATCTCTGCTTTGAGTTATCGTATCTGGATTTCCTTTCTGTTCTGTCATCACAATTGCTCACCCTGCGTGGCCATGCATTCATGGCCCCCGGAACTCTGAGGCCTCTAGAGGGCAACCTATTGGTAGTCATTTTGAATTTTTCTTCTCTGCCGCTTCCTTTCAGGCCGCGATCTGTGCAGTCATGTTCCGAAGGCAACTCGAACTCAAAATCCCCAACTAGACTCCACCTTCTGTATGCCCCATGGAGGATCACACACAAATAGGAATTCTGGGAGTTGTTCTCAACTACTTTCTCTCTCTGAGATCACACAGTCATGCTGTCTCCAAGACCTGTCAATTCTACCTCAAATGTCTCTCCCATATCAACTTCTTTTCTATCTCTGACTTTTCTTTTCGATTTTACCACCTGGCTTATATCTTGCCACCAGTCTTTTCCTTCTTTAGTGTATCTTCCACATTGCTGACAATGGATTTAAAAATATATATTTATTAGTAAACAACGGTTATTAAACATCTACGCTGTACCAGATACTGAAATAGGCTCTAGGGAAATAGATTTGATGAGTGTATAACCCCATCTTCTAAATGTTATGAACCATTGTTATTTCATTGCTTAGAAAGAGCCAATGGTTCGGCCGGGTGCGGTGGCTCATGCCTGTAATCCCAGCACTCTGGGAGGGGGAGGCGGGCGGATCCCCTGAGGTCTGGAGTTTCAGCCCAGCCTGACGAACAGGGAGAGAAACTCTGTCTCTACTAAAAATACAAAATTAGACGGGTGTGGTGGTGGCGCATGCCTGTAATTCCAGCTACTCGGGAGGCTGAGGCAGGAGAATTGTTTGAACTTGGGAGGGGGAGGTTGCGAGATGGTGCCATTGCACTCCAGCCTGGGCGACAAGAGCGAAACTCCGTCTCAAAAAGAGAGGACAGGAGAGGAGAGGAGAGGAGACGGGAGGGGAGGGAAGGGGAGGGGAGGGGAGGGGCCCGTGGATCATCTCTATGAAATAAAATCACAGCTCTTTAACACAGCTGGTCCTCTGGGACAACGGTGACATGGTTCTGATGTGTTTCTCTGGCCATATCTCTCTCATTTCTTTCAACATAGCCTATATTCCATCTGCGCTAATCCCTGTTTCTTAAACAAAGCAGAAATTTTTTTGATCCCAAATCTTTACCGCACTATTTCATTGCAACCTGTACGCATCTTTCACAGCTTAGCAAACGCAAATGCCAAGTAATTTTTTTAAGGCTTGATTCAGATTTTGCCCTCCTAGGAAGCCTTTCTATTCCTACCCGTGTGGCCCCCAGATCCTCTGCACCCTAACTGTACTGCATTCATAACTCTGGAAAATCAAAAGGGGGTGGGAATGGTGGGGTAATACAGGATGGCAAGAGGGAGCACAAACCTTGGGGTCAAATGGATCCAAGTCCCGTTACTGACCAGTAGGGATTTTATGGAGTTGTTTATTTTATCTAAGCCTCAGTTTCTCCATTTATACATTTGGAAATATGAATGTGGACGTCACAGAGTTTTTGATAGTATTTAATGAGCTCATTTGCATAAAATGTCTTAGAGTAAGTGCTAAATAAATTACAGCATTTATAATTGTTATCACCATCGTCATTTTTATTATTATAGTGGGGTTTACCCCATGTTATTCCAATTAGTTTTGGGTCTCTCTTTCCTACTAGATTGCATGTTTTTACAGGAACCATCTCTTTTTACCTCTTTTCTCCGGTGCCTAGAATAGCGCCTGGCTCATTTTAGGTTTACAATTAGTGTGTGCTAAAATAGCAAATTAATCTTTATCTGGAAATCCACAGGTACTTCAAACTCAACATGTAAGAAAGCCGGAGTCATTAGCTTACTCCAATGCGTGCAAAGCATCTAGAACAGTGCCTGACATCTAACAGTTGTTAACATATAAGTGAATTATATTATAATTTGAGTTATTCAGCCAACACATTGATGAGTTTTTCTCTTGATGATGTGTAAGAGTTACAAATATCAATTTCTGTGGAAGATATGATATTAGATTAAACTGCTCAAATAAGAGATTCCTTGAATATCCATTTAAAAAAAATTAAATAAACTGCATATTCTCCAGGTTTGGCCTCCAGGAAATTCTGCTAGAACACTCCTGTTACTTAAACTTAGCTATTGCTATCCTCTAGCTGGAAGATGGGAACATAGAGAGGCTGTGGGCTCTACCATGTTCAAGAAAGCCCTGTGGTTGGTTTATGTATGTTTTGAGATCTAGGGTAAAATATAATTCCTACATTTCATAAAACATAGCTGCAATCATATGCTATATGTCCTCTCGATCTTACCTCATCAAAGGTTACCCTTACACTCTGCATTCCTAATCACAGCCCAGCAATACTTCTAGGTACCTCTTCATTTCACTGATTGGTCTGCACACTGTACACTATTATTTTCTGTGCCCTGCATGTACTAATTATATTTTCCTATGGTGCACTCCTGTAGGCATGCATCATCTTTCACTGTTGTATGGGCTGAGGACTGGCCCCTTCTAATGTATCCTGCCAATGTTTTCAAAAGAAGTTCTTTAATGTATAAGGCAGCTGGAATAAGTGTTTTTTTTTTTGGACTCAAGGAAAAAGGAAACAGATCTATCTGGTTCCTGATATATATAAGAGAGACAAAACTACTAGTTTTTCTGAAAGTATGTGAAATTCCTAGAACAGTGCCGAACAGGTAGCAGTTACTAGAATGAGCTTTACGTGTTTTTCTTTTCCTTTTTATTTCTACAAATTTATGGGGTACATAAGCAATTTTGTTACATGCATAGACTGTGTAGTTGTCAAGTCAGGGCTTTTAGGATATCCATCACCCAAATAATATACATTGTGCTACATTAACCCATCGTCCTCCCTCCCACCTCCTCACCCTTCTGAGTCTCCATTATCTATCATTCCACTCTCTACCTCCATGAAAACACTTTTTTATTTTTTTAGCATCTGCTTATGAGTGAGAACATACAATGTCTGTCGTTCTAGGCCTGGGTTGTTTCACTTAAGATAATGATCCTCCAATTCCAGCCATGTTGCTGCAGAAAACTTATTTTTATTCTTTTTTATGCCTGACTAGTATTCTCTCATGGGTACACGCCACATTTTCTTCATCCATTTATTCACTGATGGAAACTTAGGTTGATTCCATATCTTTGCTATTGTGAATAGTGCTGTAATCATAACATAGGAGTGCAGGTATCTTTCTTTTCCTTTGGGTAGACACCCACTAGTGGTATTGCTGGATTGAGTGGTAGGTCTAATGAGTTTCAAATGAGCTTGCATTTGGACTGAGAGAGAGGACAGATGGCCACACAACGTTTTCCACTTCCAATCCTTCACATACACTGCCTTGTTTACCTGGTGACAGAGGGAAAGCTGACTAGGACTTCTACTCCTACCATCTAATATATATATAGATATATATATAATTTTATATGTAATTACACGTATATATACACAAATTTTATATGTAATTTTATATGTAATTATACATATATAATTTTATATAGACACATATATAATTTTATATATACATATATATACACACACATATATATATAATTTTGGTGGAGATTTTCACTCTCTCCAAACTAAAATTTCTTTTGAAATAATTTTTTTTTCTTGGTGAGACAGAGTTTCATTCTGTTGCTCAGGATGGAGTGCAGTGGTGTGATCTCTGCTTACTGCAACCTCCACCTCCAAGGTTCAAGCGATTCTTATGCCTCAGCCTCTCGAGTAGCTGGGATTACAGACACGTGCCAAACACCCAGCTAATATTTTGTATTTTTTTGTAGAGATGGGTTTTCACCATGTTGGCCAGGCTGGTGTTGAACACTTGGCTTCAAGTGATTCTCCAGCTTTGGCCTCCCAAAGTACTGGGATTACAGGTGTGAGCCACCATGCCTGGTACTAAAATTTCTGAATAGGGAAATCAGTAGTTAAATTTTGCTGTGTTAGAGAGAGACTGAAAATTTCATACAGAAATAGTTTGGCATGCTATGATTTTACTCATTCATTTATTATTGCAAAAATAGTTCTTGACTCTTCTATGGATCAGGTTCTCTGCTAGGCACCAACGACAAAAACATGGTAAACAGAAGGCAACCTGCTTCACAGGGATGAAGGTGAAGTGGGGCAATATGTGTGTACAGCACTTAGCACAGAGCCTGGCATGTAGTAAATACATGTCAGCGTTTTCCCTTGCTAATGTGCTCCTGTCTCAATGTGAGGAAAGATGCCTATTTTTCTCAAAGGGAGGGCAGGTACAATGGAGGCCACGATGTTCAACAATGATTCGCCCAAGCCAGTGGCTATGATTTGCCATCTGGAGAATGCGTCAGTTCATCCTCACATTTCTAGCAGCTCCACACTACCTGGTCTAAATTATATATGTCTCTAATTATTGACTTAAACTAAACTAGATTCACAGATAAGAAAGCCTTTGCCGGCTCCTGTTGACATGAAAAACTGTGACATGGAGCTACTGGTTTCTCATCCTTTAATTGAGTTGCTCCTTTTCTGGGAAGTAAAATAAAATACAACTCCAAGAGGAATAAATCTATAATTCTTAGAGAAGAGTATCAGTATGCTTTGCAGTATGCTGCAGTTCATAATATTCAAATTATTAGCAAATAAAGATTATTATAAATTATTAACTGTTTGTGAGTGGAATTATTTGCATATTTTAAAACATTCTTTTCATATTAAATCGTAGAAACACAGTCTCTCCTTGCGAATCATGAAGGATCATTGGGATGACAGGTTTTCACCTGGCTTTGTGATGCCCATTTTGGGAAGGGAGCAGTTGTTGCCTGAGCTTGTATTGGGAGCCTGGCTTCCTGCCCTAGAGTCCTGTCTTCCTTGTGCATGGGTCTACATGCTCAAGCCTGTGGCCTCAGACCTGCCCAGGCACACACCCCAGCTTTGGCCCTGAGCTGGGAGTCTGGAAGGAGTTGGCTGATTCACATCCAGAAGAGCTTGGATCTCCCAGGGTCTCTTTGTGGTTCACCTCATTCCTTAGACCACCTGATTCTTCCCCAATTATGGTCTCACTCTGTGTCCTCCAACTTCAGTTCTGTTGTACTGTGCTTACAGGTTTCTCTGTGTCCATATTCTAATCTGAGACTTGTGCTGTGTTCCCAGGTAGTATGTCCCGAAGGTAATTTCTGATTCCCCTTGTTGCCCAGGCACTGGGTTCTTATATTCCCAACCTCTGATGCTTTATTTACCTTGACAGTCCCTGAAACTTGATCTCTCAATGTCTGTCTCTTCATGCCTGAGCTTTCCAATAAGGTTAAATGGGAAAAGAAAGGGGTTTGCTCACCAAGATAGTTTCTGCAAAGTGACCCTGCCCAAGTACTTATTTGGGTGGTGGGGAATAAGTCAGCAAGTGAGGCATTGACTTGGTTCCCTGGCAAACTCTCTTTAAAAGGATGAATGCTTGGTTTGATACTTGACCTACAATATAAAGAAGGTCACAGCTCACATTTTTGTCCCTAAAAAGGAATTACTCTTCCAAAACCCCAGAGGAAAGTAGAGTCTGGCTTTCTGATTATATGTTTCATTGCAATGCAGTGATGTAATGTCATCCATGATAAAACTAAGGAGCTGGGCTTGAATTGAAGTCAATTGAAGCTTACAGGCTTAATCCAGGTTTGGGTATTTCAAATTTGTCCAGCCATGATTTTGGGGGCAAGTATTTGAGGTTAGAATAGCTTATGAGTGACATGGACCATTGGTTGGTTTCTTTTGCAATTCAATGGGCCGCTGAAAAGGAAACTTTGCTCATATGGTTTGGAAAGTGTCATTTTGAAGGGAAAACTGAGCTAATCCCTGCATCCTGAGAGTCCTGGAAGGAAGGCTTTTTTCACTACCATTTTATCAGAGCCTAAATGAATGTAAACAGGTAGAGACTGTCTCAAAGATGATAAAGGGCCTGGCAGGTTTGGTTTTGTGTGAGGTTTTTGGTAATCCCTGGTTTGTTCAACTGGGTGATTCTGGGTCAGGGAACAGTTGACACAAATTCATAAAGACACATTTACAAAGGAAGGTCCTGTGCTTTGGCCCCAACTCCAGGCAGACGGCTCTGTGTGCTCACTGTCCCCAGTCCATCCTGGCTCCTCCCTTAAAAGGCACAGGGCTCTTTCCTCATGACAGCATCCAAGGCAGCTCACATTGGGAATGTATTACCACTGCATTCCCCTGAAAGTGATGGGGAACTTATTCACACCTAGAATAGTATTTGAGGATAGGACATCCTCTTTGATTAAAGGAAAAACTGGATTTTATGGCTTGATACAAACTAAAATCCTTGGTGGGTCTCAAAAACATATATGTAATGATGAGACATTGTGTACCTTTTTGTTAATGAGTCTAATATTCATCACACTAGGTGGAAGTGTCCATTCATGTGCATTCCATACATAATAGAGTTGGTCTTCGAAGCAGGGTAGAGACAATGGTAAGTAAACTCAGAATAACCTAGGTTGAAGGAGTAGTACAACAAAGAGCATAATGCTAGAGGGAGCAGGTGTTGTCAGGGACTTTAAGGAAGTGTGGCTGTGGCAAAGGCCCTATGGGGAGAGACCCTCTAGAGAGAAATCTTTGAGGGAGCGAGCCTCTAGGAAGAAAGCCAACAGTGAGAGAGCTTCTAGGGAGACAGTCTACAGGGAGAGACTTTATAGGGGGAAACTTTATAGAGAGATATCTAGGAAGAGAGTCCATAGGGAGAGAGTCTATAATGAGAGAACCTATAGCGAGAGATCCTATTGGGAGACAGTCTATAGGGAGTGACCCTATAGGGGGAGGTTGTATAGAGAGACACCTTCTAGGGAGAGAACCTATAGCAAGAAAACTTCTAGAGACAGAGATCCTACAGGGAGAGATCTCTCCCTATAGAGGAGAGAGCCTGTAGGGACTTAAAGTTGGAGAAATGAGCAGAGGTTGGATGATGGAAGCCTTTCATATCGCTAAGGACTTTCCAGGACTTTTCTTTTGCACCATCCCCCACCCCAAACTCCCAATCTTCCCATCTCTAATGAGTTAACATTATGTTAACATTATTTAACATGAAATATCTTAAAAATTAGACACTTTCTAGTTTTTGACTCCATAATTGTTCCTGCTATACCTGGGGGCTTCTTATCCTAGGGCTACTCCTAGCTCTAAAAACCACTAATTCTTCCTGAATCTGCTCAAACACTGGATATCCTGGGTCTATCACTTCTGCCTTTTGATATTACCTATGGGACAAGTCTCAATCATCCAGCTTAAAAATACTCTGTAGTAGCTGGGTGTCTTTCTGTTTGTCCTTCTAAGACTCAGGTATTTCTGGATACTTAGGGGCCCAGGTGGCTTAAGGATGTCATCAGTGCCTGTGGACACTGACCTGTGCTGACTGCTGAGGAGGCCCAGCTGTCCTTTGCAGGAAGACCTGGAACATTCCTCCTTCCAGCAAACTGCCTTCCTCTGAGCCCCACCAGCCTCCCACTGGCGTTTCCTTCCCCTAATTATAATCTGAGTTGAGTCATTGGGTATAGCTGGTGGTGGTTATGGTTTAATGTCTGCTCTAATAGTTACTTAGTCCTTGGGAAAAGTAAGGAAAGTGGTTGGTTTGAAACAGCCTAATTCTCCTCAGGACTGAGGTCATTCACAGAGGTTCATTAAGAAGACACAGAATATCCTTAAAAGCCACTAAAGAAACAGTGCTCAGAGTTTCCATTTAGCCATCCCCCAAATATCCGTCTAATTTTAATTCAGATAAGTAATCGGAGCACAATAGAACCACTGAAAATGCTGCTTACCATTAGAGTGGAGTTTATCTGTAATTCCTCGGTGTGATCTTTGTCTGTTCTGCCAGAAAAAAAAAAAAAAAAAAACCTAAATGGAAATTCTAAAACTTCCATGTGTCTAAGATTTATTTGGGATACTTATAAAAATGCAGGTTCTTGGGCCACATTCCCTAAGTGTCTATGATTCATCTGGTTTGATGGTTGGGCTTAGGAACCTGAATTTTTAATAATCCCTCCAAAACGATTGTGATGCAAGAAGTTCATGGCCAGATTGAGAACTAGGGCAGCAGCTGTCTTGGTCCTTGTATGGACTAGGAGCTGGTAAAGTGCTGCAGTTTAAATGTATAAATACACGAAATAAAATATATTGTGAATTATGAGGGGATAAAAGGGTCTAGGGTCCAATTAACAATACAGAATCAAAAAGGAAAGGTAACAAAATGCAAAATGGGCAAACACCAAACACTAAAACGAAAACAAAGTCAGAAACCAATAACAACAAAAGGAAAGAGGAAAAATGTACTTCGGAAAAATATTTACAAAGCAAATTACTGTTTTTCAACCTGGGGCAATATAAAACTGCAACTCTTTGCTATTTAAAAGAAACGTAGCTAAAATAAAGATATTTCAGTACAGTAATTTCTCAATATGTTTTGTATTCATTAACCCAGTGATTGTCCATTTTGGACATTTTTTTCTAAGAGAACAATTATGTGTGTACACAGATGTGAATACATAAGAACACTCATTGCAGCATTATTTAAAATATTAAAAACAATATATATGATATGTGCAGGATTAAAACGTCAACATCCATAATATAAAATGCACTGAAGTGATTAAAAATATGTGATGAGAAATTTACTTGATATTCTGAATTTTTATTGAGTCATTGTTCAGTCAAATAGAGATACCTAGATTACAGAAGTGTAAGTAGAGTTTATCCCAAACAGTAGTGGCATCAATGGGTGGGGATCATGGTGTTTTTAAAAAATAGTTTTAAATACTTGTGATATGGTTTGGCTGTGTCCCCACCCAAATTTCATCTTGAATTGTAGCTCCCATAATTTCCACATATCATGGGAGGGACTCCGTGGGAAGTAATTGATCACGGGGGTGGGTCTTTCCCATGCTGTTCTAGTGATAATGAGTAAGTCTCACAAGATCTGATGGTTTTATAAAGGGCAGATCCCCTGTACACGCTGTCTTGCCTGCTGCCATGTAAGATGTGATTTTGCCCCTCCTTTGCCTTCTGCCATGATTGTGAGGCCTTCCGAGGCATGTGGAACTGTGAGTCCATTAAACCTCTTTTTCTTTACAAATTATCCAGTCTTTGGTATATCTTTGTAAGCAGCATGAAAACAGATGAATATAACTTGTAAAATTTTCTACAAATAGCATGCATACATTTTGGGAAAAATAATTATCTAAAATAGTAAATAACAAGATGTTTGATTTCAACATGTCAGACATATGCAAATTAAAATTAAAAAGCAAGTGTTTCTGCAACATAAATAACAAAGGTTTTAAAATTTTTAATTGAAAAAAGGAGGATTCTTTTATTTTTATTGTAGTTTAGAAATTTTGCTAATCATTTTTCTACTAATAAAATACATTAAAAATTAGAGCATTAGACAAGGAAAGAGGATTTCTTGTAGGTCGATATACATATATTCACTTGTAAACATGAAGTATATTCATATGTAAATCTCCTGTGCAGTGAAAACAAAGAAATGTCTTATTTTCCATTGCCCAAAGAACCTTTAGAACTTGCTTATCTATCACAGCACCTTCTAAAAAGCAAAAATTCATAATGATACAACATGAAAATTTATGGATGTCAGCCATAGCTATTCTCCTAGGAAAATTCATATATTCAGGTATTTACATATAAACGAATAAATTTAGTACATAACTTAAATTCATGCACTAAACATCCAGTTCTAGAGTTTGGAAAAAGATGTAGACACACATATGGAAATAATTTTTAAAAATTTAAGAAAATATTGTATTATTTCCCAAACCAACAGTTTGAAAAAAAAGATTTCAAGGTGGATGGTTTTCCAGGTAATAAAGGTGGCCAAAAATAACATTAGAAATAATGTTTATGGACCAAAAACTGTGAAAAGAAATCTACTTCCAACAATGGTGACAGAGCCAAGTGTGTTTTCACCAGTTAATTCCAAATTTTTGAGGAACAGATCATTTTAATCATACAAACTGGTTCAAAACATAAAATAAGAAGAAAAGGTTTCCAATTAGTTTATCAAGTTAGGATATCATAGACATTAAGATGTGGGAAAGATTGCACAAAATCAAAACTAGAAGTCAAAACAACTTTTAAATATTGATACAAAAATCCTAAGTAAAAAATTTGAAAATAGAACCGAATAGTATATTAAAATAATTCTATAAAAAAGGTTTATCTAGTACTGCTAGAAAGAGATAATATTTGCCAATAATAAATATAAGCACATTAGTAGAGCAACAGAAAGTGTCATTTCAGTGTTACTCAAAGTGTGATCTCTAGTGTGCAAGGTAGAACTTGATAAACACTGATTTCTGGGCCTCAGCCCCAAAGATCCCAATTATACTAGTAGGGAGGGGGAGAATGTTGAAAATGTGCATGTCTAGCAAGTTCCCAGGTCATGTTGATGCTGCCAGTCAGGGACCACACCTTGAGAAGGTCTCAACTTTGGCTGCAAGTTGAAATCACTAGGGAGCTCATAAAAATACTCATGTCTGAGTTACAACACCAAATATTCTGATTTAATCATCTGGGCTGTGGTTTGGGTATTTGGAGGAGGTTGTTTGAAATCTCCCCAGGTAATCTAAATGTGCAGCCAAAGTTGAGACCCACTGCTCTAAAAGCATTAGCCAAACCAAAGGCTTTGCATGATCTTCACTACAAATGTATACTGGTAATTAAACATGTCGTTCCCTTCCCTACACAATCCATCTTAAAATACGTCATAGGCATAATCATGTTTTTTTTTTTTAATGAAGCACCTTCTCTATACAAGGTGGTTTGCATGTACTATCTCAAATGCTTGAAGGGACTCTTCAAAGTCGACTTGGCTTTTCTTACCACTGTTTAAACAACAGTGGAAACAGCATAGAATGACTAACCATTTAGGTTTTCCCTGAACTGAGGGATTTCCCAGGATGTGAGACTTTTAGTGCTTAAACTGGTAAAGATCTACATAAACCAGTACAAATTGATCACCCAAGGCTAACAACGTGCTCACAGTTATGTACTACTAAGGGGCACAGACAGGAGTGGAAAGCAAGTTTGTACTGTGTTCTGCCCACTATACAACACTACCCTGGGTAGCCCTGGAGGAGCGCACTACTCGAACTGGAGTGATGGCGAATCTCCATTGCAATGCCAGGGTTGAGTAATTGGTAATAGCACTTAGGTATAGATTTTGGATATTTTTCAGTCTAGGAAGACAAAATTCCCTGAACCAAATACATCATATCTTTGGCAGCGGTTCTGGAAGTGGGTCCTAGGACCTGTAACCATAGATCCATAAGCAAAATTGTTAAAAATGCAAATTCCCAGGCCCTACTCCAGATATACCAAATTACAAACTCTGGGGTTGGGGCCTGCAATCTCTATTTAAGAATCCCTCCAGGCCGGGCGCGGTGGCTCACGCCTGTAATCCCAGCACTTTGGGAGGCCGAGGCGGGCGGATCACGAGGTCAGGATATTGAGACCATCCTGGCCAACACGGTGAAACCGCGTCTCTACTAAAAATACAAAAAGTTAGCCGGGTGCGGTGGCGGGTACCTATAGTCCCAGCTGCTTGGGAGACTGAGGCCGGAGAATGGCATGAACCCGGGAGGCGGAGCTGGCAGTGAGCCGAGATCGCGCCACTGTGCACTCCAGCCTGGGCGACAGAGCGAGACTCCGTCTCAAAAAAACAAAAACAAAACAAAACAAAACAAAAGAATCCCTCCAGATGATTTTGACATAAAGTATAAGCATCACTGACTTAGATGGAAGGGATGAGAATTGGGATGTTCCCCAGATTCCAATGTTTATCCAGGGATGAAAAACAGAGTTTCAGACCTCGGAGCAGAGGTTATTAGGCTAGGCTGCAGATTAGAAACACCTGGAAAGTTGTTACTGTCTTGATGCCCAGGCTGCTAGTCTAATTAAACAGGAATCTCTGGAGTGGTATCAATATTTTTCACATCTCTCTGGATGATACCAATTTAGAGCCCAGATTGGGAATCTCCGCTTTCTGCCCTTTAAAGCTGTAGAATTCCACAGTGAACCTAGCAGGTGTATTTTCTCATTGCTAAATGGCACAAACTTTTCTGAATATGGGATCCTAGACTTGCAACTGGGATAAATGCTAACCTGACTACATTCGGAACTTGTCAGTTACCTAATCTCCCTGGGTTATATCTATTAAGAGTGAGTCTATGGAACTTTCTGGAAAATCAGGTAGGAATACATCCTTTAAGGCCATCAGATTCCTTTGAAAGATTTGGAATCCCTTCACAAGGAAAGAAAAATTCAATAAATGTATCATAAGATCCAAAGGGGATTTTTCCATGAAAAGACAGATTGTTAAGAGGGTATGCCCAGAGCTGCCCCTTTGCTGAGAATATTTCTGGGCTTGGATTGCTGATTTGAACACAGCCATGGGCCTCACCTCCTGGAGCCAGTCCTGCTGGACAGTGGACATTGCCTTTGTGGGCCAAAACCTCCCATTTAGATTTCCAAAAATAACGTTTAATGTTTCAAGACCAGTAAGCAGTGACAATAGGAAAAAATAACCTTTACTTTTTTTGCCCAGGGGGGAGGTCAAGAAAACTCTCGAAAAGGAGAATTGTCTGAAATGAATTCTGCATTAGGCAATGCTGTGGTAGAGCCTGGAAAGTACTGGAACTGAAACTCTTTCATTTCTTTTACTATCCAAGCTGTGAATTTCAAAAATAACAAGTCATTATAAAAGTGAAACATAAGATTCTTCACACCCACTGTTTTAATCATTTTTAAACCTTCTATAACTTGAAGTAACTAAAATAGTTTTAGTAGTTAATGCTCTCTGAATTATTAGTGCTTTCTGAACATAAAATTGCAATAATATTACATTCAAGGTACAATACTAGGTATTTTTTTGCATTTATTCATTCAACATGGACTGTGTGCTAGAGACTGTAATGATTGCTGAAGAACTGGAGATTAATTATATACTATTCCTGCTTTCAAAGAGCTTATAGTTTAATGATGTAATTGATGTATGATGTAGTGTAAGTATTGAGGAGGGGTGCACAGAAAAAGTGCTTTGTAGCTGGGTATGGTGGCATGTGGCTGTAATCCCAGCTACTCAGGAGACTGAGGCAGGATAATTGCTTGAGACTCTGTCTTAATAAAAAAGAAAAAAGAAAAGAAAAGGTGCTTTGTCCAGTTTGGCAGGGGCAAGAACCAAGAGAAATTTATTGGAAGAGGTGATACTTTATCTGAATCATAATTATTAGTAGCAGTCAGTCAGAAAAAGAGTAATTTAAATACATCTATTTATCTTCATAACAACTCCAAGAAATAGGGGTTATTAGTCACATTTCACGTACCCTTTAAAGTAAAATGCCCAGGCATGGAGCAAATGTCATGGAGCAAATTTTGTAGGAGGACACCCATCCTAGCTAGCCAAATAAGGATTAGTTATCTATCTATCTGTCTTGGACTGAATTGTCCTCCCCTGACCCAAAAATTTATCAATTTGTATGGTGAAGTCCTAACCCTCAATGTGACTGAAGGTAAGGTCTTTAAGGAATTAATTAAGATTAAATTAAATCATAAAGGTGGAGCCCTAACCCAATAGGACTGGTAGCTTTGTAAGAAGAGGAAGAAATAACCAGAGATCTCTCTCTCTTCACATGCAGAGAGGACAAGCCGGCAAGTCATGTGGGGACACAGAGGTGAAATGGTTATCGACAAGCCAGAAACAGTGGCCTCACCAGAAGCCAGCCTTGAGGTTAACTTGATCTTGGACTTTCATCCTCCAAAATTGTGAAAAAAAAAAAAAAAAAAAAAAGTTGTTATTTAAGCCACTTAGTCTGGTATTTTGTTATAGTAGCCCAGCCCAAATAGATTAATATACTGTCTATAGGTATAATACGGCTTAAAGAAGTTTTAAAAAGTATAATTAAAAATATATTGTTTATGCATAATAACCTAATACTAATGAATTATACTTTAATATGTATATGATGAGATAGCAGTGATCCGTAAGGATAAGGAATGTAGGAATGTGTGTTCCTGGTTTCTGATTCTGGGATCTACTTTCTCTCCACAGAAGGACTTTCCTTGTTTTCATCAGCATGCTCAAAGGTGGACCTGGCACCAGATAGAAATAATCTCTTAGTTGATGTTCTCGACATTAACTAAATTGATCATTATATATGGCCAATTAATTTGAACATATTAGTTTAAATGCTAGAGATGGAGCATCTGAGAGTGTTGGAGAAACCATGGGTACATGTGGGAAAGCCACACAAGATTTGAGAGTGACAGCACTTTAACTACCAGCTGAGTGCCGAGCCCTTGCATAGGGGACCTGCGGATCATTGTATTTTCACATCAGCTTCACATCCAGCCTGGAAACATACCTGATCCAAACGGAATATTCCAATGTAACAAGTAAAGAAACTGATAAGGCCGGACGCGGTGGCTCAAGCCTGTAATCCCAGCACTTTGGGAGAAGGAGACAGGCAGATCACGAGGTCAGGAGATCGAGACCATCCTGGCTAACACGGTGAAACCCCGTCTCTACTAAAAAATACAAAAAAATTGCCGGGCAAGGTGGCGGGCGCTTGTAGTCCCAGCTACTCGGGAGGCTGAGGCAGGAGAAGGGCGTAAACCCAGGAGGCAGAGCTTGCAGTAAGCTGAGATCCGACCACTGCGCTCCAACCTGGGCGACAGAGCGAGACTCCGTCTCAAAAAAAAAAAAAAAAAAAAAAAAAAAAAAAAAAAAAAAAAAAAAAAAAAAAAGAAAAAGAAACTGATAAAAGACTTTTGTACTTTCATGGATTTTAACCTCACAGCTCTGATGAGGGTAGAGTGAATATATTTGTGCTGGGGCAGTGAAAAATATCTCTTGATATTTTTGGAAGCTGAGGTCTCCCGAAGTTGACCATCTCCTTACAAAAATGTCTTTGGAAACGTCACTTAAGCTTTCTTAGCCTCACTTTCTTTAGGTAAAGGGTTATTTTTGTCTATTTCAAAGCATTATTGTAAGGATCACAGAAATAATAAGAGAAATTAGAAGATACTTTTAAAATGTTAATTTCTCTCTCATCCTTCCCATAATAGATTGTGATCATAAGCCCCTCAGGTTTAATCTTTCTAATGCTTTCATAAGTTTATTCTAACCTAAAATATGCATTCTTCCTTATTAATGAGATTTGTAGTTGGCCTTTGAATAAGCTGAATGTTGTGTAGCAAATGGGCCAGGTGGTAATCAAGCTTTCAGCCTTATTATTGAAATCAGTGAAATATTGACTTATTTGTAAAATCATCAATAACTTTCAGAAGTGAGATGCTTTTCTCAGATGCTCAAATTTGAATTTGGCATTGAAACAAAATGTAAAGCTTTTAAAGCAAAATAAGTTTTTATAAAATGTTGCCTACCACACCTCTTCCCAGAATGATGCAGAAGACCATATTGTATAATAGAAAAATGAAAAAAAAAAAGCCTGAAATGATTGTTGGCCTTACTCAGAATTCTAAATATGTAGTTTCAGTTACTCTAATAATTCAGAATTTCAAAGGTCCATTTTATTTCAAAGAAAACCTCTTAGCCTAATTTGGGGTGGGTGGAGAGGGCTGCTCTCTCTGGCCAGAAGTCTCCAAGTATGATTTATTCTAGCAGCATTTCTATGAGATGTTTTTCCCTTCTTCCAAATTTTGTGGAAATGCCAAGACTCTTTCTTTTAAAACTCAATACAATTTGGCTCAGAAACGCAAGGCACGGGGAATAGGATACTAGTTATTTAACTCTACACGGCTTCTCTCACCCCTGACTAACCTCTTATTTAAAAGATTTAAAATAATTTTCCATATAGAAAATGTTTTACCTTTTGATTTTTTTGGATATTCCTTAGAAACCACCTCTAAAGTACTGAAATGTAATATAGTGTGCACAGGTGAAAACTACTTACTCTTTGAAAACAGCATTTCTTTTGGCTCAGCCAAAAATACAAAAATGTTTTCACTTACTTCCCACTAAAGAGCAAAGCTATTTTGTGAAGTAAGTTTCACCTTTGAGGAATAACCTTTAGCTGTGAGAAGTCACCAACTGTAAGTTAATATTTGTGCACAGCCCTGGCTCTGCATCATAAAACCTTGCTAAACACATCTGCCATGTAATATTTGTGGTGTAGCCAGGGGCATAGTGCTATGGAAAGAGCTTCAATTTTGATCTCCTTGGAATAACTGTGAGTCTTGGAAATATCATGCAAGCTCTCTCAGTTTCAGTTTTCATATCTTAGAAATGAGACTCCTCTCCCCACTTTACTTGGACTCTATGATGACAAAATAACGAGTCAGGCAAAAGGCAAGTTCTCCACCAGTGCCAAGGGCTCTCTCCCTCATCTGCCTGCCTTATTTTCTAAATCTAGGTCCAGCCCATGATCTTACCTTAGCATTTGTGGCAATGCTGTCCTTCAACGATGTCCATGTCTCAGTCCCCTAAACCTGTCCCCCAAATATACCTGAGTATATTATCTTACATGGCCAAAGAGACATTGCAGGGGTGATTAAGAATCTTGAGATGGAAGATTTCGCTGGATTACCACAGTGGGTCCAACATAATCTCAAGGGTCCTTATAAGTGGAAGAAGGAGGTTACACAGCAGCGCCTGGAGATGCTGTTCTGTTGGCTTTGAAGATGAAGCAAGGGGTCTCAAGCCAAGGAATATAGGAGACCTCTAGATGCTGGAATAGGCAACAAAATCAATTCTCCCTTAAAACCTCTAGAAGAAATGCAGCACTACTGACATCATGGTGTTAGCCCTGTGAGATCCATTTCAGGCTTGTGACCTCCAGAACAGTAAAATAATCAAGTTATGTTGCTTTAAGCCATGAAGTTTGCGTTAATTTGTTGGAACAGAAACAGGAAATGAAGACAGCACCTCTGCAGGGCCAAATGCTTTGAGTAGCTATGGAAGGTGTAAGCATTGGCTGTCTATCTCCTTAGATAGGTAAGATGAAGTTGATGGAACAATAAATGTAATGGACAGTTTCTCTTTTACAGGCAAGAAAGCTGAGTTTTCCAGAACAGAGCACATAGTTTGATGTAGACAAAATATGTAGGCACCTTTTATTTTTTGGCAATTTCGTTAAAATGTCCATTTTGTTTTTTTCAGATTTGAGCAAATGTGACTTCTTTCTGAAAATATGATCCTACAGATAGCAATAGAGTCTGCCTTTCAGAAGTCCAGAGACACCCTCTATTTCTGCCCCAAGAAGGCAAATCTTGAGGCAGAAATAGAGGGTGTCTCTGGACTCTGAGAGATGGGTACTATTGCTATTAAAAAAAAAAGTTTAACCTTTTACAACACATTCTGACTAAACCCGACGTAAATCCATAAAACATGATCTTTGTAATTTTGTATCTCTCCGGGGAAGTGTTCAATCCAAGGCAAATTCAAGTGAAACTCTCTGGATTTGACACTTCAGCCCTGAACTATGGCTATTTCAAGAGGTTTCATGATTCTGAAGTATAGCAAAATCTGACTGTGTTCCCGTTGAGGGGCAGTTAGACACACACACACACACACAGACACACACACACACACAAGCACACACTGAGAGAAGTGGGTGGAGAGAGAAAATTACCCACCTGGGACTAAAGGAGAGAAAAATCCTTTGCTATTTTGTTGTAGGTATTTCCTCAGAACTAACCAGCGCAAGCATCCAAAGATAAGCATGTTTAGACATCTTATCACTTGGTCTTGAAACATTTTTTATGAAATGCTACAGAAAGTGTTAGCATATCCAATTAGTGATGCTATGGTAGAGTTGGAAAAGTGTCATTTGCCTGGGTGGTCCCAAAACTTTTGCTGGCCTTTTAGCTAATGATATTTATTTTAATAACAGCTCAGAGACCAAGAGGCCTCTCCTTTTCCCTCTTCATGAACAAATTGTGAAGAATTCCCCTATTTCTTATTCACATCTCTGGCATATGTGTGTGGTGGCTGCAGAAGAGTATTTCCTGCTGAGGGTGGATCTGAAACACCGAGAAGCTGCCTGCAGCTCTCTGAAGCAACCTCATGCAGGAGAACAATCAGACTATTTCTGTCTGGCTTTTAGGGCCACAAGAAAAGAAGTAGAAAGAAACAGATGATGACTCACTGAGAGGCAGACTTCTCTAATATGAAGAGTACTCTGATTTTTTTTTGGTAATCTAGCTGGAGCTAAGAATTCTGTGGTCCTGTTTTGGTGCCCTTATCAATGCATGTAAACTGCCATAGGTGTAGGGTTAGAAGATGGCTTCACAAGTCACACATTTGGTAAACGCACTATAAATGCAATTGAAGTAGTTTTAAGTTTCTGGAGGCTGGGGGTATTCAGACATAGGTCTGAAGACTCCTTGTCAATGATGTTCTAGAAAAAACTAGAAATACTGAGGGGTGTATGGACTGAATCGTCTATTCAACTTGTCATCGAATATTCATTAATTCTACATGTAATGCTCTGTGTTAAATATTGTACTGGTTTAAAGATCTACCTTAAATGTTCATAATTGCATTATTCAATTAACTTTGGTATGGATGGCAAAGGAGAATGATCAAATAGAAGTAGGAGTCAGTCACATCTTTCATGATGCTGAAAATAAAGTCTCATGAAATAGTAGATAACAAGAACAACAGTAATAATTGCCATATGGCCCAGGCATGTATGTGCATCATATGAGTTAATCTTTCCACAGAACTTTGCAGTAAATATAATAACTGTTATTCTTCATATAGAAAGAAAATTGAGGCTCAGAGACATCGGATAAATGCCCCAAGATCCAGTGCTAGTATCATCTGGGGCAAGTATTCCACCCAACATATAGGTACCAAGTTAGCATGTGGCCTTTTGGCTAGAGACTTGCAGAATGATGGAAATGGAAATATAGCAATTACCCACAGCATATTTATTTGAAAGCAAATGAAGTTTCCTCCCAAAATAAATTAGCAGCAAGGTATTCATTTTATAAATAGAGATTGCAAAGTCTCATCTGGGATAAGCTTAGTGATAAGTCAGTTGGCACTGGAGGCTTGCGAGACATTACTACGGCAAATTGGTTCAAGCACAAAAAGTGTTCTTAACACTGCCTTTTTGTTGGTGACTTAAGAAGCAGCTAGAGTTAAATGTATGTATGACATTTCAGTATATTAGGAATTTTTGGAAGCAACAGGGAAGTATACTTCGGGTACAATCTCCCAGCACTAGGCCAAGCACTTTCATGTACATCCACTGATTTAATTGCCTCAGTGGTTTCAGAGGGTTGATGTTACTAACCCCATTTTTGCAGAAGGAACATTAAAATTCAATATTTTGTTCTAGACCACAGGGATTATTAGACCTTCTGAAACTGGCTGTTTGATTGCAGGCTTGCAGTTTATGCCTAGCTATGCATTTATAAAATACGGTAACTCAAACTGCTTTTCTGGGTTATACTGTGATTCTAACCCCTCTTTTGTAATAGTGTAAATTTTATGGAAAGAGATGGTCTAAATTCCAAATAAGAAATGTTGAGGGATGAAGACTTCTGGTATATGGTTAGAACCAACTTTGTTTTTGAACAAAGAGATTCAAACACCAATCCAATAAAGAGGAATATCACCATTCATCACCCTATACTAAACCATTTGTCATGGCATCTATGGAGGGAGCCCTGGGAACCACTGAGTAGTAATGGTATGTAGACCATCAGGCTGAGCTTTGTATACCAGGATATGGGAGCCCTTACCCTCACATCTGTGTTCCATCCCTACAGACTCTATCTCAGGCCTGGGTAGGGAAGGAATCTGCAGGCAATAAAGAAATAAAAGACCTAGATTAGCTCTGGTTCCATGCCATACTCTTCTCCAGGGGTGGTATTGAGTAGCAACTCCTGGGCCACACATGCAGGAGAGAAACTGATGTGAAGATGTGACTCTTTTGGCTGTGGCTGCCTAAGCAAAGCAAACCTGTTTGGTATGTGACATGCTTTCCACATTCCATTTTCTTCTAATGTTTGAGCTCTGCTGGAAGAATAGGATTTGGGTTCTCACTGTAGTGTCTGCTTCCTCAGAAAGCCTGAGAAGCTACAGTTCCCCAGTGAGGCTACACATGGAAAAGAGATTAGGCTGGGCACAGCTTTAGGGCAAGGCCACATCAGGACTCTGGCCTTGACTGTAAATGTCTCTGCACTCATTTCTCTGCCTTTGGCTTCCATAGTCAGTCCTCACTCCCCAAGCACCCCTATCCAGAAGCAATATTTTAAAACAGCAAAATCAATGAGCTTCAAAACCTCATGGAGAGCAAAAGAAAAACAGGGCTCAAAAATCTAAGGAGACCAGACATTTGAGAAAAAAAAAAGAAAATTCAAAGCACAAGGCCAGCTCAATCTCATTTGTAATGGGTCACAGTTTATTAGGAAGCCAATATGAAACCACAGGCAGGGACTAGCCCTGTCCTACTTTAAATGGACTTTCCATTTCCTTTGTAATGGTCAAAATGCAACTTGGTTAAAACGGACTTGTTTGTGAAATTTCTCCTTTCACAATTAAAAAAAGCAGTAAAGTATTTTATACATTTTTGTTTAAGTATTCAACCTTAAATATTTGTTTCTTTTGCTTTACTTTATCAGTATTAAATACATTTATTGTTTTAAATTTATTGCTGTTACTTCATCAGTAATATTAGTAGTATTAATAATAGTGCTAGTAGTGGTAGGTGTATGTTCTAGCTTTGGGCCCAAATCCCTATCTGATTTCTTATTTTATATATATATATACACACACACACACACACACATATACACACACATATATACATACACACACACACACACATATATTCTAGCCCAGCTCACTGTGATATATTTGGGAGATAAAGAATCTGCTGATTCAGAGTCACCTATCTCAGCCTCCTTACCCTTAGGTCCTACCTTAATTCCATTAAAAAATAAATAAAAAACTAATACGTACACATGGAAAATAAATAAAATAATATAACATAATATAGGGCAAAAAGCAAAAGTTTCTGTCATTCTCTCAATTTTTATTCCACTTAGGTAACTATTTTTATCATTTTCTCACATATTATTACATATTAAGTACCTATCCACTCTAGCATATGTAGACAAATGTTTTTCATTATGATCATTCGGATAATTTATTCTCATACACACACACACACACACACACACACACACACAGAGGTTATTTTGCATCTTGCCTTTTCTCTCTTCTGAACACTGTATTTTGAAGAACTTTATCAATCCATACGCATGTTTTATTTTAAAAATATCTTCCTAGTATTTAATTACAAAGATGTACCTTAACTTATTTAACCAGTACACTATTGATGGAAACGTAGGTAGTTTCATTTTTAAAAAAATAAATTAGAAATTATGGGACCATAAAAATATATCTTTACTATTATTATTTTGCTTGTGCAAATAAATGTATAGAATAGCTTCTGTTTTTCTTTAAAAAAGCAGGCTATGCGCGATCCTTGCTTCCCAGATGGAAGACTGTCTAGATCCTTCTTAATGTAGCGGACAAGGAGAGTAGCAACAGAAATATGTACATTCATTGAAGAGGAAAACGCCAAGAAAGCAACTGATTCTAAAAGAGGAGTCAAGGACTACACACAGAAAGGAGCAGGAGAAAAAGGCCCAGGGAAGATTTGCTTCTGTTCAGTTCTATTCATAATACCTTCAAGTCCCCCATGGCCGCCCAGCCCTGGGTACCTCACTGCCTCAGGCTCCTGGAGAGCTCCTCTATCTTCCCAGGGGCGGATAGAAGAGGCTTGAGTAGGGGAAGCCTTGAGCTCCCCCTAGAGGCTGGAGAGCATAAGCCAGGCCAGAAAATACACATCACAGCAAATTAAAGGACATGTTTCAAGGAAAAATACGCCAGTATAGAACAGCTGGTCACATGCATGCCTCTTCCTCTGGTGTCTTAATTCATGTGCATACATTTTCCATAACTGCATTGATGGCTTGGCTTCAATTTTATATTCAGCTTCCCCCACCCCCTTAATATTACACAGTAAATGTTTTTCCATGTGGCTGTATAATCTTTCTAATTACCATTTTAATGACTTTATAATACTCCTTCCAGTTCACATATTGTAATTTATTTAACCACTCCCTATTGGTGGACATTTTAGGTTGTTTCCAGACTTCTAATAATACAGAAAATGGTTCATATAGTATCTGCTGTTTTCCCCTTTTTAAATGAGTTTCTTAGATTAAATAGTGAGTCACAGGGTAGGGATGATATTATAGCTCTTAGTACTCTTTGATCTTCTGATTCCATAAGCAGGAATGCTTCTGATAAGGTATCAAGATACTAAAGGATGTCTGTTTATTGTTATTATTGTTGTTGTTATTCTTGTTATTATTTTACTTCTGCAAATGTCATAATGTAACCTACATTATGCCTTAAGTACATTTAAGTACATTATACATGAGCCTTTCACATTCTACTAATTCTTCTCTACTTTCCACACAGCCAAACTCATACATTTAGCCATTGGTTGATCATTTTTTCATTTAATATCTTTTGAGAACCTAATATTTACCAGAAATTTGCTCTAGAATCTTGTTTCCTTGGTAACATTGCAATTCCTATAGAAAACAGGAACAAAGGATAAGAATGCATCATATTAGTGAACTCCTTTTGTAAAACTCAAAAAAAATTACTTTGCAAAATTCTAGTTATCAAACTTAAGGAAAATGTGGGTTGGAGAAAATTTGCTATTATGCCCCAGCTCTGTGCAATACATAAAGGCTGAATAAAAAGAGAACTGAGGCTGGGCGTGGTGGCTCATGCCTGTAATCCCAACACTTTGGGAGGCTAAGGTGGGCGGATCACCTGAGGACAGGAGTTAGAGATCAGCCTGGCCAACATGGTGAAACCCCGTCTCTACTAAAAATACAAACATTTAGTTTGGCATGGTGGCACAAAAAAAATTAGTTTGGCATGGTAGCGTGCACCTGTAGTCTAGCTACTCGGGAGGCTGAGGCAGGAGAATTGCTTGAACCTGGCAGATGGAGTGAGCTGAGATCACACCACTGCACTCCAGCCTGGGTGACAGAGTGAGACACTGTAGCTAAATAAATAAATAAATAAATAAATAAATAACAACTGAGAAAGAGTGTAGAGCTGGTTAAAGCAAAGCACTGTTGGATGGGTAGGAATCTACCTGCAGATAAGGGATAACAATGGGGTCCTAGAATCAGACCGTTTGTATTGAAATCCTAGCTCTGCCCCTTAAAAACTGTGAGGTCTTAGTAATTTATCTTTTCTCTCGCCCTCCCTCTTTGTTTTCTTACCGTTTCTCTTAGGTTTGTATTCAACTTTTAAAACTCAAAGAAAATATCACTTATAAATTTACATTCCTCAACTTCTTCAGGAAAAATAAAACTCCCCCTACCCAGTGTTCTCAATCCATTCATTGATATATCTCTATTATAGCCCTTATCACATGATCACTGGAATGCAGTCTTTGGGGGGAAGAGGTCATGTCTTCCTCCTCTTGGTGTCTCCAGCATTTAGCATAGTACCTGCCACATGTTAAGTACTTAGTAATGTTTGTTGAATTTAATGACCTGAATTGAATGTTTAGGTAATTATAGAACATAAACAGGAAGAAATATTATGTAGCAATTAAAAGGATAATTAGGAAGACTGAGTAGCTCGGTGGGAATATGTTTATGATATGTTTAGTATTAACATGCAAAATGATACCTGCATTATAATTCTCACTCTCAGAAACTTCTCAGGCTAGATACTAAGGAGACAAAGAAAAATGTGAAAAAATTTATCTCAAAGAAGCTCCTGCTATGCTGAGGGAGGCAGGTGTACGTAAAAATGATCACGGGGTAGGGCCAATGACAGCAGTGTGCATGAAGTACTGACAAGGGAGGGAGCTGAATTTGTCTGGGGAAGTTTGGTGAGATTGACAGGACATTCACCATAGGCTTTGGAGACTACATAGTTGTTAACAGACAAGAAATCAGAGTAGGATTTTCCTTAAAATGGGAAAAATACAAGAGAATAAAAGTGCATTACATTTAAGAGGAATAATTAGACATTTCTGTAGGGGTTGGTAAGAGATGAATGAGAGCATAATGTTGAGTCATGCTGCAGGTGACTTGCTAAGGTGTTTGATCTTCAACATGTAGACAGAAAGGAGTACTCAAAGGTTTAGAAGCAGTGGAGGAGTGGCACAATGATTACATTTGTTTTTATGACAACAAACTTGGCCAAACAAAAAGGATGGGCCAGGGTGATAAATAGCAGGACAAGAACACCAGAGAGGAGGCTACAGCTACCAGCTTCAAGTGAGATATAAATCGACTTAATAGGGAAGCTGGAGCTGGAGCTGGTGGGTTGGACTTGACATACCTTCAAAGGAATATTAGATAAGACTTAGTGACTTATGTGATGATAGGAGGTGAGTTGAAGAAGAAGTCTAGAGTGATGCATAGGGAAAGACAATGATTTGGAAAAAAGTGTAAAAGGAGCAGATCTCTGGGAAGAGAGATTGTGGAAATGAGGGAGTGGGCAGATGTTGAATTTAGTTTTGGAAATGTTGAGTGCGTGGTGCTAGTGGGCTTTGCATCCACAGAAGCCTGATATACAGTCAAACAAATTATTCTAGATTCTTAGGAAAATAACTCTGGCAAGAGATGTCCATAAACTGGGGCTAAAAAATAATCCCACATCTTCAATATCTATGTAAAACAGGATGTGTGTTATAAATGAAAGTATTCTGGATGTCTGACTGCAAGTCTAGGCTCTCCTTCAGCAGATGTGAGCAAATTACTTAACCTTGTTAAGCCTCAAATTCCTCATCTGCAAATTGGGATAATAAATCTTGTCTCAGAGGGCTGTGTGAAAATGGGATGACATAAAGCAAGAAAACATCTGCAGGAGGACCCAATACGTGTCACTTCCATCCCCACTTGCACTTTGCCCTTTTTCTCCCACAGATGATCTCAGAACAAGAGTAAAAGTCTTGAAACAGAAACCAACACAGTTGTCTTTAAAACAAGCATCAAATAGATCTCTGTCTGATGATGACTGATTTTTCTAGTGCTGATCTACTTCCTAATGTCAGATGTTAGTAAGGTTCAGGGACCAGGTCTTCTCTTGAGTAGTACCTACACTATTTTCCAGCTTAAGATTTCTCTGAGATGAAATACAGAGATTCTCAAAATGACCACCATCGAGGTATAATCCGTATCAACATTCCTATATGGTGGCTTTATTTCTCCCTCTTCTCTGCTGAGAGTAAGACCTTGGGTTTCTCTTGCTGATTTGAAATGAATCATCTCTATGTATTTTCATACAATATGATAATACTAATAAAATGATCACAACTTTCATTTTGAGAGCTTGCTTTATGTTAGTATTTTAGGTGCACCAGTTCTTTTAAGCTATGCAAAAAACCTTCATGATTTTGTTTTACTCATTATGAATGATGTGGCTGAGGTCTAGAAAGGTGAAATGACTTGTCCACAATTGCACAGAAAGTGAGTGAAGAACCTAGGCTTTGGAAAGAAACCATGGGAATCCACTGTGTAACCACTCCCTCTCAACTGAGATGGTATTTTCTGTCACTCGGAGGGAAAAGGAGTGATAAGAGATGCAAGAAGTAAGGAAGTGTTGTATGTATATGTGTTTTAATTGCTGTTCCTCATGAATCATAAGTCACTCTTGTTTCTCTATCAAGGAAGGCACAAGGACAAGCAAACAGAATGGCATTTATCTATGATTAAAAAATTATGACCATTTATATGCAAATGAAGTTTGGACCTATGCTTCTGGAAGACTGAAGGGGATTATGCACAGTCATAAATTTGGGGTTTTTCTTCTTTTCCACACACTCCTAGGGCAAGTGTTAAGGTTCAGCAGTGTTCTCCAGGGAGACTGGGAACACAATTGATGATCTTGGTTTGTTTCACAAGATACAGTCACAATTAGTAGCTATTCTCATGCCCCTTCATACATTTGCTGGAGAACCTTTGCCATTCTTCCTGCTCAAATGCTCTCTGCTCTGTGAAGCCTTTTACAAGAATACTTTGGTTTCAGCAGAATGAGTTGCATTTTTTTCCAGGGCTCTGTAATGGCACAAATCAGGTTCACTAATTCATTAATAGACTTATTCATTCAACACAAACCCATTGAACACCTTATTGTACCAGATACTGTCCTAGATACTGAAGATAAAGTTCACATCTGAGTCTAGAGCAAACCAGAGAGATAAGGTCACTGTTCTTCCATGAAGCTTAATTGACTGAAGGAGACAAACAAGTATGCAAAAACAATACATATAACAGAATTACAGGAAATTATTTGTGCAGTAAAGAAATAAAAGCAGGCTGGTGGGTGGTCAGGGAAACTCTTCTGAAGAGGGTTTTATGAATAATAGCCTGAATGAAGCTAGAGAACAAGCCCTGGAAAGATCTAGGATCAGAGACTGAGGCAGTGGAATTGTAATCTCTGCCAATATGCACGCTACATGAGGGCAGAAATTTGGTCGGTAATAATGGAAATGGTGATGACCATAATGATCTTCAGTATTACTCTTGAGCATCTATCAGGATTTAGCTACCTTGTGGGTAATTTGTACTCATTTATTCTTTACAATAGCCCATGGGAGGTGGGTATTGCTGTATATGATTTGCAGATGAAGCAAACCCTTAGAAAAATAAGGTGACTTGCTCACAGTCACACAAGCAGTAAGGGGAAGTAGCTGAAACTCAAACTCCAACCTGTTTCCAAAGCCTATAACCTTCAATGGCCCCTTGTTTTTATATTCCCAGAACCTAACCCTGGGGTCTGGCACTGTAGACACATAGCAATATGAACTTTGGGTGAATGGGTGATTTCATTATCCTCAATGCCCCATAAATGCCATCTCATATGACTACTTAAATTTCGGGCAGGCCTGAGGCTGTGGTGCATTTAGACATTTGACAAGTATTGCACCTGTGAGAGGATGATGGGATAAAGCCTCAGGCCCTCAAAGGTAAGTAACTTTAATGTTGAAAGTCAAATATGGATATAAAATGAAGCATGATGACTCTGTCTCTACTTCCTCTATTGTATGTACATCTCTTTAGAAAGAGGAGAATTTTTTTGTTCCAAATTATGCTTCTGGAAGACTGAAGGGGATTATGCACAGTCATAAATTTGGGGTTTTTCTTCTTTTCCACACACTCCTAGGGCAAGTGTTAAGGTTCAGCAGTGTTCTCCAGGGAGACTGGGAACACAATTGATGATCTTGGTTTGTTTCACAAGATACAGTCACAATTAGTAGCTATTCTCATGCCCCTTCATACATACACACACATACACACACACACACACACACACACACGTCAGAGACACAGTCCTATTCCCACAAACACGAAAGATAAGTAACAAATAGACACAGTTGTACACAAAGATGCACATGGTCATGAAGGATGCAGAAACCCAGGCACACAAACATGAAGCTGACTTTATCACCACCAGTTTGGCTCTAAGTTCCAGGGTCAGTTCACAGCAGCTGGGAGAAATTTCTATGTCTTTATTTTTGTTGCTTCAGCAACAGCCAAGTTCTCCAAAGTTCTTTTCTCTTGGGGCCACCCAACCTCCAACTACTTCTTCCCCTTTCTCAACTTCTTTCAGAGGGGATGATTTTCTGAGCCCCTTCGGATTTCCCCCGTGGAGTCAGGTGGCACAGCTTTCCTGAAATCCCTGCTCCTGTCTTAGGGCCTTGACATTGAGTGGTCCCATGCCTGGGATGCAGACCCTACACCCTGCAGCTCCCTCATCATTTTCCAGTCTTTACTCAAATGGCCCCTTCTAAATGAGGTCTGATTTACCCAGTTATTACTACAACCTAATGATGATGGTGGCAATGATATAACTATTACTATTGGGCATCTATCAAGGTCTAGGTAGAATTTTAGGTGACTTGCACTCACTTATTCTGCACAATAGCCTTGCGAGGTAGGTATTGTTGTGTTTGACTTACAAGTGAAGCAAAACCTTCAGGCAAATAAAAGGACTTGTTCAAGGTCACTCCTGCTGCCCTTTCCGCTACCTTGCTTGACTTTTCCCTTCACTTTATAGCAATTGCCATTTTCTAACAAACTAAATAATTTACATACTATGCTTTATTGAATGTTGTCTTTCTTTCATCCTCCCCTACATGCACATGGTGAAAATATTTCTCTGTTTTGTTCCCAAGCACCAAGCACAATGTCTGGCATGTAGAAGAAATCAATAAATATGTTATGAATGAATGATTGAATGAATAATTACTGAGCTCCTAATATTGACCAGGCCTTGTATTGTCATTTCACCTACCCTTTGCTCTGTGAAATAAAGATCATCGTCACCGGTTTGCAGATGTAAAAACAATTAGTCCTAGAAAGGAAAAGCAACTTGCTTAAAGTCACAGAGCTAGTCTGAAATGAGATTTAAAAAATATATACTACTGGGTGGGGCACAGTGGCTCACACCTGTAATCCCAGCACTATGGGAGGCCAAGGCAGGCAGATGACCTGAGGTCAGGAGTTCAAGACCATCCTGGTCAACATGGTGAAACCCCGTCTCTACTAAAAATACAAAAAATTAGCTGGGTGTGGTGGTGGGCGCCTGTAATTCCAGCTACTCAGAAGGCTGAGGCAGGAGAACTGCTTGGACCTGGGAGTGGAGGTCCCAGTGAGCCGAGATTGCGCCATTGCACCTCCAGCCTGGGCAACTCCATCTCAAAAAAAAAGAAAAAAAGAAAAAATATATATATATATAAACTGCTGACTCCAAAGTGCTACACAACATCTGTTCTTACCACCCAAGGACACTGTCATCAGCTCAGTGACACTGAGATCCTTTAAGAGATCCTAGAGGAAGGTGTCATTCCTTGCTGGGCTCATGTCCTCAGGATTATGACGTTGGTTTGATGATGAGGAATTTTCCTTCTTCCTATTCTTGTCTCTCGTAGCCAACTTCTGGATCTGACCATTAGAACAGCAATCCACAGACTTCTCTAGAACTGTTTCTTGGATGTTTCTTGCGATTTCTGGAAACCTTGGGATCTCTGTGCTCTCGGTTGGCTGGGCACATGCCAAGGCCACCTGAGAGAAGGACTTCTGGACCAGAAGATTCTGAAAGTCAGAGACTGCATGCAGAATTTCCTCCTTTCACTGGAGCTTCTCCCTTCTGGACAATCCTATGAGTCTCTGTGGCCACAGCTGGAGCTATCTCAGCCAGAAGCTGCCTTTAACTCAGCCTCATCAGTTATGAAAGCACCAGCATTCAGAGCCCCTCACACAGGCTGGAGCCCTGCAAAGAGACTGGTGTGGAGGGAGACAGAGATTGAGGAAGAGAAGGAGTGGCAGAAGGAATACTTGACACTATAATGATGAGTTCTTGATTTTTTTTTCCTTCTTTGCCTGCACCCATGTCCCTTCCTTGCCTCATCCTCTTTCCTCCAAGTTAGAAATCTGGAAGTCATCATCAACTCCCTCTCATCTTCAGCTCCATACCAAAGCAATCACTGATCCCCCTCTTTTCTTTCTCACATTTCTTCACCCATCTCATCTGCAACATAACTGCCGTCCTCTTGGTCCTGACCCAAAACATCTTTATCCTGGAACTCAACAGTTCCTTCCTAATTGTTCTCCTGGCTTCCAGATGTGTCCCTGTGCAATCACAAGTGAAGCATTCTTACCAGGTTCTTCTGCTACTGAAACTGTCAGTGGTTCTTTACTGTCCCAAGAATCACATCATTTTCTTTGGGTTAAAAGGCCCTGTGTGATCAAGCTTGCAGCGACATCTCTAATTTCATCTCTCTCATGCCTTAGGCAGACTGATTTCTGGGGATTCCCATCATGTGCCCAGCCTGTTCTGTCATTCCCTGATATTTCTGCTTCATCTGAAATACTAATCCTCTATTTCTGCTTGGCTGACACTCAGCATTGAATACTCAAGTCAGGGGTCAATTCTTCTATTGAAACATCCAGACATCTGCTGCCACTGTCCCCTCCACCGATACCTAAATGGTTACTCCTTTATGGCCTAATTCAGATATCGTCCTTTATACCTTATACACAGCTCCAGTGTCACCCTCACTGGACCATATGACCCATTGAATCAGCAGCTCCATTTATGCTGGGAGCTCTAGGGCAAGAGCTGTGCTGGTCTTGTCTTAGCTTGGCCAGGTCTTGCCTCAGGACATGGAGCGAGGGCTGGGTTCTTTCTTGCAGTGCTTGTTGTTCTAGAGGCTAGCAAGACTGATAAGAAGGGCTCATGAAATAGCAGGCTAGGCCAGGTGTGGTGGCTCATGCTTGTAATTACAGCACTTTGGGAGGCCAAGGCAGGCAGATCCCGAGGTCAAGAGATTGAGACCATCCTGGCCAACATGGTGAAACCTCGTCTCTACTAAAACTGCAAAAATTAGCTGGGGGTGGTGGCACCCACCTGTGGTCCCAGCTACTCAGGAGGCTGAGGCAGGAGAATGGCTTGAATCTAGGAGGCGGAGGTTGCAGTGAGCTGAGATCACACCACTGCACTCCAGCCTGGTGACAGAGCGAGATTCCGTCTCAAAAAATGACTAAATAACTAAATAAATAAATAGCAGAGTAAATCATTTTAATAAAACTCAAATTCTTGGGGGAAAGGATTAAGGTAGGGGCTAATGCATAGAACGGAAAGATTTCTCTTTTCAGTGTACCCTATCAGCTGACAGGTCAAGAGGTTTCCTTGATAAAAATTATTTGAGTAAATCACTGACCTGCGTTTTCTGAGAAAAGGGAAACCTCTCCTTTCTCTAGTCCACATGTAGTAGAACTATGACACAATCTTGCTGGAATTACTTGTCTCCAGTTAGTTGTTCAGGTATAGAAAGAGGGGGAGGCTGAGATGTCTGGGTGCCACTCCAACACGTGTGCAGCAAGTCTTCAACAGCACCCTCTCTTTTAGGGGTCCACTTCATTTGCATTACATTTGCATGTGGCCCTTCAAATACCCAAGGTCCAACCTCCCCATGTTTGTCCCCCGGAGTTCATCTCTTTCTTCCTTTTCCCTTGCCAAAGGCATCTGGCGGGTTGGTACTCCTTTCCAAGAAACCAAGATATAGGAGAAGGAGGTTCTCTTAAATGCTAGAAATTTGGGGTGGCACTGCTGGGGAACAGGGGCTTGCTAACACTTGGTGGTGGTTTTCTGGAGTTGACTTTCTTTAATATGGGTACATCCCATGAGCTCAGTGAGTTCAGCATCCCTCCCAGCAGGGCTGGGGTGATATTTTCCCATTTCCTTCCCTCACACATATAAAATAGTAGATTCTGAGTGGGAAGAAGGCAGGTACCTCATGACTTTGTTCCAGCTGGGAATGCAGACTCTAACTTAAAAGTGTCTTCATTGCTGGGGAATGAGCCAGGGAAGGAGATTCATTCAGCATGTGTCTGGAGGTCACTAGGTCCTTTCCTGGAGTATTCTGTCCTGATTTTAGGGTAGCAGAAGGGAAACTGCTGAGGGAGAGTCTCAGACCTCACTCTAATCAAAGCAAGCAAGAGAATGTAAATGCTTTTGCATTCCTCCCTTCTACTCTGGGCTGACTTTGTCTCTTATTTATTTCTCTGCCCTAGTATGGTGCATATCCTTCAAAGTTTGTGGCTTCTGATCTCACCTGGATCTTCTTGCCCAGTAACCCTCCGCGTCTGATCATTCAGTAATAATCTTACTATTTGATCAAATTCTGACATCTGTGTAGCCTTCTCCAGGTGTGGTTGAGTGAGCTCTGTATTACTAGGGAGAACTTGGTCCTTCAAAGTCATCTGACATTTGTTGTATACTCAGTATTTCTGAAATATCATCAGAAGTCATGCATTTCCCCAGAACCAGGCTGCAAAAATAGTCTCCCCAAAAGTGTTTCTTTGCTCATCATTAAAATTAAAGCCTCTCATATTCAGGTTGAGTGTGGTGGCTCAGGCTTGTAATCCCAGCACTTTGGGAGGCCAAAGTGAGCAGATTATTTGGGGTCAGGAGTTTGAGACCAGCCTGGCCAACATGGTAAAACACCATCCCTACTAGAAATACAAAAATTAGCTGAGTGTGGTGATGCACCCCTTTAATCCTAGCTACTTGGGAGGCTGAGGCAGGAGAATCGCTTGAACCCAGGACGTGAAGCTTGCAGTGAGACAAGATTCCATCACTGCACTCCAGCCTAAGTGACAGAGTGAGACTTCTCAAAAAGAAAGAAAGAAAGAAAGAAAGAAAGAAAGAAAGAAAGAAAGAAAGAAAGAAAGAAAGAAAGAAAGGAAGGAAGGAAGGAAGGAAGGAAGGAAGGAAGGAAGGAAGGAAGGAAGGAAAGAAAAGAAAAAGAAAGAAAGAAAGGAAGAAAAGAAAGAAAGAAAGTCACTCATATTTAATCAGGGGTTGTTTCAGAAAGATCAGAAGCTGGATTTGGGCATTTAAAAATCACTTCTGGGACACATCTGACAATTGTATAATAAATATCAAAGGAGAGGAATATTAGAGAGAATGAAACTGATTTTCCTGAAGTCACCTAGTGAGTCACAAACTGGAGGAGGAAGAATCAGGGCCAGGGACTGGCCGCTGACCAGGCAGAGGGTAGCAGTGGGATAACTTGGGTCTGGAATGGAGTTGAAGTGCATAGAAGGGGAGAGACATCCTGGGCCTCCAAACATGGAAGTGTCACAGGAGACCAGCTCACCTGCATCTGTGACTAACCCCGATACAGCATCTCCTGTCTACCATGGGCTATGTGCTGCTTGCTAAATGCCCTGGCACATTAATCTTCAATATAATCCTTTGAGGTGGGAAGACATGCCACTGGGATTTGAACTCAGGACGTTCTGACCCGTGAGCTAGAACTCTTTACTTCATTACCCTCTCTTTGGGCTGCAAAAATTTCAACCCAAGTGTTTAGGATCTTATAAACTCAGTGGTTTCTCTGTCTTTATTTTTATTGTTTCTGGTGTGTGTGTGTGTGTGTGTGTGTGTGTGTGTATGTGTGTGATAAATGCTACAAATATCAACTCTGATAATAAAGAGAAATCTGCTTTCACTCTATTAATGGCATCACTAACCATTTATTGATTTTTAAAGGGAAATTGGAAAAAAACGTTGTTGAAAATTGTTGCTATTAAGTCCTGTTGGAGAGTTGATGCACATGCTCCTATGAGGATGAGGGTGCATGGAAATACGAGTCAGACACAGAGAATAAGAGATCATGGTGTTTGCCACTAAAGGTCACAATGATAGCCACAGCAAATTAAGATCCACTCATTGAGCGTTTAAGCAATCTTTTCTTTCATACGTATCTAGACAAAGTATAATAGCATGATGCAGTGGAAAGAGTAGACATTTAAAATCCCTTGTCTGTTACTAGCCAAATGTGTGACTTCGGGGAAGTTGCTTAATTCCTGTGACCTTCATTTTACTCAGCTCTGCTATTTGGATAGTAGTACCAACTTTGTTGAGTTTTCCTGAAGGTAAAATTATCATATAAAGTACAGCACAGCCCGGAGCACACTGTGAGGTGTCAATACCTGCTGCATTCTTCTCCTTCTCCCCAACCCCTCTCCATTTGTCAGAAACTGAGTGCTTGCTTTCTCAGTTTTGGCATAGGAATCCTGTGGCCCTACTTTTACCCTGAAATCCATGTTGCATACCCTGGAAAATGTGCCACCTAATGCCTTGCTTTTATCTATATAAAAAGGAGAGTGAAATATTTGTCATCATCCTGCTGGCTCTGAGTTTCCCTATGGAGGGGGACATTGGGAGATCCAGGACAGAGTATTTGACATCTTGGTTTAGATGTAGAAGGTAAGACCACAGCAAGATGCTGAAAAAAGACTGTGATATACAAAAAGGGTTAAGAGTCCCTCGATGAGAAGTAAACAGGACTTTGGGAATCTCTGAAACAGGGGAATGGAGTGGGGGAAAATGTAAGAGAAAAGAAGACACCTAGGAAAAATTGCCAGGCATGAAGCAAAGTTATTCTTGAAAATGTGACCCACCTGTCTAATATCCAATTTTAAGTGGTTTTCAGCACTGTTTAAATAAACACAACAAACACCAATTCGTTGAAAGTAAGTTGGTATGCAAAATCCTTGGAACAGTTCCTGGAGTATATTATTACAATTATTATTACAGGCATACCTCATTTTATTGTGCTTCATATCATTAAATTACAAATTGAAGTTTTGTAGCAACCCTACATTTAGCAAACACACCAGAGTCATTTTTACATAGCATACACTCATTTTGTGTCTCTGTGTCACATTTTGGTAATTCTTGCAATATTTCAAACTTTTTCATTATTATTATATCTGTTGTGGTGATCTGTGATCAGACATCTTTGATGTTACTATTGTAACTGTTTGAGGGCACAAAACTACACCCATGTGAACTTAATTGACCAATACTGTGTGTATTCTGACTGCTCCACTAACTGACCATTGCCCCGTCTCTCTCTCTCTCTCTCTCTCTGTCTGTCTCTCTCTCTCTCTCTCTTTAGGCCTCCCTATTCCTTGAGGCACAATAATATTGAAATTAGGTCAACTGATAGCCCTAAATGACCTCTAAGTGTTCAAGTGAAAGGAAGAATCTCTCATTTTAAATCAAAAGCTAGAAATGATTTAACTGAGTGCAGAAGTCCTGTCCAAAGCTGAATTAGGCTAAATGCTAGGCCTCTTTGCCAAATGGTTAGCCAAGTTGCGAATGCAAAGGAAAAGTTCCTGAAGGAAATTGGAAGTCCTACTCCAGTGAACACAGAAATGATAAGAAAGCAAAACAGGCTTATTGCTGAAATGGAGAAAGTTGGGGTGGGCTGGATAGAAGATCAAACCAGCTACAACATTTCCTTAAGCCAAAGCCTAATCCAGAGCAAGGCTCTAACTCTCTTCAATTCTAGGAAGACTAAGAGAGAGGAGAAAGCTTCAGAAGAAAAGACTGAAGCTAGCCGAAGGTAGTTCATGATGTTTAAGGAAAGAAACTGCCTTCACGACATGAAAGTGCAAGGCAAAGCAGCAAGAGTTGATGTAGAAGCTACATCAAGTGATACAGAAAGTCTAGGAAATATAATTGATGAAGGTGGCTGCATTAAAAAACAGATTTTTCATGTAGGTAAAATACATCAGAACAAAGTGCCATCTAGGACTTTCGTTAATAGGGAGGAGAAGTCAATGCCTAGCTTCAATGCTTCAAAGGACAGGCTGACTTTCCTATAAGAGGCTAATGGAGCTGGTGACTTTAAGTTGAAGCCAATGCTCATTACCATTCTGAAAATGCTAGAGACCTTCAGAATTATGTTAGATTTGTTCTGCTTGTGTTCTATAATGGAAAAGCAAAGCCTGGATGACAGCACAGCTGTTTACAGCATGATTTACTGAATATTTTAAGCCCACTATTGAGACCTACTGTTCAGAAAAAAGAAAGATGCCTTTTAAAATCTCACTGCTCACTGACAATGTACTTAGTCACCCAAGAGCTTTGATGGAGATGCACAAGGCTAATGTTGTTTTCATGCCTTCATTCTTTAGCACACGGACCAAGGAGTAATTTTGACTTTGAAGTCTTATTATTTAAGAAATACATTTTGCAAAGCTGTAGCTGACACAAATAGTGATTTCTCTGATGGATCTGGGCAAAGTAATTTGAACATCTTTTGGAGAGGATTCGCTATGCTAGATCTCCATTCCTGATTCATGGAGGAGGTCAAAACATCAACATTAATGGAAATTTGGAAGGAGTTGATCCTAACTCTCATAAATGACTTTGAGAGGTTCAAGACTTCAGTGGGGGAAAGTAACTGCAGATGTAGTAGAAATAGCAAGATAACTAGAATATAAGCATGAAGATGTGACTTGAATTGTTGCAATATCATGAAAAAACTTGAATGAGTAAGTTGCTTCTTACGGATGAGCAAAGAAAGTGATTTCTTGAGATGGAGTCTACTTCTGGTATAGATGCTGTGAACATTGCTGAAATGGTAAAAAAAAGATTTAGACTATTACATACACTTAGTTGATAAAGCAGCAGCAGGGTTTGAGAGAATTGACTCCACTTTTAAAAGAAGTTCTATTGTGAGTAAAATGTTATCAAACAGTGTCACATGTTGCAGAGAACTCTTCCATGAAAGGAAGTCAATTCATGCAGCAAGTTTCATTGTTTTCAGGAATTGCCATGCTCACTCCAACCTTTAGCAACCATCACTCTGATCAGTCAACAGCTAACAACACTGAGGCAAGACCCTGCACTAGCAAAAAGGTGATGACTTGCTGAAGGCCTAGATAATCATTACTTTTTTTTTTTTTCTGACAGTCTCACTCTGTCACCCAAGCTGGAGTGCAGTGGCGTGATCTCGGCTCACTGCAACCTCCACCTCCCAGGTTCAAGCAATTCTCCCTGTCTCAGCCTCCTAAGTAACTGGGATTACAGGCACCCGCCACCATGCCTGGCTAATTTTTGTATTTTTAGTAGAGATGGGGTTTCGCCATGTTGGCCAGGTTGGTCTTGAACTCCTGACCTCAGGTGATTCACCCGCCTCAGCCTCCCAAAGTGCTGGGGTTACAGCGTGAGCCACCATGCCTGGCCGTACGTTGTATTTTTAGACACAATGCTTCAGTGGAGGAAGTAACTGCAGATGAAGGGGAAGTAGCAAGATAACTAGAATTATAAGTGTTGCCTGAAGATGGGACTTGAATCACATAATCTATGAAATATGTTATTGCACACTTAATAGACTGCAGTATAGGGTAAACATAACCTTTAAAAGTACTGGGAAACCAAAGAATTTGTGTGGCTCACAGTGTTGTGATTCTTGCTTTACGGTGGTGATCTGAACCAAACCCGTAATATCTCTGAGATATGCCAGTATTAATATTAATATTATTGTTATTATCATCATCATCCAGACTTCTCTTGGGCACATGGTATTTTGAGGAGTGAAAGCATTGAGAGAGTGACAGTGTCCAAAATGGAATGGTGTTGTGTGAAAAAATAGATTAAACATTAAGGAGCTAATTCAGTGGAAGCAGGAACTGAGAGTCCAAACTGCTTGGAAAAATCAAGACATCCTTAACTCCCAACCCAAGGGTGTCTGAAGAATTAAAAGGGATGATGGCTAGGAGTCTAAACCACATTCTCTCTAGTCTCCAAAGGTAAGGTGATGGGGGCTAAAATCAGGTCATATTATAGATCACTTACTCTCAAGGCTAAAGCCAATTGCCCATTGCTACATGATTTGGCCTCTGTGATCTGATCCCCTGTGTGTTTGCAATTTTCTCCCCATCATGTCCCAGACATACCCTCTCTAAGCTCTCTATGGTTTTTGTTTTGTTTTGTTTTTTGTTTTTTTGTCATATAGAGAGATCTGCTACCTCTGCATGTTGATCTAGACCATCAATCTCCTTTTGCTACTACCACCAGAAATGACTTTCTTTCTTCTCTCTGCCCATCCAAACCTGATATTTTCCCCAGCCCAGCCCATGCTCCAGCTCTCTCAAGAAGTCTTTACTACTTCCTCAATCGAAGACTAATTTCCCCTCTCTGCATTTCCTAAAATCTCTGATTCTACTTCCTCTGATCCTAAATGGGACACAATGATGTACCCTCCCACCCACCCCCATCACCTTCCCACTCCCTGCACACACACATATGAATGTGGAGGGATCCATTCTTCTGAGGTTGTACTTGGGTTTTAATCCTCTGGCATTAGGAAACTGTATTATGGGAGTCCTGATACGGGGATCCAGATGTAATTTTATGTTTGAGGACAGATGTTGGGAAGTTTTTTTCTGTAAAGGATCACATATCAGTATTTTAGTCTTCGTGGGCCACCTATAGTGTCCATGGTAATTTTTCAACTCTGCCCTATTAGTGTAAATATAGCTATAGACAGTACAAACACAATGAGTTGTTGTCAGTAAAACTTTGTTTACCAAAACAGCCTGCATCTGTCCGTAGTTTGCCAACCCCTGTTTTAGAAGATGATGCTACCCAAAAGGGGAAATATTCCTTCACCCAACCCAACCCCATTAGAAACCCCATCCTCAACCTGACCGTCTTTTGATTTTTCTTATTTCAGTCTTGATATACTTCAAATTGAATTTAAAAATCTACTTAAATCTACTTAAAAAAAAACTTGTTCATACCCATCAGGATAACTACTATCAAAAAAGAAGAAGAAGAGGAGGAGGAAGAAGCAGAAGAAGAAGAAGAAGAAGAAGAAGAAGAAGAAGAAGAAGAAGAAGAAGAAGAAGGAGGAGGAGGAGGAGGAGGAGGAGGAGGAGGAGGAAGGAGGAGGAGGAGGAGGAGGAAGGAGGAGGAGGAGGAAGAAGAAGAAGGAGGAGGAGGGGGGGGCAGGAGGAGTAGGAGGAGCAGGAAGAGAGGAGAAGGAGTAGGGAGGAGGGAGTAGGGAGGAGGGAGGAGGGAGAAGGGAGGAGGGAGAAGGAAGAGGGAGGAGGGGGGAGGAGGAGGGAGGAGGAGGAGGAGGAAGAGAATAATAAATGTTGGAGAAAATGTGGAGAAGTTGGAACCCATTTGCACTGTTAGTAGGAATGTAAAATTGTGCAGCTATGGAAAAACCATAGAGTGGTTCCTCAAACAATTAAAAATAGAAGGACCATATGATTCACAAATTTCACTTCTGGGTATATATTCAAAAGATTTGAAAGCAGAGTCTCAAAGATATATGTGTTCAGCCATGTTCACATGTTTATAGTAGCATTACTCACAATAGCTAAAAGGTAGAAGCAACTCAAGTGTCCATCAACAGATGAATGAGAAGCTCAAATTGGTCTACACATGCAGTGGCATATTATTCAACTGAAAAATCAAAGGAAATTCCCCATTTGTGACAAAATGGATGACCCTGGAGGACATTATACTAAGTGAAATTAGCCAGTCACAGAATTACAAAGACTGTATGACTTACTATATGAGGTCATAGAATAGTCAAATTTATACAGACAGAAAGTGAAATGGGGGTTCTCTGGGGCTGGGGGGAGGGGAAAATGGGAAACCGTTGTTTCACAGGTACAGAGTTTCAGTTTTGCAAGAGGAAAAATGTTCTGGAGCGTGATTGAACAACATTATGAATATACTTAACATTACTGAATTGTGCACTTAAAAAAGGCTAAGATGGTAAGGTTTTATGGTAATCTTTTATGTATATGTTACCACAATTTTTTAAAAGCAAAGTTGATTGCATTACAATTTTTAGAGGAAAACTAATAGATTGATTTAGTTCCTCTCTACTTTGAACAGGTTCCCTCTGAGACCACGGCTCAGGTAGTATAGAGGGGCATAGAGGGGACCGAGGCACTTAGGATGGTTACCTGCACTGGAGCAACCAGACAGGAATAGTTTTCCCCCATCAGACTTTCTATAGACAGACAGACTGTCCTGTCAGCCTCGTGCAGTATTGTAATTGCTCCCACTCAGCGGGTGGTGCTGCCCGAGGAGACTGGCCAAGGAGTCACTGTGGGATCTGTCATGTCCTATAGCCCTGCGCTGGGGTTGCACAAGTGTCCTTTCCTGCTTAAGTTATTTATATAGGTGGTTGAAAATGCTTTGCTTGTACAAACTAGAAACTATTAGATTAGGCCAGCAGAGACAGCCAGAGGCAATCTTTTAACAAAGTGAGTGGGATTCAAAGTAGGCATGAAAAGCAAATATTATTTCACTGGGAGTCGATTAGAGGGAGCTCGGCAGATGAGCAGTAACTGCTTTGTTAATTTAGCTGGGGGAGGTGAGTAGGGACAGGTAGGCACCAGCTGGGTTGGAAGGTGAGCAGCCTGGGTCGAGATGGTAATTCAGGGGTAGGTGAATGCATCAGGCACCACTCCACACATGCTCCCCCTCCTCCTTATTTAAAGTACATGATGGAGCTTAGCAGCTGAGAAGCCTCAGTTTGCTTTAAAATTTCTCATTTTAATTCAGGCAAACACTCTATAAATTCAATGTATCGGAAAGCAAACATTGAGGCTAAGTAAGAAGGTCCATTAGATGGAGTGCTTAGTTATAGGGCCTGAGCGTGTAAGGGGGTGGACGGGGAGGCACAGAAGGAGAGGCTGAGCTGCAATGCGAGTGTGGAATGTGGGCTCCAAGAAAGAGGATCTGAGGAACATGGGCCCTACAAAGGGTGTGATGCAGAGTGGACGGAAAAGGGAGATTTGGGGATTACAGAGAGTAGGTCAGTTTGGAAAAGGCTGGGTAAGGAGACACTCGGAACTTCTAGTGAAAAGAGAATTGGAAATGAGGCTTCAGATGAAATTTGATAATTGGGGCTTGGGAGAGAGGGTCTCTGAAAGAATGAGGGAGGATCAGAAGAAGACATTAATTTGCAAACTTCTGGGTACATAGTAGTAGTGGCTACCTTCTCAGTCAAATTCGAAGGAGTGAGGTCCAGGGATGGATTGGGGAATTTGGATGATGGCTCATTTACAGTGTTTTGCAGTAGGGCTACTGGGAATTTTATGAAAATGTCAAACTGATCCAAAGGTGGCTGAATTGACACCAAAAATCCCAGGCATCAGAGTGTTCAGAAAAAAAAAATGGTACTCAGGAGGTCCTGGGTGTTCTGTCTCCTAAGGATGCCCACAGGAAAGAAGAGGGTCTTTACCCATGGAGGGGGTGTGCATGGTGGTTAAGGCTGTGGGTTCTGAAAAGTGAACAATGTGGATTCAAGTTCCACCTTGATCATATACTATCTGGGTGAACTTGGAAAAGTCAATTACCATTACCCTCTTTGAGTCCAGTTTATAAGCCTATAGAATGCGAATAATTATACTTCCTTGGAGGTAATGGTAATACCTCCTTCATATGAAGACAGAATGTGATAATGCAAGTATGTTTAGCACGATATCTGGCACAAAGAGAGAGATAGATTAAACATATATTTTTAAAAATTGATGTTATGAGAATAATTATCAAAAACAATGGCTCCAAGTCACCCACAGGTGCTCTCTGTATTTGTGAGCAAAAGTTCTAAAGAAAGGTAAAGACTGTCCACAGTGTGACTGGGCTGGAAATATGGAATTCCATATTTTTTCCCCCTTTTCACAGTAGTTCTGAAATCTTTTACCATAAAGTTTCCATGGTTATTTGTTATTTGATGTTCTTCATGTGATTTTTATAGAAAGGGAAATAGCCAGGTATAATGATCAGCCACTGGAGTCTCTCTTGGATCCTATTAATGTCAGCACTTTTGCTTTTCAGTAAAGTTAAAGATTCGTTAAGGTGATCTTCTCAACACCCCCTTCCAACTTCAAGGTTTTTGGAAGAGATATTGGAAGTGTCTTAAATCATTAGCACAAGAGAATGAGAAACACAGTTGTTAATGGCAATAACCACCATTTACTTAGCCCTTTTCATGTGTCACACTGATAATTAACTCTTTTACGAGGCTGTCCTCAGTTAGAGATCATCACAGCCCTTTAAGGTAGAGACTATTTTTATCACCGTACAATGGAAAAAGAAACTGAGCCCAATGGAAGGTCATACTTGGCTCAGGATTATATATCTGCTATGTGTCAAGGCTGAGATTTGAATATGTTTAACCAAATCTGAAGTCAAATTTCTTGATCTTAACCACTCCATGAACCTGATGACTACCATCCTCAAACTCCATAATTAGAGGCCAAAATGTAGACAAATCACAAGAGCCTTTGTTGTTAGGTGAGAGCCTAGTTTCTTAGGAAAAGATGATAATTAATCTCTTGTGATAAAGGGAAAGGCAGATTTGATTTTTGCCCAAAATATAGTTGTCCTAATTGTTACTGATATACACTGCTTTGGACCCTTAATCAATGATGTTAGCAGTTTTCAATGTTAATTTAATTAGTACAAGAGAACCTGCTAGTAGAAATATTGGATAATTAGTGTCTTATGTAATGGCTTATGAAGTACCATGTAAAAGAACTCCAATAATCACAAATTCTCAGCAAAACTTTTATCAAAGCACAATATTTAAGTGGTTAAATCCTTGATTGAATGCCAGTCTAATAAAACTTTGGTTAGGGCATCAAAATTGCCATTCCTATTGCATTGCTCTGGTTTCCAAAAGGTAAAAGGTAAAAGAGTCACATATCTGGTTCTTCTAGAAAAACATTTCCATGGGTGACCTTGGAAACATAGGGATTTTTTTCAGAGGTGAGACTTCAATGACAGTGAAGATCTAAGGGTAATTTACTCGGATTCCAGCTCCAGGGGAAATATAGAACCCATATTGTTTGGTCTTTGATAACTCTATGGGGAGGAATTTTGTATGGAGAAACTTTCAGGTAAATTCTGATAAGCATACAGCTTACATAACTAAGAGGGGTCTGGGTCACTCCCAGTGTATGAATGAGTAGGATTGATTTACAGAGTATGTTCCATGTCTTACAGAGAGAATGGCTTGACTTGTTCTGATGACAAGGGTTTATAGTCATTGCAGAGAATGCCAAAGTAGGAATTTAAAATAATTCGTGGGCCATGTTTTGTGGGCCACACATAATTCCTAAGCAGATAGGTAAAGACTCATTATGAAGCCTGATTATACCGGTCACAGGTAAAGTCCCTGACTACACAAACACCTGATAAAGCATGTGCCACCTTAGACTCTGGTGTATGTAAAGGAAATAACCTTAAACTAGGCCATCTAAGCCAAATGAACTTCAATTTTTAGAGACCAGAGACTATGAGAGAGAGAAAATACTGCATGTGTATTGGCCAGCATGATGCTTCCCTCCTTGCCCTGTGGATTCAGAGTGCAGAGAGGCCTGGCTTCAGATACTCTAGAGCCTGTTATGAGGTATATTTTACCAAAAATTTAGAACCCCAATCTTCTATTGGAATTATATGCTATAGCTATGCCCTAGGGTTGGCTTATATAAATGCCTTCTTGTGTTAGAAAGCTAAAGTTTGAAGATCAGAATTTCAGATTCAATGACTTCAGTGTTAATGAACATTGGCATCTAAAATCCAAAATATTATAAAATAAACTCAACTTTTTTTTTCTTTAAAACTGCATTTCCTCTTAAATTCTTTTTGTTGATGGGGTAGTGGCTATACCATCTATCCAATACCAGAGCTAGAAATCAATGAATTATTTTTTACTTCTTCTCTCCTTTACTCACCACTTACGTGGTAAGTAACATCTGCAGAATTTGTTTCTTATATTCTTCTTGTCCATCAATAACATCACTGATTCATTTAGTCTTCATCAGCTCTTGCCTGGTTATAAAATGGTTTCACAGCCAGATGGGACACCAGCCCTGTCTCTCCAACCCCCATCTGGCCTCTTCACACTCACTGGAGTCAACAATCTGAAACATAAATATGACCTTGTCATTATCATTTCATCTCTTTAATGAGTTTTCATGACCTACGAGATGAAGTCCAAAACGTTTGGCAAAGCATTTATGACCCTTCATAACTTGGCCCATGCTTAAACCTCTAACATCTTATGACCTCAAATGTATGCCCCACCTTCATGTTATTAATTAACTATGCATGGCATTCAGATTTTTTGTTACTGAGACTTTTCTCTTTTCTTCCTTTTTTCTTTTTCTTCTCTCTGTTTTTCCTCTTTAGGCATACATTTTTCTCTTCTACTCACATGACCTCCAGGAAGCCAACCCTCACCAACCTTCCCCATCCCAAACCCAGGTAGATGTTCCCATGGACGTTTTCTTAAGATACTATAAATAGATGTCCCCATTACAAAATTATCTTTTAACTTTCTGATTAATGTGTCTGAATCTCCTTATAGACTGAGCTCATTGTAGCCAGAAACCATGCCTTATGTTTTTAATCATGAACACCTAGGACAGAGCCAAGCAATTAGCAGATACACACCATATGTTTATTTCACACATAAATTAATGAATATTACTGAATAATTTATCCAAGGCCAAAAGAAGAACTTAAACCGTCCCTCTGTCTTCATATTTAAAATTGCATTATTTTTATTGCACCTATTATCTTGTTTAAATATCAAGCTCTGCCTTGATTTTTGCCTTTAGAATTTGATCATATGTGAGCATTTTCACCAGCCACTAATGAATATGAAATAAAGGCACTTTTAAGAACAAGCACACACATGAAACACTGCTGAGGAAGGTTAGTGCTGATAGGCTATCAATAAGGAGACTGATAAAGAATGTACTTTAGAAAAAAATACATATTCCAGAGGATAGTCTGTGAAGTAAGAAGCAATACTGAACAAATAAAATTATAAATATGCATGTCAGTATAAACCAATAAAATATATGCACACAAATATGATTATCCCATGAAATAACTATAAAATAATGCTCAATTTGGAGGTTTAAAACGACAAAGTTTAAATAGTGGGCAAGAATAGCATTTAATCTGAAAGAACTAAAGCTGAACTTTAACTGGTTTAATATTATTTTATTAGTTACAGGATTTAATATATTGATTATCTTTAATATTTATATACTTAAATATATCTAACTAAATATAATTTAAATATATTTGAAATGTAAAACTTCAAGGGTAACCATTAAACCCCTATAGATAATGTTCATAAATTCTAAACCAGTAGGTAAACATAGAAGGAAGAAAATACATACAGTAAAATGCAAAAGACATAAAAGCCAATACAATGAAAAAGATGAAAAAACAAAGGAAAATAGAAAAAGTAAATCACTAAGAAATCAAACTGGTAGGAAAAGTTCAAATATGACAAGAATTTCAATGAAATAAATATATTAAGCATTTATGTTAAAATGGACATTTTAAGATTGGATGTTTAAGAAAAACTCCAATTATGTACTACTTCCAAGAGACACAACTGAAACTTGACGACACATAATTGTTTCAAGTAGACTGACCCCCACCAAAAAAAAACCTAGAGTACTTACATTAATATAAGACAAAATAGAGTTTAAAACAAAACATATGATGAAAAACAGAAAAGTTTATATTGTAATGAGAAATGATTCAAATCACTAGTAAGTATAATAATTCTAAACTAGTGCACACATAATAAAAGATCCCCAAATATATGCAAGAAAACTGATGAGATTTGACAAAGAAATAGTCAAGCCAATCACTGTAATGGAAGATTTCAACTCAATTTTTGATAAGTAAAATGAACAAAAACCTAAATAAAAATATAGAATTTTAAAAATTAGGACAATAAACATCTGTTAATGTTCACAGCTAAATAGGGAATAAGAATTTTTCTCAAGCCCACAGGAAATATTTATTAAAAGGTACTATACCAAAAGATAATTCTAAAACATTTCAAAAAATTGATATCTAACATAATTTTTCTAGAAAAAACAGAATCACATTAAAAGGCAATAATAAGATATAAACTTTAAAACACACTTATTAATGTATGTATCAATAAGAAAATCATTTTAAAAATATGAAATTACTTAGAATGCTAAATGTCAAAATTGTGAGATGTAGCAACATTTGCTAGTATTACATTTTTTTGGTGAGAAAAATTTAACACAAATAACTTTAATATTTAGCTCAACAAGTTACAAAAGAAGCAATAGAGTCAAATTAAATGAAGCAGAAAGAAGATGAACATATGGAAGAAATAAATGAAACTGAAAACAAACACAGAACTGAGAATATAACAAAATCAAAGTTTCACTCTATGACAAAGCTAATAAGAATTCAAATTTCTGGTAAAGACAAAGAAAAAGAGAGAGAAAACACAAATGAACACTATTATTAAATAGAGGGGAGAACACTATAGATGCAGAAGAGGTTAAAGAGAGGTCATAAAATACTGTAAGTAGCTGCATGCCAATACACCATAAAACATAAAAAACCCAAATTCCTAGGAAAATATAACAACAAAATTGACTTAAGAAGAAGTAAGAAATCTTTAATTAGACCATAACTATTAACATAAGACTATTAAAGTAATTGAAGATAAGTTAAAAATCTTTTCATGATGAAAATCCCTGACTCTGATGATTTTAGAGGTGATATTCACCAATCTTTCGAGAAACAGATAATTCCAATCTTATGCAAAGTCTTAGAGAGAAACAGAGGAGGATTTCTTAGCTCATTTTTTAAAGCTGATATTACCTTTATACCAAAGCCAGTAGAAGATAACCTCATTCATGCACAAGAATGCAGATTTTAGCAAACAGAATCTAGCAGTGGTTAAATAACATAGTTCATAGAAAACTATGGCTGTTTTCTTATTCTAGGAATGTATAATGGTTTAACATATTAGCATTTCAGTACATGTAACCCATGTAAGTACATGGATCAGTGCCATGTACTTACATGTACCATCAGTACATGTAAGAAGAAACAACGTGTCATATGGCCATTTCAAAAGATACACAAAGAACATACGAAAAAATTAAATGTGGATCCTTCATTTAAAGAAAAAAACCTTTACAAATAGGGATAGAACTTCCTCACCTTGATATAGGTAATCTATTCATAGAAATTTTATGTTTAAATAATTAATATCTTTTTTTATATTTTAGAATAAAATAAAAATACTGAAAATCACCCAAGATGAACAACTTAATGACCTTTTTTAAATGAGGAAAACATCCTTGTAATCAATCACCACCCCTAGTTCAAGAAAGATAACTTTGCTAGCCATCATGGAAGCCCCACCACGTGCCTTGTTTCTGTAACAACCCTTGCTCTCCTCTCAATGATAACCCTTATTCTAATTTTTATCACTATGTACATCTTTACTTCTTGCTACAGTTATCTCATACTGGACACTTTGGTTTAAAGAAAACATATAATACATCATTTAACTTTTTAAAATCTCTAGGTCCCCCTGCATCTTTTCCTTTCTTTATAACTTATCTCTAGAAGAACCCAGGGCCTTTAACCTATAGAATCATTCATAGCCTGGATTTTGCTGAGTGCATCCTCATGGTGTAGCTCAACATTTTCCTTATCTTTTGCATCTCCTGTATATTGGCAGCCGGATACAGAGATTTAAGTCCAATCTCTTTGGCAGGAAAGATTCTAGGGGGTTATATTTTTTTTTACTGGGAGTCACATAATGTCTGTTCTCTCTTTACTGTGATGTTAAAGGTCACAGATGTCCCAGGCCTTTATTCATTACCTTATTACAGATTGAACAATAAAACTGTTCTACTTCCATCCTTGGATTTTCTTTTGTTAGTTGAAGTAACTTTCTTAATGGTCAAGTATGACAGTCATTTTCTTTGGACCAGGAAAAGATAAGAAGTTCAATGTCATCACTTATATTCAACATGACTCCGGGGTCCTAGCCAGGGCAGTAAGACAAGGACGAGAAATTAAGACATAAAAACTCAAAAGGAAGGTACCAAGCTAGCATCACCTGCAGATGATATCATTGTTTATTAGAAAATCAAAAGAATCCACGAATTATTAGAACTAATAAGAGAGTTGATAAAAAGTTGGCTTTAAAATAAAAAATAAAAATTATTTTCTTCTCTATACACCAACAGGAAACCATTGGAATATGTAAGTTTTAAAACTGTCATTCACCATTAAAATTAGAAGTCAACTCAAAATATGTCACATAGAAATAAATACAACAAATGTGTATACTATGTCTGGAAAAGTCTAGGAGTTTATTGAAATAACTAAAAATAGACAAGATGGAGAGTCATACTATGTTTCTAGATTGGAAGAGCCAGTGTCAGAAATATCAATTTTTCTTAAAGTAAATCTAGAAATATTCTTATTAAATCTAATGGGATTTGTCATGGAATTTGGCAAACTACAAGATTATTTTGAAGAGCAAAGGGTCAAAGCAAGGCAAATTCTTGAACAAGAATAAGATAAGAGGGTTTGCTTTTTCAAATACAAATATGAAACCATAGTAATTAAGGTAGTACAATATTTGTTCAGGGACAGACAATTTGGCTGGTCGAACAAAACAAGATTCCAGAAACAGACCCACACACATACAGAAAGTTGATTTGTGAGAAAGGAAGCATCCTGTACCCTTGAGAAAGAGAAGAGCAATTCAATAAGTGTGCTGAGACATTTACTATACCTGTCAGGATAGGATAGGTTATGATTAGGAAACAACCCTCACATTTCAGTGGCATAAAAAAACAAAGTCTTACTCAGACTATATGTCCAACCTGAGTTGCTGGGAAGTGGATCGGATTCTAGTCTTTGTAGATGTCACTCAGGGTCACAGGTTGATGGAAGATTTAACTTTTTTTTGACACTAACATCTCGACATAAGCCTTCAGGGTTCTCCATGCAGCAGAAAAACAAGGCTGGAGAGCTCAACACTGGCAATCATTATGTTCTTTCTTCCAGAAGTGACAACATCACTTTGATTTAGTTTACCATTGTGTAGAAAATAATTTCTTAAACTAAAATATAACACAAGTACATGTATACATATGTGCTAAAATTGTATATTCATATGCTTGTACACCTATGGATACTTCTGGTATACCTATGTGCCTACCTGTGGTGTATACCTATTATACACACACACACACACACACATACACACACACACATATGCCAGCATGGGTATGATAAACACAAAATTCAGAATAGGTGTTCATTCATGGATGGAAGGCAGTGGTGTGGGTGGGGACAAACATTTCAATAAATGCAAATTATTAGTAATATTCTTGTTCTTATTTTAGGTTAGTAAGTTAATAGGTATTAGTTTTATGATTATGCTTAATAACATAAAATATTAGTATATTAGTATTTTACATTAAACATTATATTAAATATATTATATATAGTAAAAAGTCAAAAAATAATAAAGCTTAAAATTTACAAACAAAAAAAGAAGGATGGACAGTGGATGTGGTAAGTAGCAAGGTAGGAGAGGCCCTGCATCAGAGATGGCAAGGAGGGTTCACATTTCCTCTTGAGAGGAATTCAGGGTCTGAGATAGCTGTGGAAGGGAGGTGAAGGTGGGATCGGGGTGGGGGAAAGTGCTATGCTTGATTAGTGATGTCTGCATGGACACGGAGATGAGAGTGATAGACCTGTGCAGCAGGCTTACCATTCCTGCTCTAAGTGATTTATTACAGTGGAACAGGATTTTGTCCTTATTGAGGGCATGAGGAGGCCTTGAGCCTGTTGAAAACACAGCTGGATTTTTTTACTTTCCTTGGAAATCAGGGCCCTGAACAGCTTTACTAAATCCAGTACACCGGCAGTGGTTTTGTCTGCCAAGGGAGACAAAGTAGTCACAGATAAGCATGTCCCATGAGAAACAGAAATTCATGGCCAGGAACCCATCTTCATTTGGGGTTTTCTTTGTGAAAACCTGGGACTCATGGACTTCTGTGTCTCGGTCTCAAGCCCCTTGGTCTGCAGATTCCTCCCAACTCCATTAAGGGAAAATAAGAAGGCAAAAAAAGAAATCTTGGGAGAAAAGACAGAAAAGGAAGGGTAAGAAAAGGGAAAGGGAGTCAGATATTGCAAGGGCAAAAAAAAAAAAAAAAAAAAAAAAAAGAAAAAAGAAAAAAAGAAGGGGGAGGTGGTCTTGAAGTTTAAAAAAATGTATAAAAAATAAAAAATAACTGACCTAGGAGAAGGGTATAGGAAAGGAGAGCGTGCAGAGGAATTATTGATTAGATCCCTTGGGGTGACATATATCAGCTCTTGATTAGGTGTGAAACGTTGACAGGCCTGAATTGCTTACAACTAACTAATGGCTGTGAGGGTCTTTGAAATCCTGGGATGAAAGCAAAAGGCTTTGTCTAGAAAAACAAATAGCATCCACGATTTAAACATTTCACTGTTCCTATGGACTCTAGATGCTAAACAGAAGAACCTGCCCTGTCCTCATCCTGGGACACTATTAATAGATCACTCCTAAGGGTGGCGATTGCTTTCCTCTTCTGTCCTTATGTCTGTGCAAACTCCTAAGACTCCTGGGAAAACTCAGCTCTGCCTGCCTCATTGAAAAGCTGGGAGTCCTCGGCTGGCAGGGGCATTGAGGCTCCAATATCAGATCTCAATCTGTTGAGGATATCTTATTTATTCTGGTTTCAATTTATTGTTTTTAGCTGTTATTGTTTCTAAGCTTAGATTCTCCCCTGTTCCAGTTGGAATACTACCTACTTCAGCCAGTGGAAAGTATTGTGGGCCTTAATGTAGCTCTGGCACTTTAGCTAGTGGGTGGAACATGCGCTGCCAATCCATTGCCAGGTTAATAGCCTGTGATCACCTTTTCCAGAGAGCTTTTCCAGACCAATGGCTTAACTACCCCCTCTCCCTCCCAGTTCACTGGCAGGGTGGGTAACTGCTGCTTTCTCCTCAAACTAGTGAACAGAGACATCCCAGACCCAGCCAGGACTTTCATTTTCCTCTTGTTATGGGTTGTGACTAACCCAAATAGCTACAGAACAATGTGGAGGGGGTTCCCCTCCATTTCGGCGCTCCCCTTTCTGCTTTTGTGCACACCAATCTGAAAACAGCATCCTCAGGGAAATTCAGAGGTGAATTGATCTGCAGTTGAGGCAGGGCAAGGCAATGGGTTAGCTTTTATTTTCTGGAGGAAATTAGTGAGAACTATAGCTATTTTCACAAAGGGCACACACCAGGCAGGGAAATGCAGGTGTAGACAATAAAGCAAGGATAAAAGGGAACCCTTTGCATGCATTCCTGAATCCAAGTGAGAGAAGATCCTGATGAGGAAGAGACAGGCCAGTTGGGGGCCTATTCAGATGGTGGAGAACCTCACCCACACGTGGTGAAAACTGTACACATCTGTATGACTTTGCATACAACCAGGGAAATTGACACATCTCTGTGTAACTTCACATGTACTTGCAGAAACTTCAACTCAGTTGGAGAAACTGTGTAAACCTGGAGAACTGTGAGTGCAGTTGGGTAATCTCCACAGCCAAGAGCAGAAACACAGGGCTACTCAGCAAAGATGTACCAAGTGCTGCTCAACAAAGGCAAAGATGCTTTTTCACAAATGGCTGAAAGGAGGCACATGTCTTTGCGGATTATGAAAGAATCTGACACATCTATATTGCAGAATTCAAGACAGAGCCTCTCGAACTTTCTTGCACATTACTATCACCTGGGGAGGGTGTTTAACATGCAGGTGCTGGAATACCACTATGAACTACCAAAGCTGATCTTTCACTTTGGGGCCCAGAGAAGTGCATTTATAATACAACTCTTTCAGAGAAGCAAATGTGCAACAAGATTTGATGAACTAATTCAGGGAATGGTGTCAGTTTTGAGGACAGTAACTTCTTCTCTTTCCTCCAAGTGATTCTGAACTTGCTGAAAGGATCATGATGCTAAAATCAGAGAAAACTCTGTAGAGATTGTATCTCTGATGACCCTGCAGTTTGTTTCAGGGGGGGTCAGCTTCCCTGGTCTCTCCTCTGCTGATCTCCCCAAGCACTCTCCCTAGGAAATGATCTCCTGGTGGACATAACAAAGGAAACCTCAAATCAAACGTTCATATAACTAGACCATATTTGTTGGCTTACTCATTGTTTTTTCCCACTAGACGCTGAGCTTATATTGTCACTGGCTGGAGGAAGTGCATTCTCTTCATGCCTGTCTCCATGATGCTTGGCAAATAATGTATTGGTTGGAATAGTCTGACTAGAGAGGTTTAAGTAAAGAAGAAAATAATATCCACAGAACAACCCTGTGCAGAGCCCACATGCCTCTTTTTTAACAGAAATTATTTCGTTTCACTCTTTCAACATCATTTGAAAATCTATGGGTACTATTCTCATTTTATGTTAAATAAAGTTTAGCTCTAACGGTTGTTACCCCATGTTCCCATTATCTTTCAAGAGATAGGTCTGGGGTTTGATTCCTGGCCTGCTGGATGTCAATATTTACAATTGCTCACCATTAACTCTTCGAGTCACTGACACATCAATGAAAAAAATAACAAAACACTTCACTGTTGTTCATCTCCTTTTCATTTAGGAAGACAAAAAACAGAAGCAAGTTTGATTCAACCTTTCTTTAAAGCTTCCCTGGCATCTCAGGAGTGAGCTTCAGATATCATGGGAGAGAAACTGATCAACACAAATAAACATTTATCTTCCCAGCATGTCATACCATTTCATTTCACGCTCTACTAATAGGGTGCCTCTATTCTGGGAATGAAAGATTTACAAAAATGAATATATAATTTAAAAATTGAATTTACAGTAACATCTAGCATTTGTTACCTTCCCAAAGTGCTTTTGCATACAGACTCTCATTTAGAGTATCCACTAAGTGGATTCAGATAATGCAGTTTGCCAATGCAAAAGCAAAGGGATGATTTTGTAAATATTCAAATACACTCAAGTTTCTGGAAAAAAGAAAAAAGAGTGACATGCTTACTCCTCGACTTGTGATTTCACCATTGAGAGCCTTCTATGTGCAGGCCCTATAATTTCCATAAGTCTCATTTAATTTTTGCAACTACTTGGTGACATAGGTATTCTTATGCAACCCTCAGGTCACTATCACTGTGAGGTGTCAAACTTTAATTAGATCTTACTCTGAGCTTCTAGGAAAACATACTTTACTTAAAAGGCAGAGACCCCCATCACTCACCATCGGCATCTACACGAGCCTTACATGCACATTTAAGACGGAGTCATAAAACCAGCTATAAACAAGGGAGGAAAACACAAACAGTGCTTTCAATTCAGGGTCTTGTCAAGTGTCCACTTGCATTGGGTGGACGAATATCTTTCAAAAACACAATAAAGGGAATGGAAATGAATATATTGTGAGTCTTGTGTTCTAGGAAAGGTTAGTTAATTTGTACTCAGAGAGGTTAGTTAAGTTGCCAAAGGTCACACGAGTATAAAATAGAAAATTTGAGACTAACACCTTGAGCTTCTCAGGTGTATTCAGGGTGTATTCCCATAAGCAAGAGCTGCCTCATGGTAAAGGATTTTTAATATATCAGGGTGCTAAATCTAATTAAATTGGACTTTAAGCTAATCCCTTTCAGAGGAGGACTCTTAACAAATTATATGAAAGGGATAGTGCCAGCGAGAAACCCCTGTTTGGTTTTTTATGCATGACTTACAGAGAAAAGATACAATTACCAGGAGGTAAAAGAATAAAATGAGGTCAAAAGAATAAAAAGATCACCAAGCAGATCAATAAACAAGTAGCAGAAAGAGTAAAATGAAAAGAGAAAAACAGATCTTCACGCAGTATTTGTCTCTTATCACTGCTGTAATAAATTACTGGGAATGTAGGGGCGTAAAACAACACAAATGAATTAGCTTACAGTTCTGGAGGTCAGAAGTCTGGCATGGGTCCTAATGGGCTGAAATAAAGTTATCATCAGGGCTACATTCCTTCTCCAGGCTGTCCAGGAGAATCTCTCTCCTTGCCTTTCCCAGCCACTTGAGGCTGCCCACATTCCTTGGCTTGTGGCCACTTCCTCACTCTTTCAAGCTAACAACAGAGCATTTTTCTTTAAAGGCAGCCAAGAAAATTCTGTCTTTAGGGTTTTGTGATTAGGTTGGGCCCACCTGAATAAGCTAAAATAATGCACCTCATCTTAAGATTCTTAACTTAATCATACCTGCAGTGTCTCTTTTGTCATGTAAGGTGACATATTCAGTTTCTGGGGATTAGGGTGTAGACATCTTTGACAGTCCATTATTCTGCCTACCACTAACATAAACAGGACCTAGGCAAGACAGACAATGGGAATCGAAGGTACATTTGGACGCTGCAGAAGTGCACTAAAGAGTAATATGGAAAGATAAAGGGGCGGGTATGAGCAAGGACAGAATACACAGAAACATTTATTAAGAACTCAAATGAGCCAAAGTAGTTGCAGATCCATTTTTTGTGAGTGGGAGAGTTGAGCTTAAGCACATTTAAAAAGCCCTCTGAGAAAGATACCGTATCATTAATAAAATTTGCTAAAAATCCTTTCCAAGGGCGCTAGGAAGGAGTCACTGTACTATGAGGGTCCCTGAACCTTAATTTTCATGAGCATCATAGTAAAACCACCTCTGAGCCAGGGACTATAGGAGGCATTATGTAGGCGTCATCGTCACTTACCCTCTGCACAAGTCTGGGCAAGCTGATGCAGGACTTGATTTAGAAACTCTGTAAGTGATGGAGAAGGAATCCAGAGCCAGGCTGGGTGATGCTGCAGCACATCCATCACACACTCCCTACTAAAAGTTGAATCCTAGACAGCTGCACCCCACTACTGAGGTTAGCTCTGTGATGTTCAAACCAAGCAATAATTCTCTGTGGGCCCTTCTGAATTTCACAGTTGTCTTGAAACAAATATCCAAGCAACATTCCTTATGGCAGGGGCAAGCAGGAGAGAGGTGCAGAACACAGCTGAGGAAGTGGGAAGATAAAATCAAGGCCAAAGCTAGTTGAGGCTACCAGGAAGACCAGATGCCAGTAGAGCCTGAACAGTTTAAACTACTCCATTTTTTTTTCTTTTTCTTTTTTTTGAATTGAGGCAGAGTCTTCCTCTGTCACCCTCTGCCTCCCAGGTTCCACCATTGCCTCAGGCTCCCAAGTAGCTGGGATTACAGGCGCCCGCCACCATGCCAGACTGTTTTTTTTGTATTTTTAGTAGAGATGGGGTTTCAGTATGTTGGCCAAGCTGTTCTCAAACTCCTGACCTCAAGTGATCTGCCCGCCTCAGCCTTCCAAAGTGCTGGGATTACAGGCGTGAACCACCATGCCTGGCTAGTCCAAATCATTCCTATCAGCCTTTTCATGTTGCCTGGAGCTTTTCTTCAAGATTTCTCCTTTTGTCTCCACTTCTTCCACACATCATAAGGCCTATGAGCACATGGTATTTGTCTATCGCCACTCTGAAGCATGGACATTTTGAAATAACCTGATACATTATTAACTTAAAAAAAAAAAATCAAACCTGACCCTGATGTTGAACTTCACCTTGCTGCCAGGTTTTACCCCAATCCTAAGTAATAATGTTTCTTCATTTGATCCTTACTCATGCTTCTGAAGCAGAATTAGGCTTCAGGATCAGGCAGAAGGGAGGCATGAGATGTGGTTGAGAGATGCAATTTTATAAATAATACAATTCATTTAACTCAGTATATCCAAAGTGTGAGCATTTTAACATGCAATCATGATAATCACTGAGGTTTGGGGTTTTTTTTGTATGAAATCTTAGAAATCCAGTGTGAATTTTAAACTTATAGTATCTCTCAGAATTAACCACATTTCGAGTGACTAATAGCTGCATGTGGCTGGGGTCTCCCGTATTGAACAGCATCGATTTAGAGACTTGTAAGGTTCAGGGTTTTTGTGTGCTTTTTTGTTTTGTTTTTGTTTGACCAAGAAGCAGGGAATGGTTTTATCTCTCTAGGAAGCAGGGAATGCCTTCTTGTATCTCCTTTTCTCTTTTTGGTGGGTTGGCAACCATTCCTGATCATTGTTTAGATGGATTCATTCATTAGGGTTCACAAAAGTGGTGATATTTTCTCATCCTGCCTTCATTTACAATCTGTAACACTTCTCTAAAGGGATATTTCTTATCCTCAACTACTTGGTTACCTGAAATAAAAATTTTTATCAAAAAAAGCAGAATAAATATTGTTTAATCATTTTCCTTTATTTCAGTTTTCAAACGACATGAAGCTATGCTTGCAGTTCTCTCAAACATACAGGGTGCGTGTGAGGGCTGGGGAAGAGCCGAGGAAAAAGGGGACAGTGGGGGGTGATTGGAGGCTCGGTGAGGATGGGATGGGCATAGGATGGAGGTGAGAGGTAGAGGAAGAGCTCAGTGAGGGGATCAGGGGTATGCTATGGGTCGAAGAGGACTATTCCATGTACATCAGTGTTAAAGATGAGGAGGAAAAAGTACTGTGCATTCACCATGGCTGAATAAATCAGGTGTTTTCTCCATCTCACTCCAGGAAACAGAGAGCTCATTACCCTCCACTCCCCAAACTCACAACTAGCAGAAAGGAAGTAATCAGAGTTCATGCTTCAGGTTTACTCTAGGAGATTGCTTTGGATTGTCTCAAAGGGAAGGAATCTGGAGACTGGTGCTTAGAAGTGAGGATGGTTCCAAGTCTTTGCTATTGTGAATAGTGCCGCAATAAACATACGTGTGCATGTGTCTTTGTAGTAGAATAATTTATAATCCTTTGGGTATATAACCAGTAGTGGGATGGCTGGGTCATATGGTACATTTAGTTCTAGATCCTTGAGGAATTGCCATACTGTTTTCCATAATGGTTGAACTAGTTTACAATCCCACCAACAGTGTAAAAGTGTTCCTATTTCTCCACATCCTCTCCAACACCTGTTGTTTCCTGATTTTTTAATGATTGCCATTCTAACTGGTGTGAGATGGTATCCCATTGTGGTTTTGATTTGCATTTCTCTGATGGCCAGTGATGATGAGCATTTTTTCATATGTCTGTTGGCTGTATGAATGTCTTCTTTTGAGAAATGTCTGTTCATATCCTTTGCCCACTTTTTGATGGGGTTGTTTGTTTTTTTCTTGTGTATTTGTTTGAGTTCTTTGTAGATTCTGGATATTAGCCCTTTGTCAGATGAGTAGATTGCAAAAATTTTCTCCCATTCTGTAGGTTGCCTGTTCACTCTGATGGTAGTTTCTTTTGCTGTGCAGAAGCTCTTTAGTTTAATTAGATCCCATTTGTCAATTTTGGCTTTTGCTGCTGTTGCTTTTGGTGTTTTAGACATGAAGTCCTTGCCCATGCCTATGTCCTGAATGGTACTACCTAGATTTTCTTCTAGGGTTTTTATGGTATTAGGTCTAAACCAAATGTCCATCTGTGACAGACTGGATTAAGAAAATATGTCACATATACACCATGGAATACTATGCAGCCATAAAAAAGGATGAGTTTGCGTCCTTTGTAGGGACATGGATGCAGCTGGAAACCATCATTCTTAGCAAACTATCACAAGCAGAGAAAACCAAACACTGCATGTTCTCACTCATAGGTGGGAACTGAACAATGAGATCACTTGGACTCGGGAAGGGGAACATCACACACTGGGGCCTATCATGGGGAGGGGAGAGGGGGGAGGGGGGAGGGATGGCATTGGGAGTTATACATGATATAAATGATGAATTGATGGGTGCTGACGAGTTGATGGGTGCAGCACACCAACATGGCACAAGTATACATATGTAACAAACCTGCACGTTATGCACATGTACCCTAGAACTTGAAGTATAATAAAAATAAATAAATAAATAAATAAATAAATAAATAAATAAATAGAAGTGAGGATGGAGGAACCGAAGCTTCAGTTTGAAGGATGGTATGTGAATCAGGGAAAGGTTGGTAATGAGGGGTTTTCATGTGAGCAGGAGATCCATACCCTAACTGCACATGGTGCCCTGGATGGAGGATTTCAATGGGATGCAAGGAAACCTGGACACCCACAGCCTTGAGGGAAGTGGGCCAAACCCCTGTGTTGAGCCTGTGATCAGGGGGAGGACCCATGAGGGGCCAGAGGCCATAAGAGCATTCAGGCACAGCAGCCACCCCATGAATCAGGAGACTAAGGTTAACTATGGCAGACACATTTGATTAAGGACAAGGCCCTTCTCCCTTTTCCTAGGTGACCTCTAAGTGCTAGGATTGTTATTTTCCATAGTTATTAAGAGCAGAGATTCTAGAACAAGCCTTCTGGGTTCAAATGTCAGCTTCTGTGTGTACCCTGTGAGCTTGGACTGAAGACCTTTGTCCTCAACATCTTCATCTATAAAATGGGTAAAAATGGTACCTCCTAGGGTGGTTGAGGTGAAAAGTGAGTTTGTAAAGATGAAACACTTAGATGGTGTCTGAACCACAGTGTGCTATGCGTTAACTACGTTTAACTGACTATAATTACATAGCTAAAATAATTATTATTACTTCATGACTCTGGGGAGATGAAAGGATCACTAAATATAATAGAGACTGATTTTTCACTTAACCATGTTAGAATCAGATTTAATTTGTAGGGTGAGAGGAGGAAGAGGAACAGAAAAAATAACTGTTGGGTACTAGGCTTAGTACCTCGGTGACAAAATAATCTGTTCGTCAAACCCCTGTAACATGAGTTATCTATATAACAAACCTGCACATGTACCCCTGAATCTAAAATAAAATAATTAAAAAAAAAAAGATTAAAGAAAGAAAAAATAATAAATGTAATGTTTTTGTGTGCCTGGCTGCTGTGGATTAAATTCATAGTGCTACAACACATTACCCAGCAATATAACGCCATTTTATATATTTTTGCTTCCACATCAAAACTGCTGAATTAAAACTACTCCTTCAGAGCACTCTGAGCCGTGCACCAACGTGTCTCAGTGAGTCTTAAAGGGGCCATTCATCAGCATCCCAGGGCAGGGTACATCCCTGATGTTCTGAAAATGTCTGTAAAAGAAGCATTTTGTGGAGGGAGGTAGTGAGGTTGGGATGGAGAGAGAGTGGGAGGATTTTATGTATAAAAATATGAAACGAGTAAGTGTGAAGCATATAGAATGTGAAAAAAAAAAATAGTGCAGTTCTTTTAAGAATGGTTTCAAGCCCAGGAAGGATGCAGTGTGAGGGTGTGAGGGGAGTAAGCTCTAGGCTTTTCTATCATGGGGTTGAAGAGCAACACTGTGGGATGCAGAAATCACGACTCGGGAAGTGACTCCTAGTCACAGGGCCGCGCTCCTCTGTAACAGGGCCTCACAGCTGACTTTTACGAGATCTTCAGAGAATTCCATTTTTGACACTAGTTTTTAATAATATCTGGATAAAAGGGTAAAGGACCAAGACAGTGTCACGAGGGGGTATTAACAGTGGTATTTAAAAAGGACAGAACGAAGGCCTTAACAAATGGAGGCAGTAGCCCTGTGATTCACAGGGATGGTGGTTCCCCCCAAGGGGTTATGCAGGAAGATGAGAAAGCCAGGGGATGGTAGGATGTAGACAGTGCCAACTCCATTTTCCCTGCCATTCCATTGCAGCCTCAGTTTGCCTCACCTGGAGCCCATTTGGCTCAAAGCTAAGTGTCTCATTCACAGTCTCAGTTTGCTATTTGGAGCTTGGAATTGATGGATGATAATCAGTCCAGTTTGGGGTGAGTCTTAGGCATTGCTGGTAGACAAAAGTCCTGCTGGTTAAGTCCACAGATCTGGGAATCTGCCCCGTGTCGCTGTCTGGTAGGCTAGTCCTTTGCCACAGCTAGACCTTTGTGGGGTCCTAACACCTTACCTAATCCTTTCCCACATTCTCCTTTGGCAGTGACCTAGTCTCAATATTCTTGGCGATTGACTTTAATCAGGCTGGGAATACGATGCTCACCTAGAAGCAAATGCCACTATCTAGTGGGCCTAGATCTCATGCTTTTCTTTGTAGGAACCTGCCAAGCCCAAAAGGAGACACTTTTGAAATTACTGGCATGGCTGAAATAGCTCCAAGAGGCTCTCTCCAGCTGAATGATTCTGCCCCTGGGAACTGCATCTTTGGTCCCTGCCCAACCTTCCACTTCAGATGTGATTCTTACTGGTTATCTGTTACTCTGGGCTGGAGAATTTTGACCTTCTTTTGCTTCACAATCTTTCTAAAACCCAGGATGCAAATGCAGTTTTTTCTTCCACACTCCAGAGTCAAAGGGTCTTAAGACCTCACTCTACTTCTTGCCTCTGACTCCTTTCCAACAACTAGGAAAGGATGTGGCATCTAATGAGTGTTTGCTGAGCAAATGAATGGATGAATGAATAATTGCATCTGTAGTTTAGGAAAGTTAGGGGAGTTGATGAGAAATTACTTTGTTTAACAGGTTAAAAAAGATGACGTTTATATCAAAAATTAAAACATAATAATAAACAACAAAAATCCCGTGATCAAAATTATTTCCAGACTTTGAGTTGGTCGTATGCTACAGCCTCCTTCTGATATACCAAAGCCCTAAAAATTATGAAAAAATAAAACAATGGTTTTAGCATCCCAGCAGTACCTCCTTTAGAATGAAGAGTGATCACAGCCCAAAGACTAGCCTCCAGAATACTACAGCCAGCGATGCAGTCCTACCCTTCTTTCCCCAAACTCATGGTCCAGAATTCACTGTATCCTTTCTGTGAATTTGTTCTTTCTCCCATATCCCACACTTATATATGAAGAAAAATCCAGTGAGCTATGAGACATCATTCAGGGAATCTTGGCCTTGCCTAGGAAAGAATATTGAGCTATGAAACGAAAGGGGTGGTAAGCCATAGGGAGAAAGTGTCCCCAGGTAAGTAGGAATACAGACTCTGGGATAAGAAAGAGCTTGACAGTGGGTCTGAGTGCAGGGAGTGGTGCTGGGAGAGGTTAAAGGAGTACCTACAGGCCAGATCTTGCAGAAACCTCAACCTGTTTCCATGGAGGGATTTTAGGCCAGGAGGAGAGGAGGCACGCATTTCTATGATTAAAAGCTCACTCGCTGATGTTTAGAAAATGGATTGGACACAGCAGTGTGCAGTTAGAGAGAAGGATGTGTGGTTGCTCAGGCCAGGGGTGAATGAGATTGGTAGCTGTGAAGATGCAGGTCAGTGAATAAATTGAGGGGAGGTATTTAGAAGGTAGAATGGACAGGATGATGAGAGGCAGGGGAAAATGTTCAGAGGTTGTGCAGCGGGGACTGCTGGAGAAGATGGAGAAATCAAGCCAGAGGGGAAGACAGGGTAAGATCTCAGAGTATCTCACATGTCATGCTAAGAAGTTTGAACTTTATTCTGTAGGCAACAGGGAGCCATTGAAAGGTTTTAAGATGAGGAGTGATTTGCATATTGGAAAGGTCACTCTGACAGAGTACAGAGGATAGAGAGGAAGAAAGGAGAACGAGGGAGACCCATGAGGAGAGTGTGGTAGTTGTGTAAGTGTGGAATGACAAGTGTCTGAATTAAGGTAGTAGCATAAAAGATGGAGAGAAGGGGCTAAAGATAACTTTATTTTATTTTTGACGGAGTCTCACTCTGTAGCCCAGGCTGGAGTGCACTGGCACGGTCTCAGCTCACTGCAACCTCCACCTCTCAGGTTCAAGCGATTCTCCTGCCTCAGCCTTCCAAGTAGCTGGAACTACAGCCGCAAGCCATCCCGCCAGCTAATTTTTGTATTTTTAGTAGAGACGGGATTTTGCCATGTTTGCCAGGCTGGTCTTGAACTGCTGACCTCAGGTGATCCACCCACCTTGGCCTCCCAAAGTGCTGGGATTACAGGTGTGAGCCACCGTGCTGGGCCAGAATACAACAATTTGAAGAAGATAGAATTGCATTCCCTGGGAAAGTGGATTGGACATGGCGGTGCCACCGTGAAGTTTGATGGGGAGCCTGGAGAAGAGAGTTTGAGCAGGAATAAATTCATTGATTCAAAAATTATGGACAAGGCACTGTGCTAGGCCATAGGAATATATGTTGAATAAGAAAAATGTTGTCTGCCCTTCCGGAACTTACAGTCTAGTGGAGGAGACAGAAATTAAGTAAACAAACACATTCATTAATCATGAATTAGAAGAAGTCTGATGAAATAAAGTAATAGACATGTCATAAAAAAATAGCGGGGTAAGGAAGTATGTGGCCTATTTTACACAAGGTGGTTGGAAAATGCTCCCAGAGGGCGTGATATTTAAGATAATATCTGATGGATGAGAAATAGGAGGGTAAGTACATTGCAGGAAGAAAGAACAGCAAACACACAGGCATTAAAACTGGAACGTACTTGACTTATTTGAGAAGCAGGAAGATCACTGTGGCTGCGGAAGATTGAATGAGGGGAGGGGGAATGTGTGAGAGGTGGGCAAGGGTTAGATCGTTCAAGGCTATATGCATCACACCACAGTATATGGAGAGGTAGTGAGGTGTTATGCTCAGTTGCAAAACAAGCAGCTTAGTGTCTCTTGTCTTATACCTAAACAGCTTCACTAATTAATTTTATTGGATAATCCCCAGCAGACATTTGATTTTGGGACCCCTGAAAAAAGATAATGAGCATTATAAAGATCACCTTGAGTAGATAATTGGGACTCATTTATGAGAAAATCAAGAGTTTAGAAGCTGAGAATTCAGTAGCTCAGTCACTGAAAACCTGGGAGAAAAACCTGGGAGTAAAAGCAGACATGCACTCTCTAGGGTAGAAGCCTATGCCCAGAGATCTGGGACACTGGGGTTTGAGTAGTACCAGCTGAAGCTGGATGCAATAATAATTCACCTGCATACTGTTTGTATGTTCCTTGCTGGGGCCACACTGAGTTATAGATTCTAGGCTTTATCTGAATAAAGAAAAAGAGTAAAATGGTTGTGTTGGTATCAGCAGTTTGCATCCAGAAGCAGACATCAAGATAAAGGGTGGGATGCAAAAGGTTTATTAGAAATCAACACTTACGAAAGGAAAGAGTTTGAGAAGGAATAAACAGTGGGAGAAGTCAAACTACTAGAAAGAATTGACAAAACCAAGCCAATCCAGCAGAGAGCTCTGGAGTGAGTACCAGCCCTGAGAGTGTAATACTGTGGATCCAACTGGTCAAGCCTTTATTTTCCAACCTTGCTTAATTACTGCATGTAGCTGCCTTGGCAAAAAGAGGGACCTTGGGCAAGATGTCTTGCTGCAGGTGAGGCAGGCTCTGAAGAAGCAGACACCTGTACGCCCTCCACCTCCACTAACTGTATTTTCTGCAGCTAGACAGCACGTCTTTCCTTAAAGAGGTATGAGTGGGGCAATTTTGTGTCTACAGAAAACAAAAAAAGTGGATGATAGAAAACTTTATACAAGCCTTAGTAAGCTCTCTGAGCAATTTCCACATTCTTAAAATGAGGTATTGTAAAACTATATTTAGACACGTCTGTGAAAAATCTCTAGCTGGTACTTGTTCCTGTTACGGAAGTAGTATGCTTAGATTATTGAAATCACCTTCCAGCCAGTGTGATAAAATATAAAAGTGGCTCCCAATGCAAAGTTTAATATTAATTCTTCCAAATTCCTAGTGAAGTGCCACACAGCACTTCTCCATCAGCAAAGAAAGAGTGTAGTTGAACAAGGACAAGGGTTTTGAGCTTCTTGGTGCTTCTGAGGCTCCTGGGTACATGGAGGAGATGGAGATGACAGAGAAAAGATGTTGCAAAGAGTGATTGATATGAGTGACATCTGAACAATGATTTTTATTTAAAAATTTTCCCCAGTAAACATATTCAGAATACTTAGCAGAAAACTTTCAAAGTTGACAAAAAATTATTTTGCGTTTAAGAAGTTAGGGAGAGAACACGAGCTTAAAGGCAAGAAGACAACAGCAGCAGAAGCATGCCAAACGGTTTCTTTGGTCATTCTTTTTGCTGTGTGTTTGTTTTGCATATATTCAACATTTATCTAATACTTCATAAACATAGAAAAATTTAAAAAGTATTCGAAAGTGATATTTCTCTCTAAAGGAGTATAGTATTAAAGAAGATGGTAAAAAAATAACTTAGACAATGTTTGAATGCAGTGTTCCTAAAACTGACAGCTTCATCTCTGCATGCAGTAGTAGAAGGATGAAATGAAAAACCCGGGTAGGAATTGCAAGTGTCTTTTGGTTATGGTCTTGACTGTTCCTCTGAGATCCAGTGAGCACCTAGAAGAATGTTAAGTGGAAGTGAAGTGAGTAAACCCAGTTCCTTGCCCAGCTGAGGGCCTTAGTGAGCATCTCACATTACTTCCCTGACTTCCCATCTGTAAAACAGGAGTATTGGGCTGCAGGGATCATATAAGTTCCTTGTAGAGTTATCATTTGTGATTTCATGAGGCAGAATGAGCCTTTGGGGATGTTTTGGCGAGAGACCAAAATAGAGGAAGGAGAAAAGGCTTTGCAGCAGAGAGAACAGAACTATAGAACTTGATTAGAACCTTACCTCTACTTCTCACCGAGTAACTTGTGTTAGGCTCTTGGATCCTCAATCCGCCTCATCTTTAAAAGGGATAAAAGCACACCTACTTGAGAGAGTTGTCCATGAAATGCTACATATAGAGCAGCTGGCACAGTGCCTGCAGCATAATGTAAGTCACTTGATAAATGGTAGTCATGCCCAAAAGGACAGGCACAGCATTATTTTTTCACAATTCCTGCAACTCCTCTGAATAACCCAAATACTGTATCAGTCTCTCTCAATCTCTCTCTCTCTCTCTTTCTCTCTCTCTCTCTCCCTCCCTCTCCTTTCCTCATTCTGAATTCTCATGCCTTCACACTGCCTCCTCTTCTACTTTAAAAATGCCATTGTCATGCCTTCCTTTTCTCCCCATGTGATAGATTGTTTCTGTGGAAGCTAAACATTGTATATGTCGGCTAAAGAGGTCATCTTTCTCAGACATTATTCAGAGTTAAGATAGATATGATAGGAAGAAAGGTAGGAAGAACAATAGATAGATAAAAGATAAAAAGATCATTTGAAAGTAACAAAAAATACTCAAAGAGCTAGGGAATCCCAGATGCTAGTATATTCATTGGTAGGAACTTGAAGGTAAAAAATTATGTTTTCTCCTTCAAAGTGCATGGCGTAGCGATCTCCCACTGTGTTCTTGCATTGTATGGTCTTCCTTCAACACAACAGAGATCAACTGAGGACAAAAAATGCAGAAGGTAAAATTCTGGGAGGTACAGAAATAAAAGGGACCATGTCTGGGATAATTGAATTCCGAACAGCCCAACAACAGATTTCTCATGTGGAGCAGCTGAGGCCACTACTACAACTATAAACCAACAGGATGCTCTTTTTTGTGCTAAGCGCACATAAGGGTTTAGAGTGAGTCCTGCTGCCTCTGGCCCAGGTGCCAATATGCGGGCTCATCTCTGACCCTTTCTATGACACCTTTTATTTTGACCTAAACCCTGCAGTTGGATTTCCAAACATGCTTTCTGGTCAGCATTTCACTTTCCCTCTGAGATTCTGGGGCCAGACCTACTTAACCTCCTCCTGCCTCTCTGCCTGGTTCTTTCTAACTCTTTCCCAGAGAATCTGCATATGTTTGTTTAGGCCTGAAACCATAGAATGATAACCTGGTGTCATGGATCTTTCCCCTATGAATACTGAATTGTTCCCCAGCTAACTACAATTATGTATATCTACCTATATCCTTCTTGACTTTTCTCTTCCATAGATTTGACCTTCTCTTTCAGTTCATGCAAATCTGAACTGAGACTGAGTTTCTTATACTGAGTTTCTTATTTCCATTGTAAATTAATACACAGTAAATTATTGGCTATGTTCTTCTGTAAATGAAGATCCTTCAATGCTCTAGAGAGGTAGTATATTGAGTTGGAGATAGCCTAGGACTATAAAGTTTAGGTTTTGACCCTAATACCAATATTTATGAAGAGTATGATTTGTTCTCTTCTATATAAAGTATGTACATGTAACTTCACTATACACTTCTCTTGGTTGTGTATTAGTCATTTCATTTTTGCCAGTTTAATGTTTCCTCATTGGTGGTCATCAAAGATGAGCATTTTAAAAATCTTTCTTTTTAAACAGAATCACCTATTGAATGACTTGTCTGTTCAACCTCTTTCTCCTGCCTGTTATGCCCCAATTTGTGGTTTAGATCAGCTTCTCATGGTGCAGTAATTGTGCCTGGTGTTTAAAATGTGAGCCATTCTATACAAAGCCTATGTCAAGTGCTGAACCTTGTAATAATAATGCATTCTCACGGAGGTTAAGTCAGCACTATGAACATGTTTTCCTCCCCAAGAATCTTGAGCTCATTTTGGGGAATGGAATATAACATATACGGAAGTGGTTTTTTTTTCTCTGTTAAATGGAAAAATTTGTCACCAATGTGAAAAACATGACCTCCCACCCCTCACTCACACCAGGTTAAACAATTTCAGAACTTTCCATTACAAGTTTGGCTCATGTATCACACAATGTCAAGATCCCGAGGTTCACTGATCACTTTCTTTTACATCATCATCAATCATTTTAGGTTTTAATGCATTCTCTGATGAAATAACTGATTACTTGGCTCAATATTTCTTTTGACTTATATAAACATTTTATTACTTGCTCTTAGCTTATGAGGCTGGCAATTTAGTTTGTGTGTTTGTGTATGGGATGATTCTTGGCATAGATTGATTAAGGGATCATTCAATACTCTGTATCAAGAATGTATAGTAAGGTGCACGGTGTTTGGTGTCCAAATCTCATATTTGTACCCCACAGGTTGTGTGACTTGAAGTAAGTAGAAAAATCTTCTGGTCAATTTTTTTAAATCTGTAATTTAGGGGTATTGATATCTGCTTCATAAATATCTTGTTAGGATGGAATGAGTTAATGCACACAAAAAGCCTAATACAGTATCTAGCACATGTTCAATAAATGTGATATTTTTCTTATGTACCCACTGCCCCCCCCCCCCCAACCTTTTTTTCTGGGTCAGTGCATTTTGAGTGAATTTTTGTTAGTGGCCTATTCAAATTGTGTTGCACCAAAATTCATGTGAGAGAAGGTTGATGCTTTCAAAGCAGGTAGAAAACTCACTGGATCTTCGAATCATAATCATCCCTGCTCAGGTGTAGAAGTATTTATAGGGAGACCACTTTATTGACTAGTTTTATGTCTTCTATATAATTAGCCAAGAGTAATGTGCACATTGTCTTTTTCATACCATTGATTTGTGTTATCATTAAACCTGAGAAGACACTATATTCTTTAGGAGAATAACAGATTAAACTGTATTCTAAAACCAGTTTTCCTTATTTTTAAACTAACACTTTTATTTACTAAGTTATTTTTATTTATTAAAAGTGCCCTTTTAGTATTATTTAGATGTAGGGTTTTGCCATATATCATACCTGTACACATATAAAAAGACAAATAATAACACATAGTAAATTGATTAATGTGTCTTAAAATTTTAAACACTTCAATCTGAACCTTGTTGTATTATTCTTTGACTCAGAGTTTCCATTGTCCAGGTTTTGTCCCCCAAACAAGATTGTTCTCTAGCCTTTCAAGTGCTTTGGTGAAAAAAAATTTTTTTTTCAAGAGGGCTCAACTTTTTCCTCTGGGATTTTCCTTCAAGGCACAGATGCTCACTCTGAAAATTTTGATGGTTGTGCATAGGCAATAAACAGTATATCCATTGGCTGCCTGAATTCCTTGCACATCTGAATTCAAAGGTGCTTAAATGTGAAACAAACAACCACACACAACAATTGTATCTTAAGGTCAATAAAATACAGTAATGATCAGTACAATTATGTTGAATTAATGGAAGATTGATGATACACCTATTTTAAAGCCCAAATCCCAGATTCTTCCATAGGGTACCAGAATTACATTTACTTTTACAGCATCCCAAATACCATGTGTCATAAAGATGGGAGGGCTTGGAAATATCCAGGATTGTGCTTCTTTACACATAACTGAATAGACTTCAGCCTCCTCTCCCACAGCCCCAAGCAACAGCTAACTCCGTGCTAATAACAGATAATGTTCTGTGACTCCTCGTTGCCAGCAGTCTTCAGTGGCCTCTAGAGAGGATAGAAGAGAGCAAAATATTTAATTTTGTTTAATATCTGACCTTTAGAGTGAAAGATTTTGAAATGCTGGGAAGATACTTACTGGTGAATTTGAACCTTTCACTGATGACTTTTCCGACATAGGAAAATCCCCTGCAGGAGACATCAAATGAGGGATGCAAATGTCCCCTTGCTTTAGAGGTTGAAGAACTCTGGTGGACCTCTCTAGAATATCAGACATCACAGCAAAGAGCAAATGTCTTCAGATATTTTTAATATATTTAGCGGTAGCAAAGTTGGGCAAATCACAATGTGCATGTTCTAATAACATTAGAACATTATTACCTAGTAATAATGGCAATGAAAATTACAAGATAGGCCCCTATGTGCCAGGCACTATACTAATTCCTCTGCACGTGTTAATTTACTCTATGCAACATATTTTTGTTATGGGAACTAGCTAAAGATCACAACCAGCTCTCTCAAAACCGTTCTACTGATAATGATTCAATTTTATACAACTGATGGTTTTCGATCCACTTTTAAAAATGTAAAATCAATAAAACAGCAATACTTAATGACACTGATCCAGGGACAAAACATTTCCTTCTAACATCTTAAACCGAAATTAATCATTTTCCTTTTTCTTTTTCTGCAAGTTCCATACTAGTCTTGTTCACCTGCATCTATAGTTGAAATCATGAGATTCACATTCGAATTTTTCCCATCTTATTATAAGCGTACTTTCTTGTTTTCAATTAAAATTTTGGACCAAAAGTCCAAAAATGCTTCCTAATGGCATTGACTTGTTGGTCTCTAATCCTTATTGTTGTAGATAAAGTCATTACATTCTTTTCCAGACTCTAGAATCCTAGGGGGCATATTCATTAAAGGTCAACCCTGACAGGAAGTTTTGAGAAGTCTGACGTTCTTTTCTATGTCCCCTCATAGCCTAGAAGCCTCTTGTCCTACATAATCCCAGCTCTAGTGATGGTGGGGGTGCCGAAGGGAAGATTTTGATTATGTTTAACTTCAGTTTTCAAAGTGGTGACTTATTAGAAGACCTCTGTTGGTCTTGCTTGTGAAGAGGATATCTGATATTAATTCAAATATTTCTTGCCCAAGCTTTTGATTGTTTTCTTAATTATTATTGAGCGTTTTCACCAAGAATGTTGAATCGTGAAATTTCAAGTCCCACAGTCCGTTGCACCTCTAATTATAAGTAAATGATTTCAACTTCTGCCCGTCCTGGGGCATTGGTTTTATAGATTAGTCAGCAGGCTTCTCCATCCCTGACTCCTCCATTTCCTTTTCCAGGAGAAACCACTGGAATTAACACTTCTGAGAGGGGCACTGGCCTCCATGGGGACATGCCCACTCATTCTTTGTCCTTGAAAATCCCATTCTGTGACCTGTCGAAGAGCCTGAGCAGAAAGAAAGCTTTGTAGCAGCTTAGTTGAAAGCTCTCCAGTACTCTCTCCATCAGATAACACATGCTAAGCCATCTGACCATTAGCAGCTCCTGACCAAACTTCATCTTCTCTCAGAAGTTGTTGGTAAAGTTTTGAACAGTTTTACTCTGTTAGTACAGGGTTCCTTACCCCATATTGACTCCTGATTCCTTAGAAATGATGTGAGATCAGAAGGGAACTACTGTTTTGATTTGATAAATCTTTCTCTCTCTCTTTTTCTTTTGAGTGGCATTACATAGATTAGTAATTAGACTTGGAGGTAAGAAACAATTTGATTTGATGACAGATGACTGAAGAAAGAAAAAGAGGTTTTCCTACAAATGCATGTGAGGCAGGATTTTGCACTGTAGGTTATTAAGGTCATGTGCTTTGTTTCTAAATGTTTGGAATGGTGGAGATTGGATCACATTGGAATAAATGTTATTCTTCAATTGCTAAATTTTTCCTGTGTGTGTGTGCATGTGTGCTGTCTCCGTCACAATGCGTCTGGTTTTTCTGGGTAAATTTGTTTCCTTAAAACTGAGGCCATTGGATTACTTGTCCACCATACACTGTCTGGGACTCTTACCGCCTATGATTCAAGCTCACAGTCTTTCCAGCATTCATGAATTTCCACATATGGCTTCTGGCTTACTCTCATTGATCATTGTTTCCTCACACCTTCTTTTCCCTCTCTGGCTTCTCATTGACCCTGCTGTACATGCTTTGTTTCAATTTCACATTCCAATCTATGGCTTTTCTGCCTTCTACCCTGCCACTAACTTCTGCTGTAAAGTCGTGCACATCCTTTAGGTTATACTTAAACCTCACCTCCTTGGAGAAATCTTGTGCTAAGAAACATTAGCCTGAGAGCAGACAGATTCAGTCCTGCCACTGACTAGTTATACAAGTCATTTAACCTGTCTAAGCTTTGGTTTTCTCGTTGGTACATTAAGAATTATTCCTCCTTCATAGAGATGTGAGTTTTAGAGAGGTCTTAAACGAAATCCCAACAGGCATTTGTGCATGCATACAAACACACACACACACACACACACACACACACGCACACACACACACACATCATTGGGTATGGAGGGAGCCATCATTTAGTAAGCCAAAAGTACCTAAGCAGTGATTGCTCTAGACAGATACTTTGCCTTATGAAGATATAGAAGTGCTCAATAACTAATGGATATGATTACTTATATTATTAACTTCTTTCTTAATCGATTTAGATGCTATTTTGCTTTTCTTTCTTTCAACTATTAGCACCACTTTTTCTGTTTGTATCATTCATTTTGGTGTTTAATGTTATATATCCTTTAACAATTTTTCTCACTCTGTGTGTGTTCATTTGGGTGTGTGTATCAAACAAAAGTTGTGTGGAGGTGGAATTCTTTCTAATCATGTTTGCAAGTTCCTACAAATTACGTAGTTAACATGCTGTGTTTATTGAATAAAAGGAGACGATTGGGGAAGGAAATAGGAAAGGAAGAAGGAGAGGAAGGGAGGAAGAGGAGGAAGGGAGGGTTAGAAAATAATAGCCAATATAGTCTTCTTTGTTTTTCTCTCTTCCTTACAGGGCTCAAAACATGTATTAATAAATATCCCTTCAGCTGCCCAAGAGAAGTCGCTTCTCGATAATGAGATTCTCAACAGGGCTAGGGTCACACTGATAAAAATTCCAAGAATAGCAGTAGAAAGTCAAATCAACACACAGCGTCTGGGCCATCTAGCAAGGCAGCCAAGGCTACTGGCAGAGGAATAATCAGAAGTATCTGGAATCCCAAGCTGCCTGTCTATCATGGTTAAAGGCCAGGTAGTAGGTGACCACCATCTCTTGGGAGACTTATTTCAAGGTCAGGGCAGAAGACAGAGAGGTTCTAGATGACTTGAACTTGAATGAAGTTCAAATGAAAATATAGGAACTCAATAATTTTGGAATTTGATTGGTCCCAGACCACATACCTGGAGTTGAGTGTTAGGATACTTATTAGATTGGTATTATTAGAAGGATATTAAAAGATGTTGATTCACAAACCTGGGAACTGCATGTCCAGATTTACAAAGGCAAATGTGTCTCAGTCCGTCACTGGCCAGACGTGTTCCATTCATGATAAAGTATCAGTCTGTGTGTGTGTGCATGTATATAGTAGGGTCCACTCTAAGACTTTCTCATGTTTATTAATACATGTGGGTACTTATAAACTGAGTGGTCATAGATTGGGGGTGAACAAATCTTTTGTGATAAGAATTGGTGTTCCCAGAAACAAGAAGCAGATCTGAGAAAAGGTCACATGCAGACAGCAAAAATGACAATTGAAAGCAGGTCATATTAAGAGGTGGAGGATAGAAAATAAGTTAAATCTATGAGCCACTAGCTGGAAATCATAGCTTTGGGTCCTGAGATTCGGAGACCAAAGTTAAGCTGAGATGAACTAATGGGAAATACATTTATTTAAAGTCAGATGTGAGTACCAAATGGTTTGAGAGAAGGGAAGGAACCAAGAGGAGGATATTCAAGTCTAGTTTCAGCTGTCTCTTCTGTTGCAGGCTGATGGACTATGGTTCCTGCCCCAGAAAATCTGAGAAAAGCCAAGATCTATCAGCCATTTATAGCAAGAAGAAATAACACCTTAGTCTTACAAAAAATCAACCTCCATTATACAACCATAGGCAGGACTAAGTTATAGATGTGCAACTCTTAGCCATGTGGTGATAAAATTCACACACACACAAATATGGACAAAACCCCAAGAAATTAATGTCATTATTAGCTACCTTGTCCAGCGAAGACAATTTCTGTTAGAGAATTTCCAGCTGGTAATGAGCTCAGTACTTTAGCTAATTGTAAAATTGTCCAGTTTGCATCAAATTTAACTTTTTTCCCATGGTGTTTTGAGTTTTTACTTATGGAGCTTAATATCAAAAATCTCCAGGATTGAAACGTAGCTCCACTTGTAAAAATGCACACGGCTGCACCTGTCATCTGGATGAAACTGCATTGGAACTGAAGACAGTGATGATGGAAAGAGAGGAAGTGATGCTAAGGTTAACACGTGGGTGACATAGAGCTTGCTCATTGCTGTAGGACCTATTTTCAAAGCCTGGGCACTTATTTTAGAAACTGTGAAAGATTTCCTAGAGATTTACCACAAGAAATCGGTCCTGAGGCAAATGGGGTTCTGAAATGCTTTCTATCATGCCTTATGTAACTCAGGGAAAAAAATATTATTCCCCTGAATTGGGGGTGAGACAAGAGATGGATTTGTACAGTGACTAACTGCTTAAATACTTCAAGCCTTGCTGCCTTCCCCCCTCTTTGAAGAACAGGAAATAATAAATCAGAAGAGTAGAGATTTACTTCCATTTCAAGGTGCCAACAGCCAAACAGGTTAGCTGGCCCCATGCCTAAGCTTTTGCGTGTGGGAGGTGGAGCTGGAAGGAGACAGGCCTCCGGTGCTTCATGTGGGATTGAGGGCTCTGAAGTCTGATAACACGAAAGGGAATAATTCTCACTGGAGTTACTTATTTTCTGCAGGTCAATAAACTAGTGCAAAAAGAAGAAAACTAGAGGCTCACATCTCCAGGCCCGTGAGGTGAATTCCCCTTGAAATTAGCATATATGTTTCCTAGATTACCTGGGTATCTGGGGAAACATCTCTTACCTGACTTACTTAACCTGACTATTACCACAACAGGCAGTTAGGTTAGGACATTTGGGAAGGGCTCACTGGAGTGCTCTTTGGTATGGAATTCCAACAGCGTTTGCATTCCATTAGCTTGTAAGTGAAATTCCATATTTCCTCTATTGAAAATATATCTTTTTATCCTCACCCCCTAACTGCAGCCCCTTACTGAGCCCATCATTAGATTCTGAGCTACAACATCCCCCTTTCTAAAGACGAGCCCAATCCATTGAGCACCAGTGAATGACTGAACCTGTTAAAAACAAAAGGAACAGTAGGTAAGCAGCTCAAATTAGTGAAATACTCTTACCAAGCTGTCACAGGTTCAGCAGAAATAAATCTTTCTGTATCTCTAAGCTAGAGTCCACCCTGTCCCCAGGGAGCTATCAACCCACCCTGTCCCATTCCAGGGGCCAAATATTTGTGGGGGAAGGGGTGTGAACAGAATTATGTAAGTGCATAAGGCAATCATCCTTTCCCTGGAGACAGGAAAGTATGGTGTGGTCTTAAGTTCTAAGTCCTGGTTTTACGGACTGCCAATCTGGAATGATTTGGAGCCAAGGCTCTGTGGCTCGAGACGCCTCTCTACTCCATCCTTGGGCCATATTGTAGAGTGGCTTGCTCCTCTGCACATCATTTTTCTTGGAGTTTATAAAAGCCCTTTTCTAAGTCAGGAATGTATCCAGTCCTGACTCCCACTGGCCTACTCAGCTGCTGTTCTCTTGCTCCCCACAATAGCCTTTCGCTCTCTCAGTATTTCACAATCAGCTTCCCCCAAGCCCAGCTGGATCTTTCTCACCAGGGTATAGGACTTGGCCCACCACCGCTATTCTCCCGACTTTGCACATCTGCTCTTTTTTCAACCCACTTGCAGATCTGGGTAAGACAGGCTTCCCCTGACACCTCCCTCCCAGAACCTGCATCAGGAAGGCTTGACCCTTGTCCTCCCCGGTTGGAGTGCACTGATTGAAAGTTCAAGCTGTAAAATCAAATCTCTTAGGCATAGTGTACCACACACTGATGGATGAGCTTTGGAAAGTCTTCTCATCAGTGTTCTGAACCAGCACCTCACCAAGCTAGACTGAAGCCTGAGACAAAAGGAAAAAAAATCAGCAATACTGATACTGTCTTCATTTAAAATTTTGATATTTTATTGTAATACTTTTTCATTACTTCTGATATTTAAAAATCTTTATTACTGACATTTTGGTGTTTCCTTTAATTTTGCACCCAAGTCAAGTGCCTTACTTGCTTCATCTAGTTCCAGCACTGCTCTGAAACATGGTTTATTTATCTATAGCGTGGGAATTACAATAGTGTATACCTTGTACTTTTTTGAAATAGTTAAGGGAAATTATGTGTCTAAAGTCTAACAACGTGCCTGACCCATTGTAAGCACTCATATCTTGCCTCATTTTATTATTACATGTTAATATGCTGTATTTCCTTAGAACGTTAATCAAGTCCTTCAAGCTCCTTGAGGAAAGAGTTTGGATTACTACTGCTATATCTGCTGTTGGATACTGTTTTGCACAGAAAGGTTTCTCCGTCAAAGCTGATGTCTATTAATTGTGGAATCAGAACAGGTTGTACTTAAGATTCATTTCTTCTACTGGTCCCTAGAAATCTGTCTGATTACTTCTGAATCATCCAGCTGACAAATACGTATGTGTAGTATCACTGTTACCTGTTTTATAACTTTTTTTTTTAACTTGAGACCTACTTTCAATAGTCACTATGTTGTCTCTATGCCTCTCTGGTTCATCATTACCACACGTACATGGGATGACCCCTACATTTGGGAAAGAATTCCAGCTCCCAGATTATTCAACCCACTGTGCTGGCAGCATTCCATGAGTTCGTCTTGGGAAACTATAATTGATTACTCTGGAGGGAAAACTCCATCTCAACACCAGCTGGCAGCCAGACCCTGCCCTAGAGCCCCCAAATGAGTCTCCAGCAAAATTTTCAGCAGAGACAGTGTACCCATGAATGGGGCTGACGTTATCTTCATGTCCAAATCGTTGCTAGGTGTGTGTGCCTTCTTAAACATACTCGAGTTTGGCAACAATAAAGTCTCAGAGTGGTGAATTTTCCAGTGGCTAGCCCAGAGAGCCCTGTAGTATTTTTTTTTTTCTTGCAGATTTAAGCAAGCAGCATGTTTTTCCATCCAACCCCATTTGAACAAATAAGCCAGGTAATAAAGAAACAACCCTGAAATGCAACAACCTTGCCCTGGTAGCAGAAAGGAAAGAAAGGACCACCTTGAAGAGACCAGGTTTGAGAAGCAGTGAGGTGAAGGTGGACATTTGTATTGTGGAACAGATGGACACCTTGTTCTCAGGGATGTGTTGACTGTTACCTATTAAGTCCATCAAGGCTCCCATCCTAACTTCTGGGATTTGAAAAGGAAAAAACAATACTGATTATTTGTCCAAACCCTTCAAATGAAAGTGAGTAATTTTTTTTTTAGATAGAGTCTTGCTCGGTTGCCCAGACTGGGGGGCAATAGTGTGATCTTGGCTCACTGCCACCTCTGTCTCCTGGGTCCAAGAAATTCTCCCATCACAGCCTCCCAAATAGCTGGGATTACAGACACACACCACCACGTCCAGCTAATTTGTGTGTTTTTAGTAGAGACAGGGTTTCACCATGTTGGCCCAGATTTCACCATATTGACCAGGAGTCAAACTCCTGACCTCAAGTGATCCATCTGCCTCAGCCTCCCAAGTGCTGGGATTACAGGTGTGAGCCAGTGCACCCAGCCGAAAGTGAGTAAAATTTTAAAACATGAATGTGGTTTCCATTCTAAGAAGTGGTTTCTGGATGCCAAAAACATATTTTGGGATAAATATGATTTTGCTGAATAAAATTCTTGAGAGTTTTCCCACCATTTATACAGCACATTCATTCACGTGAACACAGGCATGGATACTGTCATATCCATCAAGTTATGAGATGCCAAGACCTCATCCTCCACTAAACATGAACAGTGAGGAATAAAGAATAAGAGAATGAATACACTATGTGACCCCTACCTCAAACCCTAATTTATGAATATCTCAAATTCTTTAAAACTCAAAAATAAACTTTACCTATAATATCCAGTAGTTTATTATATCTTGTATATTTGTGATTGTATCAGTTTAAGCTGACATTCCTAGCTCTGCTGATCTGGTCCCCAGTGCAGTAGCACAAAAGAAGAACTCACCTTCAGGTGCCTTATAAATAGATGTGCGTTCTCTCTCCTTGGTCGTGATTACTGTCAAGGTTGTGTGTGGTTTCTATTTTAGGCCCAAATGGCAGAAAAGCCGCTTCTGCAGCCAAGAAGCAGCATTGTAGGATGCCAATGAATTCTGGGGGAAATTACATTTTAAAAAGGAAAACTTTGACATACATCTGGCAATAGAACCATACTGAACATATGGCAGCCTGGTAGGTAGGAAGTCATTGGAACATGGTAACTCGAGCTGAGTGCTGCCCCATCGTGTTCTGGGGTGCATTTGGGAAAGATCCTGCAGTGAGACTATGTCTCTTCCAACCTGGTGTGGCACATTCACTGGGGAAGGAAGCTGGGTGAAACGCCATTCTTGAATGTATGACCTTCTCCTGGCAACCTCTGATTGACTCCAAAAAGCTAGTCTTAGTGGTGCAAGTGGGCGGGAGCAAGACCCTACTGTGGGAGCCAAACATGTAATCATGACTCAGCCTATACATAAGACACTGGGAAGCTAGAGAAACCCAGGGACTCAGAATCCCAGGATCCTGGTGCTAGAGAAGACAGACACCCAAAGTCAAAGTCCTGCTAGTGGATGGGGGATGCATCTTTATGGGTCAGTTTTTGCTTGATCACGTCTGCTACCAGGAAGTTCAGCACCTCTTGTAAGGGACAAGGAAAAACCAGGCTTTCATCAGAGGAAAGAGGAAAGATGCATCTGTCTTCATTGTAAGTTCATGAGGTTGTTCCCAGGACCCCAAGAGTTGTATTTATTTATTACAAGGTAATCCTCTCACCTTCTGGATTTCACACCTCCAGACACACCACTTTCCACTCCCCCACATCTTATGTGCCTGGTTGTTGGGGCTGCATCTCACATAGCAATGTCAGGATCACTATACCCTGAAGGATTGGCACTGCCACCCCTATTCTTCAGACAGGGGCATTAGGGTTCAGTGAACGAGCTTCTTGATCAAGATCACACAGATGGTAAGTGACAGTCTGAATGCAAGTCCAGATCTGTGTGACTTCAAAAACTGCTGTTACTATTAGACATAGACAGTCTCAAAAATGTTTGCTTTTTGCATATCCCATGGACTGCAGACTAAACTATGAGGAAGGTACTTTCTCACCTCTGATCCTTAAGCTTACTCTGGATGGGGCATGAGCCTTTTAAAGTTTCAGAAACTTGGTCTATGGGTCTTTGTTCTATTCTGATTAAGTAATTGAACACATTGTATAACTTCTTAATGCAGCACGCACTTTCCCTCAGCACAGGTTTTCATACATGCTCATGTGTATACTCTTAACATGTCCTCACCACCTTACAATGTATATACACATGCTTTCACCCATCACCACATACATGTACTCACTCCCATACTCAGAGACAGATTCCTACTTGCCTCCTTCAGAGCAGTTAAGTTTTCTGTTCACATCTATGACTGAGGGAATCATTAACATGTAGATTCAGCAAATACAGGCTGTGTTCCAGAAATCTGCATTTTTAACACAGCATCTAGGTGATTCTGATTAGGTAATCTGTGCACCATTGCTTGGGAAACATTGTCTTGGCTGTGAGATCCTTAAAGAGAAGAGGTGTTTCTTTCTTTCTTTCTTTCTTTCTTTTTTTTTTTTTTGAGACGCAGTCTCACTCTGTTGCCCAGGCTGGAGTGCAATGGTGCGATCTCAACTTACCGAAAACTCCATCTCCAGGTTCAAGCGATTCTCCGGCCTCGCCTCCTGAGTAGCTGGGACTACAGGCACGTGCCACCATGCCTGGCTAATTTTTTGTATTTTTAGTAGAAATGCGGTTTCACCATGTTAGCCAGAATGATCTCGATCTTTTGACCTCGTGATCTGCCCGCCTCGGCCTTCCAAAGTGCTGGAATTACAGGCATGAGATGCCGCGCCTGGCCTGAGAAGAGGTGTTTCTTACGCATTTCTGTTTGGCCTGCACTAGTTACAGGCTAGGTGCAGGGTAAACAGATATTTGACAAGGGTGGGTTGAATGAATGCCTCTGTCACTGACTCTTATTCACTTAGAGATGATTATTTCAAGAGAGACAATATGTCAAGAGTCCAGAGGGTACCAAGGTCTCACTTGAACTTCAGGAGTCCTGTTGTATGAACTACTCTTTAAAAAGGACTTTTGAACATTCATGAGGACTCTCATTATTTGCTCCTTGTTCTTGGGCAGACTCTATTCCTAAAGAACACTGAAGGGTTTCTTCTACAGTATCCAGAGACTTTCCTTTCTTCCCCATGAAACTCACCACAAACCGATATCCCTAGGAGATCAAAGACTCTGAGGGAAATTGTCTCTGCCACACTACCTGCCCAGCACAGAAGGAAACACTTCTTTCTTTTTTCCTAGGTCTCTCACCACCTTTCATGTCTTCCCATAATTGACAATGAACCTTGCTTATTTCTGCTGGTCCACATCAGTTCCAATGCACAGGTCTTGTAAGGAGTAGCCCATTGTCCCAGGCTACCTGGGACTTTTGCATTTCTCCAGAACTAGAATTCTCAGCTGTCCTGTCCCTGAGGGTATGCCATCTGTAACGTTCTGCAAATATCAAAGTGAATCTTTAGGTGCACTACCAGTGACCCATGGCCAGTCAGACATTCATGTATTTGCTGGCATCCTCTAAGAGTGAGCTCAACCAAATAAAATACCATCCTGCACTCATAAGGGATTTTGTAAAACCTGTTTCTGAATTTCTGATCCCCTATGTTTATGGTACTATCCTGGTTTTCTAGTCTGGCAACTGCACCAAGAAAGGAAATGTGGTTATTGAGGGTACTGAGGGATGGCGTCGTCTCAATGACCTCATGCTGGTTCCCTTTTTATTAAGTGTTCATGAGGCTTCATTTCACTTGCCTACTCTTAATTTTTTTTTTTTTTTTTTTGAGGTGGAGTCTCACTCCTGTTGCCCAGGCTAAAGTGCAGTGGCACAATCTCAGTTCACTGCAACCTCCCCATCCCAGGTTTAAGCAATTCTCCTGCCTCAGCCTCCTGAGTAGCTGGGATTACAGGTGCCTGCCACCACGCCCAGCTAATTTTTGTACCTTTAGTAGAGATAAGGTTTCGTCATATTGGCCAGGCTGGCCTTGAACCCCTGACCTCAGGTGATCTGCCCACCTCAGCCTCCCAAAGTGCTGGGATTACAGGCATGAGCCACTGCGTTCGGCCTCTCAATTCTTTTGACAGACTGTGGCAGGCTACTGGACTATGGTAAACAGTCTACCTCTTCCCTTTCCTTACAAATCTAGACACCACTTACCTGTTTTCAGTGCTCTGGAAGTACTACTACTGCCCACTGGAGTTGTTTCCCCGATACCCCCAACATGAACAGTGACATCTAGGCCAGAGTAGATTTTGTGAGCAAACCAATGCTTGGCTATCCTGCCTAACAGCTTTTCAAACTTCAATAGGAACTTCCAATTGTGAGCTAGGAGATCCCCGGGCAGCATGGGTGCCTGGGGATGGATATCTTTAGGAAGCCACCGTGTCCCCTCTTTGTTTGGTAGCTACATCCGTTGTGCTAGACGCTGTCCCTGGACCAAGGGGAAAATAATGTTTCCCTGATAGATCCCAAGGAAACGTCAGAGTGATTTATAAGTGGGGGGAGAGCTTTGTCTATGCATCTGTGGTCTGTTAAGAGTAATACCTTTACCTATAGGTGCTCATCCTTATTTTGATGATGATAATAAAACATCCATTATAAATTTCTAAGTAACATAAAGAATGACATTACAGAATGGAAGGAAGAAGGGGATGGGCATTTGGAAAAGATAAATGTGATAGAAGTGGGTACTTGGAATCAAAAGTGATCATTTGGTCCAGGATACAATTTAAGTCAAAGGAACTAGTCGCCTTAGATTAAAAATTTTATGATCATATTAGTGCAAATAAAATGCATTTCTAGCAACTACATCCCACAAGCTTTTATGCATATGCTTAAGACATTTCCAGAAAAACAGAGAAGAAAACAATTATGGTTATTTTTGGTGAGAGGGACTGAGCATAGAAAAGTACTTTAAAATTTTACCTTTCAAAATTGGTACTCATTGAAGATTTTAACTTAAAAAATATATCCCCACATATTATGTATTGATAAATTGAAAAGCAAATGACAATTATTGCACTTAGGAAATGGAAAACCCTAAAAGTTTTGTACCCAGCAGCTGCATACTGTGGCTCTCGCTTTTCATGGTGAAGTTCAGAGGAAGTCCAGAGGTGTTCTTGTGTATCAGAAACGCTGCTGCTCTGGAAGGGGGCCTGGGCCACTATAAGATCAGTCTTTCCATGCTCATTTCCAAATCCACAAGGTTCAGCTGAGTTCATTTAGCTCCCCTGTGTCCAACCACACAGTCTGGATAGGGGTAGTGCTTGGTTTCCCGATAATCAGTACTTCTTCCTTCCCCTCCTGGTACTGGAGGAAATTTAGAAGTGTGTACTTTAACTGCTGGGCTTTGACACTCAAGCAGGGTTGCTGGTAGATCAGACTGGGGGTTAAGTAAGTGATTCGTACCCCTCCTTTTCATCCGTCTCCAGCCGGGAATCTTCATAAGAAGAAGGATATGTGGAACTCTAGGGGCAGTGGACCCTAAAATTCATGTACAGAACAACCACCAGCAAAGTATATTAAATGCCCATTCTCAGGGCTCACCTCTAGAAGTCAGGATTCAGCAAGTCTGGGGAGGGGCCAGGAATCGGCATTTTAACAAGTTCCCTAGATGATTTGGATGGAAGAGACTCAAGAAAGCACATACAGAGAAAATTTGTTGGAAGGACTACAGAGAAATAGAACACTACAAAGTAAGAAAGGGCTGATGCTACAGGCATTTTCCAAAACTGGGGGAAACAGGAAAAATTGGAACATGATAATAATAAAGACAAACACTTAGCACTTATTTCACGGAAAACTCCATTTTGAATGCTTGACATGTGTTTACTCATTTAACCCCCAGGACTCCCATGACATCTTTACACCCTTTACATGAGGAAATGAAGGTGGAAAGTTTAAACAACTTCCCCTAGGTCATCCAGCTACAAAGTGACAAATCAAGAATACAGACTCACATGGTGCAGCTCCAGAAACCATGCTCTTAACCAGCATACTCTGGGATAGGAGTTGACAAACTATAACCGTTGGACCAAATCCATCCTGCTTCCTGTTTCTTTTAGGCTATATGAGCTAAGAATGCTTTTTACATTTCTAATGTAAAATGTAAGAAAGACCATTGGACCTTCAGTGAGAACAGTTGTTGAAAGAGTTGAAGACATTGACTCTTGGTCCATGAAGCCTAAAATATAGGACTACAGATTGAGTATTGAAAATCCAAAATCCAAAATGCTCTGAAATCAAACTTTTTGAGTATCAACATGACACTCAAATGAAATGCTTATTGGAGAATTTTGGATTAGGGATGCTGAATGAGTAAGTATAATGCAAGCGTTCCAAAATCTGAAAAACAAAAAAAAGTCTGAAATCTAAAACACTTCCAATACCAAGCATTTCTAAAAAGGGAACCTAACTCGTATCAGATTCTTTACAGAAACAGTTTGATTGAGTAGAGAATAAACTCAAGGCTTTTGTTTCTCTGGAAAGTATTACAGGTTGATTCTAAATCATTTCACTTGGGGGGCTGTGTAGAAACTCATGAGTCCAAAAGCCAGTTCAGGTACATCTATACCCCCGGCACTCCTATCTTGTAACTGAAATTGCCAAGTGTGATACTGGCAGCCTTGGATCACTTAAGAATTGTTGTTTAGGACCAGTGTAACTAATGATGGACTTTCTCCACTTATATCAAATTCTTTAAAAATGGTGACATACAACTGGGGCATAATGAAGAATTCCTCACATAGGGAAAATAGTGAAAATATGTTCTTGACTCTCATTTCAGTTATATTTATTCTGCTGATGTTATTATAACAATGCCACCAGTTCTCTACTGCCGGTAAAAGTCACAGTAAAGCTGAAGGAACTCAGTCTAAAAGATCTAATAACTTTCTCATGGTCGGTTACATAGTTAGTGAAGTGGATGAACCTCAGGCAGTCAGATTCTAGAACCTGTGTGCCTGACCACCACCATACAGTACAGCTTCCCCAGAAGGTCTCTGTGAGCTAGTTAGCATTCCTTTCTCCATTTTACAAATGAGGAAACTGGCTGTCAGAACATTTAAAACAATTGAACAAGGTCATTCACCTCTTCATCCTATTTGAGTGCAGACCTGACAGAGTCGGAATTCCAGGCACGTTCCACTATTTCACTGGATCATAAAATGGCCCTCCTGGGACAGCCCCAGTCTAGTGGCCAAGCCCTCTTTCCAATGTCTGCGATGCATTGCATGTCCTTGAGAAGGACCACAGGGCATCATAAAGAGGTCCTATCAGCTCTATTCTTAACTTGGATAGTCTCGAGCCCTGATTTTCCACAGCTCAGAGCAGGCATTAAAGGATACTACAATTCTACTGCTCACAGCCATGTAATCCTGCATAAGGGATTTCATGTGCTTGCCTCTCAATTTCCTCATCTGTAAAATGGTAATGATGATAACACCTATTTTACAGAGTTATTGAAAATATTTAATGAGATAATTCACATAAAGCTCTTGGCAATTCACAGCATATAGTATGTGCTCAAAAAATGGCAACTATTACTATAATTAGATAAAAGGACCTGAGCCTATTATTAGATTCGATGGCATAAAGAAATAATAAAATTTAATGAGTGTAGATGATGTGCCAGGCACTGCATTAAATTTTACGTTCAGTTTCCTTTGAAATCCTTAAAATTGTCTCTAATTATTACTTTTCTATAGATGAGGAAACAAAAGCATGTTCAGAGAGGTAAAGTATTTCACTCTAGGTCACACAGAAGGGTTGGGATTGGAGCCTAGGTCTATTTAATCTTGAATTTACATTCTAACCCACAGAGCTATGCCAACTCTCTCAAATTTCTGCCCCTTTTTAGAGCCCAAAAATATAGAGCAGAGCTCCTAAAACAAGTTTTAATAAAAGAGAAAATCATGACATTTATGCTAAATTTTATTAGACTTTTATATTAAGAAGAAGGTATATTCAGTGAAAACCTACTTATTAAAAATGAGCTTGAATAATAATATACTATATGAAATAAAAAATTGTGTCTACTACTGTCAAGCCAAAGATAGATTATGATGTGTTAGACGGGTACAAATGATTCTGTAGTCCTGATCCAGGAAAAGATTTGGAGGCAATTTTGCCTCTTAAGAAAGTATTGTACAACACTCACTTACAGAAGATTTATTAGAAATGAAATGGAAACTCTCTCAAGATTTTATTAAGAGATACAGTCTTCCTGCATAACTTCTTTCCCTCCTGGACATTTATGAATGTTTGGCTGGAAGGGTGGTCTGGGAGCTGGATTTTGATATATGTGATTCCTACAAGGACATGCCAAGGGAGACATTTTTCCATCAAAAGCCATATGCATGCAGGATCCTGGAAAGTCTTCCAGCAACTGTGGACACTGGCAATAAAGATGATCTAGGAAAAAAGCAGGCCAGCCAGAACCAGTCACTGTGAATGCTGGGAGAACCGGTGGCAAAATACATAAATGCCTTCAGAATTTTGTATGGAAAACAATAAGGGTTGAATTCATTTTGCTACCTGATTGAGAGTTTTCCAGAACGTGGCCATAGTCAGAGAATAGCAAAGTGCTTTGTTAATTCAACCACCAAGTACACTATTCAAAACCATGAGAGAGTCAAAATGAGAAAGGCGTATGGCCTCATGGCTATGCGCCCCACTCAGATGGGGTCACTCCTTTGCTCTACATCCAGACAGAGTCTCCCACAATGCCATGGACAGGATGATCTTAGGTTGTGACCAGGGCAGCCTTGTGGCCCTCAGTGTGTCTTCATGGTATATGTGGCTGGACACTAATCATGACAACATATCTTAACATGGGAACAGAAATTTGGAATGCAATACTACACTACCAGCATTGCTACCAAAAACAACAATAGAGAAAAGCATGACTTTTGTATTCCTGTCACTTCCTCTCCAAATCTGGAGCTCTACTCCCTTTTGCTTTCTGAGCCCAGTACCTACTGATCATTTTAAGTTCCTTGATGTTGCCATTTGCCATAGGACTTTTGCACAAACTGTTGTCACTACTTGGAAAACTTTTTGATTTGCCTTTCCCATGCCTACGCAATGTCTATTTATCCTTTGAACATTAGTTTAAATAGCACCTTCTCAGGAAATTTGTGACACTTGCCTTCCTTCTCCCAGATTAGAACACACTCCCTGTCATCCACATTCATAGCTTTGTGGTCCCTACATTTTATATCACACATTATAGATATACTGTGTATTATTTGTGTGATTATTTGATTAACAATTATTTGACTAATATCTGTCTCCCCTATATGGCTACCAGCTTAAAAGGAAAATAACTGTGTCTGTTCTCCTTTATTATTTTGTTCTTAATAAAAATAATAACCACACATAATTCACCCACTATTATGAGAACAGAACTAAAGGAAAATTTACCCATTGATTCAATCACCTCCCACCAGGCCCCACCTCCAACACTGAAAATTACAATTTGACATGAGATTTGGGTGGGGACACAGATTCACACCATGTCACCTGCAGTGTCAAGCTGCCCTGAATTTGAATTCCAGTTCCACCACTACCTCACTGTGAATATGGCCATTTTACAGAGCCTATTTAAAATTCAATTAGTGCATCTGTAAATGGAGGGTGGTTTGTGTAAGAATTAGGAATAGTGCTTATCACAGGGCATAGCAGCCATTAGGCCCTTCTATATTATAATTATTACTAATATTTAGCCAGTTAGTTAACAAATATTAGGTGTTTACTCCTTGCCTCCCCAGGATCATGCTTTCCATCCTTCCTTCCTTCATTCCTTCCTCGTTTTGAGACAGTGCCTCTTTGTTTCCCAGGCTGGAGTGAAGTGGTGCAATCTCAGCTAACTGCAGCCTTGACCTCCCAGACTCAGTGATTCTCCCCGCTCAGCCCACCAAGTAGCAGGGACTACAGGCATGCACGACCACGCTCGGCTAATTTTTGTACTTTTTATAGAGATGGGGTTTTGCCATATTGCCCAGGCTAGTCTCTAACTCCTGAGCTCAAGTTATCTGCTCACCTCAGCCTCCCAAAGTGCTGGACTACAGGCATGGGCCACCACACTGGCTCGAAGATCACATTTGTTAAGTGTTAGCAAAGAAGTTGGCTGCATGGTTCCCCTGCTCTAGGGATCTGTGGAAGTCTGAACTTAAGAGTGTTGATTTGGGGTGTCTGGCAGAAGAAATTTCTAAGTAGCAAAGCATTCAAGATATGACCTGGCTGCTTCAAAAAGCCTATGCTCATATGCATAAACAAATACATAACTGGAAAATGGAGCTTAAATTTAAAAGGGAAGAAGAGGATAAAAGTTTGCAAAATTTGCAGCCTGGCAATATGGTAGAAAAGAAAAGCTCATTTTCAGAGGAGCAATTCAAGCAGGCTGCAGAAATTTGCATAACTAAAAGGAAGGCAAATGCTGATAGCCAAGACAATGAGCAAAAGGCCTCAAAGGCATTTCAGAGACCGTCTTAGTAGCCTTTCCATTACAGGCCTGGAGCCCTAGGAGGGGAGAATGGTTTTGTGGTTTTGTGGGTCAGGTCCGGGGACCTGTCACTCTGCACAGCCTCAGAACAGTTTTCCCCTGCTGCTCCAACTCCAGCTGTGGTTCAAAGGGATCCAGGTACAGCTCAGGCCACTGCTTCAGAGGTTGTAATCCATAACCTTGGCAGTTTCCATGTGGTGTTAAGCCTGCTGGTATGCAGAGTATAAGAGTTGAGGCTTGGGAGCCTCTACTCAGATTTCAGAGGATGTATAAAAAAGCCTGGATGTACATGGATGTACAGACAAAAAAAATTGATACAAAGGAGGAGTCCTCATGGGGAACCTCTACTAGGACAGTGCAGAGGGGAAATGTGGGACTGGAGCCCTCCCACAGAGTCCCTGCTGGGACACTGCCTAGTGGAGCTATGAGAGGAGAACCACCATCCTCCAGATCCCAGAATGACAGATCAACTGACAACTTGCACTCTGCACTTAGAAAAGCCACAAGCACTCAACTTCAGTCCTTAAGAGCAGCTTGGGGGGCCTGAGCCCTTCAGAACCACAGGGGTGATGCTGCTCAAGGCATTGGGAGCCCACCCTTTGCATGCGAGTGCCCATGCAAAGATGTGGGACATGGAGTCAAAGGAGATCATTTTGAAACTTTAAGATGTAGTGACTTCCCTGCTGGGTTTTTGAGTTGCATGAGGCCTGTAGCCCCTTTCTTTTTGCCAATTTCTTCCTTTTGGAAGGGGAGTACTTGCCCAATGCCTATACTTCCTTGTATCTTGCAAGTAACTAACTTGTTTTTTATTTCACAGGCACATAGGCAGAAGGGACTTGTCTCAGATGAGACTTTGGATGGTGTACTTTAGAGTTAATGCTGGAATGAGTTAAGAATTTGGGGGACTATTGGTGAGGCATGGAGGTATTTTGTAAGGTGAGATGAACATGAGACTTGGTAGGTGCCAGGGGCAGCGTGACATGGTTTGGATATGTGTTCCCCACCAAAATATGATCTCAAATTATAATCCCCAATATTGGAGGTAGGGCCTGTTGGGAGGTGATTTGACCATGGGGGTAGAGTTATCATGAGTGGTTTAGCACCATCCCTTCTTGGTACTGTATAATGAATGAGTTAGCATAAAATCTGTTACCCCCCCATCTACTTCCATCTTCTCTGGCCATGCAAAGTGTGGCTTCTTCCCCTTCACCTTCCACCATGATTGAAAGTTTCTTGAGGCCTCCCCAGAAGCTGCTATGCTTCCTGTACAGCCTGAAGAACTGTGAGCCAATTAAAACTCTTCTGTTTATAAATTACCCAGTCTTGGGTATTTCTTTATAGCGATGTGGGAAAAGACTAATATAACAGGTTAAACTTGTTCTACTGACCTGCTGCTTCTCCTTTAATGTGCTGTGTCTTACCTGGCACATGATTCCCTGACTGTTGGAAGAAATGGCAAAGAGGATATGATGAGTCACACTGTGATGCCAAAACCTAATTTCTGGATGCCCTGACTCACATCCACACCAAACCTTTGTTTTTCCCAGCGGAGGGCAATAGGGTTTTGTAGACTTCTCTCCGGCTTGGCTGGTCCCTTCTGGAGTCACCCTCTGCAGGAACTGTCAGAACCCTCTACATCTTACACCCCAGACGGTGTGACTCCTGTAGAGTTCTCCAGTGCTGCCAGTGGCTCCTCTTCTAATCTCTGCTGCCCCATTGCCACCTTTGTTGTGACACACACTTTGCTCTTAGAGAAGAGACTTTATTTTTTATTGAACTGGCCTTGCACTGAAGTAGACATGTTTAAATCACACTCCCTCATCTTGTCAAGGCAGCAGGAAACCCATCATCAGCTCCTCCACCTCTCCCTAGCTCCAAAGCATGGCCAGGACTCAAGTAGTTTCATCCACCTCTCATCCAACAGCAGCAAATTTCTCACAATGGCCAAAAACCATTTAGTGGCTAAAATTGCCAAATCGTCTCTCTAGATTAGAGGATCTTAAAACTAAGCATCCATCAGCATCACACGGAAGGTTTGTTAAAATATACTGGCTGTGGACTATTCGATTCCAGAGGTCTGGAGTGGAACCTGTGAGTTTGCATATATAGCAACTTCACTGGTGATGCCAGTGTTACTTATCTGGAAATGACAGTTTGTGAACCAATGAACCGATTGTTCTCTACCTTGGTATACTTCATAGGATCACCTGTGGTGCTTCAGAAAATTCTGTTGCCTACAATACACCTCAAACAAATTCAATTAGTATCAATGGGGGCGAGGCACAGGAATCAGAATTTATAAAGCTTCCTAGGGGATTTCAATGAGCAGCCAAAATTGAAAAACAGTGTGCTACATAGAATTGGCAAGTGTGTGTATGTGTGTGTGTGTGTGCATGTGTTCTACCTTCAAGAGTAAGTGAGAGTAGATAGGCCAGACAAAAGGCTTTTTAAGATATTGATGCTCAGAAGATATTACTAAAAATATGCCTCTCCCAGTATTTTGTACTGGCTTTGTACTCAGGCTTGTCTTTTCTTTAATGCAGCATAAATAGGCCCAAGAAAGCCAACTGAAATATAAATTCTCTTTTCCAATATTCCTAGCAACAGCCTTTTGGAAGAAAAAAACTTTGATTTGGGTCTCGAAGGATGAGAGAAAGTTAGCCTCAGGAAAATTTGCAAGAAGAGAATTCCATACCAAGAGGAGAACAATGCAAGGTTCTGAGCTGGAAAAGGAGAACAGTATGGCATCTTCGAGCTGATATGGCAATAAATGTAGAGCAAGGACTTGAACCCAGACAAGCTCATTCTAATTCCAATATACTAAATTGCATTCCTAAAACAGTTAATCCCGAGAAGACAGTTCCTGCAACCAGGGTCACTTCTCTTTCATTGAAGCTGCATCAATTTAGGTAGAGGGAGAAAAGATGCATCACTTGACCTTTCTCAACTGTCCTAAACGTGGGTTGAAATTTGTTCTCAGTGTTTTTTTTTTTTTTTTTTTCTTTTTACCCACTTTTTCCTTTCCAAAATCAGGTCTTACTTCTTACACTTTCAGAATCAAGAAAGGAGGCTGATTGTAGTCCAAATTTTGATTTTGGTTATAATTCAGCTGGAAAGAATACGAAGAAAGGTGTGGGGATCTGACTGTCTCACTGGAGTCCTAGGGAGAAATCACAATCCTTGGCATGGTCTTTGCAGACCACCATAAAGTGTGGTGGGTCTGGAAACATTGCCTCCTGGGAAGAAGGTTTCCATGGATATCTGAAGCCAAGAATTTAGACCCAGGAGTTTAAAATTTCCTATCTTCGACAACGGTTCTCCTAGAATAGGTTAAGACTGTGGTGGGAGTATAATTTGATACAGTTTTTTAGGACAGCATTTTGACAATATCTATTAAATTTAATAATGTGTTTACCCTCTAACCTAGAATCTCTACATTTTATTCCCTAAAAAAAGTACTCAAAGGCAAGTATAGAAAATTTCTTTACAGAGCTGTTTATAGTAATGGAAAATGGGGGAAAAACAAAATCTACATGATTAAGGAAGTGGTAAAATAAATTATAACATTCCCATTTTATGGATAAGTATGCCACAGGGCAAAGAGAGCCAACAATTGCTTTTAACATTTAAACACTTAACATTTAAAAGCAAATTGCATAAGAATGCATAGTGTCTGTTACTATGTTAAGATACAGAACACAACTCTGTATTTCTGCATATAACATTTGTGTGTCTAAACATATAGAAAAAGGTATGGGAGGATACACATAAATTGATACTAGTTATTCCTGAATCTAGGAAGGGGACTATGAGGAGAATAGGTAAAGGGAATGACAAAGATGTCAAAGACATTTGACTTTTGACTCTGAAAATTCCACATATTTGAATTTTTATAAAATAATATAATTGTGCATTAGTTGAATAATAATATATACTTTTAAGCCTGGCAAACATACTCGATAGGGGTTAAGGTAAATGGCGTAGGAGCCTCAATGTTCCTGGAAGTCATGACTTATATTTCTTTTTGAGTAATGTTTTTGCTAGCCAGGAAGGCTGGTCTAGTCTAGGATGGGGCCTTTTAGCGCTATCTGAAGACAAGTCTGAGGACACAATCCTTCCTAATAAAAGAAAAAAGAGAACAGTTGTGATCCAGAAGTTGAAAAGCCTTGTGAAATAGCCATCTGATGTTCCGTGCCACACCTTCTCCTGGAATCTGTTTTCAGCACTTCCCCTAAATGTGGCTCTGACTCTTTACCCCAAGACCCAGCCTCCCACATGCCTGCTTGCCATCAGAGAGGCAGCAATTCTTTGAACTTTTAGACTCTTTCTTACAACTGTTTGTTCCATGCTTGGAATTCACTAGGTAAGTTAGCAACGTTCCATAGGCTCTGTATGTCTAGTGACATGGAGATGTCCCAATTTACACTATTCCATAAGCTTCTGCTGCATGGGAGGCAGCTGCCTACTCTGGAAAGATTTCTTTGGGATACCTTTACAGAAAATATCCAATTGCCACATAACACTTTAGCTGGAAAATGGAGAAGATGGAAGCCAGCTTAGCCATATGCTAAAGGAGACAAGTGCCTTTGGTTCTCATTTGTGAGAATAATTTGAGATGCAGTGGCTTCTGTTATTTTCAGTGACTAAAAGGTGATGATTCCCTTGATAAATTCCTCACAAATAGTTGCTAGCTAAGAGCTTCTTGGAAAAGAAGCATAATTTTCCAATTGCAAATTTTAATTTTTTCAAATGGAAATAAATAGCACATGTACTTAGAGTTAAATAAAAAAGCTATTGATACAATTATTTTTATGCAATAAGTATTTGCCCAAGATTTGTAATTCCTTGACCTTTTTATACAAAGTTTTCCTGACCCACACCATCTGCTCTGTTTTGAACAGCCATATTGAGACATAATTTGCATGCCATCACATTGGCTCGTTTTAAGTTATAATTCAATGATTTTTAATAGTTTCCTTTCATTTTTCAACCAGATCCCACACTATTCCAGTTCTCCAGGCCACAAGCACTCTGATTTTTGCACAGTGAAGTATTTTGGGCTCTTAACTCTCCCTTTATTGTTAGGAAAAGCACTGTCTATGCCATTAGCATCCCCACACTTACACTCCACCATTTCTGCTTCCTTGCTAGAAAGTGATCATTTCCCAGGATGCTAAGGTGCTGGCACATAGTACAGCACTTGCTGTCCTTCACCTTCCATGGCTAACAAAGCCTTTCCCATGAGATGATATGACTCTTGCTTATTGTTTTCACTGCCTTTGTTATACTATTTCCCTTAAGATACCCTTTCTGTGACTCTATCTTTCATCCCGGAATTTACACAGGGCTTTAAAGTAGGAATAGTATTTTCATCTCTACAAACTCATTAGAAACTCAAACAAATACCTAAAGCAGGATATGGCTTTCTCTTTCTTAAAAGGTTACAAAAACAAAAATGAAAAGTAAAAAGGGTGAATCTGGTCAAGTTAAAAATTATATCAAAAGGAGTTATTACAAAACAAAAGGAAACTTGCCCAAGATTTCTTACCTAGCAAACAGCAAATTGAATACTGAATACACATCTTAGGACTGCTTTCTATTAACATGAGCCTTCAAGACCTAAGGAGGAGGAGGAAGACTGTAAAGTCGATTCAGTATGGGAGAATTCAAAGAGTAGTTTTGGTGGGTGGGACTAGATCTTGGTGTAATATTACTGTATTATGAAAGCTGACAAGAAAGCCCCTTTCTTTTTTCTTCAGCCACCAAAATACATCATTGAAAAGTGGTGAGCACTTTGGGAGGCTGAGTCAGGAGGATTGTTTGAGGCCAGGAGTTCAAGACCAACCTGGGAAATGTAGTGAGACCCTGTCTCCAATAAAAATAAACAAATTAGTTGGATGTAGTGATGTGCACCTGTAGTTTCAGCTACTCGGGAGGCTAAGGTGGGAGGATCACTTGAATCCAGGAGTTCGAGGCTGCAGTGAGCTACAATTGTGCCACTGTGCTATAGTCTGGGCAACAGAGCCATATCCTGTTTTTCTAAATAAATAAAAAGTGGAGAGACTGTAGAGTGCCTCTGGAAGGCCATATGTGTCCCCAGTGTGGATTGTTTGGGTTAAAGAATGCATGAGCTCAGGGCACTATCTTCCGGGCTTCATGATATGGAAGACATTATGGAAATTAACAAAGTGATATTGCTGACATCTCAAAACATCACAACGAAATGAATTAGCCTTTATAGTTAATTCACTGCTGTATACAAATCCCATGGAAAGCAATGTAAGTTTTTGCCCAGCAACATATATCAATCTGTGCAAAAGCCTTGATATCCAGCTTATTAACCTTGATGATGTTAAGTTTGCATGCATCATGGCAGTATACTGATTCCTCTTCTTGCTCTGCTTCATCTAATAGAGTCACCTATGCCCCCGTGCACCCTCTTTCTCCAACTGGTGACTTAGAAAATTGAGAAACTTACCTACAACTATCTCTTGCTGCACAGGTATTGACAATTGCTTACTATGCTGAATGATGAGGAAGTGTATTCCCATTCTTCCCATTGTGTCTGCTCCTCATACCTCACACCTCCTACTTCCAAACCTTTGTTGGTTGGACCCTACTTTGTACACCTTTTGGACTGACTACATCTTTTTTATGTTTTGTAGCCAGTTTAGTTTTTTTGTGCATTGCCTGTGTATTGATTCTAAAAGTTGGGAAACAACAACCAGTGTATGTATTATGATGATGATACCACAGAGACAACTATTGTGATCCCTAAGGTTCCAATGTCACCACTCTGGTGGTACTCCAGAGGAAATGGAATTTCTTTTTTGTTGTTGATATAGCCCTAATTGCTCAAATCCATGTCATATTTAATTTTGATTCATATTGGTCTTTATGAAGTATTTTTCTTTTGCTTGAGTTGCTGATTATCTGTTATTTCTTTCCTCCTCTTCCTTTTCTGTCACCATCTCTCCCTCTCTCCTTTCCTTCCCCTCTTCCATCTTTCTTTTCTTCTTCCTCTCTCCATTCCTCTGTTCCTTCTTATTTCCTTGGTACTTTGTTGTATTATTATTATTATTATTATTATTATTATTATTATTTGAGACGGAGTCTCGCTGTATCACCCAGGCTGGAGTGCAGTGGCGCGATCTTGGCTCACTGCAAGCTCCGCCTCGCAGGTTCACCCCATTCTCCTGCTTCAGCCTCCCTAGTAGCTGGGACTACAGGCACTCGCCACCACACCTGGCTAATTTTTCATATTTTTAGTAGAGACTGGGTTTCACCATGTTAGCCAGGATGGTCTCGATCTCCTGACTTCGTGATCCGCCTGCCTCAGCCTCCCAAAGTGCTGGGATTACAGATGTGAGCCACCGTGCCTGGCTGGTTGTATTATTATTATTAAGATGGAGTCTCACTCTGTGGCCCAGGCTGGAGTGCAGTGGTGTGATCTCAGTTCACTGCAACCTCTGCCTTCCGGGTTCAAGTGATTCTCCTGCCTCAGCCTCTGAGTAGCTGGGATTACAGGCATGCACCACCATGCCCAGCCAATTTTTGTATTTTTAGTAGAGACGAGGTTTCACCATGTTGACCAGGTTCGTCTCAAACTCATGACCTCAGGTAATCTGTTCGCCTTGGTCTCCCAAAGTGCTGGGATTACAGGTGTGAGCCACCACGCATGACTAGTGCTTTATTGTAGTTCCGTTAGCTTTTCTTAATTACACTGACTCTTCTATCAAATCCTCCTTTCTTGAGCCCACCATCCATCTGGTCAATTCTAGGCAAGTTGTTTCCTAGGCATGCTGCACGTGAGCTATCCTTTGACTTCCAGACACTGCTCTTCTGGGTTGCAGCTACTCTTGAATAGACCTCATATCATGTTCAGTTTATGACTTCATTTATCAGGCATACCATCTCAAGGGGTGATTGGGTGGGGAATCCTCCTTAGCCTCAAATTTCCAGAAAAGGAAGTAAACTTCCATTACGGCTCTATGACAGTAGTTCTCCAACATGATAGTGCATTACAATTACCTGCAGGGCTTATGGAAATGCAGATCATTGAGTTCCTCCCCTAGAGTTTCTGATTTGCTAAGTTGCTGAGGTAGTGCTCCAGAATTTCCTTTTTATTTATTTATTTTTTATTTTTTGCCAAGTTCCTAGGTGACATTGATGCTGCAGGTTTGGGGACGACACTTGGAGCACCACTGCACTAGGAGGAAAAGAGAAAACATGAATGGAAGAAATTCTTCTGGCTTGTCTCTTGTTTATTCCCTTCTTCCCGGTGAAAAACGTCTTATTTTTACGGTGAATTATGCGGACAGAACGTGTGGCTCAGCTGCTTCTGGGATTTCTGTTTCAAGGTGGCCTGCCCTAGCTGTTGGCATTCTGGACCTATTTCAAATAGCAAGCACACCTGGGTCAGGAATCAAGCCTTCCTTTAATGTCTAGCTCAAGGCCCTTTCCATACTCCATTCAGGCAAAGCAATGATTCTGGAAAGATTGACTGACTACCCTTAAAATCCCTCAGGCGATTGATCCTAAACTCCAGATTTAAGATCCATTGAGGGTCTAGTAAGGGACCCAATTGGCCACAGGTCCACTTCAGTACTGTTAACGACATAGATCACTTGTAAATTGATCATTCAGCTTTTTGTATCCATTTCTTAACTGGCTACTAACTTTGGGGAAAGATGAAAAATGTAATTAGTTATCAGCATTCTAATGCTAACAGAAACTTAAAATTAACTTAAAATGTCTGGTTCTGTCTCACCTAAAAATGTTCTCATTATATCCTTATGCCTTGGTTGATAGTTTGGTTGGTTTTTCAAATCTAGAGGGAAGGGATACTTCCCTTGTAATTATTGGGTTTTGGGGCCTAGAATTAGATTGCTTGCAAGACTTTCAGAATTTTTGTTAATCCATGGTACTTTAAGTTTTGGAGTCCCACCTCTCATGATATGAAACATACTACAGAGTACCATAATATAACATTATCTACATATATATTTATTTAATAATTTCTCATACTTGATTTTATAGTTTAGTATTATAGTTTTAAATCTCTACCTATATACATATACACACATGTAATATGGATATAGCATCTCTATATAGTATATATTTGGCTGTTTTTACTCACAGTACTTTAGCATCAAATATGTGAGTTTTTCCACACCAAAAACGAATTCTCCTAATCTCTGAACACCAGCTGGATGTTCTACCATTCAAATCCACACTGACACTAACTACTCAGAGTTGGCATGGACACCACAGGTTAAGGTTTCAGTCCTGTAAGACAGAAACACATCAGACACCAGTTACAAGTCTCAGATTGCCATCTGTACTTCTGAACAATTGGCTATAAACCAAGGATTGCCGTATCTCACCACAGGTTCTATAATTCGCTCAGATGGTTCACAAAACTCAGGGAAACACTTTACTTATATTTACTTGTTTATTGTAAAGGATAGTGTCATATCTTTAAGTGTCCTGAGCCTGGGGGACACTTAAAGTGGAGTTGGGGCGTGCCACCCTCTCTACATGTGGATTCGTTCATCAACTTGGAAGCTCTCTGAACCCTGCCATTGAGAGAGTTTTAAGAAGTCTTCATTATATCAACAAGACTGATTAAATTATTGAAAATTAATGATTAGCTAAATCTCCAGTCCTATCCCCAGAGGTTGGGGAGTAGAACTGAAAATCCCAACCCTCTAATCATACCTTAGTTTTTCTGGCCACCAGCCCCCATCCTGAAGCTCTCTAGAGGCCACCAGTCATGTCAATAGTCCACTAAAGACACTTTTACCACCCAAGAGATTCTAAGAGTTTTAGGAGTTATGTGCCAGGAATGAGGTACAAAGACTAAACATCAGAACAAAAGATGACTCTATTGAAACTAAAGGCTAACCTGGTTAAGTCTACCAAACTTAACCTGCCTTGTGTGGTTTTAATAGGTTACTTCCAGTTGATCTTAAAACCTATGTGGCTTAAAGTAACACAACCAAACAATATATAACTGTACTCCCACTAGCTTCCTTATAGATAACATCTCTGACATATATATCACTATAGTTAATGACTGCTTAAAGTTATTTTTCAGGAACTAGTCCAGTTTAAACTGATGGAGACCACCAACGCTTCAACTGGGCCGGTGCAAATACTTGAAAGATCACGTTTTGATGTTAGAGGACCCAAACCTCCTCCCTCAGATCATGCTAATGCCACCATTTTCTGAATGCACATGTGTCCTATGAAAAGCCATGAACTCTGACTTCTCTTGCACAGACCACTGATTACCTCATTTTTCCCCACTGCCAATCACCTTTCTCCATGCCTTAGACCAGCTTGCTTCTTTATCCTGTAAATACACCTAAGCCCTATATTCAGGGAGGTGAATTTGAGATCTGGTTTCCCATCTACTTGCTTGGCTACCTAGTGAAAAATATCTTTACTGAAAAATTGTCTCAGTGATTGTCATACTGCATCATGGGCAAAGTGGGGCCTAGTTTGGTAATACTATTGTAAAATTACAAGAGTTTTAGTAACTCTGTGTCAGAAACTGGGAGCAAAGACCAAATTTATATATATAATATATAATACATATATATATGGGCATATATGTGTGAATATATATTCTATCACAATCATATATGTTATATATCTATAGAAATATATTATATATAGTTATATATAGATATAATATATGTATCTATAATAAAGTTTCTCTTCTATAAAATATTTTCATAGAACTTAAAAAACTCATAGGCCCCAGACACTGTGTCTCAGTGTCTAAACGATAAAATAGTCCTGAGAATACAATATTGCTAATGGAAAATTTGAGGTCCGGTTAATTCTTATTCTTTTGTAGGCAACTATTTTGCATCTTGTAAAGTTTTTGGATCTCCTCTTTATTCTTAATCCTTGAAATTTTACAGTAATATCCCTAGGCTTGGCTCTTCCTTTCCTTTACTCTAAACTCTTAATATACCCTTTCAATATGATACTTGTGACCTTTATATCTCTGGGAAATTCTCATCTATTATAACTTTGATATTTTCACTCCTTCTAGTGTCTTTTTTTTTTCCTAGAGCTTTAAATATGGGGCAAAATTATTAATAGCTGCATGGCAGTCTATTAAATAGATATGTCACCATCCTAATGTTATAAACTTAGGTTGCTATAAGTAACATCTTCGCCTATGTATTCTTCTTTTGAATTATTTCCTCAGGAATAATATTTATTAGGTCAAACACTGAGAGATTTTACACAGACTTACTTGAGACCTCTGATACCAGAAGCCCTCCTTGAAGAATATCTTCTAAACTTAAGAAGCAAGTCTGAGGTCTGTGACTGCTCCCTGCTGGACTTCAGGCCACAAACATACAGTCCCAGGGGGTCTTCTGGAGAGGCAGATTTGCTCTGTTGGGGGATGTTCATGTGCTATGCAGACACCTGACACCTAGGAGGCTAATCTGTCTTCTCATCTTCACTCTAGCTGTCTGGCAGGTAATATGCCTGATTCAGTGCCTGAGCTAGGCCCAGGGGGCCATATGCAAATGGCCTTGCCTTGTGATAACACTATCTACTGGCTGGAATGGGCCGAACACATTCACGAGACCATTGATTGTGTGTGTCAGCCCCTCCCCAGCTTTCTTGATCCATGAGGAATCTGTAGACAACTGTGCCTTTGGAGCTAGAAAAAGCCTGCAAGCCCCATCCCAGCTCATTCCAGTGCCTGAAATTGCAGAGCCACACAGCTGGCTTATAGCCAGGGTAGCCCTGGCTGTGGGACAGAACAGGGCGGCAAATTTTTGTTTGTTTTAATAAGGAAATAAACAAATCACATGGCTCATTTTGTATGCTACAAATGATTATTCAGTGAAAAAACAAAGGATGTTTTTTCAGCGAAGAGTTAGGGTGAGAGAAGAGTCTGCAAGGCTTATGTCAAATATTTCCATGCAGCCCCATCCTCTGACTGTTCCAGATCCTGTGCTGCTTGGGAAGGTGAGTAAGTGAGTAAAGAGATGAACATAACCTTTCACTTGGCCACAGTGACACTTACCTACCAAATGCATACATCTTCATGGGGTTTTGAAATAGTTCCACACTATCAGAACATAGGTATAAGCTCCTAATGGCATATACACAGCTGAGTAGCTGTGTCCCAAGATTTGCGTCCCCAGAGGCATCTCTATTGGGCAACGTTGGACAGATTTTTTATGCTTGAGAATTCCAGGTCATGTAATCACCTGTTCAATAACTGTTTATTGTGTCCATATTGTAGAGCAGCACAGTTTAGTGGGCAGATGATAAAACCTGAAATTCGTTTGATTTCATTTCATCAGTTCTCAGCTCTATGATTTTGAGTACTCATCTAACCTCCTTGAGCCTCAGTTTCTGTATCTATGAAATTCTTGTAATACTTGGCTTATAGTATTCATTCCACAGATAATCAAGAGAACCAGACTAAAAGATCATCCAGACAATGAAACAACTGGAAATATAAAACAAATATTATCAACACAGCAAAGATTCCAGTGCAAAAAAATGGACAACATGCATGAACACATGAGAAATTTCAGCACAGAGATGGAAACTGTGAAAAAAAAATTAAATAAATGCTAGAAATTTAAAATATGGGATCAGAGATAAAGAACATCTTTCATGAGCTTTTTTAGTACACTTGACACAGCCAAGGAAAAATTCAGTCAACTTGAAGACAAGTTAGAAGAAATTATAAACATGAAAATAGATATAAATGAAAATGAACATAAAAAATAAATTTTGAACAGTTTGTTCAAATTTATACATTAAAAAATAAAAACAGAAACAAGAGAGAAAAATAAAAAGAACAGATTATCCAAGAACCATGGGAAAATTTCTTACTAACATATATGTAATTGGTGTAATTGGAACTGTGGAAGATGACACTAGCCCAGAAATCTCAGGGGCTCCGTACACCAAGCAGGATCAACAAGGAAACACATATATTGTGCACACAGTGCGCGTGCGCGCACTCACACACACACACACACACACACACACACACTCTTCAACCAGCATATTCAAAATTTTGAAAATCACATATAAAGATAAAATATTGAAAGATACCAGGAAAAATATGGTATATACGAAGGAACATATACAAGAATTAAAACAGATATTGTCAGAAACTACACAAGCAAGAAGAAAATCAAGTGACGTCTTTAAAGTCCTGAAAGTAAAACTAAACAAAAACAAACCAAAACTACTTTCAATCTTGACTATTATACCCAGATCCACACTCAAAAAATTCAAAAATAAAAAAGAAATATTTTTTCAAACAAAAATTGAAACACTCTCTTATCAGCTGAACTGCATCACAAGAAATGCTAAAAAGCACTTCAGCAAGAAATACTAGACAGAAATTTCGATCTATACAAAAAAAAAGAAAATTGACTGTCTAAAGCAAAAAGGGATAGCAAGGTGTTAGATGTCCATAGCATTTATAGAAGTAAAATGAATGGCAATAATTGCATAAACTATCAAAAGGAGAAATTTGGAATATAATTTTGTAAAATTATGAAGAAAACTAAAAGAAATTCTTTGTAACCTTGTGGTACACAGTGATTTCTGAAATAGAACACAAAAATTAAACAAATAAAAAAATTAAAAATGATAAACTAGACTTCATAAAATTCAAAGATTTGCTCATTTTCATTAACAAAATGAGATAGCAGGCCACAGTCTGGGAGAAAATATTTGGAAAAAACATTTCATGAAGGATTCATACCTACACTCTGTGAAGGACTCTCAAAAGTTTCTAATTAAAAAATCAACTTCAAAAATGGACAAAAGAACTTAATAAACATTTCACCAATGGATAAATACCAATGACAAAAATGACATGAAATATCATTAGTAATTAGAAAAATGCAAATTAAAACCACAATCATACAACTACATACTTGTTAGAAAGACTTAATAAACTAAGAAGAGCTGCACAGATGAGGATGTCGAGCAATGGGAACCCTCATACACTGCTGATGAGAATGTAAGATATCACAGTTACAATGGAAAAAATTGTCAGTTTCCTATTAAGTTGAATATATGCTTAGACCCAGAGATTCTCTACATAAAGATTTATCTTGACTTTATTTATAAACCAAATGTCCTTCAACCTGTAAATGGATAAACTGTGGCACATCCATACAATGGAACACTATTTAGCAATAAGAAGAAAGATACTACTGATCCTCTCAACACGTAGATGAACCACAAATGTCTTATGCCAGATTTTAAGAAGCCAGATTTGAAATGTAAAATTCTAGGGGAGAAATCAGGTCGGTGGTTGCCAGAGGCTAGGGTTGTTGGGAGGAGTTGTCTATAATGACACACAGGGGAACTTTGTGTGGGATTAAACTGTTCCATATCTTGATTATACTGGTGATTACATGCTTGTATGCATTTGCCAACACTGGCAAACTGCACACTGAAAAGGGTAAATTTTATTTGGTGTAAATGATACCTACATTTTTAAAAATGCCTCCTTTCAAGCATTTTGGGAAATTTATTTATCTTCTTTGTTTAATTGATCCCTAACTTAATCCCTCTAGTCAGAGAACATGCTGGATGTGGTTTCAATAGTTTGCAATTTATTGAGACTTTTTTTATGGCCCAGCAGCTGGTCCATTTTGGTAAATGTTCCATTTGCACTTCAAATAAATGTGTATTCTGCATTTATAGGACACAGAATAACAACAACAAAATAACCCAAATTCTAAGTGGCTAGTAGTTACCTTCAATAGTAAATATAGACTTTAACCCTTGAAATCCTCCACTTTCATCTTGGTTATATACTTTTCACCTATCTGATTCCTTAATAATGAGCACTGGCTTTAGTAGGACCAGCTCAGGCAAAATTGGAAATGCAATGATGCTTCTATATTTCTTTATTGTTCTTTATTGTCCACTTTTCCATTCCTATCTCCTTTTGCAACTCAGAACAGTGTAACAAGAACTTACAACGTAGAAGTTTTTCTGAATCCAATATATTATGGAAGATGAAAATGTGATAATTTTTTTTTAATTTTTTTTCTTATTATTATACTTTAAGTTCTAGGGTACATATGCATAACGTGCAGGTTTGTTACATATGTATACTTGTGCCATGTTGGTGTGCTGCACCCATCAACTCGTCAGCACCCATCAACTCGTCATTTACATCAGGTATAACTCCCAATGCAATCCCTCCCCCCTCCCCCCTCCCCATGATAGGCCCCAGTGTGTGATGTTTCCCTTCCCGAGTCCAAGTGATCTCATTGTTCAGTTCCCACCTATGAGTGAGAACATGCAGTGTTTGGTTTTCTCTTCTTGTGATAGTTTGCTAAGAATGATGGTTTCCAGCTGCATCCATGTCCCTACAAAGGACACAAACTCATCCTTTTTTATGGCTGCATAGTATTCCATGGTGTATATGTGTCACAAACAATGTGATAAATTAATAACCCCTGCCTGATTTGTCTTATAACAAAGACATTCACATTTAGATAAAAGTTTATGGAAATGGCAATGCTTGATCCAAGGGTTTATCTCATTCAAAGAAAGAGGCATTGTGTGGGATTGACCTAAACTCACAACCTAGCTGCACTGTTTACACTGGGTGTCACCTGCAATGATTTACTCAGTTATCCTGCCATTCATTTTTTTCCACTGTAAGATGGAGATAATAATCCAGCCTGAATTTACAAAGTCATTGTGAGGCTGTCATGAGCTAATACATGTAGCACATTTATCTCCATGCACCAGGAATGCTCATGATAAGCTAGACTTAAAGTCAGGATTTCTGGGATGGGGTTTCAAGTAGATTTTGTTTGTCCAGGACATTGGCTGAGCTTGTAAGCTGACATACCTTGTGGGAGGGACCAGGAACCATCTTAAATGACCGGCTGGAAGCTAGAGGAAAGAGATTCCTCCAAAAAAGAGCTCATGTCTTTACTCTTCATTTGTGGCTAAGTATTCATAAGTGCTGTGACAATTTGCAAAACTTCCATGGTGATGTTTGGAGATGGGGTCAGTAGCAGGAGATCCCCTGATAGGAGATATTTTTCTATCCCCTCCTCTGAGAGCATCTAGAGAAAGGCAGACTTTTTTCTGAATAGACATTGAAAGGAAGTAATCTAGAACCAAGCTTCCCTTGGAGTTGGCCATGTAAATTCAATTTCTTCTAATAAATGTGATTTGAGCTCTTATTGTTTGCAAGCCTGAGATAGGCCTTATCGCATGCTCTTGTCTCTTAGTGCTTGGAACACACATGAAAAGGGCTCTAGGAGATTTTGACAGATTTGCGTTTTCTTTGGTTCACTGTGTCTTTGCTAAACTCTATGCTATATCTCCAAGAAAAAGACTGACAACTATATCCTCTGAAACAGTGATGGGCAGGGGGAAAGATACATGGATCAGTCTCTTCATCTTGAGTTCAAGTTAGAGATAAATACTAACAGTCCATTTTTGTCTCTTTTCTGTCCTGGGCTTCTATATATTGAATGAATAAACAGCAGCATTAAAGGAGCATTTGTTAAACTCCATCTAAGCCAGTGTGTAAGTTAGAAAAGGCAGGAAAGTAATTAAAGCAGAGACTCCAAAATCAGATCATCCAGGTGTGAATTCACTCTGAATCACCATCTAGCTGCTCAACGTAACCTCCCCATGCATCAGTTTCCTCCTTTATTAATTGGTGATGGTAGTGGTAGCTAGCTTGTAGATATATTGGGAAGATCACATGAGTTATCATATGTAAAGCCCACAGAATAGTGCCTGGCATGTAATAAGCACTAGGGATGTTTTTAACTAAAGTTTTCAGTAACTATGACAAAGAAATAATTTTCCTCAAATAGAAATGAAAAAAATTGAGGCTCAGAGAATTGGAATTGGAATGACTTACCCAAAGCCATATCACTGATAAACAGAAGAGCTCACTGAATTCAGTGCCCTTCACTCTTCTTCCTTCCCACACTAGGACCTCCCTGGGTCCCAGTAGGTTGGATTCACCACAAACTCTATGAAGGATGCTCTCATGGAGAATGGGATATCATAGTACAGGGCTGCAGTCTTTTGCTTCTGATACTAGATACTTGGGGGGTCGTGGGTTGTCACCTGTCTTCTTTGATTCTGTTTTGTTATCTACTTAACATGAATGAGTGAAGAGTACATATTATACACTCAAATTCCCTTTCCTTATGAGGAAGCTTGATTTTCTTCCTTCTTTCCTAGCTGGGGATAGTTGAACTCATTCCAGCTCACTATCCTTCAAAGCCATCAGAACAGAAGGCACAACGAAGACATGGAATTTGACAGTATGCTGCAAATCGAACATCTTTGAGGCAGTACCTGTACCTTTGGGTTGCGCCCTTGAGGCCAGTGGCGTCTCTGAAGAGAATTCTATGTAGCAACTCTGCAGAGCTTGGAGTCTCCCATCTGCTGATCCTGGCTTTCTTCCTACCTTGTTCTAACTTTGCCCCTACAAATTCTCTACCAGTTCCAACAAATAGCTTTCTTGACTCAACCCCGATCTAGCTAATTAGTTTGAATTTACTGACTAATTGTCTTAAAGAAGATTAATGAGTTATTCATCTCTGGCAACCACTATGTACACAATGGTTGATATAAAACAGATTAAGGAGGGGTTGTGTATGTGTGTGCATGCACGCATATACGCAAGATTCTGGTTACATTTTGCCAAAGTTAGATCTTAAAAACAAGGTTTAGATTTTCCCCTTGTCCCCAGCAAAGACATTAAGTTACCGTCTTTTGCCAAAAAGCGGTAACATTTCCCAGTGAAAGATAAAAATCAAGTTCAATTGCAGCAGAGAATTTGTTAGCATGTGCTAAAGTTCAGATACTTCCATTTAAGCATAACTAATGGTTCTCAGGTGCTAATGAAATAACCTGAGAAAGCCTTTCACCTTCTGTGCTTGAGGCAGGAAGGGATAAGCGTGTGTCCTAGGTCTTTGTAGAGAGAGAGAGGTCTTTTAAGAGAAAGATGAAGGTAGCACTTTTCATGAGAGGGGCCTATGGCTCAGGGAAAAGAACACTGTAGAGAAGTTAGGTGATCTGAATTTGCAATATGAAGTTGATTACCTGTGCTACTTTGGATAAGCCCTTTATATCTAGGATAACCATATAATTTATCTTTCAAACCACAGCACTCCTGAGAATAGTCCCTGGCATGTAATAAGCACTAGGGATGAGACTACCCTCCTGAGAATAAAGACAAACCTGTTAACAACTGCGTTATCTTCACCCTACATGTAAAATCTCATCACCTCTTTCCACTCCTTCTTACACCATAAGTATCTGGCTTGAATTGTAAATCCAAGAAAGCTAAATCTATGTAGGTTTTAGTATAGCTGCCTGAGTACTGGGTATCTTAGGCAGGGGTAGCAGACCAGCTGTAATGCCAGGACATTTACAGCCCACATTTGCCCGTGACCTTTCAAAGAAAATTTAGGCACCCAGAGTGTTCACATTTCCTCTGAAGCACTTGGAATGTTGGCAGGCAGACCAGGGCGATTTACATGAACCACTTGCATGGTCTTCAGTGGGGAGGAGGGATTGGTATTAAGCAGAGGAATGTAGAAGACCATCACAGATTTCCTGGTCTTTACTGAAAACGGAAGGCCCCACTTGGGTTTCTGCAGCTCCAAGCCACATCTTAGGCATGCTGTGCATAGTGGTTCCCTGGGGACCAGCAGTCTTGTGTTACCAGAGTTCAGCAGGCTGGCCAGGAAAATCAACACCCCACTGCGAAAGGTTAAGAGTTTATCCAACTTGGAAAAAAAAAACACTGTTGGCTTTTTCTGCAGGCCTCCAAGGTGAATGGAGACAGGCTCCATCCTTTGTGGCTCCGCTCTTAGGGTCTTGGTGGAGGAGTAAGCAAGCTCCAAAACCAAAACCACCAGGAACAAACACTTCCAAGAAAATCAGAATCACAGACTTATAAAGACTGGGGTTTTAAATTAACAATCAAACTCCTTTAATTGACAGATGAGAAAAAAAAAAAACTGAATCCCTGGTATGTGAGTCTTTCACTGTCCAGTATGAAATGTACTAGATTTCAGGAACATTCTCCCATAATGTTTCTTTTTTAAAAAAAAAAATCTAAATATTTTATTAATTTCAAATTTAATTCCATTTTGGTCAGAACACGCTTTATAATATTTGAATCTTTAGAAATTTATTGAGACTTGTTATTTTACCCAGCATATGAGCCATCTTGATGAATGTTCCATGTACACTTGGGGAGCAAAATGTGTATTCAGCAGTTATCATGCCAATTCAGTCAAGGGAGTCAATAGTATCATTCAAATCTATATTTTAACTGAACTTTTGTCTAATTATGCTATCAATTACTGAGAAAGGAATGATAAAATCTGAAACTATGATTGTGAATTTTTATATTTATTTTGTTTTATTGTTTAACTTTTGTGTGTATGTAATAGGTGTATATATTTATGGGGTACATGAAACGTTTTGATACAGCCATGCAAAGCATAATAATCATATCATGGAGAATGGGGTATCCCCTCAAGCATTCATTCGTTGTGTTACAAACAATCCAATTATACTCATTTAATTATTTTTAAAGGTACAATTAAGTTGTTATTGACTATAGTCACTCTGTTATGCCATTGTATAGTAGGTCTTATTCATTCCTTCTATTTTTTTTTTTGTACACCTCAATCATCCCAAATTCCCCTCTACCCCCACTCCACTGCTTTCCCCAGCCTCTGATAACCATACTTCTACTTTCTATGTCCAATAGTTCAATTGTTTTGACTTTTAAATCCCACAAATAAATAAGAATATGCAATGTTTGTCTTTCTGTGCTTGGCTTATTTCACTTAACAAAATGATATCTATTTCCATCTATGTTGTTCCCAATGGCAGGATCTCATTCCTTTTCGTGAATGAATAGTCCTTCATTGTGTATGTGTGCGACATTTTCTTTATTCATTCATCTGTTGATGGACGCTTAGGTTGCTACCAAATCTTGGTTACTGTGAATAGTGCCACAACAAACTTAATAGTGCAAATATCTCTTTGATATACTGATTTCTTTTCTTTTGGGTATATACCTAGCAATGGGATTGCTGGATCATATGGTAGCTCTATTTTTAGTGTTTTGAGAAACTTTCAAACTCTTCTCCATAGTGGTTGTACTAACTTACATTCCCACCATCAATGTACATAGGTTTCCATTTCTCCACATCTTTGGAAGCATTTGTTACTGACTGTTGTTTGGATACAAGCCATTTTAACTGAGTTGAGATGATATCTCATTGCAGTTTTGATTAGCATTTCTCTGACCCTCATTGATGTTGAGCACCTATTCATATGCTGGTTTTCCATTTGTATATCTTCTTTTGAGAAATGTCTATTCAGATCTTTTGCCCATTTTTGATAAGATTATTAGATTTTTTTCTATAGAGTTGTTTGAGTTCCTTATATATTCTATTTATTAATCCCTTATCAGAAGGATAGTTTGCAAATATTTTCTCCCATTCTGTAGGTCATATCTTCGCTTTGTGGATTGTATCCTTTGCTCCACAGAAGCTTTTGAACTTGATGTGATCCAATTTGTCATTTTTGCTTAGGTTGCCTGTGCTTGTGGGGTATTACTAAAAAAATTTTAGCTCAGACTAATGTCCTGAAAGTTTTCCCAATGTTTTCTTACAGTAATTTCATAGTTTGGGGTCTTAAATTTAAGTCTTTAATCCATTTTTACTTGATTTTTTTATGTGACGAGAGATAGGGGTCTAGTTTCATTCTTCTGCATATGGATATCCAGTTTTCACAGCACCATTTATTGAAGAGACATCTTTTCCCTTGTGTACGTTCTTGGCACTTTTGTCAAAAATGAGTTCACTGTGGATGTATGGATTTGCTTCTGGGTACTCTATTCTGTTTCATTGGTCTATGTGTCTATTTTTATGTGAGTACCATGCTGTTTTTGTTACTATAGCTCTGTAGTATAACTTGAATTCAGGTACTGTTATTTCTCTAGCTTTGTTCTTTTTTCTTAAGATAGTTTTGTCTATTCTGGGTCTTTGTGGTTCCATATAAATTTTAGGAATTTTTTTTTCTATTTCTGTGTAGAATGTCATTAACATTTTCATAGGGATTGCATCAAATCTGTAGATTGCCTTGGGTAGTGTGGACATTTTAACAATATTATGTTGGGCATGGTGGCTCATGCCTGTAGTCCCAACACTTTGGGAAGCCGAGGTGGGCAGTTTTTGAGCCCAGGAGTTTGAGACCAACCTGGGCAACATGGCAAAACCCCATCTCTACAAAAAATACAAAAATTATCCAGGCATGGTGGCACATGACTGTAATCCCAGCTACTTGGGAGGCTTAGGTGGGAGGATCACTTGAGCCCAGGAGGTTGAGGTAGCAGTGAGCAGATTGTGCCACTGCACTCCAGCCTGGGTGACAGAGTAAGACATTGTCTCAAAAAAAAAAAAAAAATATATATATATAGATATATAGATAGATAGATAGATAGATAGAGATATAGATATATTAGACAGATAGATACTACCAATCCATAAACATGGACTATCTTTCCATTTTCTGGTGTTCTCTTCAATTTCTTTCATCAGTGTTTCTTTTTAGATGGAATTTCACCCTTGTTGCTCAAGCTGGAGTGCAATAGCGCGTTTTCAGCTAACAGTAACCTCCGCCTCCTGGGTTCAAGTGATTCTCCTGTCTCAGCCTCCCAAGTAGCTGGGATTACAGGCACCTGTCACCACGCCTGGCTAATTTTTGTATTCTTAGTAGAGATGGGGTTTCACCATGTTGGCCAGACTGGTCTTGAACTCCTGACCTCAGGTGATCCACCTGCCTCAGCCTCCCAAAGTGCTGGGATTATAGGCTTGAGCCGCTGTGCCAGCCCTCATCAGTATTTTATAGTTTTTTTATTATAGGGATCTTCCACTTCTTCGGTTAAGTCAATACCTAGTACTTCATTTTATTCTTGGCTATTTTAAATGGGATTATCTTTTTATTTCTTTTTCAGATTGTTCACTATCAGCATATAAAAATGCTGCTGTTTTATGTATGCTGATTTTGTATCTGGAAACTTTACTAAATTTTTTCATCAGTTTTAGTAGTTTTTTGTGTGTGTGTGAAGCCTTTAGGTTCACACAAATTTAAGATTATATCATCTGCAAACAAGGATAATTTAACTTCTTCCATTCCAATTTGGATGCCCTTTATTTCTCTCTTTTGTCTGATTGCTCTAGCTAGGACTTCAGTACTGTGTTGAGTAACAGTGGTAAAAGTGGGCATCCTTGTCATGTTCCAGATCTTAGAGGAAAGGCTTTCAGTTTTTTCCCATTCAGTATGATACTAATTGTGGATCTGTCATATATGGCTTTTATTATGTTGAGGTATGCTCTTTCTATCCCCAGTTTTTGAGAGGTTTATCATTAAGAGATGTTGAATTTTATCAAATGCTTTCCAGCATCAATTGAAATGATCGTATGGTTTTTGTTCTTCAGTGTGTTGATGCAATGTAACACATTGATTGACCTGCATATGTTGAACCATTCTTGCATCCCAGGAATAAATCTCACTTGTATATGATGAATGATCTTTCTAATGTATTGTTGAATTTGGTTTTCTAGTAATTTGTTGATAATTTTGCATCAATATTCATCAGTGATATTGGCTTGCAGTTTTGTTTTTTTTTTTTTTTTTTTTTTTTTTTTTTTTTTTTTGATGTGTCTTTGTCTGGTTGTGGTATCAAAGTAATACTGGCCTTGTAGAACGAGTATGGAAGTATTTCCTCCTCCTCTATTTTTTAGAATAGTTTGAGTAGGATTGACATTAGTTCTTCTTTAAATGTTTGGTAGAATTCAGCACTGAAGCTATTGGATCCTCAGTTTTTCTTTACTGGGAGGCTTTTTGCTATGGCTTCAATCTTGCTATTTGTTATTGGTCTGTTCAGGTTTTGAATTTCTTCCTGGTACAATCATGTTAGGTTGTATGTATCTAGGAATTTGTCTGTTTTTCTAGATTTTCCAATTTTTTGGCATGTAGCTGCTCATTGTAGCCACTAATAATCCTTTCAATTTCTGCAGCATCAGATGCAATGTCTCCTTTTTCATGTGTGTTTTTATTTATTTGGATCTTCTTTCTTTTTTTCTTAGTTAGTCTAGCTAAAGGTTTGTCAATTTTGTTTAAATTTTCAAAAAGCTTTTTGTTTCATTGATCTTGCGTATTTTTTCTTCATTTCAAATTCATTTATTTCTGCTCTGATCTTTCTTTTTCTACTACTAATTTTGGGTTTGTTTGCTCTTGCTTTTCTACTTCTTTAAAATGCACCATTCAATTGTTTTGTTGTACATTTTCTCCTTTTTATGTAGGCACTTACAGGTTTCAACTTTGGTCTTAGTATTGCTTTTGCTGTATTCCACAGGGTTTGACATGTTGTGTTTCCATTATCATTTGTTTCAAGAAAATTTTCAATTTCTTTCTTAATTTCCTCATTGACCCACATGTCATTCAGGAGCATATTGCTTAATTTTCATGTATTTGCATAGTTTCCAAAATTCTTCGTTCTTGATTTCTAATTTTATTCCATTGTGATCCAAGAAGTTACTTGATATTATTTCAATATTTAAAAATGTTTTAAGACTTATTTTGTGAAGTAACATATGGTCAATCCTTGAGAATGATCCATGAGCTGGGGAAAAGAATGTGTATTCTGCAGCTGTTGAATGAAACGTTTTGTAAATATCTATCAGATCTGTTTGGTCTATAGTGCAGCTTAAGTCAGACATTTATTTGTTAATATTCTATGTGGAAGATCCTGTTCAGTGCTGAAAGTGGGATGTTGAAGTCTCCAGTTATTACTGTATTGGATGCTATCTCTGTTTTTAGCTCTAATAATATTTCCTTTATATATCTGGGTGCTCCAGTGTTGGGTACATATGCACGTACAATTGTTATACCCTATTGTTGAATCGATCCCTTTATGATTATGTAGTGAACTTCTTTGTCTCTTCTTACAGTTTTTGTCTTAAAATATATTTGGTCTTATATAAGTAAAGTATAGCTACTCCTGCTATCTTTTGGTTTCCATTGGCATGGAATATGTTTTTCCATCCCTTTATTTTCAACCCATATGTGTCTTTTTAGGTAATGTATGTTTCTTGTAGGCAACAGATCAATGTGTCTTTTTTTTTTTTTTTTTTAATCCATTCAGCCATTCTATATCTTTTGATTGGACAGTTTGGTCCATTTATATTCAACATTCTTATTGATCAATAAGAACTTACTCTTGCCGTTTTGTTATTTGTTTCTGGTTGTTTTGTAGTTTTCTCTTCCTTCTTTCTTTCCTGTCTGTCTTCCTTTAGTGAAGGTGATTTTCCCTGGTGATATGATTTATTTTCTTGCTTTTTACTCTTTGTTTATCTATGTTTGTTTTTTGGTTTGAGGTTACCATGAGGCTTGCAAATACTATCTTATAATCCATTATTTTAAGCTGATAACAACTTAATATTGTTTGCATAAACAAACAAGCAAAAAGAAAACTAATAAAAACTATGCCTTAACTTCATCCCCATGCTTTTTATCTTTTTGTTTATTCTATTTATAACTTATTTGACTATGTCTTAAAAACTTGTAGTTATTATTATTATTATTTGAGATGGAGTCTTGCTCTGTCACTAGGCTGGAGTGCAGTGGTATGATCTTGCTCACTGCAACCTCTGCCTACCAGGTTCAATTCTCCTGCCTCAGCCGCCTGAGTAGCTGGGATTACAGGCACACACCACCATGCCCAGCTAATTTTTGTACTTTTGTAGTAGAGACGGGATTTCACCATGGTGGCCAGACTGATCTTGAACTCCTGATCTCATGATCTATCTGTCTCAGTCCCCCAAAGTGCTGGGATTACAGGCGTGAGCCACCACGCCCAACTGTAGTTATTATTTTTAATGGATTCATCATGTAGTCTTTTTACTTAGGATCTAAGAGTAGTTTACACACCACAGTTACAGTATTATAATATTTTGTGGTTTTTATAATATTTTGTAATATTTTAAAAATATTTTATAATATTATAATGTTTTATAATATTTTGTGTTTTTTCTGAGTACTTACTATTACAAGTAAATTTTGTACCTTCATATAATTTCTTATATCTCTTAAACATTCCTTTCTTCCTGATTGAAGTACTCCCCTTAGCATTTCTTGTAGGACAGGTTTAGTGTTAATGAAGTCCTTCAGCTTTTCTTTGTCTGGGAAAGTCTTTATTTCTTCTTCGTGTTTGAAGGATATTTTTGCCAGATATACTATTCTAGGGTAAAAGACATTTTCCCTCAGCACTTTAAATATGTCATGCCATTGTCTCCTGGCCTGTCAGGTTTCCACTGAAAAGTCTGCTGCCAAATGTGTTGGAGTTCCATTGTCTGTTATTTGTTTATTTTATTTTGCTGCTTTTAGGATTTTTTATTTATTCTTGATCTTTGGTAGTTTAGTTATTAAATGCTTCTCAGGTATTTCTTCAGATATTTCTTCCTTGGGTTAAATCTCCTTGATGCTGTATAACCTTCTTGTAGTTGGATATTGATATATCAAAGTATAAGATATTGGGGTTTGGGAAGTTCCCTGTTATTACTTCTTTTAATGATCTTTTTACCCCTATCGGTTTCTCTACTATCTCTTTAAGGTTAATAACTCTTAGATTTGCCCTTTTGACGCAATTTTTCTAGATTCTGTAGGCACACTTCTTTTTGTTCTTTTCTATTTTGTCTTCTCTGTTTTCAACTAGCTTGTCTTAACCTCACTAATAGCTCATGAATTCTTTCTTCTGTTTGATCAATTCTGCTATTAAAAGACTCTAATGTATTCTTCAGTATGCCAATTGTGTTTTTCAGCTCCAGAATTTCTGCTTGATTCTTTTAAATTATTTCAATCTATTTGTTAAATGTATTTAATAGAATTCTGAATTCCTTCTCCATGTTATATTGAATTTCTTTGAGTTTCCTCAAAACAGCTATTTGGAATTCTCTGCCTGAAAGGTCACATATCTCAGTTTCTCCAGGATTGGTCCTTGGTGCTTTATTTAGTTCAATCTTTGAGGTCATCTTTTCCCTGGAGTGCCTTGATACTTGCAGATGTTCATCTGTGTCTGGGCATTGAGGAATTGATATTTACATTAGTCTTCACTGTCTGGGCTTATTTGTAGCTGTCCCTCTTGGTGAAGCTTTCCAGATATTTGAAATGACTTGACTGTTGTGATCTGAGTTGTATCTGCTTTAGGGGGTACCCCAAGTCCAGTAATACTGTGATTGTTATACACTCGTACAGGAACTGCCTTGATGGTCTTTGACAAGATCTAGGAGAATTCTCTGAATTATCAGGCAGAGACTTGTTCTCTTTCCTTACTTTCTCCCAAAAGAACAGAGTCTCTCTCTCTCTCTCTCTCTCTCTCTCTCTCTCTCTCTCTCTCTGTCTCTCTCTGTCTCTCTCTCTCTTTTCTGAGCCACCTGAAACTGCGGGTAGAGTGACACAAGCCCCCCTGTGGCCATCAGCACTGTGACTGTACCGGGTCAGACCTGAATCCTGTACAGTACCAGACCTGTGATAACCACTCCCTGCCACTGCCTATGTTTGCTTAAGGTCCCGGAGGTCTACAATCAGCAGGTGGCGAAGTCAGCCAGTCTTGTATTCTTCCCTTCAGGGCAATGAGTTACCCTTGTCCCCTGGTGAGTCCAGAAGTGTCATCTGGGAGCCAAGGACTAGTCAAAAACCTTAGAAGTCTACCTGATATTCTTTTGTGCTGCAGCTTAGCTGGCACTCAAACCAAAAGATGCATTTCTTCCAACTCTTCTCTCTCCTTTAGAAGGCAAAGGAGCCTCATCCCGTTGCCATCACCACCACAGGTCCCTGGGGAGTATTGCCAGATTACCACTGATGTTTCCTGAAGACCCAAGGGCTCTTGCATCAACTTGTGGAAAATGCTTTCTGGCCTGAGACTCATCCTTCAGGGCAGTGGGCTCCCCTCTGACCCATGGTAGGTCCAAAAGTGCTGTCTAAGAGCCAAATTCTGGAATTGGGTACTCTCAGAACCCACTTGGTGCTCTGCTGTCTTGTGGCTGAGCTGGCACCTAAGTGCAAGGCAAAGTCCCTTTTCTTTGCCCTCTGTTTTTCTGAAACCCCATGGTCACTACAACTAGGAATGTTTTGAGTCTCACCTAAAGCCAGCATTCTCAGAGCCTCACCCAAGGCCCTCAACATAGCACCTGGGTATCGCTGCTGGTTTTTTAGGGACCATGGGCCCTTCAGTTAGCAGATGATAAATTCTTCCAATTCTGGGTCCTTTCTTTCAAGGCAGTGGGTTGCCTTTTGGCACAGAGTGTGTCTAGAAATGTTCTCTGGAAGCTAGGACATGGAAAGAGGGCTTTATACCTTTAACCTGTGCCCTGTCCTGTTGTGGTTGAGCTGGTATCCAGGATGCAAGACAAAGTTCTCCCCACTCTTCCCTCTATTCTCTTCAAGTGGAACAAATAGGTCTCTTTTGGAGCCATGAGCTGTGCAGCCTGGGATTAGGGGAGGGGTCATGTCAGCACATGTCAGTGAACTAGTGGGGCATATGACCTAACAAGACACCAGCTGGGCCTTTTGAAGCCCCAGCTGGTGTCTTGTTAGGTCATATGCCCCACTAGTTCACTGTTTCTGGGCCCAGTTCAACACTAAGGCTTCGGTAAAAGTTGCAGTGTTTGTGGCCTAGCCTGCCTTTAAAGTTTATTAGGGCCCCATGGCACTTTAGCCTGCAGTGGTGAGGTTTATGGGAACTCAAATTCTGACCACTGCAATTGGTGATTCTTCTCTGGCTAGGGCTGGTTTAAGTGCTCCCTCCATGGGAGAACATGAGCTGAGTGTGGTCTGGTTTTCCTTTCTGCTATATAACAGGACACTCCTGAGTTCAATGTCTGCCAGTTGCTGCTCTGTCCCTTTGACAGCACACAAAAACACACTTTGCACCATGTTGCCACTGTAGGGGAAGTAGGGTGCATGTGGTGAGTGATTCAAGGCTGCTTTTCTATCTCTTCATTGTGTCTTTCAGTGATATGAAGTTAAAAGGAGGTACTGTGAGTGCTTACCTGATGAAGGTGCTTTTCTTGTGTAGATTGCTGTTAAATTGGTGTCCTTGTGAGGGAGACAATTAGGGGAGTCCTCTATTCCACCATGTTACTCTGCCTCCCTCCTCCCATAACATGGTTAAGGCAGCACACCTTCCACTTGGCTGCTTTGTGTCCTTGTAAAATGAGCATAAATCTTTTTGCTGAGTATAAATAAGACAATTTTTTGGAACTTCGTTGGAAATATGATAAAAGATAACTTGTTTTCCCTTGGAGTAGCTGAGAGAATGTGAATTGGAAGAGGATGATAGACATCTTACCATCAATAGGATATCAAAAGAAAGGAAAGCTGAGACTAAAGAGAGACTGAAATCAAGTGATATCATTTGAGTTCTTGGATATAGCCATATATGGTTCACTAATCTTAAAATACTTTAACAACCAACATATTTCCTTTTTAGCTTAAATTATTTTGAGTTGGATTTTCTGTTACTTAACTACTTAAATCCTGTAGATACCAAAAGATGGTGATGTGTCAAAGGTCACATAATAAGTAAAATTTCCAGTACTTAAGTTAAAAGTTTTTACTCTCTAGTAGAAATTCTCCCTCATATACTTTCATCTAGTCTCAGTAAAATATGTGCAAATGGACAGCCCATCAGCTTACCTGAAGCTGACTGCTGACACTAATATCTGAATTGGAGTACACACTTGGACAGAAGATCCTTTTCCCAAAGTGATAGTCCTTTTCTTCTTAAGCTCTTCTCAGAATGCAAGAGAAAGGGTATAAAAAGCAAGGATAACTGTGTTCTCTTCCAAATCCGGATTGGAGTGTTTTGACCAGTTTTAATATAAAATAGTGTATTCTGTGAGGATCTTGCAAAGGAATTCAATTTTCTTAGCTTTAAAGAGAGAAAACCCAGGAATCATGTTCATTGACTGCAAATTTCTCGAGCTCTGAAAATGGGATGAGAGTTGGCCATGTTTCATATATTCCAAAGATAGATTTAAGGTTAAGAGTGGGAAAAAATGGTGAGATAGATTTTGAATCAACATAAAAATCACTTCACAACTAGAACTGGTCAATACCATAATATGGTTAACTCATAACTAGTTTTGTTCAAGAGTAAATCCTAAATCAGATGAAAGATATGAATAATCTTTTTAAAATTTCTTTTCTCTCTTTTAAACTTTTTATTTAAAATAAAATAAAATGTATTTTTATTGAGATAAAATATGCATACTAGTTTACCATCTTTACCATTCTAATTGTACAGTTCAATGGTAATAAATTAGAATTGGGTTAGGCTGGGCACAGTAGTTCATGCTTGTAGTCCCAGCACTTTGGGAGGCCAAGGTGGGTGGATTACTTGAGCTTAAGAGTCTGATACCAGCCTGGGCAACATGGTGGAATCCTGTCTCTACTAAAAATACAAAAGTTAGCTGGGCGTGATGGTGTGTGCCTGTAGTCCCAGCTACTTGGGAGGCTGAGGTGGAAAGATCACTTGAACCTGAAGGGAAGATGTTGCAGTGAGCCAAGATTGGCAAGATTGGGCAACTGCACTCCAGACTGGGTGACAGAGCAAGATCCTGTCAAAAAACAAAACAAAACAAAACAGACAAACAAAACACCAAAAAAATAAAAAAAGAAAAAGGGTTAGGTGGTAGAAATTTTAGGGAGTTCATTTGGATCTCTTAGGAATAATATAGACCCATACATGAGCATACACACAAATATTTTTCAATAATGTTTTAAAGGTTTTTTTATCTTGCTTCTTTTTACTAACATGTATTTACTTTTCTCAATACTTTATATTAAATATTTTCAAACACCTAGAAAAACTGAAATAATACAAATATATCTGACACTTAGATTTACCATTTATTATCATTTTGCCACGTTTGTTTTCTCTCTCCCACCTTCTCTGTTTCTCTGTCTCTCAAAATATGTGTACATTTTTATCTGTTGAATCATTTGAAGATAAGCTGAAAGCATAACTTAACTTCTTCCCTAAATACTTCTACAGGTATATCCTAAGAATAATGGCACTCTCTTACATACTAATGATGTCATTGTAATATTTAGACTATACCCTGGTTTCTTTTCAGACAATGTACATCTTTTACCTTTTATTATACCTAGAACTTTTAACATCTATTCAGCAATATTATCTAATATTCAGTCCATGTTTTATTTTCCCAGTTGTTACCAAATGTTCCAGTAGATATTAAGCTTTTTAAATCCAGTATTCAATTGATTTTCATACAATTGGATTCAGTTATGTGTCTTTATATCATCTATCTATCTGTCTACCTGTCTGTCTGTCTGTCTATCTGTCTATCTATCATCTATCTACCTGCCTACCTATTCAAGCCAGATAATTGTCATGTGTTATATGGAAAGTTTCCTCCTTTTACACTGTGGCTTCAATTTGACTTTTTAAAATCTTTTGCTGTGACTGCTATTTGTTCTGCTTATTCTTTTAATTTCTCCTCCTTTTTGACTTTTGGAATTAATTGATTTTTGTTTTGTCTTTTTCTATTTCCATTTCCTTATTCTCCAATAGTTTATTTTAGGTAGTGTAATGTTCCATTGTAGAATTCCCTTTTTTAAGTAATTTTTACTCATTTGCTGAGACTCCCTACCTCTTTATTTATTATGCGCAAACTTTATGTCTTTTTGGGCATAGTTAGAATCGCTGCTTTAAAATCTTTCCTATTTTCTGAGGTTTTCCTTCCTTGCTTTCCAATTTCCCCATGTGTTAGTCTGTATTTAGTCTGCTATAAAGAACTACCTGAGAGTGGGTAAGTTATAAAGAAAAGAGGCCTCCTGGGGAGGCCTCAGGAAACTTACAATCATGGCTGAAGGGGAAGCAAGGCCTGTCTTATATGGTGGCAAGAGAGAGAGAAAGCAAGGGAGGAAGTGTCACACTTTTAAACTATCAGATCTCATGGTAACTCAGTCACTATCATAAGAACAGCATGGAGAAAATCCACCCCCATGATTCAATCACCTACCAATAAGTCTCTTCCTTGACACATGGGGATTATAACTTGGTGAAATTTGGGTGGAGACCCAGAGCCAAACCATATAATTCTGCCCAGCCCCTTCCAAATCTTATGCCATTCTCACATTTAAAAACCAATCATGCCTCCCAACAGTCCCCCAAAGTCTTAACTTCTTCTAGCATTAACTCAAAAGTCCAAGTCCAAAGTCTCATCTGAGACAAGGCAATTCCCTTCCACCTGTGTACCTATAAAATTAAAAGCACTTGGTACTTCCAAGATACTGTGGGGGCACAGGCATTGGGTAAATGCTCCTGTTCCAAATGGGAGAAATTGGCCCAAACAAAGGGGCTACAGGCCCCATGCAAGTATGAAAACCATCAGGGCAGTGATTAAATCTTAAAGCTCCAAAATAATCTCCTTTCACTTCATGTCTCACATCCAGGACATGCTGGTGCAAGGCGTGGGCTCTCAAGACCTTGGGAAGCTCAGTTCCTGTGGCTCTGCAAAGTATAGGTCCCCTCTGGGCTGCTTTCACAGGCTGTCATTGAGTGCCTGTGGCTTTTCTAGGTGTATGATGCAAGCTATCAGCGTATCTACCATTCTGGGGTCTGGAGGATGGTGACCCTCTTCTCATAGTTCCACTAGGCAGTGCCCCAGTGGAGACTCAGTGTGGGAGCTCCAATTCCACATTTCCCCCTGCACTTCCCTATTACAGGTTTTCCATTAGGGCTCCACCCCTGCAACAGACTTCTGCCTAGACATCCTAGTGTTTCAGTATATCCTCTGAAGTCTAGATGGAGGCTCCCAAAGCTCACCTCTTGTCTTCTGCACACCTGCAGGCCCAATTTCTTATGGAAGTCACCAAGGGGTGGGGTTGCACCCTCTGAAGCCACAGCCCAAGTTGTACCTTATTCCCTCTGGCCATGGCTGGAGCCAAAGTGGCTGGGACACAGCAAACCATATCCTGAGACTGAGCAGACCATATGGGCCTTGGGTCAGGTCCATGAAACTATTTTTCCCTCCTAAGCCTCTGGGCTTGTGATATGAGGGGGCTGCCATAAAGATTTCTGGAATGTCCTGGAGACATTTTCCCCATTGTCTTAGCTATTAGCATTTGGCTTCTTGTCCTTGTTACTTATGCAAATTTCTGCAGCCTGCCTGGGCTTGAATTCTTGCCTGGAATATGAGTTTTTGTTTTCTACCTGTATTAGTCTGTTTTAACACTGCTGATAAAAACATACCTTAGACTGAGTAATTTACAAAAGAAAGAGGTTTGTTGGACTTACAGTTCCACGTGGCTGGGGAGGCCTCACAATCCTGTAGAAGGCAAGGAGGAGCAAGTCATGTCTTACATAGATGGCAGCAGGCAAAGAAAAAGAGCTTGTGCTGGGGAACTCCCCATTATAATACCATCAGATATCATGAGACCCATTCACATCATGAGAATAGCATGGGAAAGACACACTCCCATGATTCAATTATCTCCCACCAGGTACCTCCCACAACACGTGGAAATTCAAGATTAGATTTGGGTGGGGACAAAGCCAAACCATATCATACCACATGGTCAGGCTGCAAACTTTCCAAATTTTTATGCTCTGCTTTCTCCTTCCCTTTTAAACATAAGTTCCAATTTCAGACCATCTCTTTGTGAACACATATGACTATTCTTTCATAAAAAGCCAGGTCACTTCTTCTTCTTTGTGTTTTTCTTTCTTTAAGATGGAGTTTTGCTTTCGTTGCCCAGGCTGGAGTGCAATGGCATGATCTCAGCTCACTGCAACCTCCGCCTCCCGGGTTCAAGCAATTATCCTGCCTCAGTCTCCCAAGTAGCTGAAACAGATGCCCGCCACTATGCCCACCTAATTTTTGTATTTTTAGTAGAGATGAGGTTTCATCATGTTGGCCAGGCTGGTCTCCAATTCCTGACCTCAGGTGATCCACCTGCCTCAGCCTCCCAAAGTGCTGGGATTACAGGCATGAGCCACTGCATCCAGCTCATATCACTTCTTGAATGCTTTGCTGCTTAGAAATTTCTTCTGCCAGAGAGCCTAAATAATCTCTCTCAAGTTCAAAGTTCCACAGATCTCTAGGGCAGGGACAAATTGCCACCAGTCTCTTTCCTAAAGCATAGCAAGAGTGACCTTTACTCCAGTTCTCAATAAGTTCCTCATCTACATGTGAGACAGCCTCAGCCTGGGCTTTATTGTCCATCTCACTATTAGCATTTTGGTCAAAATCATTCAACAAGCCTCTAGAAAATTCCAAACTTTCCTAGATCTTCCTATCTTCTCCTGATCCTTCCAAACTGCTCGAGCCTCTGCTTATTACCCAGTTCCTAAGTCATTTCCACGTCTTCAGGTAAATGTATAGCAGTGCCCCAAACTCCCACTACCATTTTTCTGTATTAGTCCATTTTTATACTGCTATAAAGAACTACCTGAGACTGGATAATTTATAAACAAAAGAGGTTTAGCTGACTCACAGTTTCACATGGCTAGGGAGGCCTCAGGAAACTTACACTCATGGCAGAAGGGAAAGCAAAGCAAGTCTTACATGGCAACAGGAGAGAGAGAGAGAAAGGGGAAAGTGCCACACTTTCAAACCAGCATATCTCATGGGAACTCACTCACTAGCACCAGGACAGCATGAGGAAAATCCACCCTCATGATCTGATCACCTCCCACCAGGTATCTCCTCTGACATGTGGGGATTACAATTCAAGATGAGATTTGGGTGGGAACACAGAGCCAAATCATATCACCCAATGACTTGTTCTCTGGTTCTTCGAGAAAGTAGGACTTTAGGTTTTCCATAAAGAGCTGTAGCCCTATAATACAATGCAGATTGAATTCTGCCAACAAAAGAAAGCTCTTAAAAGGGAAAACTCACCCATGCTCTTTTATTCTTTAAAATGTCAGCTAAGTTTCAATATCTGCTTGCTTTTAGTCCTCTTCAATGCCTTCAGATAGCTTTTTTGCTTATTTATTTGCTTACTGACTGACCGGCTTAATTTTTGTCCAGGTGATATGGTTTGACTCTGTGTCCCCACCCAAATCTCATCTGGAATTGTAGTCCCCACGTGTTGAGGTATCAAGGAAGGGACCTGGTGGGAGGTGATTGGATCATGGGGGCACTTTACCCCATGCCGTTCCTGTGATAGTGAAGGAGTTCTCATAAGAGCTAATGGCTTGAAAAGTTTTTGGGAGTTCCCCCTTTGCTGTCTGTCTCTCTCCTGCTGCCATGTAAGATGTACCTTGCTTCCCCTTTGCCTTCTGCCATAATTATAAGTTTCCTGAGACCTCCTCAGCCACGCAAAAACGTGAGTCAATTAAATCTCTTTTGTTTACAAATTACACAGTCTAGGTAGTGTTTCACACTGCTTTATAGCAGTGTGAAAACAGATTAACAAACCAGGAATTATAGTCACAATCTGTGGGAGGATTGGTGTGATAAGTATTATCAAGACTTTACTAGAAGTGAAACGTACAATGCTCTAGTTTAGAAGCTATATTTCGTATTCTATTCTTTTATTGGTTATACTAAATATTATAACATACATTTTAATTTTATAGAATCTGACATTAATAAACAAATCAATTTTTCTGTTGAATAGGAAAAGTTGTTTACTTTAAAATCTCATCGTCCTCAAACCCCACCTTAGCCTTGTTAATCAGGACTTTAATTATATTTTTTTATTAGTTTGGATTTAATAGATTTTATTATTGAAGTTAGTGTGTAATTTCATGAACACACATATAATTGCTCTTATAATTAATATTTTTGTTGTATTATTTAACTCTTTTTTGACTAAATAAAGTATTTGATTTTTATTGGGTTATTTATATTCGGTTTTCATATTTAGGCTTTCTCATCTTAGTATATTTGGGTAATTTATATTTTTCATAAATTTAAACATTTTTTAAGATTCTGTATTTTCTGAATCATATCCTCAGTGAATAGTGATAGAACTGTCTTCTTAATTATTATTATTTTGTTTCTTATTGCCCTTGCTAGAACTTTACAAACAAGCTTAAAAAATAATAAAGCAACATTTCTCAGGTAGTTCCTGACTTTAAATGAATGGTTCTACTTTTATGCTAGATTGTGCTGCTTAAAAAAGTTATCTTTCATCATAAAAATAATTCTGTTTATAGTAGTAATATTAACTTTTAATTGGATTATATAAAGTGTCATTTCTGCCACTAAAATAAATATATTTTCTCTTTTGGCCTACCAATATATCATATTAAAGCTATCAGATTGTTGGTATTGGTGCTGGTGTTTTTTGTTTTTGTTGTTTGTGTGTTTTCTTTTTTTTTTTCTTAAGCAACAGACTTTTACTTCTCGTAGTTCTGGAGGTTGACATGGTCAGGTTCTGGTGAGGGTCCTCTTCCTGGCTTGTAGACAGCTACTTTCTAGCTGTATCTTTGCATGATGGAGAGAGCTTGGTTTTTTATTTTCTAGCAACTTGTATTGCTGGGATAAAGCTTACCTGGTTTTCTTGAATTCAATTTTATTTGGATTTTTCCAGATGACTGAATTTAACTGGGATGCATTGCATAATATTTCATGGCATATAACTATTCTTTTCTCATGGAGATTGTATTTTCCTAAAATTTCTAGTAACTCATTGGAAAACACAATTGCCCTTGCAAAATTCTCTCACCCAGCTCTCTGCCATTTTCTCAGGTTATTGGTTTATTTAGACTATATTTTTTGTTGAGTATGTTTTGATAATACATTTTTTTTAATTAAAAATATTCTTATCTTTGACATTAATATTTGTTTGCCTCAAGGGATGCATCAGAGTCTTATAATTTATTTACTCTAATATCTGATGTTATATAACTTATCAATTCTATTTGTCTTTATATTTATGTTGTTCTCTTCCCACCATTTATGATTGCTTTGCTTTTATTTTAATTCATTAGTTTCTACTTTTATAGATTTCATCCTTTTTTCTTTATGCTTAATTTGTTGTGCTTAATACTAACTTCTTGATATAAATACTTAGGTAATTTTTATTCTTTCTTGTTCAATAAAACCATACATCGATGTGACTTTGCCTGATAAGAAAGGTTTACCTACAGATAATAACCTTAGATTAGTAGCGTCCTCACTCTCATTATTTTCCAGTTTTTGCTTTCTCTTTCTTCAAAGAGTTATTTGGAATATTTTAGTGCCAACTTGTTCAAATTCTCATTGATGTGCATTTAGATTATTGGGTGATAAAATAGTATCTTCTATGAGCTTTGGATAAATTGTTTCACAAATAGGTTGAACTGAAATTTATCAAACAAGCCGTAGTTTTTTGGTACTTTATGTAATTTTTATCTAGTAAAACAATCTTGCTCTCCAAATACAAGCCTCTTGACATCTCTCCCTGTATGCCTTTGCATATGCTGGGTGATTCCTCCAAGAATGGTAGTCCCTCTTGTTCCCCATTAAAAATCTACCCATCTATTTTGGAAAATTTAAAATGGTATTTCCTTCTTGAATTCTTTGCTGGTTCCTTCAGTTGAATAAAATCTTCCTAACATCTGAGCAATTTGTTAATTATTTACTCTGATCATGGCACCTACCATGTCTTATTTTATAGTTTTTGACTTGGTTAATTTTAATATTTCTTCAGGGCACAATAAAATATAAAGAGTGGGAGGTGTTACATAATAAATCTTCAGATACTTGTCGGGTCAGATTCAATTGAATTCAGATTCCAAAATAGAAAATCATTGTTCCAAATAGGAATAATTTCCCCACAGTGAACTGCCTGGAATATAGACCCCGGGCTTGTGGATTTAGCAAGTTAAATTGGATTAATACAAAATTGTTCTCCACACAAGTGGAAACTGTTGCTGTTAATAATGAACAGAACTACTGGGTAAAGAGAAATGGATGTCATCTGTTTCAAGTTACCTTCTACCTCCTCCTTTGCCTTTTTCTGGGTCTTGAAAATCCCCATGTATCTCTGCTTTTTCTACAGTAAACCTTCCCTGGAGAGACTCCATTCTGAAGGCAATTTTCCAAGACCATTTGCAGAATTGGCTGGGCCTTCTGCTGAGACATAAAAGGGCATTTATTCTGGGACCTAAAAATGGAGTTGGAGCAGACATTGCTGAACTTGTTTCAGAAATAGGTGCTATATGCATCAGTTATATTGCTTCATGTATAAATGTTAAACCTAATACGTTCCACTTAAAGAATATGCATTTGCATGTGTGCATGTGTACACTTTGAGTTTAGTGTTGTTTACACAAGTTTCTGGAAATATTTTAACACTTCCCCGTACAAGCTAGGGATTTAGTGCTATATTCTCAGTCACATATCTGTAGAGGCAGATATTTGCGTTCTAATGCTATATTGTATGCCAAAGTCATAACATCCTGCATTCTAGAAACATGCAATGTAATAGAATTTTGAGCCATATGGTGAAAATTTTTGAAATATTATTCTCTATATGTATATAACAAGTTTAACATCAATGAATTTGATTTTTTGTCAACTTTTGACAAGGCTAGGCAATTTTATTTGAGTCCTAGGAGTATAAGGAGGGTTAATATAGTTTAGAAAGGCTCTTACCTTCCACTCTATCATTTTAAGTCTCGGACTTAGGATGTAGTAGAACTAATCCCATAGGCTGACCATCTTACGTACTGTCCAAATTGGGACAAATTTGAGAGTGAAAGGAGTTGCTCTCACTCAAGATCTACAAGCATAAATCCATCCATTATGGGGAAAAGTGGCATATGATCATGCTATATTTTAAGTAATAAAGAAAATACACTTTTATTTTATTTCTGAACATGTGTAGGTGTTGGCCACATTTCTGGTGCATCCATGGAAGCTTGTATTCTAGGCATGAAATAACAAATATTTGGCATTCATGATAGCATTTCCCCTCTCTCATATTCATAGCATATTTAATTAATCAACTCATTATTTCACATTGATCTTTGGTATGGTATCAGATTCCTTCTCAACACAGCTCCTCAGATAGCCAATAACTCTTATCAAGCTTGACTCTTATTAGGTTGGTGCAAAAGTAATTGTGGTTTTGCCACTACTTTCAACCACAATTACTTTTGCACCAACCTTTGTAAAATTGAACTTATTACTTCTGTGATCAGATGAATTTGCTATGACATTACATGGCTACTTTTTATTTATTCTTATTTTGGGGGAAAGGCGCAAATGTAGAGATTAACAAAACCTCTTTATTTGCTAGTTAGAGCTTGGTGGTCCAGAGAATGTCTTCTGTGATTCAGTAACATCAGCTGCAAGTTATCATTATGGTAACTTACTAGACAACAGCCAAGTAGGTCAATGAGAAGGGCTACAGCAAGCAGCCCAGTAGTTTGGCCTATACTGGACTATGGGTTTGAGAACACCCCTGAGTAGCCCAGAGTGAGTTTAGGAGACTAATAGGTTGGTGCAAAAGTAATTGCGATTTTTGCCATTAAAAGCAATGGCAAAAACCACAATTATTTAATGGCAAAAACCGTGATTACTTTTGCACCAACGTAATAGAATGGTTCCAATTGCACCTCCTCTCTTCTTTGGTTCCCTTCCATGAGGGCTATACTTAGACAAGGATCAGAAGCAAAACAGTGACCAAATTAAAGTTTATCAAAAGTTTGACAAATGCTTGAAAACTTCCCCTCTTAAAATGCAGCTTCTTTGTTGAAAAAAGTACAAGCTTTCTTTAGGCCATGTGGTAGAATTAGGGTCTCTTACTTCCCTGTATGAAATCTTAAATGGCAAGCATACATGTCAGTACCAATCCTGCCCAATCATGGGGAAAGCAGAGAGCTGGGCATGCAGGTAGGGCCTGTCAGGCCTATTTACTACATAAAAAGACACAAAGATGAAGCTTTCCCTTGCCTTTGGATCTATAAGGCACAGGATAAGCATCTACTGGAAAATGCAGGCCCAAGAATATCCTGGGCTCTGAATACCCAGGTTAAAGGATTTTCTTCTTCTGGAGATAGAGAAGAGTTGACAAAAAATAAGAAAGAGGGACAGAATTAATGTGAGTGTGTCTAATCTCAAGGATAGAGTTGTAATTATGAAGAAAAGAGTATAATTGTCCCTCTTCTCCAAAAAAGACAATGACTTTATTCCAAGCCCTGACAAATGTTGAGGGCATGATTGCTGCTCTATGCTCTGCCTGATCAATCTTGGCTCAGTATCTCATGAGTGTTCACTGGTTGCAGCAGTAGTGACTCCAGCTCTAAAAAGTTGGGAGCAGAAGATCCTGGGGAAATTAGGTAGGGCTCACATAAACAAACATTGCAAGTTTACAATTAGATCCACTTGGCTGTTATTAATGTGGCATTAAAGCAATCCTGTTTGAATCTCAGTTTCTCTTCTCCATGATAAAGGAGAGCCACATCTTAAGCTTGGCAAAATGCTTCTTTGAAAGGTACTATAGCTCTTTGATAAGCTGTGCTCACCATCATGACTAAGATTAGTGCCATGCTGTGTGTTCCATACTCAATAGGAATTGTTGAGATACCTCCCAATATATTCATTTGTGGCTCCTTATATTGCTCTACTGAGACTTCCCATATTTGAATCAATCTGTTCTCTGCTTCTCTGTCCCTGGACTGCTGAGCCAGGATTGCTGAATAATTGATTATAGCCAAAACCAAGAATTGGAGTGTCATTGGGCCATTTAGAGATTCTGCTCCTAGTTATCGTTCAATGTGATTCAATTTCTATTTCTCCCTAGTCAGTTCCCTGTCTCATGCTTCCAGTGATGTTGTCCCTCCCCAAAAACTCATATTCGGAGTCAATTTGTGGTACCTTCTCTCCTAAGCACTTGCCTTAGCAGCAAGCTTTCCACTAGGGATAGAATGTGGGTTTTGTTTAACTGATATCTCTTGGAATTAGCTGTGTAAAATAATAAAGTGAGGAAAACTATGTGACCATGTCTGGCCTGGGTGTGGAAGCGCACACTAATTGATTAAAAAGTCTTTGTCAATCCCTGTTTAGAAACAAGCAGTAGTGTCATAAGTGCCAGGGATTTAACATCCTTATCCTGAGACCATCAAATGACTCTATCTCCCTGTCATAGAGAGCTCTGGCATAAACATGTTGGACTGAGACTCCAGGTGTGTTGAAACCTGAAAAACAAGGACAGTCAAGAATTCTGAGCCATTGGTCTGCAGGAATTATCCCATCATGGGCAGTTGGCTAGTCCCATACAGACAGATTAGAGACTGAGAACCTGGCTTGTAGAGGTTTCAAAAGCTGGGAAAGACTATGAGTATGAAGACTCTGGTGTACTAAGAATGTATTCCAGGAATATCCAGACATCAGAAAAACTCCAGATGCCAACACTGACATCTAGGTAAGTTTCTTATTCATGAGGAATTTAGGAGTGTGGGGAGAATCTAAATGTTGGAGAAACTGTCTGGGAAGGTAAAGGCAGAAGAGCTACTGTTCAGACCAGGGTTTCAGACCTACAGAGGAACAGGATAATTTGGTTGGAAAACAAAGTCTCAGACCTGTTCTACAGGCTGGCCTAGCATGGTGGATGATAGAGGTACTGAGATTCAGAGTGGCCTTAACAGATTTAAGGAAAATGTTTTTCTGACACTAGTATCCTGTAACACTCAGACTGTCTCACCTGGCTTAAGACAGAATCAGGCCAACTCTACAGGTGAAGACATCAGTACATTTGCTTAGAAGAGTAACCCTTGCAATCCAAGTTCTAGAAGATTCCACAAAAATGGCACCTCAACACTTACTCTTAACCTTGAAGATCATATACAATATCTTGAAGATATACAGCTGTCTCCTTATTCAGTTGGTCATTTTAAACCTTATTAATTTGGCTATGTATTAAAATGGAGTATTTGGATAAACTGATGAGATCTCTAGTCTCTGTTTGTTTTTTCCTCCAGAAAAATTAAGAAGTGAGCATTAGAGAAAAGTAGAGTGGATGATTTTTCTCTGCACAATTTCCCATTGGCCCCACTGCCTTGCTTACAGTTTCACCTTGTACAGTGGTCATAAAGTCAAACAGTCCCCACGGCACCCTGAAAAAGATCGTTCTTTTCCTATCAAACCTAGATCATATTGACACTCAGATCCTTAGATTCATCCCTGAATTACCATCTTTGAACTGAGGACTTCTTAGACAACCTAGGGGTTTCCTGGGGGTTTTCATCCCTTTTTTAAATATCGATTTTGGAATTTTAAACTAGGTTTGTGTCTCTGATCTTTTATCAGCATCTGTAAAACCCTTTATTTCCCACAAGTTTGACAGAAGCTGACTGTTGGAGATATAAAAGGATCAGGACAGAAGGTCTTAAAACAAGTTAGCCAGAAGTTTATCCCCGGAGAAGTCTGAGGCAGATATCTAAAGTGCTACAATGCATGGGAACCAGATGGAATTTGGCTCATGGTGTCTTATAGAAAGTACGGAAAGAAATAACTTCAGAAAGGGTGTGTAAAAAACTCATTCCTGATTTCTCCTTTGCCCTTATAGTTGTCACGACTTGATAATATCTGGCTCTCCAGAAGCCACGCTGTGAAAAAGAGGGAGTAGGAATATACCCCAGTGGCAGATCTAAGAGGTGTTTACTATGACTTTGAAATATTTTCTTGCACTGATGTCTGAATATGTCAAGTAGCCTAAGAATATAATTTATAATTAAAAGAGTCAAAAAAAAGGATACCGTTATCCTAACTGTTTGAACCACTGTTCACTTCCTGTCTGTTCTACAAAGCAAACTGAATAATATGTTATCAAACTGTGCAAAGGATGAATTTGAGAAGGTTGAAGATGCCTTTGTCACCAGTTCTCTCTCTTGCTCTCTATAAGTCATTGCGGGTGCCTTCCTCATATCTTCTGGGTATTTGCTTTTTCTACCAAAGACTTCTTCCTAAAAACACCTGCAACACATGCTTTAGAGAGCTTGGGAGTGAGCTTAACCCCCAAATAAGAAAGGCTGCAAGTGTCAAGGAATCAATTTCCCCTTGCAATGGTCTTCAATAAATGACAGATTGAAGTTGGTAGAAAAATAGCTCAGCTACCTCACCCTTTTGCTAACATCTCTGTACTGTAACCATCAACAGTTGTCCCCCATGAGGGTGAGCCCTAGTTACTCAACTAGGATAATCAACAGTAATGGACTCCTTTGTGCATCCTGTTCTGTCTTATTTCCTTTCTTTTCTCATTTCCTTGCTGTGCTTTCTGAGATCATCTTCCAAATAAGCCACTCACCTTCACATCCTTCACTCAATATTTATTCTAGGGAACCCACATTGAGGCTCTGCCTGTCTCAACTTGTTGTGGGCATCAAAGAGCAGTTAGAGGCTATTAATATATTAGAGGTAAAATACCTTCCTGAGATTAAATACTTGAATATGGTAAAGCCCTCCTCAGAATAGAAATATCATACTATTGTAAGATTATCAGCATATTTATTATGTGTGCAAAGAAGGCAATATGCTTATTTATTGGCAATTAAATGTCCTAGACATTATATTTAGATAGATGTATACAAAAGCACATAATGTATTATTTATTTATGCATAATCAATATTTTTTCTTAATGCATGTGTGTCAGTTATTTTAAAAGACGCAATAAAATACAATAATTAAGTCAATGGAAGCCATGGGTTAGCAATTTGAAGGATAGAATCTGAGTCCTACTCAGAACTATATATCATAAAATATTGGCAATTGCAGTAGGTGAGCTGTAAATTTAGTCAGTCCTAAGCTTTCTAGAGAAGAAAACACTAAAGACAACAAGCTTTCTTAAAAGCGGATGAAATTAGGAACATAGTTGTATATGGTTTTATAATTATATGGTATACATTTATTATTGTGTATTGTTTATAATCATCTCATTTACTTAGATTTCTGTCTCAATTTTTGGTGCCCTTCAAAATATCTCTACTGTTTCATTTTTGACTTCCTTATTTAGGGTCAGTTCCTCCTCTCTTCTCCACTGGGTAAACAAAGATTTCCCCAATTTTAGGGCCTATTTTGTTTGTTTCCATAGTTACTGAGCATGTACACATATATACACTTACCACATGCACACAAATACTCAATGACTTTTGACAATTTTGGGATAAATATCTTGCATGTAGTTTTTCATCTACCACATTCAAAAATAAACATTTTTAAGAGTATAGTTTCTTTAAATACATTCGAATTATTTTAATAAATGGTTTACTCCTTCCTTTAACAATGCCAGAACTTTGGTTTGAATTGTCATTATTCAGCCAGGTTCTGGGGAGATGTATCAGTCATCAAAGTTAGAAATTTTAGAGTAGGTCTGTTCTAAAAACTGGTAATTGGTATCTTCTAAATTAATAAATTATTCTTAGTTCAAACAACTCTATGCCCAAAGGATAAACCAAATATGAATTTCAATAACTTGTGAATATAAAGATCAGAAATCTTTTGCAATATCTTCTGGGAATAAATACTTTTTGTCAAATTTAATGTGTTATCTCTTGTTAAAACCCAAAGTTTAAGATGTAAGTTCTCAAAATAATCTAGGATGTGAGTTTTCAAACTTGCATTGGAAATACAGACAGGTTATCTTATCCCTGGGATAAGATACCTCAGGTATTTTCTATGGACATCTACCTCACACGAGGAAGAGCTAACTAGTCTTCAATGCAGTGTGAATTAAGCTTGAAGAGGTCTATTGAAGTGACATTTTACAACAAGCATGCAAGTCCTCAGTCAGATGTCAATCAAGCACCTCATTTTCAGAAGCTATGTTCCTCCATGAGTTTATCAGATCCTTTCCCCCTCCGCTGCACCCAAGGACCACAGCTAGCTAGCACTTAGCTTCAAATAGTTAAACAAGTAACATCAAATCTTTCTAGCCAAATCAACATTGAATTGACAATGTATAAAATCTAATCTTCCCAATCTATGAAGTTTGCGAATCTTGGATTACAATAACTACAGATGTGAAAACTTTTCATTTGTGTACTAATGACAGGAGTCTTTAGTAATACTTTTTCGCACTTTCTGGCATATTTTCTGCTTATCCTCGTGCTATGGTTTGAGTGTTTGTGTCTTCCAAAACTCATATTGAAATTTAATTGCCATTGTAACAGTGTTAAAAGGCGGGACCTTTAAAGGGTGATCAGGCCATGGGGACTCAACCTTCATAAATGAATTAAGGTTGTTATCAAGGCAGTAGGTTCTTTATAAAAGGATGGGTTTGGTCCCTTTTTCTGTCTCTCTCTAACCCTCTATATACCTTTCCACCATGTGATGCCCCTGCAACGTAATGACACAGCAAAAAGGCCCTTGCCAAATGTCAGCACCTCAATATTGGAGTTCTCAGTTTCCAGAACTGTGAGCCAATACGTTTCTGTTCACTATAAATTAACGAGTCTGTGGTATTCTATTATAGCAGCATAAAATCCACTAAGACACCTTGGGAATAAATTTCCTGATATGAGATCAAAGCTTGTTTGCAATTTGGAAAAAAAGAAGAAAATAAAAATTCTGGATGCAGAAATAATGCCAACAAATATAGTTAAAATGTGAATAAATGCATATATTTCTTCAAGCTGCCTAAATAAAATGCTAGTTGCAAAACAGTCCCTGGGAAATAATCTTGATTTTTCAGAATAAGTGGTGACTCCTGTTGGTAGTGAGTTCCATGAGATGAACTTTAATCTGTCTTTCAAATATGTAATCCTTTGATTGTTCAAGCAGTGTGTTTCTTTGGATAAGGCTGAGGAAGTGGTATGGACTACAGTTTACTTAGCAAATACATTTTTACAAGAGAAATAATTTGGAGAATCCAGTTTCCTAGACTCAATGATGATATAAAATTGTTTACATTAGCTGCATCAGAGAATTTCCTCAAACCACCATGTCTTTATAGAGAGTTGTTATTTTTCTCTTAATGAGGAAAGTTCAACTGAGGATTTTAGTCACAACTAGAACAAACTCTTTGAGTATGAGTCCAGCTATTTCTAACTGACCTTATTTGAGCCCAGAATATATCATTTTATACGTTTTTCAAAAAAAGTGAATCAGAAAGGAGACAGGACTTATCATTTGGAAGAAATCAAATACTTATCAGATGATTCCTCCAAACAATGGTAGCCCTGCCTTCCTCAGCACTCATCTGATTCTTCAAAAATGTGTTAGCTCCATAACACATACCTTCTCTGTGACAGTTAGTTGGGATTTTAGAAATGCCTATTGTCAAGAGAAATTAAGGTTACCTAAGGATACAGCAGTTGATTGGAATGGATATCCAACAGAAAATGACTATTGAGGGAAGAGGACCCTTAATATCACTGGTTTGCTGGTGACTGCAGGAAAACTATCCATGCAGTGACTTATAAGTGGGCCCGACTTGCAGACTGCAGAAGCTACTTCCACACTGGTTAGTGACTCTTTGGTAAAATCCGGACGGTTAGCACCCTACTGCTGCCAATATTTCAATTAATAAAGTAGTTACAACTGAACTAGTATGGCAAGGAGGTACAAGTCCATTGTATTTTATTTATTTATTTAATATTAAGGGCTCATTTATTAAATTCTAATGGCCAAATGGCAAGGACAGTATTGGCTCACCATTTGGCCCCAAGTTAGTGTATTCATAATTACCCAAGACTCAAAAGTTTGGTGTTCACTCCAGTGGTGAAAATAATGAAAATATGAAAAAGTACTCTTCTTGGAGTGAGCCTCACTACTTGACCACAGCAGCAGGATTCCAAATGCTTACGAGAGCAGCAGCATTCCAAATGCTTGAAGAGCTAATTTAGGTTTGTGAGATTTCTGGAAGACTTCGTGAGGCATCCACCATGATGACCTCACCTGTCTACCTGGAATGGAACCTGCGGGGTTCTAATACACTGCTTCTTTATTCTCAGATACAGGGAGAGCCTCAGATTGGCCAGTGCTTCATCTCAGGCATGACTAGACAGTACATTTTTATAAAGGGTATCATGCATACTTTAAAGCAACATGAAAATCTTTTTACCAATGCCTGCACATCCTGTGTATACAACTTGCAATCTCAACCATATTTGAATTCCCCAGAAACCATAAGAGAAATAGTAAATGAAATGTAATAAGTATAAGGAGTCTGTAAGCTATAGCTTAAACAATAAATACCTTTCAATTGCTACAGCCCTGAGTACGCTGTAGAATCCTTTGAGAGCCTTTGACAAAATATCATTGCCCAGGCCCACATCTGACTTATTTTGTATTTTTGCCTTTTGAAATCTGGGCTTGTGTTCAGAGAATAGTGATTTAAAAAGCATCCTAGGCCGGGCGCGGTGGCTCAAGCCTGTAATCCCAGCACTTTGGGAGGCCGAGACGGGCGGATCACGAGGTCAGGAGATCGAGACCATCCTGGCTAACACAGTGAAACCCCGTCTCTACTAAAAAAAATACAAAAAACTAGCCGGGCGTGGTGGCGGGCGCCTGTAGTCCCAGCTACTCGGGAGGCTGAGGCAGGAGAATGGCGTAAACCCGGGAGGCGGAGCTTGCAGTGAGCTGAGATCCGGCCACTGCACTCCAGCCTGGGCGACAGAGCAAGACTCCGTCTCAAAAAAAAATAAAATAAAATAAAAAATAAAAAAAATAAAAAGCATCCTAAATGATTCCAATGGCAGCAGAGCAAAAAATAAACCCCAACTAAAATCAAACAGACTCATATGTCTAAGCAAAAGGAAAGGTTAAAAGGATCCACAGTTCCTTCTTTAATCACCTCAACACGGCATATGCATTATCAATTTATAAGATGAACTCTGATTCTACCAAGAAAAGCCAAAATAACAAAACGAAAGATCTGGGGGAAACAATTATGGGAAAATAATGTTATCTGTATAGTGGCCGATATTTGAATTACAGCTTAAAACAAATGAGATCATGTCGCAGATACTAGATGCCCACAATATTCAGAGTATAACCAATCTAAGTACCTAGAACATTTACCTTTATACCCTTCTCAGAAGCTCAAGAAATATCTATTAAATGAATGACTGCATTTATGAATGAATCAACGTATGAATGGGTGTAAGAAATTGACAACTATTTATCTATGCCTATGTTGTATGCCCAGTACTATACCAGGGCCTGAGGCGGGGGATTAAATGAAGATAATTCCCGCCATTGGGGAACTCCTAGGCTAAGGGAGCAGACATGAATCAATTGAAGAAGAGCTATGAAAGAATTGAAAGGTTAAAACATCATTAACTTTGCAGGGCCTGACAAACATCATAAATCACAAGAAAAGAAAAGGAAAATTTCATAATAAAGAAAATATTTAGAATTTAATGAAAGTGAAGTTACTATATATATAATTGTGGGATACAGCTAAACTAACATTTAAAGAGAATTGTAGATCTTTAATGGAATTCTTTTAGAAACAAAAAAAATTCAAAATGAATGAGCTAAGCATTCAGTTAAGAAATACTAGGAAAACATTTTAAAAGTAAATAAAAAATAAAGCTGAAGGAGGGAAATAATAGAAAAGCATAAAGAAATTTTTAAAATATACATATGTATTAGACATGGTCAGTGAAACCACCAACAATTTGTAGAAAAAACCAATACAAATAAACCAAACAGTTCAAGAAAAAAAAAAAAAAAAAAAAAAAAAAAAAAAAAAAAAAAAAAAAAAAAGGAGGAAATCATAAATTAACTATGAAAAGAAATGGAGATGAATAAATAATAATAGATCAGGAGAGGTTTCAGATATCAGAATAACTTCATGGCAATAAATGAGAAGAGTTAGACAAAATGGGAAATGTAAAAAAAAAATTTCAAAATTGAATCAAGAAGAAAAAGATCATTATAAAAAGATAAACATTAAATTAATAATAAATATTTTAAAATTTTTATTATAGAAATTTTAAATTTTTATAGTGAAAATTTTAAATTTTTTATCATCATTTTTCCATCATTCTCAGCAAACTAACACAAGAACAGAAAATCGAACACTGCATGTTCTCACTCATAAGTGGGAGTTGAACAAAGAGAGCACACGGACCCAGGGAGGGGAACATCACACACCAGGGCCTGTCGGGGGTCGGTGGGTAGGGGAGGGGTAGCATTAGGAGAAATACCTAATGTAGATAATGGGTTGATGGGTGCAGCAAATCATCATGGCACATGTATATCCATGTAACAAACCTGCATGTTCTGTACATGTACCCCAGAACTTAAAGTATAATAAAAAAAATTGTTGGTTTTTGTAATTTTTAAAAATTTTGTAATAAAAATTTGATTTTTATTAAAATTTATAATTAAAAAATCAAATTTTTAATACCAAATTTTAATTTTTACAATAAATAATTAATTTTTATTAGAAAATATTAAGATACTAGAGCCAGAACTTTTTTATTTCCTACAAGTGATGAAAAATACAATCCATTCATTTTATAAACTGCTTCAGAAAGTAAAGAAATAGGAAAAGCTTCTCAGGTATTAGAGAGAATATTAAAATATTGATACCACACTAAGGCAAGGGCAGTTCAAGAAGACAAAATTACAGGTCAGTCAGGATTATGAACATTCATGGAGAACTCCCAAGATAAGCATCAGCAAGTCAAAATTCACATTTTATTTAAAATTTTAAATGTCACTTAAAATTTTTTGCCAAGCAATCAAGAGGCTCACTGCCTGATGCCCATACAAGCCCATGTCATGGCACTGGCTTTTGAGAAAAGAGAAGCTTCTCTGCAAGCTGATTGGCAAGGAGATAGGAGGAAAGGCTCAAATCCGTTTCCTTGAGCTGGAGAGCTGGGGCAGGTCTTACAGCTATAGAGTAATGAGGTGTGATTTGATTGGATTTTTAAATTAGATGATTCCGCTAGGCATGGATCTCTTGATCTGACAGGATCCTACTATAAGGTGACACCAAGTCTTGATCTGATTGGATCCTGGATTGTTCCATGTGGTATCCACTTCTGTGTGTGTGTGTGTGTGTGTGTGTGTGTGTGTGTGTGTGTGTGTTTTGACAGAGTCTCGCTCTGTCGCCCAGGCTGGAGTGCAGTGGCGGGATCTCGGCTCACCGCAAGCTACGCCTCCCGGGTTCATGCCATTCTCCTGCCTCAGTCTCCCGAGTAGCTGGGACTATAGGCGCCCGCCACCGCGTCCGGGTAATTTTTTTTTTTTTTTTTTTTTTTTTTTGTATTTTTAGTAGAGACGGGGTTTCACCGTGTTAACCAGGATGGTTTCCATCTCCTGACCTCGTGATCCACCAGCCTGGGCCTCCCAAAGTGCTGGGATTACAGGCGTGAGCCACTGCACCTGCCCGGTATCCACTTCTTAATTGTCCCTGTTTCTTGGTCTGAGCACTTAAGTTCCAACTGTGGTTGCATAGTCGGTTCAACTGGGCATGCTCAGGTTATGTGACTGTCAACGTGCGGGGGTCCAGAGCAACTGGAAAACTCACAACTTTCTTACATAAAAGGTGAACCACATTTGTCCTGTATGATTACAAAACCATAAACCGGCCGGGCGCGGTGGCTCAAGCCTGTAATCCCAGCACTTTGGGAGGCCGAGACGGGCGGATCACGAGGTCAGGAGATCGAGACCATCCTGGCTAATGCGGTGAAACCCCGTCTCTACTAAAAATACGAAGAAAAACTAGCCGGGCGAGGTGGTGGGCGCCTGTAGTCCCAGCTACTCGGGAGGCTGAGGCAGGAGAATGGCGGGAACCCGGGAGGCGGAGCTTGCAGTGAGCTGAGATCCGGTCACTGCACTCCAGCTTGGGCGACAGGGCAAAACTCCGTCTCAAAAAAAAAAAAAAAACAAACCAAAAAAAACCACCATAAACCAGTAGAATTTATCTCAAATGTGTATTTCTCAGGCATCTTAGATATGTAACGATGGGTCAACATTAAAGAAGCCTCCAACTTTTTAGTAGATTAAAAGAGAAATCATAACTCTGTTTATTTAAATAAATGTGATAAATCCAGAGGAAAAGTTAATTTTCATTTATGATTTTTTTGCAGTTTAACAAAATAGAAATAGACACAAACTTTCTTAACCCGATGAAGTATATTAACCTGATAACTTCAGCTGTTAGTACACTTAATAGTAAAGACGAGCATTTGCATTAAATGCAGAAAAAAGACAAAAGACTATTATCACAGGTTCTACTCATTATAATAATGTTATTCCTAGGCAATGTAATAAGACAAGCAAAAAAACTCAGAAAGGAATTTTTTTAAGAAAACTCATTATTTGCAGACATAATTGTCTACATAGAAAACCCAGGAGGTTTCCATTGGCTCTCTGTATGTGTGAGTTCCACATCTGCAGGAAAATATTCTGAAAAAAATAAAAACACAACAATAAAAATACAAATAAGAACAATACAGAATAAGAACTGTTTACATAGCATTTACAGTTTAATAGGTATATACATCATCTAGAGGCGATTTAAAGTCTATGAGAGATGTGTATAGGTTATATGCCAATACTCCTCCGTTTTATTTAAGGGACTTGGCACCTGTGGATTTTGGTATCCACTGAGGGTCCTGGAACCAATCCCCCATGGACATGAAGGGACAAGTATATACATTTCTTAAATCTATTAAGACAACTATATACCTTTCTTAAAATTGTTATTCTTAAAACTACTATTGTGATAGTCCAGAAAGGTATCTGAATTTAAGATATTATGTATATCTCAAAAATTAAGAGAATTCATACATATTAATATCAACAATAACCAATGAGAAAATGCGTTTTGAAAGTCTCATTCTTAATCACAGTAAATTAATTAAACATGTGGGAAGAAACACATCTTTGAAAATTCTCTTCGTAAGATTGCCATGGAGTGATTTAGAAAAGGAGCTGTAGCCAATACAAACTGTCTCCTAAATTATCAGTGAGTTCAATGCAATGCCAAAAATGTATAAGTTTGTTTATAAAACTTGACGTGTTAATTCTAAAATGCATGTGGAATAATATTCAAAAAGTCAAGACAATTTCGAATTTTAAAAAATAGTGGAAGAGGATAATTAAGAGAAAACTGACTTGAACAGCTGTCAAGACATTATAAAAGTATGGTAAATAAAATGATCATATCCAACATTTTATACAAATAAGGTAGCATTATAAAAGTGAGGAAATATTGAAACATTTAGTATATTAGATTGTCTTAATTGTTCTCCATACATATAAAATGACTCCTATAGTCACTCAGAAATACATTATTTCATATTTTCACAATTAAATACTAAATATTAAAAAATTAAACCTATCAGATGGAAAGACTTTCATGATATCAGGATAGAGAAAGAACTCTTAAACACACAAGAGAAAGAATGAGCCTCAAAGGAAAAGACTGAAATACTTGGTGACATCAAAATGAAAAATGTTCACACTAAAAACTGAAACCTTAGACAAAGTTTTTAAAAGCCCCATTTTGTGTGGGAGAAAATATTTGCATAGTACATAAAAGACAAATTATTATCCAGGTTATGCCAAGAACTGTACAAAAAATGGTCAAATTAATAAGAAAATGGAAAGAGATGATTACCCCGTGATTCATGGGGGGTGGGCTGTAGAGTGGAGAGCATTGGGGCCAAAATTGTATCCGAAAATGTACAAATTTACTAGAAATGAGCAAAATGAAAATTAGCACAACATTGAGATACATTTTACTGCCATCCAAATGGAAAAAAATATCTGAGAGTGACACATCTAGACTTAGAGGTGAGGAAAGAGACCTCCCAGGCTCTGCTGTGTGAGTTGGTACAATCATTAAAAAAAAAAAAAAAAAAAAAAAATTGGCAGTATATATAAAACTGAAAATAGATATGCTTTAGAGGCCAGGCATGCGGTGGCTCACGCCTGTAATCCCAGCACTTTGGGAGGATGAGGCGGGCGGATCACTTGAGGTCAGGAGTTTGAGACCAACCTGGCTAACATGGTGAAACTCTGTCTCTACTAAAAATACAAAACTTAGCCAGGCGTGGTGGTGCGTGTCTGTAATCTCAGGTACTCAGCATCTCAGCTACTCAGGAGGCTGAGGCAGGAGAATCGCTTGAATCCAGGAGGCGGAGGTTGTCCTGAGCTGTGATCACACCACCACACTCCAGCCTGGGTGACAAGAGTGAAACTCTATCTCAAAATAAAAAATAAAATTAAATAAAAATCCTTTAAAGCCTAGTAGTTTTTTTCTAAGTCTATATTCTAGAAAATTCTAGAACATGTGCACAAGTTGATATGTGCAAAGACTCTAAGAGAAAAGAATAAAAGTAAAATGCTATAATTTTAGCTTGAGGTGGAAAACGGGAAATGAAAGTGCAGTGTAAGGCAAAAGCACAATATATTAAATACTGTATCATCTAGATTTAAATGTATAGCTGCTACATCCCAATGTGAATGGATCTCAGAAATGTGATTTTATAAAATTGAAAATTAATAGCTGATATTACTATAATACATTACCATTGATGTAAATAGAAACCAAAGAAACACTACATATTATGTATAGTTACATTATGTGAATATATAAAATGGATTAAAAAGATACACCCTAAATTTTTGATAGTGATTACTTGTCAGAATGGAAGATGGAGAAGAAAATAGAACTGGTGTATGGAGCGTATTTGTGTGTGTGTGTCTGTGTGTGTGTGTGTGTGTGTGTGTGAGAGAGAGAGACTACATGTAAAATGAGATAAAAGTGAGAAATAGTTATATTTGTCATTATACTGTTCACTTTGCTCATAGTTTCCTGTTCCTTTAAAATTTCCCAGAGATTATAATTACAAATGACATTCCAATTATATTTCTGTATCTCCAAACATCACTTGGAATGTGCTTTTTAAAGACTGCATAGTATTCTATATTATTGACCGATCTTAACGACTTAATGATTCTCCTATTATTATGGCTTTTACATTTATCCTTGTTATAAAGAGTGTTGTTAGCATATTCTTAGATGTGAAAGTTATTTTTATCGACTTGATATTTCTTATGTGCAGAATATCGTGGTTAAGGTTGTTAGTATAACTTTATTTCCCATCATCTCATGATATTGCTTACACGCTTTGCTTTATATAGTTTAATATTACCTATTTGGCACATACAATTTCGTAACGATTATATCAACACTACACATTATATTTGTTATTTGTACAAAATAGACAGGATTTTCTCTCTTTAATGTTTTTTATTGCCTTTAATTCAATTGTACTTGATTTAGTACAAATTCCACCTCAAGTTAAATCAAGTACTGGTGGTTTTTTATTCTTACATAGAGCTTTGATCTTGAAAGGTATAGATAATTTCTAAACTATGTAAGTTATTTAAACAATACAAGACTGGCTTCCTCATTAATTTACTGGATTGATAAGATTCTGATTTATTATAAATGCTGACAGGAAACAGAAAACAGTGATACTTTGGTTTCTGAAAATAGAATAAAAAAACCTATTAGAGTATTTCAAAAGAGATATGATGAAAAGAGAAAAATTCATTATTTAGGAATAAACAATAACAAAATGTATTACAAGTAAAATTGAAATAGATAATAAGCAATCTAAAATATAGTTTTTCTTACACCAACGGCCAGTGTCATACTTAAGGCTGAATCACTATAGGTTTTTCTATTAAAATAATAAAATGAAAATGACACCAGAAGTCTAAATCTTTTCCAATTGTTAACATTTTTTCTTATGTAAAAAGCCTATCCAATTCATTTAAAAATGACTAATAATTATGAATGCATAAAGCAAATACCCTAGAGAGCATTATTTTTATTTAATGCTATCTAACTGAAAGACATTTTTTTCCAAATGGTCAGCCAAATTATAAATACATTTTCAACAAGTTTTAAATACCCCTTTGCCATGTATTAAGTTATATGTGGCTCACAACTTCAAATGAAATCTCATTGCATTGAATTTTTACATAATTTTGGAAATAATATACTTCATTTAACGTTGGATCTTCCAGTGAAGAACTGATTAAATCTCTACACATATTTAGGTGGTTCTTCTACATGTATTCATTCCTCACATACTCATTAAGCACCTAATATATGGTAGACCTGGGGAATATAATCGCGAAAAACTAAACTTGAATGCTCTTCTTTAATCCTGAGCACTTATGCTTACTATTACCTTCAAATGTTTTGTAGTTTATTTGCTCTGAGTGTGTCCATACCTTTGCTTTGTTGGCTCCTTGTAGATGGTTTGTTTCTATCCGGAACTTCTCATTCATTACTGCTTGGATATCAGAAAATCATTGATTTTAATGCAGTCACCAGTGAAATGGCTTTCTAATATTTTAGTTTTAAAACCTCTAAAATTGGCCGGGCGCGGTGGCTCAAGCCTGTAATCCCAGCACTTTGGGAGGCCGAGGCGGGCGGATCACGAGGTCAGGAGATCGAGACCATCCTGGCTAACACGGTGAAACCCCATCTCTACTAAAAAGTACAAAAAACTAGCCGGGCGAGGTGGCGGGCGCCTGTAGTCCCAGCTACTCGGGAGGCTGAGGCAGGAGAATGGCGTGAACCCGGGAGGCGGAGCTTGCAGTGAGCTGAGATCCTGCCACTGCACTCCAGCTTGGGCGACAGGGCAAGACTCCGTCTCAAAACAAACAAACAAACAAAAAAAAAAAAAAAACAAAAACAAACAAACAAAAAAAAAAAACCTCTAAAATTGATTTCCATGGATTTGTCTGATAAAAATTTACTTATTTCTCCAAAGAATTAGAGTCATGGCTTCACTGCAAATATTTAGACTTTTATTTGTTTTTCATATTTTATTGCATTGTTTAGAATTTCAAAATTCTGTTGCATAGCAATTTGCTTACTTTAATAGCAATGGGTGACAAATTTAAAATTATATGATGAGTGTCATTGACTTTCTAATTTGTTTTATCAAGTTTCAAATCTTTACATATTTATATTTTAAGAAATTTATTTTTGCTTTTTATTTTTTCAGAAGTAGGTGCTATATTTTATCAAGTGACTTTTTTTGCCAGACATCAAAACATCCAAATGATTTCTTAGCTATCATCTCTTAACGCACTGAATAATATTAACCTATTTTCTGCCATGTAACATCCTTGCAATCTTTTATATTATTCTTCGTTTTAATTAGAATCATAAACATATTGAAAACAGAAAACAAGAAACGGCATATCTGCTATGAAACTGGTTGGGAACTACTAAAATTCATAACTTGAATTTAACAAGTATTGATATTTGCTATTTTTCTCTTTATATTTTCAAAATACATTCATTTCAGATTATCAGGATGCAACAGTGAACAAAACAAAGCTCCTTCCTTTTCAAAAAATGTAAATATTTCAGGTGATGATAAACAGAGAGATACCTAGGGGCAGAAAGAGTGCTGGAGCCGGGGGGTGTTATTTCACGTGGGCTGATTCAGGAAAGTCCCACTTAGAAATGACAGATGAGCAGAGACCTGACAGAGGAAAGGGAACAAGGCACAGAGGCGTCTTGAAAAAGAGTGTTTCAGACAGAAGGAGCAGCATGTGCGAAGGTCCTGTGGTGTGAATATCCTTGGAAAGTTCAAAGAGCAGTGATATTTTTCTCTCAGGATTTTCTTATTGTAGTTTTAAAGTTTTATGTTTTAACATTTGACTCTTAATAAAATGGAAGCTTATTTTTCTTTGGTGGTATGACATAGGAATATAAAATTACTTCTTAAAGTCACATTTTCTTACTGACTTGTAAAAGTCACTTTTGCCTTAAAACCAGGCCCCAGCTAAGTACTTTCATAAAGTTTCTTTGTTTTGTCCATGAAAGTCCATATCATTTTAAGAGTTATTTCCAGGAAATTGATAATAATTTTGTTAATAGTTCAAACATATGGCTTTATTATAGACTATGATTATGTATTAATTAGTTTTTTATTTTGACATAGGAATGCTGTTGACCTTTGACTTTTGATCTTGAGGCTGTAATGGTGCTAAATTCTTTTATGCATTGCAACAGTTTGCAGATTATTTTACATTTTTCTAAGTAAATTATCAAGCCTGTGAAATAATGTTATTTTGTTTTCTCTTTTGGAGCCCTAAATTTCACTTGTTTTTTCTTAGCCACTGCTGAAAGTTTCTCCAGTATTACAGCAAGTAGTGACGGTGCTGGTTATTTTTCCTTTGACCAAATTTAAGAGGAAGAGTTCTAACATTGAAAAGTTAAGTACAATATTCCCTGTGAGGTTCCTCTTTAGCAAGCTATATTGGAATGTAACTGACATAATATAAAATGCACCCATTTGAAGTGTACAGCTCAATGGGTTTTAGCAAATGGATACATCCCAAAAACTACTACCACAATTAAGAGACAGAATGTTTTTAATCAACCCAAAAGTTTTCTTAGCTTTCTGAGATTTTTATAAATCCTGAGCGGGAGTTTAATTTTGCTGTTTGCTTCTTCTGCATTTACTGAAATCAAATTGTGACTTATATTGCTTAAAATTTTAATATCAAACTAACCTTACATTGTTTGGATAATGTCCATTTAGTTATGATATAGTACCTGCTTAATACACTGATAAATTCAAATTGACTATTTTTTAAAGAATTTATGCTTATATTTTCATAACTAACATTGATATTTAGTTTTCTTGTAACAGTAAATTAATTCTTGTTTATGGTATTAATGTAATGCTGGCCTCTTAAAATAAATTAGAAAGTGTTCCTTCCTTGTTCTGGTGATAAATAACTGCAAAAAAAAAATACATTTTTTCTGAAATTTTATCTATTTTGTCTATAATTTTAATGATATTTTCGCAGAATATAGGATTCCTGAGACAGTTTCTTTAAATTGGCATTTTGACTATTTTTTTCCAATATTATTTCACTTCTGCTATTTCCAATGAGAACTAAACCATTGATTGTTTCATTGTTTCTTTCACTGCTTTTCATATTTTTAAATTATGTTTGCTTTTTACCAGTTTGACCATCATGTGTTTAAATGTAGTTTTATTTGCATTTATGTTATTTGAGGCTCATTGAGATTTATGAATCTGTAAGCTTATGGTTTTCACCAAATTTGGGAAATTTTTGGTCGCTGTTTACTCAAATATGTATTTTCTTCTTTCTTTTCTCTACATTGTGTTCTCCAATCACATGTGTGTTGGACTCCTTCTCATTTTTCCACAGATCTCTGGAGTCTTATTCATTTTCTTTGGTTTTATACTCTCTGTTCTTCAGTTTGTATAATTTCAATTACTCTAACTCCAATTCTAATTTCAATTGCTCTAACAATTCTATCTTCTGTAATTTTCAATCTGTTGTTCAGCAAACCTGATAAATTTTTTCTTTATGTATGGTGTACAACATGATGTTTTAATATACATATACATAGGTAAATGATTACCACAGTGAAGCAAATTAACCTATCACCTTCCATAGTTATCTTTGTGTGTGTGTGCACGCATATGGTAAGAACACTTAAAATCTACTCTCTTAGCAAACTTTCAATAAACAATCCAATATTATTAACTAGAGTACATTAGATCTGTAGACTTATTCTTTCTATATTATTTCAAGTTTGTACCCTTTGACTTACTTCTCTCCATTTCTCCCTCTCTTTGCTCTTGGTAATCACTGTTCCACTGCCTGTTTCTATATATTAGACTTGTTTTAGATTCCACATGTAAGTGAGGTAGCGTGGTATTTGCCTTTCTGTTCTTGGCTTATTTCACTTAGCATAATGTTCTCTAGTTTCATCCATGTTATCATAAAAAGCAATATCTCCTTTCTTAAGGCTG